>NC_069500.1:1264597779-1265327779 GCF_027579735.1 Bombina bombina | reverse complement strand
GATATATATCTAGAAATATGTTTTTACATTACAAATTACATTATCCTCTAAGTGAAGAATATTGGAATGTTAAATATGTATAGTAAATATACAACAAAGCACATAAATACATATACACATGTGTACACACATCCCTCTCTCTCTCTCTCTCTCTCTCTCTCTCTCTCTCTCTCTCTCTCTCTCTCTCTCTCTCTCTCTCTCTCTCTCTCTATATATATATATATATATATATATATATATATATATATATATATATATATATATATATATATATATATATATATAAATCCAAAAGGATAAAAGTGAATGGCTCCAGGACTGTTTCTTTTAAAAGTGAAAAAACCTTTATTAAATTGACATAATGAACAGACAGCAACGTTTCGGGTAACGCAGACCCTTAATCATGCTCAGCATATACATATGCCGCCCTTTTTTGTCACACACCTTATACCATATATCTTTGAGCCCTTATAAAGTTTTCATTAGTTTTTAAAACAATTTTTATCAGATATTGTTTACATGAGTGTAGCTGTACTTTTAAGTATATTTATGTTGTGTTTAATGCAACCTTTTTCCCCCTACCCTTTACGCAAGCTCTCAATTTGAGCTAACCTGCTGAGCATTAATTGTGATTGCACTTGAGCGAACACGCTTACCTTCCACTTTTAATACGTGCGCTTTTTCCATCGTGCACAAAAAGATGAAAAAACACAATATCGCTCGAGTGCAAAAGTTAGTGTTAGTGTAATCTAGCCCTCAAATGGTCTGAATGTGCAGTGAGAATATAGCTTATTATCTTATCACTTTAAACACATAAAAAGTTTTTTTTTTATCTTATCTCTAAAATACATTTTACTACCTACCACTTTCACACCCACCCAATGGTAGTGTGATTTATTTTTCTAGACTTTGTTTACCTTTCCTGTACCTAATTCTGCAGTACTGAAATTTGTGGTATAGGTGATGAGTTTAAAAAGCATTTAATTTAATATCCACCAGGTAAAATCATATTAAAGGGAATAACAAATGTTACAGCTCACTGTCCCTTAAACTTAAAAAACAAACCAGCAAACAAAATACAAATTTAACCCTGAGTAAATGAATAGTATTTTCATATATATATTCAATCATTCACAATTTTTTCACAATATTACTATTGATTTTTTTATTATTATTATTATTATTATTATTATTATTATTAATATTATTAATAATATAATAATATCAACAAAGTTGCAGCATGCACAAGAGTGGTAGAGCAAGTAAACCTTGGCTATAAACACCATGACATAGCATACAGTGAGTAAACTGAGAGGAAAGCATTGCTTTTGTGAGAGCTTATAATAAGCTGATTGCAGAATGCTTTGGGTATACAATGAAATGTCATCTTGTAAAAAGTGATATGGTTATGAGGCAGAATTTCATAGTGAACCAGTGAACAAAATAAAGGAAGAATCAATGATCAATTGCAGTAGTTTGGACTATGGAGGATTCATGACACACATAAAAATAATCCCTACAGTGAGCGTATTTCTATAGCAATATGAAAGTCTAAATGCATGATATAAATTCTAACAAGGAAAGAATAAAATATGAATAGCAATAAATAAAGTTTTAGAGCAAAATATAAATATGTGATAAGAAAAAAAGGTTTAAGCCATTACTGGAGAAAAACAGGCAGCTAGGACAGTATTTTGAAAATCGTTTTATGGATTTTTGTCTCAACTGAGGTGCCAGCCAGATATGTGTCCTTATCAAAAAGACAGCTTTACATTCTAAAAAAAAAATACTAACCTGGGTAATTAGATAAGATTAAAACAAATGAGCTAATACATGAAGTATATTGTTTAATGGTGTTTGGTAAAAACATAGGTAAGAGCTTAAAGAGACAGTAATTACCTTGGGATAAATAATCTTCACAGGTGAGTATCATTTTTTTTGGCTACATTAACACCTAGTTTGCTGTAACTGTTATTTGGAAAACCAATCTGAAATTGTTACTGTAGTAGAAATGGCTAACCATGGCTATTGTGTAAGTGAAACCAACATTGTTTTGTAGTTTTATATCTAATCCCCCTTGTCAAGGCCAATTGGGGACAGATGTGTGTCAGGGTTAGGCTTTCGAAACCTGCCATGTGAACTATTTCTCAATATAAGTAAAACCTCAATTCTCAGTGCTACATTACATGAAAGGGGGGGGGGAATAAATCATGAAAGCAAATTACAAAGATTTTTACTACATGTGATCACACATTTATGGGGCATATTTATATAGCAGATCATGTCCATTGCAGATCGATAAATGCCGACAGCATACGCTCTCTGCATTTATCATTGCACCAGCACTTCTTGTGAACTGCTGGTGCAATGCCGCCCTCTGCAGAATCTCGGCTAGCTGGGGATGTCAATCAATTGATCGTATTCGATCGGGTAGATTTCTGACGATGTCTGTCCGCTACCTCAGAGAAGGCGGACAGGTTATGGAGCAGCGGTCTTTAGACCGCTCCTTCATAACTTCTGTTTCCGGCGAGTCTGAAGGAGCTTGATATATATGCCCCTTTATATTACAATCTAAAAGTGCTTACTGTTCTTTTTGTGGCAGGACTAAATTTATGTTTGAAAAAAAAATAAATACAAATAAAACAGCTTTGCAGGTTTAGTTTAAAATGTTTTAAGTTTAGATATAATATGGCTGAATATAAAGATAACTGTTGGGGCAAAATAAAATTAAACGATTCCTAAGAAAAAAGATCTTCTAGCTCAGCGGTGCGAACCTTGGTACCCCAGCTGTTTCAGAACTACATTTCCCATGATACTTAAGCACTCTGAAGTCCAGTTGAGCATCATGGGAAATATAGTTCTGAAACATCTCAAGTGCCAAGGTTCGCCATCACTATTCTAGCTGGATTAATCACAAGTTGAACAGAGAGATTAAGTTAGTCTAGGAATCCAACAGATTTTTTTTTTCAAAAACCTTCTCTCATATCCCTCCCTCTTCTTGAACGGGTATGGAAACCCCTGGTGGCCGCTCAATTTCTCAGGTGAGCAATTTCAACTTGACACTTCATTTTATTTTTCTAAACTTTGCGCTTAGTTGTTTAAAGGAATAGGAAACCTAACATTTTCTTTGGTGATTCAGACAGAGCATACAATTTTTAAAAAAAGTTTCCAATGTACTTCTATTATCAAATTTGCTTTGTTCCCAGTCTCAGACTGGCAATCTGGCCCACTGGACAAATGCCCAGTGGGCTGCCGGATCCCTTAGCCCCACCCACTGGGTACCTTAGCCCCACTCACCTATTAATTGCCTGTATTGCTGCACTCACTTACTGCTATGAGCCTGTGGCTCTTTTCCCAAAAAAATACTGTACAGCCAGTCATACAGCAGTCAATGCCATATCGTGCAGACCTCCGAACTGTCCCAATTTTGGAGGTCTGTCACGCATTACCACTACCATGTGCTTGAACTTTTCAGGATTTAGATGCACACTTTCACATATTTATCCAGCCACACACAGTTGTTTTTTGTTGTGTGCAGCTACTGTTCTGTGACCTGCTGTCCACATAGTAATTCACATTTTAGCCTTGTCCTGTAGCCTGCCCGTGGGCCTCCACACTAATGCAGGATCCTCTAATAAAGTCTGACAGGGTCTGTGTTACCAGCTCTCCCCTAACAGACCCAGTTAGTAGCAGTGTTTTGCCATGGTAACCGGGGGGGCAGAGCTCTGGGAGCCATATGCGGCAGTGCTAAATGAGCAGTAAACTAAGGTACACATTCTGTGGTGAGATAACTGAAAAATAATGTATACAGGTAGCCCTCAGTTTACACCGGGGTTAGGTTCCAGAAGCAATGGTTGTAAATTGAAACCGTTGTAAATTGAAACCCAGTTTATAATGTAAGTCAATGGGAAGTGAGGGAGAAAGGTTCCAGGCCCCTCTCAAAATTGTCACAAGTAACACCTAATACATTATTTTTAAAGCTTTGAAATGAAGACTTTAAATGCTAAACAGCATTATAAACATAATAAAATAATCACACAACACAGAATATATAATTAAACTAAGTTAAATGAACAAAAACATTTGCTAAACAGCATTATACACCTAATAAAATAATCACACAACACAGACTTTACTTGCATTTTTCTGCAAACAGTTATTTCTATGCATTCCAAACTGGACTGATTTATAGACAGGAAGATCTTGTTCCTTTGAAATCTGCTCGATAGCTCAGGTCTGGTTAAACTGATTCATTTCAGCTTGCTTTGCTGCAACACAAGCGGACAGCTCCACCTACTGGCTATATTAATAAATGCACTGCTTCTCAATGCTTTTCAATAGCAGTTACATGACTGGAAAAAAAGGTTGTTATTCTGAAACGGTGTAAATTGAACCGTTGTAAAACGAGGCCCATCTGTATTTTATCTTATATTATTATAACCCTTTTATATACCACCCATTGCTGCCAACATGCCAGTCTTTGCTAGGGCATTTTGCTGTAAAAGCCCTAACCAGTCTTCAGCTCACTTCTGCTAAAACTTTATGCTGTGCAGTATGTGGGTGTGCACATGTATGTATGAATGTTGTAGACTGTGTATGTTTAGTGTGTTTGTACATATATCTGTATGCTGTGCAGTATGTGGGTGTGCACATGTATGTATGAATGTTGTAGACTGTGTATGCTTAGTGTGTTTGTACATATATCTGTATGCTGTGCAGTATGTGGGTGTGCACATGTATGTATGAATGTTGTAGACTGTGTATGTTTAGTGTGTTTGTACATATATCTGTATGCTGTGCAGTATGTGGGTGTGCACATGTATGTATGAATGTGGTAGACTGTGTATGTTTAGTGTGTTTGTACATATATCTGTATGCTGTGCAGTATGTGGGTGTGCACATGTATGTATGAATGTTGTAGACTGTGTATGTTTAGTGTGTTTGTACATATATCTGTATGCTGTGCAGTATGTGGGTGTGCACATGTATGTATGAATGTTGTAGACTGTGTATGCTTAGTGTGTTTGTACATATATCTGTATGCTGTGCAGTATGTGGGTGTGCACATGTATGTATGAATGTTGTAGACTGTGTATGCTTAGTGTGTTTGTACATATATCTGTATGCTGTGCAGTATGTGGGTGTGCACATGTATGTATGAATGTTGTAGACTGTGTATGCTTAGTGTGTTTGTACATATATCTGTATGCTGTGAAGTATGTGAGTGTGCACATGTATGTAAGAATGTTGTAGACTGTGTATGTTTAGTGTGTTTGTACATATATCTGTATGTTGTGCAGTATGTGGGTGTGCACATATATGTATGAATGTTGTAGACTGTGTATGTTTAGTGTGTTTGTACATATATCTGTATGCTGTCTAGTGTGTCTAATGTGTGTGTGTACATGTGTATGTGTATGCTGCACAGTGGGTATTCTTTGTTGTAGAGAGATACCTAGGTTACCTAGGTAGGTGTCTGGAGCACTACATTGCTGGAAATGGTGCTCCCATCTAGTACTCTTGCAAGTGGATAACATTCTTGCAAAACTGCTGCTGTATATTGCTCCATGCATATGCACGCTCCTGAGCTTACACCCCTGCTTTTAAGCAAAAGATACCAACAGAAGAAATAAAATATGATTATAGAAATACATTTTTTTAAAATTGCATGCACTCTCTGAATCATGAAAGAAAAGTGTTGGGTTTCAAGTGCCTTTAAGTAGTCACTCTGGGCACAATGATCTAAATCTCTGCACTCTGGTGTGATCATCTCATGAGTGCTATTTATCTCACTATACAGGGTTATAGATGTGAAGAATAGACACCTACATTGTGAGATTTGTCTCCATGCCGGAGAGTTTTTGATCATTAGGGCCTATGACTTCATAAATTAATATCTACACAAATCATTTTAGCTGAGAAAGAGAGGGAAATAATCATCATTTTTCTTCTTAATATTTAGTATTCTATACTGTGTGCTCATATTATTATGATCCTAACATTTTTATCTTAACCACTTGGTAAACAGATGCATGATTGTCATATCACAGTATTTCTCTCTCTCTATACTTCATGATTTCCACGTTTGACTGTCTCTTTAAACATAATATCACATGACCGTTATGCCTTTATAATCCCTCCTCTCTAATTCAACTGTGCTTGGTAATTTGATTCACATGAGGAGTGAACATAACTTTCAAGAAGCTCTGTCTCTTTCATCAAGTGTTTTGCTAACCTTCAATCTGCAAAAGTTCTTTTTAATTACAGGACACCATTCTTTGTTCAGCAACGCTAACTGACATTCAGCGTGTCTGCAGGAGTTCGGCGTCTGACGTCATCAGCACTCCGGGAGTCAGTGTCGCAGCTCCTCTCTCTTGTCGGATTCAGCTCTGCTTCTCCGGACAACTCATTCACCAGCTTAGCAAGGACTCCACAAGTACACGCTGGACAAAAAGTCAAGGGTATCGTACATTCCATAAAGTTATCACCGTAGTAACGCTAATATCATATTAATCCAAAGACTGTTTAAACTAACAAATCAAACCTTTGCATATACGTTACTAATGGAATGATTGCATGATTAACATCTTCTGCCTACAACCTGGCTATTTCTGCATGCTACATATTTCTATAACAATCCTGTTGTTTCTATAAATAAGTTTGCATATGAACTATACTACACTAATCATTCAAGTTCTGTATATGAGTGATACGCTACATTCCGTATGAAGAGATACTAACAGAGCTACAATTACATAAAGTTTGATAATATTTCACATTCTCTAAAGAGATTATCTATTATTTAGCAATTAGCTATTATATTAATTTGGAGAGTATTTGCACATACATTGTATTAAACTTCAAACACATGGTTGTGCATATCTCCTGCAACTAAAGTTAGTTGTAATTTACTTTTGACCTAAACAGGTCACCCTCAGTCAATGAGCAAAATAAGGTTCCTAGTTTAACAAGGTAACCTAGGTTTGGTGTGAGACTGAGTGGAGTAGATACAACTGGGTTCTCATTAATCATATAATAAATCCTCACATATTACCAAGCCATCAAGGCTGCATTCGAATTTTGGAGACATCTACTAGAAGGGGCAAGATTTCCAATCATCATATTTACAGATCATCGTAATCTACAATATCTAAAAACTAATAAAAGTCTTTCTTCCAGACAAGTCAGATGGAGTTTATTCTTTACTAGATTTGATTTTCTAATCACTTATCGTCCAGGAGTAAGAAATACAAAGGCTGATGCTTTATCTAGATATCCAACTCCATTAACTGAGAGTTCTGAACTAAATTCAATTATACCACCAGAAAAATTCATCGGCCTCTTAGTGGGGAAAACATCTATTTTCAAAGAACAACAACAGAATGATCCATTGATTAATGATTCCAGGATTCATAAAGGTAATGATGGATTCTTCTACCATGGTCATGCACTGTATGTTCCAGAATCTCTTAGGAATTACATTTTAGCTATGGCACATGATATTCCAATTTCAGGACACCCTGGTTTCAAGAAAACTCTTCATTTAATTCAAAGGGATTTCTGGTGGCCACATATGAATCAGTCTGTTAAACAAAACATACAAGGGTGTGCTGTATGTACCAAATGTAAATCTCAAAGAATTCACCCTTATGGTTTACTTCTATCTCTTCCAATCGCTGATAGACCTTGGCAAGATATTGCCCTAGACTTCATTGTCGATCTACCTCCTTCTTCTAACAACACAGTCATTTTGGTAGTTGTGGATCTCTTTTCAAAAATGGCACATTTTATACCTATTCACACTTTACCAACAGCTTCTGAAACAGCTGAATTGTTCATCAAACATATTGTCAGATTGCATGGGTTACCTAATTCTATTACGACTGACAGGGGTACACAATTTACCTCTAGATTTTGGACGCAACTCTGTTCTAGTTTGCATATTGATCGCCGTTTGAGTTCAGCTTACCATCCTCAAACAAACGGTCAGACTGAAAGGACTAATCAGAGTTTAGAGCAATATCTAAGATGCTACTGTACTTTTCAACAAGACAACTGGTCTTCTCTTCTACCTACTGCTGAATTCTCCTACAATAACACCATTAATTCATCTACCAATACAACTCCATTTTTCATTAACTATGGGTTTCATCCCTCTTATCATCTTCTTCAAAGATCAGAAAGTTCTTGTCCTTTGGTAAATGACACTGTGAATACGATTGCTGAAGGGTTCATTCAACTAAAACAGATTCTACTACAATCTCAAGAAAAGCAAAAACGTTATTATGACCTAAGGAGGACGAAACCTCCTGACTATAAGGTGGGAGATCTAGTTTGGCTCTCCTCTAAACACTTGAAGCTTCACATTCCCAGTAAAAAGCTTGGTTCTCTGTTTATTGGTCCTTACAAAATTATTAGGATTGTTAATGCTAATGCTGTCACTTTACAACTACCGAATTCTTTTAAGATACATCCAACATTTCATGTATCCCTTTTGAAACCTTATGTTCCAGTCAGAGATCAAGTCTTGACAACTCAAGTTCCGACACTCATTGAGGAAGAAGTTTCCTACGAAGTTGAGTCCATTCTAGATTCTAGATTTTATAAGAATTCTCTACAGTATTTAGTCCGGTGGAAAAATTATACATCTGAAGAGGATTCTTGGGAACCATCCACTAACTTATCAGCCCCTAGATTGGTATCTCTATTTCATCGCAGACATCCAGACCGTCCCAAACCCTGATCTGCGAAGCAGATCGTTAAGGGGGGTGTCCTGTCATATCACAGTATTTCTCTCTCTCTATACTTCATGATTTCCACGTTTGACTGTCTCTTTAAACATAATATCACATGACCGTTATGCCTTTATAAGCCCTCCTCTCTAATTCAACTGTGCTTGGTAATTTGATTCGCATGAGGAGTGAACATAACTTTCAAGAAGCTCTGTCTCTTTCATCAAGTGTTTTGCTAACCTTCAATCTGCAAAAGTTCTTTTTAATTACAGGACACCATTCTTTGTTCAGCAACGCTAACTGACATTAAGCGTGTCTGCAGGAGTTCGGCGTCTGACGTCATCAGCACTCCGGGAGTCAGTGTCGCAGCGCCTCTCTCTTGTCGGATTCAGCTCTGCTTCTCCGGACAACTCATTCACCAGCTTAGCAAGGACTCCACAAGTACACGCTGGACAAGAAGTCAAGGGTATCGTACATTCCATAAAGTTATCACCGTAGTAACGCTAATATCATATTAATCCAAAGACTGTTTAAACTAACAAATCAAACCTTTGCATATACGTTACTAATGGAATGATTGCATGATTAACATCTTCTGCCTACAACCTGGCTATTTCTGCATGCTACATAATTCTATAACAATCCTGTTGTTTCTATAAATAAGTTTGCATATGAACTATACTACACTAATCATTCAAGTTCTGTATATGAGTGATACGCTACATTCCGTATGAAGAGATACTAACAGAGCTACAATTACATAAAGTTTGATAATATTTCACATTCTCTAAAGAGATTATCTATTATTTAGCAATTAGCTATTATATTAATTTGGAGAGTATTTGCACATACATTGTATTAAACTTCAAACACATGGTTGTGCATATCTCCTGCAACTAAAGTTAGTTGTAATTTACTTTTGACCTAAACAGGTCACCCTCAGTCAATGAGCAAAATAAGGTTCCTAGTTTAACAAGGTAACCTAGGTTTGGTGTGAGACTGAGTGGAGTAGATACAACTGGGTTCTCATCAATCATATAATAAATCCTCACAATGATTTAAGAGGAGCTTCCATATTTCATTTTTTTTTAATGTCCCTCTCGTTTAGAGGGTTGAGTTGTGAGCTATTTATTTTTAAAAATGTGTGCTTAAAGAAAGACAAAAGTCAAAATGAAGCGTGTATGATTCATATAGAGCATTGGACTTCAAAAAACTTTCCAATTTATCAAATTATTCAAAGTACTTTTTATAAACATTACATTTTCTTTTTGTTATACATTTATTGATAATGCAATTTGAATGTATTTAAAGTGAGGGTAAACTTTCCCCTTTGTAAAGACAGATTACCTGTAATAACGATGCACTTTAACTTACTTTTTAATGTAGTGCTGAAATTCAAATACCACAAACTCTTCCCGCCCACTTTTTAATTATATTTTTTGTGAACGGTTTGATCTCTTCTCCAATCAGTACTCTAACTACAATTGTGTAGAGTGCCATATGGCAAGAGTGCTGATTGAAGAACAGTTATAACCATTAGCTCACAAATAAAATTACTTTTGTAGTGGGTGGCCGGAGCACAGGGTATTTGGTTTTCAGCGCTACATTAAAAATTAAATTAAAGCGTATCTTCATTGCTTACAATTCAACTGATGAATTAAACTCCATCTAAAATATTGCTAATATGGTAATTGCCACTTCCAACCACCAGTTAATATATATTTTATGTCTATAGAAAAATAATGTCTATGGAATCTTTAAAACTGAAATATTGCTAGAAATTAAATAAAGGATGACAATTCAAATATTTTAAAATCAATACTAGTGCCATGACTAAGTGATAAGAGGTTTATACCATTGTATAATTTTTCCTGTGCTTTCTTTTGCTATATAATTTCTGTGTTTTGCTTGCTTAGATAGATGTAAATAACTTGCAATGTTTTTAATAAGAAACAGTTTAGAAAGTTTTACATTATCTGCAATAACAAGTGCAAAAATATTACTGAGTGGGTTGAATATAAATTTTCTCAGTCAGATTATATTGATTTCTTTGAAAATAAGAACAATAAATGTCTCTAAAATATCAAATGAAAGTAAAATTACATAGTCAAGAAAACATTCCTATATTATAATTTGATTGCAAACTTTTATAGTTATATACAGATTTGTGTTTGTTGTGTTCTCTTTTAAAAGGTAATCATGGGAAAAGTAATATTTACAGTATGCTTATAATAAATATTACAATACAATATACGCAATATGGCCAAAAGTATGTGGACACCTATATAAACTTATTAGACATCCCAATCCAAAACCATAAGCATTAATATGGATTTCCCCTCGTCCTTGTGGTTATTACAGCTGTCAATCTCCTGGGAAGGCTGCGCACAAGATTTTAGAGTGTATATATGGGAATTTGTGCCCATTAAGCCATAAAAAAGCATGTGTGAGGTAAGGTGCTTTTGGATGAGAAGGTCTGGCTCATAAACAATGTTCCAATTTATCCTAAGTGTTCAATGGTGTTGAGGTCAGGGCTTTGTGCAGGCTACTCAAGTTCCTCTACACCAAACTAGTCAAACAATTTCTTAATGCACCTCACTATGTGCACAGTCATGCTGAAACATGAAAAGACTTTCCCCAAACTGTTGCCACAAAATTGGAAGCAGACAAATGTCTAAAATGTCTTTGTATCTTGTAGCATTAAAATTATTCTTCACTGGAACTAATGAGCTTAGATCAAACCCTAAAAACAACCCTAGACCATTATCCTTCCTCCACCAAACTTACAGTAGGCACTGCATTCTCGTAGGTAGCATTCACATGGTATCCACCACATCCAGATTCATCACTCCAGAGAACCACTGCTCCAAAGTCCAATGGCAGTGTGCTTTACCCCACTTCAGACGATGCTTGTCATTACGTATGTTGATATAAGACTTGTGAACAGCTGCTCGGCCATGGAAACCCATATAATTAACCTCCTGACATATAGTTCATGTGCTGCTGTTCTTGTAGTGAGTGATGTAACATATGGTAGGATATTTTTACACACGTTGTGTTTCAGCACTCAGTGCCCCCCTCTTTGAGTTTATGTGGTCTACCACTTTGTGAGTTGTTGCTGATCCTAGTTCACAATAATAGCACTTATAGTTTACTGAGGCAGATCTAGTAGAGCAAATATCTCCAGAACAGATTTGTGTCAGAGGTGGCATCCTATGGCACTTCCAAATTTAAAGACACTGAACTCTTTGGTTTAACCTATTCTACTGCTAGTGTTTGTCTATGGAAAGTTCATGGCTATGTGCTGAATTTTAAGCACCTGTTAGCAATTAGTGTGGTGTGAAAAGAATTGAACTCAATAATTAGTAGGGGTGTATATATATATTTTTTTTAATTTGCAGGCATGCATTGGGTAGTTAGGGACCCAGGGAGGAAGTGACCTTGATGTAGTCTTTCTAACTGATGATTCTTTCGATCTGGTACTTATGAGGTGGAGGATGTTGAGCTAGAGTCACCCATAATTTGAGACTAAGAATAATTCATAAAATTAATTGCGGTTGTAAAAGGTTTGTGTATCCTTTTTTTTCCCTTATAGGGTTTCTGCATTCAGAAACATGCTACATTGTATTGATATTCTTTGTCTGTGCTCCCCAATCATCTCTCTTTTCAGTTTCAGTTTGCATTTATGGTGGCAGTGGTCCATGCATGGAAAGCAGCACTCAAGCAGACTTCACCCCTGAATTACAACTCTAGTTTGAAATATTTAAAACATTGCTCTCTATATAAAACACTGATATGTTATTATTATTTGAATTATTAATTTATTTGTTCCTACTGTATACATCTGTTTTGGCACTTTTACCTAAATATAATTGACTTTACATAGGGTTCATGTAGAAGTCATTTGCAGGACTTGGTATCATGAGACTGAGATATCTTTGTTTAAATACAGGGTTTTTACATACATCTATGTATTGTAAGGAGAGAGAGAGAGAAGAGATACTGCACCCTCTATAAAATTATTTCATTTGTTGATGGGTCTACCTAGTGATCCCTGTTACCATGGTATTCTCTGTTGCCATGCTATTCCTTCTTTGTCCCCAGAAGCAATTTCTGCATTATGGAAACTAGAATTATAAATAATATACATTCTCACCAAAGTCACAGAATTGCTAGAGAGAAACTTAAGCTTCTGCTTAAAGAAACAGCGAATATTTTACAATTTTTATGTAAAATGTTTAGTTATTGATAATGCGATATATCATTTTTTATTTTGGCCACTTTCATGTAATGTTCCTAATTTTCAGAACTTAAAATGCAACCTGGTGACTTTTCAAAACTAACCTTGCTATATAAATGTCCCTAGTTGGCTTTAACTGATAAAAAAACCTGTGAAAGTATGCACTGTATACTATTATATATTATATATATAGCGATGTCGCGAACCTAAAATGTTGTGGTCGCGAACGGCAAACGCGAACTTCCATATCTGTTCGCGAACCGCCATAGACTTCAATAGGCAGGGGAATTTTAAAACACACAGGCACTCTTTCTGGCCACAATAGTGATGGAAAAGTTGTTTCAAGGGTACTAACACCTGGACTGTGGCATGCCGGAGGGCGATCCATGGCAAAACTCCCATGGAAAATTACATAGTTGATGCAGAGTCTGGTTTTAATCCATAAAGGGCATAAATCACATAACATTCCTAAATTGTTTGGAATAACGTGCTTTAAAACATCAGGTATGTACACTACTGTTATACCAGATATGAGTTGCAGTGGGGTGACACTGTGACCTGGCAGGCAGGAACTTAAACGCACATGTGTGAAGGAAACTGACTGCTATTATTTAACACAGTCAAAAAAGTGTTGTTTTTTTTAAATCTACACTACTCTTACACCAGATATGAGTTGCACTGGGGTGACACTGTGCCCTGGCAGGCAGGCACTTAAACGCACATGTATGAAGGAAACTGACTGCTATTATTTAACACAGTCAAAAATGTGTTGTTTTTTTTAAATCTACACTACTGTTACACCAGATATGAGTGGTGGCACTGGGCAATGGGCACAGTATACGCTGTGAGCCTGACACACATGCTGGCAGGCAACTCCAATTAGATTACACAGAAAAAGGGCTTTTTGGGGTGCTGTCCTTACAGCAGAGATCAGATGAGTCCTTCAGGACTGTAGTGGACACTAAATACACTAACCTAGCTATAGATTTCCCTACTAAATCAGCAGCAGCTACACTGTCCCTCCTTTCACTAACAATGCAGCTTCCGAATGAATCTAAAATGGATGCTGTCCAGGAGGTAGGAGGGTCTGGGAGAGAGGGTCTGCTGCTGATTGGCTGGAATGTGCCTGCTGACTGTGAGGTACAGGGTCAAAGTATTACTCAATGATGATGAATAGGGGGCGGATCGAACATCGCATATGTTCACCCGCCGCGATGAACGCGAACATGCTATGTTCGCCGGAAACTATTCGCCAGCGAACAATTCACGACATCACTAATTATAATGATCAATGCTAACCTTGTTGTCTGCAGACTTTGGCTTCTCTAAATAAGGCATAAATGTGGGTGGAGTTTAGATATTGAACAACTGTGAAATACATCAAGCTTTTATATGAACTTTCTTAATCTTGGTTTTGTTAATAAATCTGTCAACCATCTAATAAAAATGGCTCTGAGTCTCAAAGCATTATTTGATACAGCCAGCTTTTCTATTATAGATGCCTATATACAAAAATACTCTAACGCCTAGATTTAGAGTTCTGCGGTAGCTGACAAAAGCAACGTTAAGGGGTCTTAACGCTGCTTTGGCTGCCCGCTGGTATTTAGAGTCAGCCAAGAAAGGGTCTAACGCTCACTTTCAAGCCGCGACTTTTCCATACCGCAGATCCCCTTATGCCAATTGCGTATCCTATCTTTTCAATGGGATCTTCCTAATGCCGGTATTTAGAGTCTTGGCTGAAGTGAGCAGTAGACCCTCTACCGACAAGACTCCAGCCACAGAAAAAAGTCAGTAGTTAAGAGCTTTCTGGGCTAACGCCGGTTTATAAAGCTCTTGACTACTGTGCTATAAAGTACACTAACACTCATAAACTACCTATGTACCCCTAAACGAAGGTCCCCCCACATCGCCGCCACTATAATAATTTTTTTTTACCCATAATCTGCCGACCACATACTGCCGCCACCTACATTATCCCTATGAACCCCTAATCTGCTGCCCCTAACACCGCCGACCCCTATATTATATTTATTAACCCCTAATCTGCCCCCCCCAACGTCGCCGCTACCTAACTACACTTATTAACCCCTAATCTGCCGACCGGACCTCGCCGCTACTCTAATAAATGTATTAACCCCTAAAGCTAAATCTAACCCTAACCCTAACACTCCCCTAAGTTAAATATTTAATCTAACGAAATAAATTAAATCTTATTAACTATTCCTATTTAAAACTAAATACTTACGTATAAAATAAACCCTAATATAGCTACAATATAATGAATAATTATATTGTAGCTATTTAAGATTTATATTTATTTTACGGGCAACTTTGTATTTATTTTAATTAGGTACAATAGCTATTAAATAGTTATTTACTATTTAATAGTTACCTAGTTAAAATAATTAAAAAATTACCTGTAAAATAAATTCTACCCTAAGTTACAATTAAACCTAACACTACACTATCATTAAATAAATTAAATAAATTACCTGCAATTACCTACAATTAAATAAACTAAACTAAATTACAGAAAAAAAACACTAAATTACAAAAAATAAAAAAAGATTACAAGAATTTTAATCTAATTACACCTACTCTAAGCCCCCTAATAAAATAACAAATCCCCCCAAAATAAAAAAAATTCCCTACCCTAATCTAAATTACAAAAGTTAACAGCTCTATTACCAGCCCTTAAAAGGGCTTTTTGCGGGGCATGCCCCAAAGTAATCAGCTCTTTTGCCTGTAAAAAAAAGAAAATACCACCCCCCAACATTAAAAGCCACCACCCACAAACCCCTACTCTAACCCAACCCCCCCTTAAAGAAACCTAACACTACCCCCTTGAAGATCTCCCTACCTTGAATCGTCTTCACCCACCCGGGGCGAAGTCTTCATCCGATGGGGCAGAAGAGGACATCCAGACCGGCAGAAGTCTTCATCCTATCCAGACAGAAGAGGACATCTGGACCGGCAGACATCTTCATCCAAGCGGCATCTTCTATCTTCATCCATCCGACGAGGAGCGGCTCCATCTTCAAGACCTCCGGTGCGGAACATCATCCTTCCCCGACGACTACCCGATGAATAAAGGTTCCTTTAAGTGACGTCATCCAAGATGGCGTCCCTCGAATTCCGATTGGCTGATAGGATTCTATCAGCCAATTGGAATTAAGGTAGGAAAAATCTAATTGGCTGATCCAATCAGCCAATCAGATTGAGCTTGCATTCTATTGGCTGTTCCGATCAGCCAATAGAATGTGAGCTCAATCTGATTGGCTGATTGGATCAGCCAATTGGATTGAACTTGAATCTGATTGGCTGATTCAATCAGCCAATCAGATTTGTCCTACCTTAATTCCGATTGGCTGATATAATCCTATCAGCCAATCGGAATTCGAGGGACGCCATCTTGGATGACATAACTTAAAGGAACCTTCATTTGTCGGGTAGTCGTCGGGGAAGGAGGATGTTCCGCGCCGGAGGTCTTGAAGATGGAGCCACTCCTCATCGGATGGATGAAGATAGAAGATGCCGCTTGGATGAAGATGTCTGCCGGTCCGGATGTCCTCTTCTGCCCGGATAGGATGAAGACTTCTGCTGGTCTGGATGTAATCTTCTGTCCCATCGGATGAAGACTTCGGCCCGGTTGGGTGAAGACAACTCAAGGTAGGGAGATCTTCAGGGGGGTAGTGTTAGGTTTATTTAAGGGGGGTTTGGGTTAGAGTAGGGGTATGTGGGTAGTGGGTTTTAATGTTGGGGGTGTTATTGTCTTTTTTTTACAGGAAAAAGAGCTGATTACTTTGGGGCATGCCCTGCAAAAAGCCCTTTTAAGGGCTGGTAATAGAACTGTTAACTTTTGTAATTTAGATTAGGGAAGGGAAATTTTTTTTATTTTGGGGGGATTTGTTATTTTATTAGGGGGCTAGTAGGTGTAATTAGATTAAAATTCTTGTAATCTTTTTTTATTTTTTGTTATTTAGTGTTTGGTTTCTTTTGGAGTTTAGTTTATTTAATTGTAGGTAATTGTAGCTAATTTATTTTATTTATTTAATGATAGTGTAGTGTTAGGTTTAATTGTAACTTAAGTTAGGATTTATTTTACAGGTAATTTTGTAATTATTTTATCTAGGTAGCTATTAAATACTAAATAACTATTTAATAGCTATTGTACCTAGTTAAAATAAATACAAAGTTGCCTATAAAATAAATATAAATCCTAAAATAGCTACAATATAATTATTTGTTATATTGTAGCTATATTAGGGTTTATTTTATAGGTAAGTATTTAGTTTTAAATAGGAATACTTTAGTTAATAAGATTTAATTTATTTCGTTAGATTAAAATTATATTTAATTTAGGGGGGTGTTAGGGTTAGGGTTAGACTTAGGTTTAGGGGTTAATACATTTATTAGAGTAGCGGCGAGGTCCGGTCGGCAGATTAGGGGTTAATAAGTGTAGGTAAGGTAGCGGCGACGTTGGGGGGGCAGATTAGGGGTTAATAAATAAAATATAGGTGTCGGCGATGTTAGGGGCAGCAGATTAGGGTACATAGGTATAATGTAGGTGGTGGCGGTGTCCGGAGCGGCAGATTTTGGGTTAATTGTGTAATGCAGGTGTCAGCAATAGCGGGGCCGGCAGATTAGGGGTTAATAAGTGTAAGGTTAGGGGTGTTTAGACTCGGGGTTCATGTTAGGGTGTTAGGTGCAGACTTAGAAAGTGTTTCCCCATAGGAAACAATGGGGCTGCGTTAGGAGCTGAACGCTGCTTTTTTCAGCTCAAACTGCCCCATTGTTTTCTATGGGGGAATCGTGCATGAGCAAGTTTTTCCAGCTAGCCGCTACCGTAAGTAACGCTGGTATTGAAGGTTGAAGTGGCGGTAAATATGCCTGTACGCACCCTTTTTGGAGCCTAACGCAGCCCTTCAGAGAACTCTCAATACCAGCGTTGTTTAGAAGCAGCGCTAACGCATCCCTTCGGCCGCAAAACTCTAAATCTAGGTGTAAGATTCTTGTTGAGATTAGAAGATACATTACACTAGCTAAGGTTAGATTAATGAGTACAGAAACATTTGGATTCTATCGGCTTGATTTAGAGTTCTGCGGCCAAAAGGGTGCGTTAGCTACGCGTGCTTTTTTTCCCCCGCACCTTTTAAATACCGCTGGTATTTAGAGTTCACAGAATGGCTGCGTTAGGCTCCAAAAAAGTGAGCGTAGAGCATATTTACCACCACTGCAACTCTAAATACCAGCGGTGCTTACGGACGCGGCCAGCTTCAAAAACGTGCTTGTGCACGATTCCCCCATAGAAAACAAAGGGGCAGTTTGAGCTGCAAAAAAGCAGCGTTAAGCTCCTAACGCAGCCCCATTGTTTCCTATGGGGAAACACTTCCTATGTCGGCACCTAACACCTGACCCCTACATATTATTATTAACCCCTAATCTGCCGCTCCGTACACCGCCGCAACCTACATTATACCTATGTACCCCTAATCTGCTGCCCCTAACACCGCCGACCCCTATATTATATTTATTAACCCCTAATCTGCCGCCCCCGCTATCGCTGACCCCTGCATATTATTATTAACCCCTAATCTGCCGCTCCGTATACCGCCGCAACCTACGTTATCCCTATGTACGCCAATCTGCTGCCCCTAACACCGCCGACCCCTATATTATATTTATTAACCCCTAATCTGCCGCCCCCAACGTCGCCTCCACCTACCTACAATAATTAACCCCTAATCTGCCGACCGGATCTCACCGCTACTCTAATAAATGTATTAACCCCTAAAGATAAGTCTAACCCTAACACTAACACCCCCCTAAATTAAATATAATTTAAATCTAACGAAATAAATGAACTCTTATTAAATAAATTATTCCTATTTAAAGCTAAATACTTACCTGTAAAATAAACCCTAATATAGCTACAATATAAATTATAATTATATTGTAGCTATTTTAGGATTAATATTTATTTTACAGGCAACTTTGTAATTATTTTAACCAGGTACAATAGCTATTAAATAGTTAATAACTATTTAATAGCTACCTAGTTAAAATAATTACAAAATTACCTGTAAAATAAATCCTAACCTAAGTTACAATTAAACCTAACACTACACTATCAATAAATAAATTAAATAAACTACCTACAATTATCTACAATTAAACCTAACACTACACTATCAATAAATTAATTAAATACAATACATACAAATAAATACAATGAAATAAACTAGCTAAAGTACAAAAAATAAAAAAGAACTAAGTTACAAAAAATAAAAAAATATTTACAAACATTAGAAAAATATTACACCAATTTTAAACTAATTACACCTACTCTAAGCCCCCTAATAAAATAACAAAGACCCCCAAAATAAAAAAATGCCCTACCCTATTCTAAAATTAAAATAGAAAAGCTCTTTTACCTTACCAGCCCTGAAAAGGGCCCTTTGCGGGGCATGCCCCAAAGAATTCAGCTCTTTTGCCTGTAAAAAAAAACATACAATACCCCCCCAACATTACAACCCACCACCCACATACCCCTAATCTAACCCAAACCCCCCTTAAATAAACCTAACACTAAGCCCCTGAAGATCTCCCTACCTTGTCTTCACCACGCCGGGTTCACCGATCGATCCAGAAGAGCCTCTGATGTCTTGATCCAAGCCCAAGCGGGGGGCTGAAGATGTCCATGATGCGGCTGATGTCTTTATCCAAGCGGGAGCTGAAGAGGTCCATGATCCGACTGAAGTCTTCTATCAAGCGGCATCTTCAATCTTCTCTTTTCCGGATCCATGTAGTTCATCCCGCCGACGCGGAACATCCATCTTCACTGACGACTTCCCGACGAATGACGGTTCCTTTAAGGGACGTCATCCAAGATGGCGTCCCTCGAATACCGATTGGCTGATAGGATTCTATCAGCCAATCGGAATTAAGGTAGGAAAATTCTGATTGGCTGATCCACTATATCGGATCATGTCCGCTTGCATAATCATAAATATACCCCTAAATGTGTGATCACATGTAGTAAAAAAACTTTGCAATTTGCTTTCATGATTTATCCCTCCCCTTTATATAATGTTGCACTGAGAATTGAGGTTTTAATTATATTGAGTAATAGGTCACATGGTAGGTTTCAGAAGCCTAACCCTGACACATATCTGTCCCCAATTGGCCTTGACAAGGAGGATTAGATATAAAACTACAAAACAATGGCCATGGTTAGCCATTTCTACTACAGTAACAAATTCAGATTGGTTTTCCAAATAACAGTTACAGCAAACTAGGTGTTAATGTAGCCAAAAAAAATGATACTCACCTATGAAGATTATTTATCCCAAGGTAATTACTGTCTCTTTAAGCTCTTACCTATGTTTTTACCAAACACCATTAAACAATATACTTCATGTATTAGCTCATTTGTTTTAATCTTATCTAATTACCCAGGTTAGTATTTTTTTTTTTTTTAGAATGTAAAGCTGTCTTTTTGATAAGGACACATATCTGGCTGGCACCTCAGTTGAGACAAAAATCCATAAAATGATTTTAAAAATACTGTCCTAGCTGCCTGTTTTTCTCCAGTAATGGCTTAAACCTTTTTTTCTTATCACATATTTATATTTTGCTCTAAAACTTTATTTATTGCTATTCATATTTTATTCTTTCCTTGTTAGAATTTATATCATGCATTTAGACTTTCATATTGCTATAGAAATACACTCACTGTAGGGATTATTTTTATGTGTGTCATGAATCCTCCATAGTCCAAACTACTGCAATTGATCATTGATTCTTCCTTTATTTTGTTCACTGGTTCACTATGAAATTCTGCCTCATAACCATATCACTTTTTTCAAGATGACATTTCATTGTATACCCAATTGTATACTTGTGAATATGCAGGGGGCGGTATTGCACAAGCAGTTCTGTTGAACTGCTTGTGCAATGATAAATGCGGGCAATGTATGCTGTCGGCATTTATCGATGTGCAGCGGACATGACACGCTACATTGTATCATGTCCACTTGCACTTTGATAACGATGCCCCTAAATCTTCACACTTATTTTGTCACTATGTAAACAACTAATGAAACTTTTAAAAATACATCTACATGTTATTCATAAACTAAGCTTTTCATTGAATGTATCATTCTAGCATTTATTAAGTGTTTAATGTCCCTATAAATCATTGTGATTTATTTTTGTTCTGATATATCTTTGTAATTGTATTTGCTCTTTTTATGTTATGCTTCTTGATCTTTGCATCTCTTTTGTCATGTTTGGAGCCATTCTACTTTAGATAAATGAAAATTGCTTGAGCCCAGAATAGGCCGAAAAAATGTAAATAGGCAAACATCCTTGTCCTGTTAACCCCAAAGGCCTGATATTCAAAAAACAAGGAGAGAAACCATGCAAAATCACAGGAGTCTATGTTTCACATAAAGAACACTACATAGCAACATAACCTATCTCAAGTTAAAATGTGTGCTTCTAAAAATGTTTTATGGGCCTCACCATACCGACAAGACTTATTAGAATATCTCGCTTGAGCAGCGAGGTTTTGAATATCAGCACCTTAATATTGTCCTCCTTGAGCAACTAATACAGAAAAAGAAAACTTGAATGAGGCCACTGATTTTTTTTCTCATATATTTCAAAAATTTGAAGCAAATCCTTTTAATTCAGAATTCATTGATAGTATGACAAATGGTTTGTGCAATTGAATATATTTCTCTGTCATTAAGGTCCTTATGATCTACAGCTCTTTGCACAGGGGACATGATCTAAAATAATCCTCCTGCATTGCAAGATCTCTCACAAGAGGTATTTAGGAATTTAATTTTACAAATTCTGATATGCTTTGAAAAGTTCTGTGTAACAGAATAGGATCATACTTTGTATATTTCTGTGTATCTTTTTTAAATTGCATTGCTCTTTTTATTTATTCTACGAGAAATGAGATTAATAGTTTCACAAAATGGGAGGGACAGTGGAGTTCCCAGTGCTAAACGAAGGAGTTCCCAAGGTGTTTGAAACTCACAGCTCTCATGATTATCTCAAAGCATTTTACACCTGCAAGTTTAGGTCCTTATGATCTACAGCTCTTTGCACAGGGGACATGATCTAAAATAATCCTCCTGCATTGCAAGATCTCTCACAAGAGGTATTTAGGAATTTAATTTTACAAATTCTGATATGCTTTGAAAAGTTCTGTGTAACAGAATAGGATCATACTTTGTATATTTCTGTGTATATTTTTTAAATTGCATTGCTCTTTTTATTTATTCTACGAGAAATGAGATTAATAGTTTCACAAAATGGGAGGGACAGTGGAGTTCCCAGTGCTAAACGAAGGAGTTCCCAAGGTGTGTTTGAAACTCACAGCTCTCATGATTATCTCAAAGCATTTTACACCTGCAAGTTTCTTAAATTCACCCTGGCAGCTGTATGCTTGTGAATTTTGCTCAAAATTTACAATGCACTTATTTAACTGTGTACACTATAAGCACATGCAAAGTAAATTGTAGTGAAAACATTTTAGTTGCGTTTGTTTTTGCTGGAAACTGAGACTTAATATGTGTCAGGTGATCCTATATTAGCTTCAGTCTTCCCTGTAACATATAATTTCTCTACATGCTGATCATGTTGATCATTGGTCCCAAGGCCCCTTTTATTAGGGCCATTATAGTAAAAAATTACATGCTCTAAATTGTTAAAGAAAGCAATTTTTTAAACTAGTGACCTGTACCTTTTGCAAATAGGTTAAACACATAGTAGAAGTACTGATTAGGGCTTGCAGAGCATGAATGGCCCTGGATGTAAACGGCTGCTTATCCAATTCGCAGCTATAGTTGTATTATCCATGGGCGCGATCACATATACGGCGCAGGTTTTGGCGCAAGCATTGGAACCCAATTCGCCCATAATTTCACCTCGCACATCGGGGTATTACATAAACCCCGCCGGCAGTTCATAAAGTGCCCTAAGTCGGATAAACTAGCGATGTCAAGAAATGGGCGTAAATACAAATTTCTGGAGTTGCTAGTGACTTACGGCACTTTAGAAACTGCCGGCAGCTAAGAAAAGTAAATAAAATAACAAATCCCCGTAAAAGTCTAACACACCTCATAAAAAATAAGCCTGAAACGTATAACCCCTATATCCACAATCCCCCTCTCATTACTAATATTAAATGTATTAATCCCTAGACCCACAAGCCCCCACAACACAATATGCTTATTTAAATTATTAACTCCTAAACCGCCATAGCCCAAAACGCAATTAACCTATTCTAGTATTAACCCCTAAACCGCCAAAGCCCACATAGCCTATTAAATGTATTAACCCCTAATCTGCCACCGCCAATGTCGCCGCCACTATAATAAAGTTATTAACCCCTAAACCTAACACCCCCTAACTTAAATATTATTTAAATAAATCTAAATAAATTTACTATTATTAACTAAATTATTCCTATTTAAAACTAAATACTTACCTATAAAATAAACCCTAAGATAGCTACAATATAATTAATAATTACATTGTAGCTATTGTAGGATTTATTTTTATTTTACAGGCAACTTTGTATTTAATTTAACTAGGTACAATAGTTATTAAATAGTTATTAACTATTTAATAGCTACCTAGTTAATATAAATAAAAATTTAGCTGTAAAATAAATCCTAACCTAAATTACAATTACACCTAACACTACACTATAATTAAATTAATTAACTACAATTACCTAAAATTAAATACAATTAAATAAAATTATCTAAAGTACAAAAAAACAAACACTAAATTACAGAAAATAAAAAAAATTACAAGAAGTTTAAACTAATTACACCTAATCTAAGCCCCCTAATAAAATAAAAAAGCCCCCCAAAATAATAAAATTCCCTACCCTATACTAAATTACAAATAGCCCTTAAAAGGGCTTTTTGTGGGGCATTGCCCCAAAGTAATCAGCTCTTTTACCTGTAAAAAAAGATATACAACCCCCCAACATTAAAACCCACCACCCACACACCCAACCTTACTCTAAAACCCACCCAATCCCCCCTTAAAAAAACACTAACCCCTTGAAGATCACCCTATCTTGAAACATCTTCACCCAGCCGGGCAGAAGTCTTCATCGAATCCGGGCAGAAGAGGTCCTCCAGATGGGCAGAAGTCTTCATCCAAGCGGCATCTTCTATCTTCTTCCATCCGACGAAGAGCAGCTCCATCTTGAAGACATCCACGCGGAGCATCCTCTTCGTTCGACGTCCAACTGAAGAATGAAGGTTCCTTTAAATGACATCATCCAAGATGGTGTCCCTTCAATTCCGATTGGCTGATAGAATTCTATCAGCCAATCGGAATTAAGGTAGGAAAAATCCTATTGGCTGATGCAATCAGCCAATAGGATTGAAGTTCAATCCAATTGGCTGATCCAATCAGCCAATAGGATTGAGCTTGCATTCTATTGGCTGTTCCAACAACCTAAATTAAACTATTAACCCTTAACCTTACACCTAAACCTAACCTTAACCCTACCCTTAAACCTAACACCCCCTAACTTTAACATAATTAAAATAGAACTAAATTACATTTACAATTATAACTAAATAATACCTATTTAAAACTAAATATATACTTACTTGTAAAATAAAACCTAAGTTCGCTACAATATAACTAATAGTTATATTTTAGTTGGCTTCGGTTTTATTTTTATTTCACAGGAAAGTTTGTATTTATTTTAACTAGGTAGACTAGTTAGTAAATAGTTTTTAACTATTTAATAACTACCTAGTTAAAATAAATACAAAATTACCTGTCAAATAAAGCCTAAGATACCTTACACTAAAATAAAAAAATACAAAAAAATACCATTACAAAAATAAAAAAAAACTTCCATTACAAAAAAAAAAAATATTCCAAAAAATAAAAATGATTCCTGTTCTAATACCCTTTAAAAAAAAAGCCCACCTCAAAATAAAAAAGCCTAATCTATAATAACCTACCAAGGGCCCTTAAAATGGCCTTTTGGGGGGCCTTAAAAGGACATTTTCGAGGGCATTGCCCTAAGTTAAACTGCTCTTTTGTTTAAAAAAACACCCCCTAATAGTATACAAACCCCAACACCCCATACTACCAAAGGCCATTAAAAGGGCCTTTTGGGGGGGCCCTTAAAATGGTCTTTTGTAGGGCATTGCCCTAAGTTAAACAGCTCTTTTGCTACAAAAAACAAACACCCCCTAACAGTATACAAACCCCCACTTCCCAAACTACCAAGGGCCTTTAAAAAAAAAGCCCACCTCAAAATAAAAAAGCCTAATCTATAATAACCTACCAAGGGCCCTTAAAATGGCATTTTGGGGGCCCTTAAAGGGCCTTTTGTAGGGCATTGCCCTAAGTTAAACAGGTATTTTGCTACAAAAAAAACAAACACCCTCTAAAAAAAATACAATACACAAAATAACAAACAATTATAAAAAATAATAAAACTTATTCCTACTCTAATACCCATTAAATAAAAAACACCACAATATAAAAAACCTATCTACCTTATCTAGAATAAACTACCAATGGCCCTTAAAAGGGCCTTTTGTAGGGGATTGCCCTAAGTTAAACAGCTCTTTTACCTTTAAAAAAAACACCCACTAACATTACAAACCCCTATCCCCCAAACCCACAAAATAAAAGCAACTATTCAAAAAACCTAAGGTACCTATTGCCCTGAAAAGGGCATTTTTTGATGGGCATTGCTCTTAAAAAGGCATTTAGCTCTTTTACATGCTCAAACCCTAAACAAAACAAAAAAACACCCAAAAACCCTTAAAAAAAACTATACCCAATCAGCCAATAGAATGCAAGCTCAATCCTATTGGCTGATTGCATCAGCCAATAGGATTTTTTCTACCTTAATTCCGATTGGCTGATAGAATTCTATCAGCCAATCGGAATCTAAGGGACGCCATCTTGGATGATGTCACTTAAAGGTACCTTCATTCTGTTTTAGTCAAAATAATCTTTATTGTCAGAAAGGAAGACAAGAGACATATCTAACACATCATGCCCCTAGTTCAGATAAACATATTTATATTCATTGTTACAGACTCAGGAGCTCTTATCATGTTCGATAAAGTTTTATAATTCCATATATCTGTCTCAAACAACATGAAAAAGAGTTGGAGGATGAAACAACTTCTCTCAGCAATTAGTATATCCATCCGGCTTTCCCAATGTATCTCCATCATTACTGAAATCTCTGAAAGTCCATAGAGTCCTAGGAAAAGCTCCCACCTACTGAAGTTGCCTTCAGGCGTAGGAAATATATGAGGTCCTGTTTATTTTCCTGAAGTAGGAACGAAATTATCTATAGTCTTCCTTCCCCTCCCTTTTCTAATGTGTTTTCCTTTTATTTTAATAATTATAAACATTAAACATAAACTTTTGAAACTGTAAAACAATAAACTCATAACTGTATAACCTTTCCCATCGAGCAGAGGGAGAACCATCAACTTGTATCTAAGATGTATATAAGTTCCCCATAAAAGACTCACTTAGTGGCAATAAGTTTAGGAGAGATCCCCTATCATGTTATAACTCTTGAAAGACTTAAATTTCCCTTAACTCACTTCTATCTCTGTTCATGATCCATTGGACCCAAATCTTTTGGAAATGTGTTGCTTTATCCTGCAACCAAGAGGCAGATTCTGACATAGCATATATATTATCTAACCTGTTAATCACTTCTGACCATGTTGGTGAACCTGTTCTCCAGTATTTGGCTATACATATCCTCGTGGTTGTACAAAGTATATTTATGAATATATTGGTAGCTAAGTTTAAGGATTCATCTGAAACATGCAAGAGGGCCTGCGCCGCCGTTAGCGTCATAGCTTTATCTAATAGGATACTTATCAATTTAGATAGTTTGTTCCAAATTTGTTTAATCTCCCCACATTCCCACCACATATGCATATAATTTCCAATTTCTGCACAGCCTCTGTAACAGAGTCTACTTTTCTGCAATGTATAATGTGCAGTTCTTATGGGTGTAAGATACCACCTGTAAGATGTTTTAATAGAATTTTCGATAAGGTCTGCGCATATCAGCCCCTTGCTAATCCTAGAAAGTATTTGTGTCCATCTGTCATCATCATATGTTTCACCTAAGTCTCTTTCCCAATTCTCATGAAGCGGCAATTTGGAGCCTTTTTTGCATCTTGTATTGCCAAGTACAGTTGTGATATTAGTTTTTTATTTCTACCTGGGGTTGCAATAATGCGTTCTGTTGTAGTGTATGGGTTTAATGGTTTGTTTTGTCTGTATTTGTATATTGTGGTGGATATCTGAAGATATAGGAACCAATGTAAGGTGTCCGGTTGAAGTTTATCTTTCAGTTGGGTGTATGTGAGCATTTTACCTTTATCTAAAAAGTCTGCAACTCTGTAGAGGCCCTTATTGTCCCACTTACATATTAGTATTTGAAATTCTGCAGGAAGTATAGCACCCAGTGGTATTATCTTAGTACCCTTGGGTATGAGGCCTAGAGAAGATGTGAGGTATTTCCACATATGTTTGGACTCCTCTGTCACCTTGAGTTTGTATAGTATTTTGTTTGTAGTGTTTGAGGTGTTCCAAACAATCGTGGCTGGATCATTCACCCCAGCTAAGTCTGCCTCTAGTCTAGTCTAAGTTATTTCTCAACAGTTTTTGCTTATCAGCGTAATTTGTGACAACCTAGCTGCCTGATAGTAGTCTAACAAATTGGGCACCCCCACTCCCCCTAGCTGTTTGTGTTGTTTTAATAGTTGGGAGGCTATTCTAGCTGTATTGGGTCCTCGTAGGAACCTAATTAGGTCCATCTGGAGATCTGCTAGCTCTCTTTGCGGTACTTTGATTGGTAATGCTTTGAAGAGATATAATAATCTCTGTAGAATATTCATCTTTATAATCGATAATCTGCCATACCAGGAGAAACACCCCTTCCTCCATCTACCCAAATCCCTTCTTACGGTCTTAAAGATCTCAGTATAGTTTGCCTTATAGAGTCCCTCTAGTGTGTTTGTTATGTTAACTCCCAAGTATTTGATATATTTTTTAGCCCACTTAAAGTCAAAATTTGCTTCTATCAACTTACGAGTATGTAGTGGTAGTGTCAGTGGTATAGCCTCACACTTATCTGAGTTTATTTTGAAGCCTGAGATTTTTGAAAATTCATCAATGACTTGATATAGATGAGGGAGTGATCTTAAAGGTTTCGTCAATGTAAGCAAAATGTCATCCGCAAATAAGGTGAGTTTTTATAGTATTTTGTTTGTAGTGTTTGAGGTGTTCCAAACAATCGTGGCTGGATCATTCACCCCAGCTAAGTCTGCCTCTAGTCTAGTCTAAGTTATTTCTCAACAGTTTTTGCTTATCAGCGTAATTTGTGACAACCTAGCTGCCTGATAGTAGTCTAACAAATTGGGCACCCCCACTCCCCCTAGCTGTTTGTGTTGTTTTAATAGTTGGGAGGCTATTCTAGCTGTTTTGGGTCCTCGTAGGAACCTAATTAGGTCCATCTGCAGATCTGCTCGCTCTCTTTGCTGTACTTTGATTGGTAATGCTCTGAAGAGATATAATAATCTCTGTAGAATATTCATCTTTATAATCGATAATCTGCCATACCAGGAGAAACACCCCCTCCTCCATCTACCCAAATCCCTTCTTACGGTCTTAAAGATCTCAATATAGTTTGCCTTATAGAGTCCCTCTAGTGTGTTTGTTATGTTAACTCCCAAGTTTTTGATATATTTTTTAGCCCACTTAAAGTCAAAATTCGCTTCTATCAACTTACGAGTATGTAGTGGTAGTGTCAGTGGTATAGCCTCACACTTATCTGAGTTTATTTTGAAGCCTGAGATTTTTGAAAATTCATCAATGACTTGATATAGATGAGGGAGTGATCTTAAAGGTTTCGTCAATGTAAGCAAAATGTCATCCACAAATAAGGTGTGTTTATATTCTTTTTTGTTAATTTTTACTCCGGTAATGTATTTTGCTCCCCTGATGTAGGCCGCTAAAGGTTCTATGCTTACTGCAAATAATAGAGGAGATAGCGGGCAGCCCTGACGTGTCCCATTTAATATTTTAATTGGCCTAGACTGATGGCCCGTTGCTCTGATAGTTGCTGTTGGGTCTGAAAACAGGTTTTTTTTTTTTTATAAAGAATAGTTTTTATTCATTTTAAACAATATAGATCAACAACTGGGGACTCGCAGGACCCCTGCACATAGCGGAACACATCATACACATAGAAATATAGATCTGTAACATATAACTGGTGTATTCGAAAATCAATCAAAGAAAAGAGAAGAAAAAAAGAAGGTGGAGTCAGTAAATTTCTGAATAGCAATTAAAGGCGTGGGAAAGGGGGGGGGAAGGTACACACCGATGGGAAATAGAAAAAGGGGGGAAGGGGGAAGACAACTCCGAGGGTCGCCTCGAGGTGGCGGTGGCGTGAGCGCTTAGGCCCTAACCTGGGGTGACCATATAGTGTCATGTGTGTCTGTCCAGTCAGCCCAAACCATTTCGAAAAGGTCTGCTTTGTCCAAACTATAGTATATGTCTTTCTCCATTGTATATAAGTAGGCCATCGTGTTAAGGATATCAAGCCACCTTGGGGGAGTTGCTTTCTTCCAGCATCTAGCTATATTAGTTTTAACTGATGACAGGAGGTAAACACAGAAAATCTGCTGATGTTTGTGGAGAGTGTGCAAATTTAGGTGGAGGAGTGCCGTGGCTGGACCTTTGGGTATTGTGATCTTAAAAGCCGTCAGAGTGCGGAAGCACGCGTTCCACAGGGGAGTTAGCTTTGGGCATTTCCACCATGTGTGGAGCATATCACCGTGGGAACCCCTATCTCTCCAACACTGTGTAGAAGACAATGGAAACATTTTGGACAGCCGCGCGGGGACCAGATACCATTGAGAGATGATTTTGTAGTAAGTTTCGAACATTGTTATACAATGCAATGATTTTTTTTTTTTTAGAGTAATAGACCCCTGCCAAGCGTTTACCGGAATACGAGTGTGAAGAACAGCGTCCCACTTAAGCAGATGTGGTGCCAGGTCGGGAGGTATGGAGCCCTCAAGCAGACCGTAGTGCCTCAAAAGAGGCCTATAAAGTCTACGACCTCCTTTCCACACAGATTCCCATGGGGTAAGCTGTTGGGGAACGGTAGGGAGGAATCCCCAGCTAGAGAGGAAACTCTTGATTCTAGTAAGTTTGAAGTGGAGGTAGGGCAGAATATGATCCCGGAAACTGTCCTGGGACAGCGAGATATATCCATCACTGCTGGACCCTGACCAAAAGTCCGAGACTTATTTCACACCTATTCGAGCCCACACATTGGGGTGTGTTTCTGCAAGGCCTGTAAGGAGGCCTGAGACAGAAGTGATCGGGGAGGGATGAGGTGCAATCAGGTTATGATGCCGAATCTTATCCCATATTGCCAGACATTCCAGAACTACAAGATTATTAATGAGTAAGGTTCTACGACTATGGGCTGGGGTCCAGATCACATCCTTTAGGTAAATGTCAAAGGGTAGTGAGGCTTGTTCGATGTCTCTCCACCTATCTTGTGACTGGAGCACTCCCCATTGGGAGATATGCGTGAGCATGGCTCCCTCATAATACTTAGCTATAGATGGGGAGGCTAATCCTCCTAGCTGGACGGGAAACTGTAGGGTTTTATGGGCTATTCTGGGAGTCCTATTCTGCCAAATAAATTTTGTGCACTCACTTTGAAATTGTAACAGGAGATGAGTAGGAATTCTAATCGGAAGACATCTAAACAGATAGGTAAGCCGAGGAAGAAACAACATTTTGAGGGAAGCTATGCGGCCCATCCAAGATATGCTCTTGTGGTCCCATACATTTTTTAAAGCACGTAAGTCCACCAAAAGGGGCAGGTAGTTATCCTTGACCATCTGCTTCAAGTTGTTAGAGATTTTAACTCCAAGGTGAGTAACCCATTTGTTAGACCATTTGAAGTCAAACTTCTTTTGTAGGTCCATAACATAGTTTTGGGAGTAACCCCACCAGTAGATTTCTGTTTTGGGGGCGTTAAGCTTGTAAAAAGAAAGAGAGGCAAAGGCCTCAAGAATTTCCAGGAGCCTTGGGAGTGTACGAAGCGGATCCGCAGAAAACACCGTAACATCATCCGCAAACAGGGCAATGCTATGCTTTGAGCCAGATAGCATAATTCCCTCTAAGCCCTTGTCGATACGTATTGTTTCAGCGAGTGGCTCGATTGCCAGAGCAAACAAAAGTGGGGAGAGTGGGCAACCCTGCCTCGTACCATTGAAAATAGAGAATGGGGTCGATTGAAACCCTAAGCCCCTGACCACTGCTGTGGGTCTGGAATATAAAGCTTGAATCGCGAGGCATATATCAGAGGGAAACTTGAAGACGCTAAGAGTCTCCCAGAGGTAACTCCATCTGACTCTATCAAAGGCCTTCTCAGCATCTAGAGAGATAACTGAGAAAGGCTTGTTCATTCTTGTCGATTCGCAAACAATGTTGATAAGATGCCTAGTGTTATCTGGGCCCTCACGACTATGTATAAACCCTACTTGATCTGGGTTAATTAAACTGGGTAGGAGTTTACACATACGGTTGGCTAGAAGTTTGGAATATATTTTAATGTCCACGTTTATTAGCGAGATGGGTCTATAGTTGGGGCAAAGGGAGGGGTCTTTATTTGGCTTAGGGATAATGATAATCTCAGCTTCTAAAAATTCTTGCTTAAAGCTTCCTTCTTGTCTAGCTGTGCTAAAAAAACCTATGAAGCAGTGGCATCAGTTCTTGACAGTAAGTTTTGTAAAACTGTGCAAGGAATCCGTCCGGACCGGGGACCTTAAGGGGTTTAAGGTGCTTAATGACCTGCGTAATTTCTAACTGGGTAAATGGATTAGTCAGAGACTCTTGCTGCTCCAACGTTAAAGTTGGAAGGTTTAGTGAGTCAAGGAATTGTCTAATCTGTTGTGTAGAGGCAGGGATTCTATTTTCAGTATTCTCAATGTTGTAAAGTTTGGAATAGTAGTCTGAGAAACAGTCTCCTATCTGCGAGGGGAGTCTGTGGGTCTTGTTATTGTACAGAATTTGATGTATGCGAGACGTGCTGTTTCGCTGGCGCAGTTTGTGAGCTAACATAGTGTCTGCTCTGTTGCCTTTATAATAGAATAACTGCTTAAGTTTAGTGAGATTCTCTTGGGTATGACACAGTTCTAAATGGTTGATATGTGAGCGCACAGCTGAGATCTGAGTGATCAATGTGTCTGTAATGTTGGCTCTGTTAATGAATTCAAGTAGTCTAAGTTTACAATGGGCTTGGGCTAAGGTGAGTCCTGCCAACTTCCTAAGTCGGGCTTGCTTACGGATGATGTAGCCTCTGATTACAGCCTTAATAGCACCCCAAAGTGTGTCGTCAGCAGTCTGTCCATTGTCATTGAGTTGGATGAGTTCTATAATGTCTCTGCGTAATTCTTCCCTGAAAGAAGTGTCCGCCAAGATATTACGCGGGAGGGACCACTTGCTTTTATGGGAACAGGGGTCGCTAGCGCGTAGGTCTGCAAGGACTGGGTCGTGATCTGACCATGAGCAGAGGGGGATGCTGGAGTGGAGGACTGAGTCTAGGGTCGCCACCGAGCAGAATATATGGTCCAACCTGGAAAAGGTTTTGTGCGCCTGGGAGTAGTGTGTGAAATCCCTGTCTGTTGTGTGTAATGATCTCCATATGTCATAGTACCCAAATTCGGACATAATAGACCTAAACCGCGTGGCGAGAAGAGTCCCCTGCTATTACAACTCTACCCTGTTTGTGTTGATCTATCAATCGCAGAATTTTCCTAAGGCATGCAGGTTGGTGAGAGTTGGGTAAGTATACCGAAACTAGGGTATGCGTGACATGATCTAGCTTGCAAACTACTATGGTGAACCTAGCCTGAGGGTCCTTTAGTACCTGAATTTCTTCATAGGCTACTCTCCTGTGTATCATGACTGCTGTTCCTCTAGATTTTTTTGTGAATGGAGAATACTCTATGGTCATGTAGGAGCGCGAGTAAAATCTGTGAGGGGTATCAGACAGCCAATGTGTTTCTTGTAAAAATACAATGTCGGGGTTATGGTGATTGAGCATACGAGTAAGCAAACTTCTTTTGAAAGGAGAGTTCAAGCCCCAAGAGTTGTGTGTGAGGATTCTTAAACAGTTCATTTTCAGTTTCTATCCCTGGGATGTAGAAGGGAAAGGGTGGGGGAGGGCGGGAGGGCTTGGGACAGTGCCTGGACAGGAAGTGTGTGCGAAAAGAATAGGATGGGAAGGGAATGAGATAAATGCTTAGTGCAGGAATGTACCGACAGTACAAGGTGGAAATAGTCCACCTAGGTGGAACCCTGGTGTGGGTTAACCTATGGGGGGGAGCTAAGAGCAAGTTAGTAAACGGGTAAGCCGGAAAGTTAACCAGATAGTAGAAAGGCAATATAAAGTATTAGTATTCGTTAACCTGTGAGCCCCAAGCGGGGTGACGACAAACAAACAGTAACAATATGAACATATATGTCTAACATAAAACAGTTGATTTTGGCTACTTGTAATTAGAGGGTGACATATTGTAAACAATACAGGCCCTACTCCATGTCGAATTAGTATTATAATAAAAAAGAAGATGGGTAGAGTTAAATACATTCCGTAATGTTGAACCTGTAATATGTAAATGTAGTTAAGCTCAATTTTAGATATTAACAAACGTCAACCTATGGGCCCCCAAGTGGGGCGTCGACAAAGCAAACAGTAACCATATGAACATATATGTCTAACATAGAACAGTTGAGTATGGCTTCCTATAATTATAAGGTGGCATATTTCAAACAGTACAGGCCCTACTCCATGTCAAGGTAGTATTGTAACAAAGAAGAAGAGGAGTAGGGTTAAATACATTCTGAAATGTCAAGCCTGTAGTATATGAATGTAGTCAATCTCAGATTTCAGGAGGGTAGAGTGTCCTGTTGGGTTGTATCCTGAGGCAGTTGTGTTTTCAACCTCTTGGGTCTTTGTTCCTTAACAGACCATTCGGGTGCCGTGACTCTTAGCTTAGAGCTAGAAGCGGGAGGGTCTCTCAAGCCATCTGTTATAAGTCCCCATTGCGTGAGGAGAGAGGTCGCTTGAGGAAGAGAGGTCACTGTGAATGTTTTGTTATCTTTTGTTATTATTAATTTGGTTGGGTAACCCCACCTGTATTTGATATTCTCCCTGCGAAGAATTAGAGTGACTGGCTTGAAGTATCTTCAGTGCTGCAGAGTGTGCGCAGAAAGGTCAGGCAGCAACTGGATGTCTTTAAACCGTTCCGATACCTGTGGCTTCCGAAAGGCTGCCTGCATAAGTCTGTCTTTGAAGAGGAAACTATGAAAACAGGCTATAACGTCTCTCGGTTTCTCCTGTGAGACAGTTCTAGGGTGCAAGGCTCTATGGGCTCTTTCCATGGTATCAGTCAGCCCCTCCATTGGACCAAGGAGGTCTTTGAAGAGATCTTTTAAATAGTTCTGAATCTCGGCCGGCTGGACATCTTCTGGTATTCCTCGAAACCTAACATTATTTCTGCGAGCTCTGTCTTCCACATCTGCAAGTTTGAACTCCAGCTGATTGATCTGTTCCGCAAGGGATTCAGAATAGGACAACAGGTTTGTTTGATCAGTGGCAAGATGATCTTGTTTTCTTTCAAGTGAGTCGACCCTATCGCCAATCTCCGAAATATCCTTGCGGAGTTCAGCATGGTTATGCTGAATTTCTTTGGTTATGGAGAGAGTTTGGTTTGCAAGCATTTTTTTAAGAGTGGCTTCCGTGATGAAGTGTTGTGGGGTAAGGTCAGGCTGGGAGCCATCTCCCATCGACTCAGAATCACTCTGACCCTCGTTAGAGTCTTCAATCTGCTCCTTAGATGATTGCGTGAAATGGTCCAGGACTGTTTTTTTAACCGATCCTGGTGTTTTCAGATGTCTCCTAGAGGCATGAGGCATTTTCGTGTGGAGGGTGGGTACCATATACTGAACAACTGAGCTTAGATTAGAGGTTGTTAAGGGGGTGTTTGGACCCCACAGGCCGACAGAATAAAAAGGGAAAAATTCACATATACATTAGTGTTACATAACGGAGTAGGGCCAGACGCCTACCTGAAACCGCTATCTCCCCATAGTGACCCTTATGGGCAGAATTCTACCCTTCGGGACTTAATATCTGTCTGAAAGAGCCCCGGTGGAGAAAGGGGCCAGGCAGGCACCTTGTGCAGTTTACCTTTTACCAACAGTGAAATACCTAAATGTATCTTGAAAGAGGTACCCCCTTCAAACTCAGGGAAGAGGGGATACGACCCGAAGGAAGGGTAAAAGGAAGGTGGAAGTGACCAGCCCACGTGAGCGGGCCGGAAAGGGAGAGTTCAAAGGGGGAATAAAAAATGAGAAAAATTAACACACAGATAAACTTGTCAACAAATATAGTTATAGCAGTTTCTCTTGCTGGCAGACACACAGAACGAGAAGCTAAAATTGCTTTCTCTTTTGACTTCAAATAGGGCCAGGCAGCCAAAGCAAGAGGAACTGAGGTCTAAGTGAAGCAAGACCACACTCTCTGTTGGAGAAAAGTACAAGTTATGTAAAAAACACTACACTCTGAATTGTTTAAAAATTGCAGAGACACCTGAGCTGACGCGGCAGCTTTTAACAATGTTATATTCCGTTACACTATACCCCAATGATAGCATTCAGGGACACCTGAACTGGCACAGCAGCCTATTTCAGAGTAGAAAGAGTTTGACAAGTATAAATTTTAGTTTGTGCAGGGCTATGCCATAGGGCCCAGGAGTAGTTCCAGCAAAAAGGGGATTTTGTATTTATATATATATATATATTTTTGTCCCCTTTTATATTTCTCCTTTTATGTTTTTGTTGTCACTTTCTTCTTTTATTTTTTTCTCTTTTTTTTTGTCTTTTGTACTTTATTTTGAAGTGTGGCCTTAGGGAGAGTAGAAGAATAGGGAGACTTAGTGTGGCACACTATAGAGGGTAGGGTGAATCTGAGTTTGCTTCTCAGCTAGCACCTAGCAAGTACACAAAAGCTGCTGCCTGGCCCAAATAATGTGAGTTATTGTGAAGTTCCAGGGGTAAGTAGATTTGTAAGTATGTGCTCTAAACTGTGTAGGAGCACCCAGCCAGATAACCAAGATTAAATTAACCAGTTGTGTGGGGACCCTAGGAAATCACACTCCTATAACCTGAAGTGGGGCACTGGGAGTTTGTTACAGCCCTGGCAGTTAGAGCAGTATGGTAAGGGGAAGGCTTAAAGGGTCACTGGGTATAACCATACAGTTACTGCAGTGTATCAAGGTGGTTCTTACCCTTGCTGTCCAAAGTATGACATGCTCCACTGCTAAGGATCCTGGATGAAGCAAGGAGCTCAGGCCCCAAGATGGCGGATGTTCACGCCACTGGAAGTATGGTGCGCTTGGCGATGTCACTTCACTCCCACCTCGTGAACTCTACATCAACCTGCCTGCGTAGTCGGCAGGGCAGCAACTTGAACACAATTCTTGTACCAGAGAGAGGTTTCCCAAGGTAGGTGGCCGCTTGACTGACACCCGGCAACTGCAGCCGGTTACAAACTGCTGCTCCGGAGCGCAGCAGTGATGAGAGGTGGGAGATCTCCTGCAGCCCAGCTGGACTGTGAAGGTCCGGGCGTCTGACTCCCGGCAATGTCTTTGCCCAGGGCTGGGTGGTGTGCGGGCTTGCTCTTGGGGCCTTAGGATGGCTCACCGGAACTCTTTTTGACCTCTGTCTTCTTCCTTAGGGAGCGGTGGCGGAAACCCGCCGGGCGCCGTGAACCTTGGCACAGACCCAGACCTCAGGCACAGCAAAACACCTCCACAGACACCTCGGAGCGGAGCCCCGACCCTCCGAGGCTGTGTAGGTGAGAGCGGCGAGGCTGCGGTAAATGTCCCAAAGTGAAATGGCTGGCTGCCAACCCCCCGACAGCAAGGTCAATCAAAATTCCTGAAGTTAGGTTCCACAAGCCTTTTCAAGTACTCGCTTGCTTCTAAGTGTCCTGGGAGTAAATTTAGTTGCAATTGTGGCCGAATTTGGCCGGTTAAATAAACTTTAAACTATAACGCTTGACAGAGCTCCTCTCTAGTGCGGCTATCTTGCTCAGCGGTTAGCTCTGCCCCCAAATACAGGTTTTTAATAGCCGTCATGAATTGTCCTTTGAAACCCATGAATGTTAGTGTCTCAAACATATAAAACATATATTCCCAGTCGACCCTATCAAACGCCTTCTCTGCGTCCGGAGATAGGAGCAGAGAAGGCGTTTTCTCTTGTTAAGTGTATTCAGTCCACGGGTCATCATTACTTATGGAATATATTCCCTTCCCAACAGGAAGTTGCAAGAGGATCACCCAAGCAGAGCTGCTATATAGCTCCTCCCCTCACATGTCATATTCTGTCATTCTCTTGCAACTCAACTAGTTAGGAGGTTGTGAGAAGTCTGTGGTGTTTTTATACTTAGTTTATTTCTTCAATCAAAAGTTTGTTATTTTAAATGGCACCGGAGTGTGCTGTTTATTTCTCAGGCAGTATTTGGAGGAAGAATCTGCCTGCGTTTTCTATGATCTTAGCAGAAGTAACTAAGATCCACTGGCTGTTCTCGCACATTCTGAGGAGTGGGGTAACTTTCAGAAAGGGAATAGCGTGCGGGGAATCCTGCAAATGAGGTATGTGCAGTAAATTATTTTTCTAAGGAATGGAATTGACTAAGAAAATACTGCTGATACCAATGTAATGTAAGTAAAGCCTTTATTACAGTGAAAGCAACTGTTAACAGGCTGATTTAAATATATACAGTAAAGTAATTTTCTGAGGAATGGAACTTGACTGAGAAAATGCTATTAATACTGAAGTGATGTTATAAGCCTTAAATGCAGTAGGAGGACTGGTATCAGGCTTATCAATAGACATTTATACTTCTTAACAAAAGGAGGTTTAAAACGATTTTACTGGCATGTTTAATCTTTTGTGAGGTACTTTGGTGATAAAAACTTATTGGGGAAAAATTTTTTTCCACATGGCTGACCGTTTTTTTTCTGCATAGAAACAGTTAACTGAAACTCCCTATGTTGCAATATTGAGTAGGAGGGGCCTATTTTAGCGCTTTTTTGACGCAGTAAAAATTTAGGCTTAATCTTCCTGCTTCTTCCTGCATGAACCAGGTCGTCTCCAGAGAGCTTAAGGGACTTCAAAAGTCATTTTGAGGGAGGTAATCAGTCACAGCAGACCTGTGACAGTGGTGTTTGGACTGTATTATAAAACGTTTTTTTCTATACTGCTTATACAAAACCGTTTTGGGTATTAAGGGGTTATTCATCAATTTGCAAGTGGGTGCAATGCTCTGCTAACTTAATACATTTACTGTGAAAATATTGTTGCTATAACTGATTTGGTTCATTGTTATTTCAACAGTGACAGTTTTTGGTGCTTCTTAAAGGCACAGTAGCGTTTTTCTTTATTGCTTGTAAAATTATTTACAGTGTTTTCCAAGTCTGCTAGTTTTATTGCTAGTCTGTTTAAACATGTCTGACACAGATGAGTCTCTCTGTTCACTATGTTTAAAGGCCAGTGTGGAGCCCCACAGAAACATGTGTACTAAATGTATTGATTTCACTTTAAATAATAAAGGTCAGTCTTTATCTATAAAGGAATTATCACCAGACAACGAGGGGGAAGTTATGCCGACTAACTCTCCTCACGTGTCAGTACCTTCGCCTCCCGCTCAGGAGGCGCGTGATATTGTGGCGCCTAACGCATCAGGGGCGTCCATACAAATCACTTTACAAGACATGGCTACTATTATGAATAATACCCTTACAGAAGTATTATCTAAATTGCCAGAATTAAGAGGCAAACACGATTTCTCTGGGGTAAGAATAGAGCGCGCTGGTGCTACAAGAGCCATGTCCGATACTGCGTCACAGTTTGCAGAACATGAGGACGGAGAGCTTCACTCTGTAGGTGACGGATCTGATCCAGGGAAACCGGATTCAGAAATTTCTAATTTTAAATTTAAGCTTGAGAACCTCCGTGTATTGCTAGGGGAGGTTTTAGCGGCTCTGAATGACTGTAACGCAGTTGCTATTCCAGAGAAGTTATGTAGGCTGGACAGATACTATGCAGTACCGGTGTGTACTGATGTTTTTCCTATACCTAAAAGGCTTACAGAAATTATTAGCAAGGAGTGGGATAGAACTGGTGTGCCTTTTTCCCCTCCTCCTATATTTAGAAAAATGTTTCCAATAGACGCCACTACACGGGACTTATGGCAGACGGTCCCTAAGGTGGAGGGAGCAGTTTCTACTTTAGCTAAGCGTACCACTATCCCGGTGGAAGATAGTTGTGCTTTTTCGGATCCAATGGATAAAAAATTGGAAGGTTACCTTAAGAAAATGTTTGTTCAACAAGGTTTTATCTTACAGCCCCTTGCATGCATTGCACCTGTCACTGCTGCTGCGGCATTCTAGTTTGAGTCTCTGGAAGAGGCCATTCACTCAGCTCCATTGGATGAAATTATGGACAAGCTTAAAGCACTTAAGCTAGCTAACGCATTTGTTTCTGATGCCATTGTACACTTAACCAAACTAACGGCTAAGAACTCCGGATTTGCCATCCAGGCGCGCAGAGCGTTATGGCTTAAATCCTGGTCAGCTGATGTGACTTCTAAATCTAAATTGCTTAATATTCCTTTCAAGGGGCAGACCTTATTCGGGCCCGGCTTGAAAGAGATTATCGCTGACATTACTGGAGGTAAGGGTCATACTCTACCTCAGGACAAGGCCAAATCAAAGGCCAAACAGTCTAATTTTCGTGCTTTTCGAAATTTCAAGGCAGGAGCAACGTCAACTTCCTCCGCCCCAAAACAGGAAGGAACCGTTGCTCGTTACAGACAGGCCTGGAAAACTAACTAGTCCCGGAACAAGGGCAAGCAGGCCAGAAAACCTGCTACTGTCTCTAAGACAGCATGAAGGGTTGGCCCCCTATCCGGAAACGGATCTAGTGGGGGGCAGACTTTCTCTTTGCCCAGGCGTGGGCAAGAGATGTCCAGGATCCCTGGGCGTTGGAGATCATATCTCAGGGATATCTTCTGGACTTCAAGGCTTCTCCTCCTTAAGGGAGATTTCATCTTTCGAGGTTATCAGAAAACCAGATAAAGAAAGAGGCATTCCTACGCTGCGTACAAGACCTCCTAGTAATGGTGGTGATCCACCCAGTTCCACGGATGGAACAAGGACAGGGATTCTATTCAAATCTGTTTGTGGTTCCCAAGAAAGAGGGTACCTTCAGACCAATTTTGGACCTAAAGATCTTAAACAAATTCCTAAGAGTTCCATCATTCAAAATGGAAACTATTCGGACCATCCTACCCATGATCCAAGAAGGTCAGTACATGACCACAGTGGACTTAAAGGATGCCTACCTTCACATACCGATTCACAAAGATCATCATCGGTTCCTAAGATTTGCCTTTCTAGACAGGCATTACCAATTTGTAGCTCTCCCCTTCGGGTTGGCCACGGCCCCGAGAATCTTTACAAAGGTTCTGGGCTCACTTCTGGCAGTTCTAAGACCATGAGGTATAGCGGTAGCTCCGTATCTAGACGACATCCTGATACAGGCGTCAAGCTTTCAAATTGCCAAATCTCATACAGAGATAGTTCTGGCTTTTCTGAGGTCGCATGGGTGGAAGGTGAACGTGGAAAAGAGTTCTCTGTCACCTCTCACAAGAGTCTCCTTCCTAGGGACTCTCATAGATTCTGTAGAAATGAAAATTTACCTGACGGAGACCAGGTTATCAAAACTTCTAAATGCTTGCCGTGTCCTTCATTCCATTCCACGCCCGTCAGTAGCTCAGTGCATGGAAGTAATCGGCTTAATGGTAGCGGCAATGGACATAGTGCCATTTGCGCGCCTGCATCTCAGACCGCTGCAATTGTGCATGTTAGGCCAGTGGAATGGGGATTACTCAGATTTATCCCCCCTACTAAATCTGGATCAAGAGACCAGAGATTCTCTTCTCTGGTGGTTCTCGGGTCCATCTGTCCAAGGGCATGACCTTTCGCAGGCCAGATTGGATGATTGTAACAACAGATGCCAGTCTTCTAGGCTGGGGCACAGTCTGGAACTCCCTGAAGGCTCAGGGATCGTGGACTCAGGAGGAGAAACTCCTCCCAATAAATATTCTGGAGTTAAGAGCAATATTCAATGCTCTTCTAGCTTGGCCTCAGTTAGCAACACTGAGGTTCATCAGATTTCAGTCGGACAACATCATGACTGTGGCTTACATCAACCATCAAGGGGGAACCAGGAGTTCCCTAGCGATGTTAGAAGTCTCAAAGATAATTCGCTGGGCAGAGTCTCACTCTTGCCACTTGTCAGCGATCCACATCCCAGGCGTGGAGAACTGGGAGGCGGATTTTCTAATTCGTCAGACTTTTCATCCGGGGGAGTGGGAACTCCATCCGGAGGTGTTTGCTCAACTGGTCCATTGTTTGGGCAAACCAGAACTGGATCTCATGGCGTCTCGCCAGAACACCAAACTTCCTTCTTACGAATCCAGGTCCAGGGACCCGGGAGCGGCGCTGATAGATGCTCTAGCAGCCCCTTGGGTCTTCAACCTGGCTTATGTGTTTCCACCGTTTCCTCTGCTCCCTCGACTGATTGCCAAGATCAAACAGGAGAGAGCATCGGTGATTCTGATAGCGCCTGCGTGGCCACGCAGGACCTGGTATGCAGACCTAGTGGACATGTCGTCCTGTCCACCATGGACTCTACCTCTGAGGCAAGACCTTCTAATGCAAGTTCCTTTCAATCATCCAAATCTAATTTCTCTGAGACTGACTGCATGGAGATTGAACGCTTGATCCTATCAAAGCGTGGCTTCTCCGAGTCAGTTATTGATACCTTAATACAGGCACGAAAGCCTGTTACCAGGAAAATCTACCATAAGATATGGCGTAAATACCTGTATTGGTGCGAATCCAAGAGTTACTCATGGAGTAAGGTTAGGATTCCTAGGATATTGTCCTTTCTCCAAGAGGGTTTGGAAAAGGGCTTATCAGCTAGTTTGTTAAAGGGACAGATCTCTGCTCTGTCTATTCTTTTGCACAAGCGTCTGGCAGAAGTTCCAGACGTCCAGGCTTTTTGTCAGGCTTTGGCTAGGATTAAGCCTGTGTTTAAGACTGTTGCTCCCCCGTGGAGCTTAAATTTGGTTCTTAAAGTTCTTCATGGAGTTCCGTTTGAACCCCTTCATTCCATTGATACTTTTATCTTGGAAAGTTCTGTTTTTGATGGCTATTTCCTCGGCTCGAAGAGTCTCGGAGTTATCTGCCTTACATTGTGATTCTCCTTACCTGATTTTCCATTCAGACAAGGTAGTTCTACGTACTAAACCTGGGTTTTTACCTAAGGTAGTTTCTAAAAGGAATATCAATCAAGAGATTGTTGTTCCTTCATTATGTCCTAATCCTTCTTCAAAGAAGGAACGACTTTTGCATAATCTGGACGTAGTCCGTGCCCTGAAATTCTATTTACAGGCAACTAAAGATTTTCGTCAAACTTCTTCCCTGTTTGTCGTTTACTCTGGACAGAGGAGAGGTCAAAAAGCTTTGGCAACCTCTCTCTCCTTTTGGCTTCGTAGCGTAATACGTTTAGCCTATGAGACTGCTGGACTGCAGCCCCCTGAAAGAATTACAGCTCATTCCACTAGAGCTGTGGCTTCCACCTGGGCCTTTAAGAATGAGGCCTCTGTTGAACAGATTTGCAAGGCGGCGACTTGGTCTTCACTTCACACCTTTTTCAAAATTTTACAAATTTGACACTTTTGCTTCTTCGGAGGCTGTTTTTGGGAGAAAGGTACTAAATTTTAATTAATACTCCAGTCACCACTGCACCCTATAGTTTCTCCTTTCTCGTCTAGTTTCGGTCGAATGACTGAATATGACATGTGAGGGGAGGAGCTATATAGCAGCTCTGCTTTGGTGATCCTCTTGCAACTTCCTGTTGGGAAGGGAATATATTCCATAAGTAATGATGACCGGTGGACTGAATACACTACAAGAGAAATAAATTTATCAGGTAAGCATAAATTATGTTTTTGTCCGCACCAAGTACTCCACCAGAGACACCGTTCATCTCACATTATCTAGGGCTTCCCTTTCTTTTATGAATCCTACCTGGTCGGGATGTATCAATGAGGGTAGATATAATTTGAGTCTATTTGCTAAAATTTTTGTAAAAATTTTAAAATCTTGGTTAATCAATGAGATCGGCCTATAGTTTTGGTATTTTTTGGGATTCCTTCCTGGTTTGGGTATAACCACTATTTTGGCCTGCAATACGTCCTGTGGGATACGGGTACCCTGCATGATGTCATTGCAGAATTTGTGCAAGTGGGGGACCAGACATTTTTTAAATACTTTATAATATTCACCTGAGAACCCGTCAGGACCCGCCGCCTGAACGGTTCACAGCGAACATAGCTTGTTCGCGTTTGCGGGCAAACACATGGCGATGTTCGATCCGCCCCTATGTGTCATCATTGAGGAAACTTTGACCCTGTATGTCACAGCCGTCTGACACATTAGAGCCAATCAACATCAGACACTCCCTCACAGACCCTCCCAGCTACTCGGAATCCACCATTTTAGACTCATAACGACCTTGCTTTCTTAATGAGAGGACGTGTTGTGTTTTTGCTCCTGACATTAATAGGAAAAACATAGCTAGGCTAGTGTATTTAGTGTCCACTACAGTCCAGAAGGACTCCACTCATCTCTGCTGCAAGCAGAGCACCCCAAAAAGCCCTTTTTAGGGCTATATTTCGTGCCATTTTTTTTTTTCGTATTTTTTTTATTAGCATTTGCCTGGCTTTCAGCCTGTGTGTTTAAGGCTCACATCATATGCTGTGATTACTGCCACCACTGATATCTCCCTAACAACATTAGTTTAAATTTAACTAACCAAAAATTTTAATTATTTTGCTAGTGTAATTTATTTTCATTTTCTATCAGGCCTGTGTCACACAGCATATACTTTGGTTCATTGCTCTGTGCCAGCCACCAGTGTTAATATCCGTTTATAACATTATTTTAAATTTATTTTTATTTTTTTAAATCATTTTTCTAGTGTAATCTAATTACATTTTCTATCAGGCCTGTGTCTATCAGGCTCACTCAGCATTAATATACCTCATTTTTTTTCAGTCTTTTGGTTAATTGGTCTGTGCCAGGCAGCCACCACTCATAACTTCTTCACCTTAATTTAAATATATAAAAAAAAAAAAAGTTTAAATTTGTTTGATAGTGTAATCTAATATAATTTTCTATCAGGCCTGTGTGTTTTGCTGACATACAGAGCCTACTATGTTTACTTGCTGCCCTCCCTAGTCTATGAGCCACGACTCATATGTGTTTAACCTTTTTTTAATTCCCCCCCAAAAAAATAATTTAAATCATTTTTCTAGTGTAATCTAATAGTATTTTCTATCAGGCGTGTGTGTATCTGACTTACAGAGCCTACTGTTTTTAATAGCTGCCCTTCCAAGGCTATTAGCCACGACTCATATGTATGTGCTTAACCTTTTTCTTTAAATTCCCCAAAAAAAGTCTTTAAATCATTATGCTAGTGTAATCTAATTTTATTTTCTATCAGGCCTGTGTCTAACTGTCTATCTGGCTTACACAGCATACTGTTGTTAATTGCTGCCCTACGTAGCAGCCAGCCAGTGCGACCACTCATATGTGCATTGCACTTCTTAACATAATTTTAATATTAAATTCTAAAATTTTAAAATATTTTGCTAGTGTAATCTAACTTAAAGGGACACTGAAACCAATTTTTTTCTTTCATGATTCAGATAGAGCATGCAATTTTAAGCAACTTTCTAATTAACTCCTATTATCAATTTTTCTTCGTTCTCTTGCTATCTTTATTTGAAATAAAAGCCATCTAAGCTTTTTTGGGTAAAGAACTCTGGACAGCACTTTTTGATTGGTGGATGGATTTTTTTCCACCAATCAGCAAGGACAACCCAGGTTGTTCACCAAAATGGGCCGGCATCTAAACTTAGATTCTTGCATTTCAAATAAAGATACTAAGAGAATAAAGAAAATTTGAAAATAGGAGTAAATTAGAAAGTTGCTTAAAAATTCATGCTCTATCTGAATCACAAAAGAAAAATTTTGGGTACAGTGTCCCTTTAATTTTTTATCAGGCCTGTGTTTTTGTCACTTACACAGCAAACTGTGTTAAATTGCTTCCCAACCTACCATCCACAACTCATATCTGCCAGCCTGTGTGCCAGGCCCAACTAGCCAATTAGTGGCACCAATCATAATTCTTGTAACAGTATCAAAAAAATTAAAATTCATACGGCTAGATATAGAGTTTTGTCTGTAACGACCCGCGAATCTAACGCTGGCTTTTTTCTGGCCGCACCTTTAAAATAACTCTGGTATTGAGAGTCCACAGAATGGCTGCATTAGGCTCCAAAAAAGGAGCGTAGAGCATATTTAACGCAACTTCAACTCTCAATACCAGAGTTGCTTACGGACGCGGCCAGCCTCAAAAACGTGCTCGTGCACGAATCCCCCATAGGAAACAATGGGGCTGTTTGAGCTGAAAAAAAACCTAACACCTGCAAAAAAGCCGTGTTCAGCTCCTAACGCAGCCCCATTGTTTGCTATGGGGAAACACTTCCTACGTCTGCACCTAACACCCTAACATGTACCCCGAGTCTAAACACCCCTAACCTTACACTTATTAACCCCTAATCTGCCGCCCCCGCTATCGCTGACCCCTGTAAATTATTTTTAACCCCTAATCTGCTGCTCCGTAAACTGCCGCTACTTACATTATCCCTATGTACCCCTAATCTGCTGCCCCTAACACCGCCAACCCCTATATTATATTTATTAACCCCTAATCTGCCCCCCACAATGTCGCCTCCACCTGCCTACACTTATTAACCCCTAATCTACTGAGCGGACCGCACCGCTATTATTAACCCCTAATCCGCCTCACTAACCCTATAATAAATAGTATTAACCCCTAATCTGCCCTCCCTAACATCGTCGACACCTAACTTCAATTATTAACCCCTAATCTGCCGACTGGAGCTCACCGCTATTCTAATAAATGTATTAACCCCTAAAGCTAAGTCTAACCCTAACACTAACACCCCCCTAAGTTATATATAATTTTAATCAAACGAAATTAATTAACTCTTATTAAATAAATTATTCCTATTTAAAGCTAAATACTTACCTGTAAAATAAATCCTAATATAGCTACAATATAAATTATAATGATATTATAGCTATTTTAGGATTAATATTTATTTTACAGGTAACTTTGTATTTATTTTAACCAGGTACAATAGCTATTAAATAGTTAAGAACTATTTAATAGCTAAAATAGTTAAAATAATTACAAATTTACCTGTAAAATAAATCCTAACCTAAGTTACAATTAAACCTAACACTACGCTATCAATAAATAAATTAAATAAAATACCTATAATTATCTACAATTAAACCTAACACTACACTATCAATAAATAAATTAAATACAATTCCTACAAATAAATACAATGAAATAAACTAACTAAAGTACAAAAAATAAAAAAAGAACTAAGTTACAAAAAATAAAAAAATATTTACAAACATTAGAAATATATTACAACAATTTTAAACTAATTACACCTACTCTAAGCCCCCTAATAAAATAACAAAGCCCCCCAAAATAAAAAATGCCCTACCCTATTCTAATTACTAAAGTTCAAAGCTCTTTTACCTTACCAGCCCTGAACAGGGCCCTTTGCGGGGCATGCCCCAAGAAGTTCAGCTCTTTTGCATGTAAAAAAAACATACAATACCCCCCCAACATTACAACCCACCACCCACATACCCCTAATCTAACCCAAACCCCCCTTAAATAAACCTAACACTAAGCCCCTGAAGATCTCCCTACCTTGAGTCGTCTTCACCCAGCCGAGCCAAATTCGTCATCCAAGCGGAGCAAGAAGAGGTCCTCCATCTGGTAGAAGTCTTCATCCAAGCGGGGCAGAAGAGGTCTTCCATCCGATTGAAGTCTTCATCCAAGAGGCATCTTCTATCGTCATCCATCCGGAGCGGAGCGGCAGCATCCTGAAGACCTCCGCGCGGAACATCCATCCTGGCCGACGACTGTAACGACGAATGACGGTTCCTTTAAATGACGTCATCCAAGATGGCGTCCCTCGAATTCCGATTGGCTGATAGGATTCTATCAGCCAATCGGAATTAAGGTAGGAATATTCTGATTGGCTGATGGAATCAGCCAATCAGAATCAAGTTCAATCCGATTGGCTGATCCAATCAGCCAATCAGATTGAGCTCGCATTCTATTGGCTGTGGGGTCGGCGGTGTTAAGGGCAGCAGATTAGGGGTACATAGCTATAATGTAGGTGGTGGCTCTTTGCGGTCGGCAGATTAGGGGTTAATTATTGTAGGTAGCTGGCTGCGACGTTGTGGGGGGCAGGTTAGGGGTTAATAAATATAATATAGGGGTCGGCGGTGTTAGGGGCAGCAGATTAGGGGTACATAAGTATAACATAGGTGGCGGTCGGCAGATTAGGGGTTAAAAAAATTTAATCGAGTGTCGGCAATTAGGGGGGGCCTCGGTTTAGGGGTACATAGGTAGTTTATGGGTGTTAGTGTACTTTAGAGTACAGTAGTTAAGAGCTTTATGAACCGGCGTTAGCCCAGAAAGCTCTTAACTACTGACTTTTTTCTGCGGCTGGAGTTTTGTCGTTAGATTTCTAACGCTCACTTCAGACACGACTCTAAATACCGGAGTTAGAAAGATCCCATTGAAAAGATAGGATACGCAATTGACGTAAGGGGATCTGCGGTATGGAAAAGTCGCGGCTGAAAAGTGAGCGTTAGACCCTTTTTTGAATGACTCCAAATACCGGCGGTAGCCTAAAAACCAGCGTTAGGAGCCTCTAACGCTGGTTTTTACGGCTACCGCCAAACTCCAAATCTAGGCCATAATGTTTTGGGCTGCAAATATTCAGTCTATTAGTGCCATTGAATTGCAGTTTCCTCCTGCCTGGCAGCCTGTGTGCCAGGCAGAAACTAGCCAATTAGTTCAACCAATCCTAGTTGTTGTAAAAGTATTGTTAATCTTTAAAATTCCAAACTGATCGCTTGTGATTCCTCAGTTTGCTCGTGCCTTTGAATTGCACTTTCCTCCTGCCTGCCAGCCTGTGTGCCAGGCCATCTTGCTAACTATTTACACCAATCATAATTGTTGTCACAGTATTGTTACTAATTAAAATTAAAAAAAAATTGATTGTTGATCTTAATCCTCAGTTTGATCGTGCCATTGAATTGCACTTTTCTACTGCCTTCCAAGCCTGTGTGCCAGGCCTACTTTCAAAATATTTACACCAATCATATTTGTTGTCACAGTATTCTTAATAATTAAAAATTAAAATTTTTGGTAATAGTTGTTCTGAATCCTCAGTTTGCTCGTGCCATTGAATTGCACTTTCCTCCTGCCTTGCAGCCTGCTGTGTGCCAGGCCCACCTAGCCAATTATTCCCAGCAATCATATTTCTTTTAACAGTATTGCAAAAATTGTCAATCATCACTGTTTTGACTGTCAGTATTCAGTCTCCTAGTGTCCTTGAATTGCATTTACCTCCTGCCTGCCAGCCTTTTCAGCTATGTAATCTATGTATCTATCTATCAAATCTATCTATCTCGTGGTTGTGCAAGTGGACTGTTTGCGGTTGATTGCAGTGCATAACACTTGGAGTTTGCTCTGTCACTGTGATGCGGCCGTAACCCTTACACTACCTGATAGATACAACATCATAACTGATGTTTTAAAGCACGTTATTGCAAACAATTTGGGAATGTTAGTTGATTTAGGCTCTTTATGGGTTAAAAGCAGACTCTGCATAAACTATGTAATTTTCCATGGGAGTTTTGCCATAGATCCCCCTCCAGCATGCCACAGTCCAGGTGTTAGTACCCTTGAAACAACTTTTCCATCACTATTGTGGCCAGAAAGAGTCCTTGTAGGTTTTAAAGTTTGCCTGCATATTGAAGTCAATGGCGGGTTCGCGAACAATACCGGAAGTTCGAGTCCGCCGAAAATTTTAGGTTTGCGACATCACTAGTGACAAGTGGTGAAAAAAGTTGTGCTGTTGTTCATTGGGTGCGTATATATTGCAAAGTGTAAGCGAGGTGTCTAGCATATGTCCTCTCACTATAAGATACCTGCCCTCTAGCTGCCCTCTATCTGTCAGCACTTCTTCTGTGATAATGTTAAGTGCATCATGTATAAGTATTGACACTCCTCTCTTTTTTTTGTCAGTCGTGGAGTGGTATTGTTGCGTGAAATATCTACTCCAATATTTGGGTATTTGATTATTTGTAAAATGGGTTTCTTGCAAGAATATAATATTAGCATTTAGGTTGTGATACTGTGTGATTGCTGTTTTTCTTTTATTATCCGTATTTAACCCCCTTACATTATGTGAGATTATTCTTATCTTGGGAGTCATGAGTCAGTTCCCCTCCCCTTCTCTACCTGTAGCTGACCAATATCTCCACTTGCAATGTTATGAAATTCTCTGCTCTCCTGTATAACTTTTCCTGATGGAGAAACTTTCGTCTCACCTGCTCGACGGTACATAAAATAAATTAAAATAAACAAAAAACAAACAACAATAAACATTTGAATCTTATAACATTGTTTTTCCCTGTAGCATATTTGCATAGTTCTAACCATAATGTCGGGATAGTAGTTTCATAATATATAGAGTTACTAACAACTTAAATTTATTGAAAGTGGGAATTATATATATGGTCTAAGGAGCGGGTTGTAGTGGCATACGGCAAAGATATTGCCCAGATCTTATGTGAATGTTGGACTTAATCTGCTTATCCTCCATCACAAGTAACCAATGACTATATATAACATAAATTTTACATCTTTATGTCCATCAATATATCCCAAGCAAAGTTAGTTTTGTAGATTGACATTTATATACTCATCTGTATCCAGTATCCTCTGCCAATATTATGAGGGACACATGTAGGGTATAGTCAAAGAGATCAGGGAGTAGCACTCTTCTAAGGATGCGCCAAGAGAAGGCAAAGAAAAAAAATCCAGCCTCGGTCACTGTCTACTCCATGATTCAGGGTCTTTGTTTCTTCTTTGGAACTTTAAACAACTTATCTGTTTGATAGATGCTGTGTTGTTGTCCGCCTGGTCTTCTTCTGGTGTCTGGCTGACTTTCCCACATTTCTGGACATTCTAATTTGAGAAGTTGGCAGGCCTCTGAGATATCCTCTTTGACTTTCACTGTGGTTGTTTTACCATCCTGGAATATATGACGCGCGAAGGGGAATCCCCATCGGTACGCTATTTGATTCTTCCGTAGCAATTGTGTTAGGGGACGTAGTGCTGAGAGTTTCTGTAAAGTTCTGAGACATAAGTCTTGGTAGAATTGTATTACAGATCCTTTGAATTTAAAAGTCGGATTCTTCCTAGCTGCCACCATTATCTCCTCCTTTTCTTGAAAGCAGGATAATTTAGATATTATATCTCTTGGAGGTTCCCCCTCCTTTGGTTTCGCTCTAAGAGCTCTATGAGCTCTTTCCATTTTAAATTTTCCGTCTTCAAATGTCCCTGTGATGGCTTGAAATAGATGTTTTAAATACTCATTTAGTTCTGTTGCAGTTATTGATTTTGGAACACCCTTTAGGCGTATGTTGCACCTCCTTCTTCTATTTTCTAAGTCTTCCATCTTTTCAAGAATATCTTCTATATCCTGTTGTTGATCTGTCAGTTGATGTGTAATGTTAGTGATATCTTCTTCTATGGATTCATCCTTTTCTTCTAGTGTGTCCACTCTTGTTCCAAGCTCCAATATATCTTGTTTAATTTCTGCAAGACTGCTTATTACTGTATTTTGAAATGAATCCATTTTTTCCCACATCTTATTAAAGTTTGCATTGATATCTTTTTTGGAGACTAGGTTCCTTAAGTCCCCTTTAGTAGCAGGAATGTCACCATCATGTTGCTGAGGTTCCAATTCATGTTCTAACTCCTCATCTTGTGTGTTAGGTTCTATTTCCTTTATTTTATCACTTTTAGATGATTTGAAGAAAAGATTTGCTGCAGCAGATTTACCCGGTGTAGATAATTTATTTTGTCTTTTAGTTGCCATGTTGCAATAAATATTGCTAGTGCTAGAGAAACTGTGCTGCCTTTGCTTTTGTATGTTAATGCAGAGTCATCAGAGTTCAAACAATGCAGAAAGCAGCCTTTAAAGTCCTTAGTTAATGAGGGCAAATGCAGCTGTTATCTCAAACTGTATCTTCATTAAAATTTAAATGCTGCAGCTTTTTTTTTTTTTTTCCTCCTTTATTTAAAAAAGTTTCTTTCATGTAATTAACAAGAGTCCATGAGCTAGTGACGTATGGGATATACATTCCTACCAGGAGGGGCAAAGTTTCCCAAACCTTAAAATGCCTATAAATACACCCCTCACCACACCCACAAATCAGTTTTACAAACTTTGCCTCCAAGGGAGGTGGTGAAGTAAGTTTGTGCTAGATTCTATGTTGATATGCGCTCCGCAGCAAGTTGGAGCCCGGTTTTCCTCTCAGCGTGCAGTGAATGTCAGAGGGATGTGAGGAGAGTATTGCCTATTGAATGCAGTGATCTCCTTCTACGGGGTCTATTTCATAAGGTTCTCTGTTATCGGTCGTAGAGATTCATCTCTTACCTCCCTTTTCAGATCGACGATATACTCTTATATTTACCATTTCCTCTACTGATTCTCGTTTCAGTACTGGTTTGGCTTTCTACAAACATGTAGATGAGTGTCCTGGGGTAAGTAAGTCTTATTTTCTGTGACACTCTAAGCTATGGTTGGGCACTTTATTTATAAAGTTCTAAATATATGTATTCAAACATTTATTTGCCTTGACTCAGAATGTTCAACTTTCCTTATTTCCAGACAGTCAGTTTCATATTTGGGATTATGCTTTAATTATCTTATTTTTCTTACCTCAAAAATTTGACTTTTTTCCCTGTGGGCTGTTAGGCTCGCGGGGGCTGAAAATGCTTCATTTTATTGTGTCATTCTTGGCGCGGACTTTTTTGGCGCAAAAATTCATTTCCGTTTCCGGCGTCAATACGTGTCGCCGGAAGTTGCGTCATTTTTTTGACGTTATTTTGCGCCAAAAATGTCGGCGTTCCGGATGTGGCGTCATTTTTTGGCGCCAAAAGCATTTAGGCGCCAAATAATGTGGGCGTCTTATTTGGCGCCAAAAAATATGGGCGTCGCTTTTGTCTCCACATTATTTCAGTCTCATTTTTCATTTGCTTCTGGTTGCTAGAAGCTTGATGTTTGGCATTTTTTTTTCCCATTCCTGAAACTGTCTTATAAGGAATTTGATCTATTTTGCTTTATATGTTGTTTTTTCTCTTACATATTGCAAGATGTCTCACGTTGCATCTGAGCCAGAAGATACTACAGGAAAACCTCTGCCTGCTGGATCTACCAAAGCTAAGTGTATCTGCTGTAAACTTTTGGTAGCTATTCCTCCAGCTGTTGTTTGTATTAAAATGTCATGACAAACTTGTTTAATGCAGATAATATTTCCTTTAGTGATGTACCATTGCCTGTTGCAGTTCCCTCAACATCTAAGGTGCAGAATGTTCCTGATAACATAAGAGATTTTGTTTCTGAATCCATAAAGAAGGCTTTGTCTGTTATTTCTCCTTCTAGTAAACGTAAAAAGTCTTTTAAATCTTCTCTCTCTACAGATGAATTTTTAAATGAACACCATCATTCTGATTCTTTGGACTCTTCTGGTTCAGAGGATTCTGTCTCAGAGATTGATGCTGATAAATCTTCATATTTATTTAAGATGGAATTTATTCGCTCTTTACTTAAAGAAGTACTAATTGCTTTAGAAATAGAGGATTCTAGTCCTCTTGATACTAATTCTATACGTTTGGATAAGGTTTTTAAAGCTCCTGCGGTTATTCCAGAAGTCTTTCCTGTTCCTAATGCTATTTCTGCAGTAATTGCTAAGGAATGGGATAGATTGGGTAATTCATTTACTCCTTCTAAACGTTTTAAGCAATTATATCCTGTTCCGCCTGACAGATTAGAATTTTGGGACAAAATCCCTAAAGTTGATGGGGCTATTTCTACCCTTGCTAAACATACTACCATTCCTACATCAGATGGTACCTCGTTTAAGGATCCTTTAGATAGAAAAATTGAATCTTTTCTAAGAAAAGCTTATCTATGTTCAGGTAATCTTCTTAGACCTGCTATATCATTGGCTGATGTTGCTGCAGCTTCAACTTTTTGGTTGGAAACTCTAGCGCAACAAGTAACAAATCGTGATTCTCATGATATTATTATTCTTCTTCAGCATGCTAATAATTTCATCTGTGATGCCATTTTTGATATTATTAGAGTTGATGTTAGATTTATGTCTCTGGCTATCTTAGCCAGAAGAGCTTTATGGCTTAAGACTTGGAATGCTGATATGGCTTCTAAATCAACTCTACTTTCCATTTCTTTCCAGGGAAACAAATTATTTGGTTCTCAGTTGGATTCTATTATTTCAACTGTTACTGGTGGGAAAGGAACGTTTTTACCACAGGATAAAAAGTCTAAAGGTAAAAACAGGGCTAACAATCGTTTTCGTTCCTTTCGTTTCAACAAAGAACAAAAGTCTGATCCTTCGTCCTCAGGAGCAGTTTCAGTTTGGAAACCATCTCCAGTCTGGAATAAATCCAAGCCTGCTAGAAAGGCAAAGCCTGCTTCTAAGTTCACATGAAGGTACGGCCCTCATTCCAGTTCAGCTGGTAGGGGGCAGGTTACGTTTTTTCAAAGAAATTTGGATCAGTTCTGTTCACAATCTTTGGATTCAGAACATTGTTTCAGAAGGGTACAGAATTGGTTTCAAGATGAGACCTCCTGCAAAGAGATTTTTCTTTCCCATGTCCCAGTAAATCCAGTGAAAGCTCAAGCATTTCTGAATTGTGTTTCAGATCTAGAGTTGGCTGGAGTAAATTATGCCAGTTCCAGTTCCGGAACAGGGGATGGGGTTTTATTCAAATCTCTTCATTGTACCAAAGAAGTGAGAATTCCTTCAGACCAGTTCTGGATCTAAAATTATTGAATCGTTATGTAAGGATACCAACGTTCAAGATGGTAACTGTAAGGACTATATTGCCTTTTGTTCAGCAAGGGAATTATATGTCCACAATAGATTTACAGGATGCATATCTGCATATTCCGATTCATACAGATCATTATCAGTTCCTGAGATTCTCTTTTCTAGACAAGCATTACCAATTTGTGCTCTACCGTTTGGCCTTGCTACAGCTCCAAGAATTTTCACAAAGATTCTCGGTGCCCTTCTGTCTGTAATCAGAGAACAGGGTATTGTGGTATTTCCTTATTTGGACGATATCTTGGTACTTGCTCGTCTTTACATTTAGCAGAGTCTCATACGAATCGACTTGTGTTGTTTCTTCAAGATCATGGTTGGAGGATCAATTTACCAAAAAGTTCTTTGATTCCTCAAACAAGGGTAACCTTTCTGGGTTTCCAGATAGATTCAGTGTCCATGACTTGTCTTTAACAGACAAGAGACGTCTAAAATTGATTACAGCCTGTCGAAACCTTCAGTCTCAATCATTCCCTTCGGTAGCCTTATGCATGGAAATTCTAGGTCTTATGACTGCTGCATCGGACGCGATCCCCTTTGCTCGTTTTCACATGCGACCCTCTTCAGCTCTGTATGCTGAACCAATGGTGCAGGGATTACACGAAGATATATCAATTAATATCTTTTAAAACCGATTGTTTCGGCACTCTCTAACGTGGTGGACAGATCACCATCGTTTAATTCAGGGGGCTTTCTTTTGTTCTTCCGACCTGGACTGTAATTTCAACAGATGCAAGTCTCACAGGTTGGGGAGCTGTGTGGGGATCTCTGACGGCACAAGGAGTTTGGGAATCTCAGGAGGTGAGATTACCGATCAATATCTTGGAACTCCGTGCAGTTTTCAGAGCTCTTCAGTTTTGGCCTCTTCTGAAGAGAGAATCGTTCATTTGTTTTTCAGACAGACAATGTCACAACTGTGGCATACATCAATCATCAAGGAGGGACTCACAGTCCTCTGGCTATGAAAGAAGTATCTCGAATTTTGGTTTGGGCGGAATCCAGCTCCTGTCTAATCTCTGCGGTTCATATCCCAGGTGTAGACAATTGGGAAGCGGATTATCTCAGGTCGCCAAACGTTGCATCCGGGCGAATGGTCTCTTCACCCAGAGGTATTTTCTTCAGATTGTTCAAATGTGGGGGCCCCCAGAGATAGATCTGATGGCCTCTCATCTAAACAAGAAACTTCCCAGGTATCTGTCCAGATCCCGGGATCCTCAGGCGGAGGCAGTGGATGCATTATCACTTCCTTGGAAGTATCATCCTGCCTATATCTTTCCGTCTCTAGTTCTTCTTCCAAGAGTAATCTCCAAGATTCTGAGGGAATGCTCGTTTGTTCTGCTATTAGCTCCGGCATGGCCTCACAGGTTTTGGTATGCGGATCTTGTCCGGATGGCATCTTGCCAACCATGGACTCTTCCGTTAAGACCAGACCTTCTGTCTCAAGGTCCCTTTTTTCCATCCGGATCTGAAATCCTTAAATTTAAAGGTATGGAGATTTGAACGCTTGATTCTTGGTCATAGAGGTTTCTCTGACTCCGTGATTAATACTATGTTACAGGCTCGTAAATCTGTATCTCGAGAGATATATTATAGAGTCTGGAAGACTTATATTTCTTGGTGTCTTTCTCATCATTTTTCTTGGCATTCTTTTAGAATACCGAGAATTTTACAGTTTCTTCAGGATGGTTTAGATAAGGGTTTGTCCGCGAGTTCTTTGAAAGGACAAAATCTCCGCTCTTTCTGTTCTTTTTCACAGAAAGATTGCTATTCTTCCTGATATTCATTGTTTTGTACAAGCTTTGGTTCGTATAAAACCTGTCATTAAGTCAATTTCTCCTCCATGGAGTTTGAATTTGGTTTTGGGAGCTCTTCAAGCTCCTCCGTTTGAACTATGCATTCATTGGACATTAAATTACTTTCTTGGAAAGTTTTGTTCCTTTTGGCCATCTCTTCTGCTAGAAGAGTTTCTGAATTATCTGCTCTTTCGTGTGAGTCTCCTTTTCTGATTTTTCATCAGGATAAGGCGGTGGTTGCGAACTTCTTTTGAATTTTTACCTAAAGTTGTGAATTCCAACAACATTAGTAGAGAAATTGTGGTTCCTTCATTATGTCCTAATCCTAAGAATTCTAAGGAGAAATCATTGCATTCTTTTGGATGTTGTTAGAGTTTTGAAATATTATGTTGAAGCTACGAAATCTTTCCGTAAGACTTCTAGTCTATTTGTTATCTTTTCCGGGTTCTAGGAAAGGCCAGAAAGCTTCTGCCATTTCTTTGGCATCTTGGTTGAAATCTTTAATTCATCTTGCCTATGTTGAGTCGGGTAAATTCCGCCTCAAAGAATTACAGCTCATTCTACTAGGTCAGTTTCTACTTCCTGGGCGTTTAGGAATGAAGCTTCGGTTGACCAGATCTGCAAAGCAGCAACTTGGTCCTCTTTGCATACTTTTACTAAATTCTACCATTTTGATGTATTTTCTTCTTCTGAAGCAGTTTTTGGTAGAAAAGTTCTTCAGGCAGCGGTTTCAGTTTGAATCTTCTGCTTATGTTTTTTGTTAAACTTTATTTTGGGTGTGGATTATTTTCAGCAGGAATTGGCTGTCTTTATTTTATCCCTCCCCTCTCTAGTGACTCTTGTGTGGAAAGATCCACATCTTGGGTAGTCATTATCCCATACGTCACTAGCTCATGGACTCTTGTTAATTACATGAAAGAAAACATAATTTATGTAAGAACTTACCTGATAAATTCATTTCTTTCATATTAACAAGAGTCCATGAGGCCCACCCTTTTTTTGTGGTGGTTATGATTTTTTTGTATAAAGCACAATTATTCCAATTCCTTATTTTATATGCTTCGCACTTTTTTTCTTATCACCCCACTTCTTGGCTATTCGTTAAACTGATTTGTGGGTGTGGTGAGGGGTGTATTTATAGGCATTTTAAGGTTTGGGAAACTTTGCCCCTCCTGGTAGGAATGTATATCCCATACGTCACTAGCTCATGGACTCTTGTTAATATGAAGAAATGAATTTATCAGGTAAGTTCTTACATAAATTATGTTTTTTACATAGACCAGTTGTAATCTCTGTTGCCTTTAGCTTATATTGTAGCTTGGGAAAAGTTATGAGGGAGAAGTGCAAACTGTCACTGTTTCATTTCTCTGTTGTGTTAAGATTATGAAATGACTTCTCCACACTTGCTTTATCTTAATATTTATTTCCCTCAGTCTTAAGTATCACTATATGTAGTGCTAAAACCTCCCTGGATTATTTGTGTATCGATTTCCCTTTGCACTATTTAAAATAGATTGTTAGGCATTGTGTGATATTCAGCAGCTAGCTAGGAGTCCTGTCTGGTGGCCATCTTTGTTTATTCCCACATGGCTATATAAAGTTTTATAACTCTTATATTCTTATCATCCTTAAGCATGTATATTGTTTATAGGCTTACCAGACTTCTAGTGGAGATATATCAGTTTATTGTTGATGCTGAGACAATTTTTCTGTCTCCATTTCTGGGTAGCTCCTTTTTCTTGTTTCCCTGCAGCTTGTAAAATCTTTTTCCAGCTTGAATTCCTTTATCTGCAGTTTTGTGATCACATTTTTGGTTGCTGTCTGCTATTGTAAAGTGTATTTAATGTCCTATAACAGACCTGCAAGCTTTTGAGAATTATAATCCCACTTTCTCTTGAAACTACAGCAGGAGCTCACACTTTACATGTCTGCCACCATGCTCATCCAGGCTCTGCCCCTTCATTCTGTTTTAGTCGTTTGATGAAGAGGATGCTCCGCGTCGGATGTCTTGAAGAAGGACCCGCTCTGCGCCGGATGGATGAAGATAGAAGATGTCGTCTGGATGAAGACTTCTGCCCGTCTGGAGGACCCACTTCTGCCCAGCTTGGATTGAAGACGTCTGCCCGTCTGGAGGACCAGATGTCTGCCCTTCTGGAGGTCCACTTCGTCCGGCTTGGATAAAGACGTCTCCCGGTAAGTCGATCTTCAGGGGGTTAGTGTTAGGTTTTTTTAAGGGTGTATTGGGTGTGGTTTTATTTTTGTTATATTCGGAACTTTGGGCCGCAAAAGAGCTAACTGCCCATTTAAGGGCAATGCCCATCCAAATGCCCTTTTCAGGCAATAGGGAGCTTAGGTTTTTTTAGATAGTATTTTATTTGGGGGGTTGGTTGTGTGGGTGGTGGGTTTTACTGTTGGGGGGGTGTTTGTATTTTTTTGTACAGGTAAAAGAGCTTATTACTTTGGGGCAATGCCCCGCAAAAGGCCCTTTTAAGGGCTATTGATAGTTTAGTTTAGTTTAGTTTAGGCTATGGTTTTTTTAATTTTGGGGCCTTTTTTTATTTTAATAGGGCTATTAGATTAGGTGTAATTAGTTTAAATTTCTGTAATTTGTTTATTATTTTCTGTAATTTAGTGGGCGGGGGTTGTACTTTACCTAATTTAATTTAATTTAGGTACTTGTATTTAATTTAGTTAATTTATTTAATTATAGTGTAGTGTTAGGTATTAGTGTAACTTAGGTTAGGTTTTATTTTACAAGTAAATTTGTATTAATTTTAGCTAGGTAGTTATTAAATAGTTAATAACTATTTAATAACTATTCTACCTAGTTAAAATAAATACAAACTTGCCTGTAAAATAAAAATAAATCCTAAGATAGCTACAATGTAACTATTAGTTATATTGTAGCTTGCTTAGGGTTTATTTTACAAGTAAGTATTTAGTTTTAAATAGGAATAATTTAGGTAATGATAGTAATTTTATTTAGATTTATTTAAATTATATTTAAGTTGGGGAGGGTTAGGGTTAGACTTAGATTTAGGGGTTAATAAATTTAGTATAGTGGCGGCGATGTTGGGCTGTGGCAGATTAGGGGTTAATAAATGTAGGTAGGGTGGCGGCGATGTTAGGGACGGCAGATTAGGGGTTAATAATATTTAACTAATGTTTGCGAGGCGGGAGTGCGGCAGTTTAGGGGTTAATATGTTTATTATAGTGGCAGCGACGTTGGGGGTGGCAGATAAGGGGTTAATAAATATAATGTTAGGTGTCAGCGATGTTGGGGGCATCAAATTAGGGGTTCATAAGTATAATGTAGGTGGCGGCGGTGTCCGGAACGGCAGATTAGAGGTTAATAATATAATGTAGGTCTCGCCGTTGTCGGGTTGGCAGATTTGGGGTTAATAAGTGTAAGATTAGGGGTGTTTAGACTCGGGGTTCATGCTAGGGTGTTAGGTATAGACATAAATTTTATTTCCCCATAGGAATCAATGGGGCTGCGTTAAGGAGTTTTACACTGCTTTTTTGCAGGTGTTAGACTTTTTTTCAGCTGGCTCTCCCCGTTGATTCCTATGGGGAAATTGTGCACGAGCATGTTACACCAGCTCACCGCTGACTTAAGCAGCGCTGGTATTGGAGTGCGGTAATAAGCAAAATTTTGCTCAACGCTCACTTCTTGTCTTTTAACAACGGGTTTCTGAAAACTCGTAATACCAGCGCTGCAGGTAAGTGTGAGCGGTTGAGACAAACTGCTTGTTAGCACCCGCACAGCCTCTAACGCAAAAACTCGTAATCTAAGAGTAAGTTTTTTTAATTTGACAGGTAATTTTCAATTTAATTTAAGGTAGGGAAATTGTAATTTTAATCTAAAGTTAGGGTTATGGTTAGGTTTAGGGGTTACTAGTTTAATTTAGTTTATTGCGATGTGGGGGGCTTTCAGTTTAGGGTTTAATAGTTTTTTTTAGTATATTTTGTTGTGGGTGGCTTGTGATTAAGGGGTTAATAACTTATAGTGGGGGCGATGTGGGCGGACGGCAGATTAGGGGTTAATAGTATTTAAATAGTGTTTGCGATGCAGGAGGATGGCAGTTTAGGGGTTAATAAGTTTATTTTAATAGCGGCAATGTCGGAGAACGGCGGAATAAGGGTTAATAAAAAAATGTGACGGCGATGTCGGGAGCGGCAGGGTTAATAAATTTAATTTAGTGTTTGCGATGCGGGAGGGCCTCGGTTTAGGGCTTAATAGGTAGTTTATGGGTGTTTAATGTACTTTGTAACACTTTAGTTATGAGTTTTATGATACAGATTTGTAGCGTACAACTCATAACTACTGACTTTAGATTAAGGTGACCAGATTTTTAAAATAAAAATCCGTGGACATTTTTTTTTTTTATATGGCAAATGGTAAAAAAACTATTTTATTAGCATATTTTCCTCAAATTATATATGCAGAGTGTATTTAGTATGTGTTTATGAAGTGATTTTATGATATATACGTTATTTCTCTTGGAATCTTTATTTGAAAAAGCAAGAATGTAAGCTTAGGAGTCGGCCCATTTTTGGTTCAGCACCTAGGTAGCATTTACTGATCGGTGTCTAAATGTAGCTAACAATCGGCAAGCGCTACCCAGGTGCTGAACCAAAAATTGTGCTGGCATCCTAAGCTTACATTCTTGCTTTTGAAATAAAGATACCAAGAGAACGAAAGAAAAAAATAATAGGAATAAATTAGAAAATTGCTGCTCTATCTGAATCATGAAAGTTTAATTTTGACTAGACTATCCCTTTAAAAGCATTCTTGCAAACCTGCTGCAATATACAGTAGTAATCAAGACACATGCACGCTCCTGAGCCTACCCTATCAATAGAATTAACTAAATTTGATAATAGAAATAAACTGGAATTTGTTTTTTAAATTGTACACTCTAGCTTAATCATTAAAGAAAAAAGTGGTGTTTCAAGTCCCTTTAAGCTGATGAAGAAATGCAACATGACTTCTTAACAGTGTCTTCCTTACCAAAGTAATACATCTTTGTTTCATACATCATCATCAACACTTCTCATCTTTATTACTTTCTTTCTTGTTATTTAATTTGTTTATCTTTGGTTTCTGTTAGGGTCCAGCATATAAAAGCAGATGATGTCCTGGCATATTAACTATGTAAGTCCATTCAAGAATAAAAGTAGGGGATTGCAACACTTTTTAGTATTGTACCCTGCATCTCAATCATGAAATTTTAATGTTAACTTCCATGTTCCTTTAAGCAAATAAAGAACATAAGAATGAGGAAGCCTCCCTAAACAGGGACAGCCAGAAAGAAAAAAACACTTGTCTTCATCATACTTCTAAATTTCACCGTTAGGATCCTGGAGTGGGGGGCTTGGATGGCAGTTTGGTTTGTGGGTAACTTCCCATTGATTCCAGGGGTGGGGTTTTGGGCATGGTCAGAATGTAGCATGAGTGGGTTTGGTGGGTCTATAGTTAATGGGTGGGTGGTCTCACTCTAGTGGTTTACTATTATAGGTAAGGAACAGCAGGAGATGGAAACAGAGCTTTCAAACTGGAGCCATCAGTGGAAAATGCAGAAAAGTATGAAGCTCTGGTTCTTCCATAGCTAAAATAGGTTAGATAACCTTCTTCCCGCTCAGAAACACTCAAATAATAATCACATTCAGACAATTTCACTTAAATTCCAAACCCATATTACCGCGGAAGACAAATGAAATTTAAAGTATATATAGGGGCTGAGGGACATTGCTCATGAACCAAGAAACAATAAAATATTTCTCAGCCTCTGCTTTTTCAGATACAAATATTAAACAATTAGTTTCTTTCATTTTCTGTGCCTAAAACATCCAAAAAATCCTTATGTACCTCTTCTGCCTGTGTCTGCCTCTCCTTCTGTGTGTGTGCACTACGTGTGATAACTGTCAGCTCAGCTACTGAAGCAGACTCCGGTCTCTGTGTCACATGATCACTGCTGCTGCATTGACCCTCATTCGCCTCACTGATTTTCCTCCCTCTGACCCAGCCTACTTCTCATCCTTGTAAGGTAATGAAGTGACCTTACTCTCTCAGGTCAGATTGTATCAACAGATTAAAACCTAAAGCTCTGAACAAGTTACTGCCATTACAAACAGATCGGCTAATTCTACGCTGCACAGCTAATTATTGACTTGGCTGTGGAACAAAAAATAAGACCAAAAAACATTGCACATTAGAAATGCAGCTTTACCTGGCAGCGCAGCTGTAGATACGTGTGGCTATGGCTAGCGCCCCAGCGCTTGACTGCAGTTGCAATATGAATCGGGGGACAGTGGAACAGGAGCCGGGGACATAATTTTTCCAGGGACAGTCTCCTCAATCCGGGGACTGTCCCCGGAAATTGGGGACGTCTGGTCACCCTACTTTAGATGGCGTTACAGATTTTGTCGTTTTAGGCTGTAATGCTGTTGTTTTAGCCAGAACGCAAAACTCGTAATACCAGTGCTATGGGAATCCCATTAAAAAACTTTATTTTTACGATTGCGGTACTGACGCTGCATTACAGGCTAAAAGGCTTGCGGTTCACCTATACCGATAAGACTTGTTACCAGCTGCGTTACTGTTTTAAGGCTGAAAATACCATATTTTCAGCGTTAAAAGACGAACGCACAGAATTGTAATCTAGCTGTAAGTATATTATAAAATAATTTTAATACTCTATTTATTTAATTTTAACTGAAAGGGATCATAGGCAATGTAGCCTACGTCTGCCTAAAAGCAATGGAACCTTGACTGCCTGGCATTGCAGCGAGTTTCCGACCGGGCAGCATACCCTGCCTGCAGTTAGCAATGCACAACCCATTGTGCAAGACCAGGGCTTGTCAATCATCCTGATCAGATATATTTGAGATAATCCACTACTTATCAAGCTTTTCATGTCCAATTGTGAAAGCCTGCAACGCACAGGCCAAAAAGCTGGGGCCCTTATAATCAGTTTTGTAACGTCCTCCAAAGGGTACTGCATTATAAAAAAAAAAAATTGAGAGAATAGAGTAAAAAATATATACGTGTATGGGTTTGTGTGAGGACCGTAAAAAACAAACAAACAAAAAACACTTCAGGTTTACAATTTTTAATTGTTCTACTTGAGAATGTTACATTAATTTTAGTATTTCTATGAAAATAATATAATGAATAAAAAAAAGGGAATTTGTATAGAGCATGCAATGATATTAATGTATGGTGGTTTAAAATGCCATCTCATAGAGCAAAATTTATTTATAAGGTCTCATTCAATTTCTTCTAAAAGTTTTAATATAAATATATTACTTATTTTTCTAAAGTAGGAATATTATCTTTGCTAAGCCTAACAATATAGAATATAACATTTAAACTTCAAAATTACAGTTTTTTTCGACCCTAAAGGTATAAAATTATTAAAAGAATTTTAACTATGATTGCTAGTTATTTGAAGGAGGATTTGTATGCAGCAGCAATTTTTATATGGATATCTAATAAGTTTACTTTATAGTCAGTGGTAAAAGAGGTTTGACCTTTTCTGGGGCACTGAAACATGTTTTATAATCCCTTTAGATTAAAACCATGCAATATAATTTTGGAAGCATTTGTTTCGGAAGCATTGATATTAGAGACTGCATGTGAATTTTTTTCATGCAATATATTTTTTAATGAAATATTGTACTTAAAGATTATTTAAAATAAGAATTAGGATGCTAATTATATTAGATGCTAACCATACTTTGCATTATAAGAAATACCCAAAGGAATGGCTTGTACAGGCAGTAACACAAGAAATGATTATTATAGATGACATGAAGGTTTGCAAACAATGCCGTAGCACAGCAGGTAAGGTTGAAAAAGATAATTTGTCTACAAAGAAGTATTTTAATAGTTAGTAGTTGATTTATATATCTATAGTTGGAGCTGGCATATTGCTGTATTCTAAATTATAAAATGTTAAAAAATGAGGATCCTGAAAGGATCCAAATTAAAAAAATATTTACAACGAAAGACTTATATAACCTCAGTTTTGCCATATTAACTTAAAGGGACAGTAAACACATTGGGGCCGAATTATCAAGCTCCAAATGGAGCTTGATGCCCCTATTTCCGCGCGAGCCTTCAGGCTCGCCGGAAACAGTAGTTATGAAGCAGCGGTCTGCTCCATAACTTGTCCGCTGCCTCTGAGGCTGCAGTCTTCAATCCGCCCAATCCTATACGATCAGGCTTATTGACACCCCCTGCTTTGGCCGCAAATCTGCAAGGGGCAGCATTGCACAAGCAGTTCACCAGGACTGCTTGTGCAATAATAAATGCCTTCCACTCTCCATTAAAGTCTTTGGGGAGAAGAAGTTAGCACGGTTTTGATACCCGAAGTCCTCAATTTAACTCAACTTTCACTTGCATGCAAACATTTTGCTTTCTACTTGTAATACACGCGCTAACCCGTGTGTTAAAAGTTTACTTCTGTCAGTGTTTGTGTGCATCTGAAAGTGCTAAATAACGTTCCACTTGTAATATGGCCCTATGTATTTTATGAAGATATTTACTAGAATAGAATGGTAAATATTTATTGTTGAGTACATTTTTCAATTGATTTATAAAACATATTTAAAATGATACTGTCCTTTTATGTCAAATGCATATTTTAGCAGATCTGTTAAACAGATTGCATCTCACTCCTTAAGGGGTACAAAAAAACATATAACCTAAATCTATTGGTTGAAGGAGATGCAGAGGGATACCTTTACAATTATGGTGGTGCTTCAAAGGAAACAAAACCTTTCAGTACATGTTAATAATTCAAATTAGTAAACCTTTTGAATACCCAATGGAGGCAGACCCCAAAATATTTTTACTTATTTAAATTCTGCTAAATGTTCCCAGACAAGAAGTGAGCGTTGAGCAAAATTTTGCTCCTTACTGCACTCCAATACCAGCGCTGCTTAAATTAGCGGTGAGCTGGTGTAGCGTGCTCGTGCACGATTTCCCCATAGGAATCAATGGGGAGAGCCGGCTTAAAAAAAAGTCTAACACCTGCAAAAAAGCAGCGTAAAGCTCCTTAACGCAGCCGCCACTATAATAAACATATTAACCCCTAAACCGCAACACTCCCGCCTCGCAAACACTAGTTAAATATTATTAACCCCTAATCTGCTGGCCCTAACATCGCCGCCACCTACTTACATTTATTAACCCCTAATCTGCCGCCCTCAACATCCCCGCCACTATATTAAAGTTATTAACCCCTAAACCTAAGTCTATCCCTAAACCTAACACCCCCTAACTTAAATAAAATTTAAATAAATCTAAATAAAATTACTATAATCAACTAAATTATTCCTATTTAAAGCTAAATTCTTACCTATAAAATAAACCCTAAACTAGCTACAATATAACTAATAGTTACATTGTAGCTAGTTAGGGTTTATTTTTATTTTACAGGCAAGTTTGTATTTATTTTTACTAGGTACAATAGTTACTAAATAGTTATTAACTATTTAATAATTACCTAGTTAAAATAAATACAAAAGTACCTGTAACATAAAACCTAACCTAAGTTACAATTACACATAACACTACATTGCAATTAAATGAATTCCCTAAATTAAATACAATTAAAGAAAATTAGCTAAAGTACAAAAAAACAAAACACTAAATTACAGAAAATAATAAACAAATTACAAGATTTTTAAACTAATTACACCTAATCTAATCCCCTAACAAAATAAAAAAAGCTCTACCCCTACACTAAATTACAAATAGGGCCGGTTGGATGAAGACTTCTCCTGGTAAGGTGATCTTCAAGGGGTTAGTGTTTTAGAGTAGGGTTGGTTGTGTGGGTGGTGAGTTTTAATGTTGGGGGGATTTGTAATTTTTTTACAGGTAAAAGAGCTGATTACTTTGGGGCAATGCCCCGCAAAAGGCCCTTTTAAGGGCTATTTGTAATTTAGTGTAGGGTAGGGCTTTTTTTTATTTTGGGGGCTTTTTTATTTTGTTAGGGGGATTAGATTAGGTGTAATTAGTTTTAAAAATCTTGTAATTATGTTTATTATTTTCTGTCATTTAGTGTTGGTTTTTGTACTTTAGATAATTTAATTTAATTGTATTTAATTTAGGGAAATAATTTAATTGTAGTGTAGTGTTAGGTGTAATTGTAACTTAGGTTAGGTTTTATTTTGCAGGTACTTTTGTATTTATTTTAACTAGGTACTTATTAAATAGTTAATAACTATTTAATAACTATTGTACCCAGTTAAAATAAATACAAACTTGCCTGTAAAATAAACATAAACCCTAAGCTAGATACAATGTAACTATTAGTTATATTGTAACTATCTTAGAGTTTATTTTACAGGCAAGTATTTAGTTTTAAATAGGAATAATGTAGTTAATGATAGTAATTTTTATTTATATTTATTTTAATTATATTTAAGTTAGGGGGTGTTAGGGTTAGACTTAGGTTTAGGGGTTAATAACTTTAATATAGTGGCGGCGACGTTGGGGGCGACAGATGAGGGGTTAATAACTGTAGGTAGGTAGCGTCGATGTTAGGGACGGCAGATTTGGGGTTAATAATATTTAACTAATGTTTGCGAGGCGGGAGTGCAATGGTTTAGGGGTTAGTATATTATAATAGGGGCGGCGATGTCCGGTTCAGCAGATTAGAGGTTAAAAATTTTATTTTAGTGTTTGCGATGTGGGAGGGCCTCAGTTTAGTGGTTAATATGTAGTTTATGGGTGTTAATGTACTTTTTAGCACTTTAGTTAAGAGTTTTATGGTACGGCGTAGTGTAAAACTCTTAACTACTGACTTTAAAATGCGGTACCAGTCTTGACAGGAGAGGGTGTACCGCTCACTTTTTGGCAGACTCGTAATGCCAGCGCTATGCAACTCCCATTGAAAAAAGAAGATACCCAATTTACGTAAGTGGATTTGCGGTATTTCCAAGTCTGGTCAAAAAAGTGAGCGGTACACCTGTACCTGCAAGACTTGTAATACCAGCGGGCGTTAAAAAGCAGCGTTGGGACCGTCCAACGCTGCTTTTTAAGCCTAACACAAGACTCAAAATCTAGCCGTTAATTTTTTTTCCGATGTCATATTACCAAAAAAGAAAAAAAAGGGGGCGGAGTTAACTGCCAAGCTGAGAGGACGTGTTTGGTGAGAGCTCCTCGGCTCACATAATAAAAATTAACAAATTTAGCCTTTTTTATTTTTAATTTACTTATTTGGATAGTCCATGGTCTCCCTTAGGAGCAACAAGACCATAAGGAGACCTAAAGTAGTGAGTGCTGGGTGCTCCTACCAGGAGAAATCAACATAAACCGGGACTCTGGGGCCTGGCCCTCTGCACTGAACAGTGGAGCTACCACTGCTGTCGCAACACTTCAGTTAGCGCTAGGCAAGTGACTTTAGACCTATTACACTCCGGAGGGTCGGGGCTCTGCTCCGGAGTGTTACAGCTAGACCCGGTCCCAATAGTCCAGGTAGTGACAACTGTGTCTCCTCAGAATTCGGACACCCACGTGGCCTCCCGTCATACTGGACTGAGTCAGGCATCATCTGAGACCGCAGGGGCTCCTCTCACCTTGAGACTACTGCTGGCTTCCCATACCTGACTGAGGGACACACCGGAGGAGAGAGGAGTCAGGCGGCAGTGGAACCCCTTCATACAAAGTGCGCCTCGGACATATTGGTGCGAATACCCGCCATCTTTAAAGCTCCCTTCCCGGCTCCATAATCACCGCTCAATCATCTGACACAAGAGGCGGACTGCTCCTACGATAGTAGAAGTTGGGTAAGAACTATACTCTTGCATATCGATCCTTACACATATGAGACATGCATATTTGTTTATACTAGACAACCCACAAGGGATGTGTGGCCTTTACATCTGCTGACACAGCGTGGTACCCTCTTCTGGACGGGTGGCTCTATCGAGACTTTAATACACTATTAGGGAATTATCAACTATTATTGCATGTCACAATTAGCAGCAGAGGAAGATTTAAACATCAAGGGGACACAGCAGGGCTGTTTATTGAAGGACTCCACTGAGGGTCTGTTATAACCCCCCCAAAGCGAATCAATATTAAAAAGTCTGAGTAAAATAGCGCATTTTGGAGGAGAAGCTGAGCCCCTGGGGTACATTATAATAAACTTTTGCCATCTACTAACCCCATAGGAGAGAGTATCCCTAAGGAAGGACTTACAAAGTCAAATTATTTTTTTAGCACAGGCCCTGCCTGCTTATGTATCAGCCCAGAGCCTATGTTATCCCTGCTAAAGCTGTCACTATAAACCTTGGCTCTACCTAACAGACACATGTCCCTCTCAGCTGGGTATATTTCTGGATTGGTATTTACCGTATTTTTAGCCACGTTGGCTGGGATTATAATTTATGCCAGGCCCTTTATTAAACTGACAGTCTTGCTGCACTGAGGGGAGCCCCCCAACAAGGCCCCTGGGAAACAGAGGTACTACAGGGCACAGTGTAATAACCTCTGCAGAGATTCTCAAGACATTCTTTCTCTTCTATATAGAGGGCTCTAGGACAAGCTTTGGATTGGTATTTACCGTTTACTACATGCAGTCTGATTTCCTGTCACCCATATGTAAACCACATTGTATCAGATATATAATATCCTCTACTGCTGATGGTACTGTCTAACTTTTTCCTTGAGAACGTTATTAATTAAGTACATAGTTTAAGGCCTGTAGTAGAGAGCCTCACAGCAACTGCTCCATGCAACATACTTCCTGGCAGAGGACTACCACACTAATATGAGAGGGTAAGACCCTGACAGGCCGACAGCTGGGGTAGGGTCGGGAAGCTTCATGGCCCTAACAAGGGTAGGATAGTATCAAGTCCTATTTAACCTCAAAAACATATGTCGCCTTGACCAACATAGTGCTCATTTCAGGTTGTCAGCCTACTATTTCTTCTAGTGAAACCTGCGCTTCAGTAAACTGCTGCTTCTCCTTCCCTCTCTAATATGCCACAGGGGTCTAGGAGGAAAACTACAAATCCAGCTGTTTACAAGAAATCGCTAACAGATCACTTTAAGCCCAAGACCCTATCAGAGAGACCGCTGGTTGCTGAAAATAATAAAGGAGGCACCAGTTCAGATAGTGACTCGCTAGTCCTTGATTCACAAAACACTTCTGACTTCCCACCCATCATGGCCTCTGAGATTGTGGACACTCTCACCCAGAGAATTGATAACCTGCAAGAATCACTTACCAAGACTTTCAAAAGTTCGATTGCTGATCTCAGAAAAGACATAGGGGCTATAGATGAGAGAGTAGACCCTCTTGAGCAGAAGCAAGAGGACCTTATAGTCGAACAAAATAACTTATCTAACCACTCACAAGTATTGCTAGACATGCTAGACACTATGGAAGCCAAAATGGCGGACATGGAGGACTGCTCTCGACGCAACAACTTGAGATATAGAGGAATACCTGAGACTCTCTCAACGGCGGACCTAGAATCATTCCTCAATGAATTCTGTTCCTTCCTGAAAACCCCACTTCTGCCTAGTGAGAGTCTTTTAGACCGTGTGCACAGACTTCCGAGAGGTAGAAATGTATCAGCTGAGAAACCTCGGGATGTCATTGCCCGCTTTCACTTCTTCACCTACAAGGAGCAAATTGCCAGAACAATGTTTGCCAACCCGACCCTACCTGAACGTTTTCAGGGCATACAGGTATTTCCGGATCTCTCACAATACACAATCCAGAAACGAGCCACCTTCAGAGAGGCCACTAAGAAGTTGAGACAGCAGGGCATCAAATACCGGTGGGGTTACCCCACGAAACTGCTCATCCAAAGGGAAGGTAACCTAGTTACGGCAACAACTCCTGACAGAGTTTTTTCAATACCTAAAGATCTGGGACTCAGCACAGTCTTCTGTTTCTAGTGAGACCCCACATACCAGCAGGGCTCCCCCATCATTGGGGTAACCAGTCAAGCCTCCGAATGCTGATAACCTTCTAAGCCCCTCGGCTGCAGAATGGCGTCCTTTACCACAGAGACAATCTTCTTCCAGGCTTTTGTTCTCTGGTAGAATGACCCTGATACAACCAGAGCACATGAACCCAAAAGGACAGTCTACAGAAGATGTAGATGCACTGGATTCTGACTGAACTTCGCGCTCAAGGCGATAAGTATTACTATCTGAGGGGAGAGGCGATGGGAATGTTCTGACTTTTCCCCTTACCCCTGATTCATCCCATTTAATGCTAAAATTAACAGTGTGCATAGGCTTCTTTCTTCCTCTTTCTCTATCTTTTTCCCTTTTCCCCGTGTCTGACCCCCCGCCGAGACTCAACCTACAATGATGTCTTTTCTGACTCTTAACGTAAAGGGTCTAAACACCCCTAACAAGCGAAGCCTATTAAAAAACTTTGTCAAGTCTCAAGGTAGCGATGTGGTCTTTCTTCAGGAGACCCATTGGGCCTCCTCACAGATTCCATCTTTTAAATTCCCCCAGTATCCAGATATCTTCCACTCAACGTACAAAGACAAGGCTAGAGGGATCTCTATCCTTATTGGGAGACATACCTCTTTCCAACTCATACACCAGATAGGTGATGAGGAGGGACTTTTCCTGGTTCTGATTTGCAAACTTAATAACCAGTTGTTCACGCTAGTCAATACTTATGCCCCAAATCAGGGGCAGGTACCATTCCTAAAAAAACTTCTCAATTCAGTTGATAGACTGAAACAGGGAACGCTAATAGTTGGAGGTGATTTCAACCTTATCTGGGATCCATACATGGATAAGAAAATACCAGTGTCTAAAACCTTGGACTCTTATTCTCTCTCGGTGGCCCCTAAATTTTGTAATGCGCTATTTCAATATTCCTTATACAACGTCTGTAAGGCCTTTCACCCAGACTCGAGAGATTATACCTATTTCTCAGATTCCCATAGATCTTATTCATGTCTGGACTACTTTTTTGTTGACTCATGGACAATGAATCTAGTCCAGGACTCGAGAATCCATTATTGTGTCTGGTCGGACCATGATGCAGTATCCTTTAAGATTAAGAGCGGAGACACTCACACGGCTTTACCGTTGTAGAAATTTCCTAAATTCCTTCTGAAAGATGTTATATTCATTAAGCATCTTCAGGAAGAGATACAGCATTTCCTTGCAACAAATAAGGAAGGCCAGACCTCCCACAAGGTGAGATGGGTGACTCTGAAAGCCTACATAAGAGGTATTTGCATCTCCAAGCTCGCTAAGATACAGAAGCTCTCTAAGGCTCCTATGGGCAAACTTGTGGTCGAATTGAGAGCAGCGGAGATTCAGAACAGAGCAAACCCTTCCCAGCAGAATACTGCTGAAGTCGGATGCTTACGGAGTTTGATTAAGAGTCTGGAACTTGATAGGATCCAGAAAGCACTAGCAACCTTCAAACAAATGTATTACCACAAGAGCAACAAAGCTGACTCTTTGTTAGCGAATAAGCTCAAATGCCGCATGGCTGCTGCTAGAATTCCATTTATCCTACATAAAGACCAGAAAGCATTTGCTATGGCTGATATTGGCTCTGCGTTTGAAGAGTTCTATAAGAATTTATATAACATCAAAGCTGAGGGTACAATAGAGGAGTCCTCTATTGAAAAAAATTCTCAGTTCCTCCAGAGCTTACATCTGCCTAGGCTTTCAGAAGAGAACAAAGTTGCCCTGACACAGCCCTTCCAGACCAGGGAGATTATGTTGTCTCTTAAAAATCTTAAAAATAATAAAGTGCCGGGACCAGACGGATTCCCTGGTTGCTTCTACAAAAAATTTTCAAATCAACTCACGGCGGCTCTTCACTTTTTCTTTAATGAATTTAAAGCTGAGCGTAAACTGTTACGCGAATTTCTAGAGGCATCTATTATTACTATTCCCAAACCAAACAAGGATCTCACACTATGCAGTAGTTACCGCCCCATCTCGCTGATAAACGTGGACACAAAGCTCTATTCTAAACTTCTTGCAGAGAGGATGGTATCCTTACTACCTTCTCTAATACAAATTGACCAGGTGGGATTCACCAAGGGACATCAAGGACCTGATAATACGAGAAGATTACTCTCGGTCTTGACTGACGCTCACAGAAGTGGTGTTCCGATGGTGGCCCTGTCGTTGGACGCGGAGAAGGCCTTCGACAGGGTCAGATGGGAGTTCCTGTGGGAGGTGCTAAAGATCTTCGGTTTCCCCTAGCAGACTATCAGAGCCATCCAAGCACTGTACTCGGCACCACACACTAAAGTGAGAGGCCCTGGGTTTTGCTCTAACAAGGTGAACATTTCAAATTGTACGAGACAGGGGTGCCCCTTGTCTCCCCTTCTTTTCTCTCTGGTCATGGAACCTTTCGCACAAGCGATCAGACATTCCACACAGATAAAGGGGATAAAGTACCCCCTTCATGTAGAGAAGATCCTGCTATTTGCGGACGATGTTACACTATTGTTGACCGACCCGGAAACTTCTATTCCGGCAGTCTTTGACTTGATTGATTAATTTATGAAGCTTAGCTACTATAAGTCTAATAACTCGAAAACAGAGGCATATGCCCTTAATGTTGCCCCAGAGAGACTGCAGACTCTGCAGAGTACCTTTGACTTCCAATGGTCTGATTCACACATGACACATTTAGGGATTATCCTCAGCGCAGATCTTGATACTGTGATCATCAAGAATTATGACAAAATCCTAGGAGAGCTGAAAACTTTGTCACAGAAATGGAACTTTCAGGAGGTCTCCTGGCTGTGCAGGGTGGCAACGGTTAAAATGTCGCTCTTACCGAAGGCCCTATATGTGTTCAGATGCCTCCCAATTAATATCCCACATGGATATTTACAACAAATCCATAGGTTGGCATAGGCTTGAAGAACAGGCTCTGCCTCCAGGACTCACCCTTAGAGATGTGATTTGGGTCCCCAAACATATGAACCTATGCAAAGACTTAACTAATCCTGTGGTACGTCAGACCTACTCAATGTGGCATGATCTACGTCACTGCACAACTATATCTCCACACACATCTCCTATTCACAGTATTACTGGCCTATTTTGGAAGTTCCCAAACATCCATTTAGTTTTCTGGATAAATGAGGAAAAGCAAGTAATTTCAGATCTCTACTCCTCAGGGGAGTTATCTCTAGTCCCAAAAGACTGTGCACCTATGGTGAGAGATCCCAGGTGGTTCAGATTCGAGAGTATGAGAAGCATGTCCCTTATGGCATCTAGAGGCTTCCCTAAGTCAGAGTTAAGAGAAATCACCAAATAGGAGGAGAGGTGGGTAAAAGGAACAACCATGTCATGACCTCTATCCTTTCACTATGCGTCCCTTGTTAGAGACCAGATTCCTGGACCCCCATGGCAAATGAAAGCGTGGTGCAGAGACTTAGGGGTAGCGATTCTGCTGGAGGATTTCTCCAAGGCAATTGTACTCACGAAAAAGACCCTCTACTGTGTGACGGTGATGGAAACTTATATTAAAGTTCTCTTGAACAAAACAATGCACAAACAGCACCTTAAGTTCCCAAATTCCCTTTTTCAACTCAGGGTTAGTGGTGACCGGTGGGGTAGAGGAGACTGCCTTCCTCTCAGTATTCCAACAAAAAGAGTGTCCACAGCACCAAGTAAATGAAAAGAGGTTTATTCTGGTACAAACATTAAAACATGCAACGTTTCGGGATCCATTCCCTTAATCATGCATAGATACAACAGGTGTGTGCACAAGCTTTATAGGGAAACACATTAACCCTTTAATGACATTTAAGCATTACTTGTATTATAGCATCACCTAGTGGAGAATGAAAATCATTACATTTTATTAATTACAACAATCTATTTTGATGCTTTTAACTTTTATGAGGACAAGACTGAGTGCACTTAACCCATTGATTGTTTAAAAACAATACTTACATAGAACAGATGCCACAATTTACAGGAACACAGAAAAATCAAGTTCCCTATTTAAACCTAGGGGAACCATTGAATTTAACCTATGAATCCAAAAGGATTCCTTTTGCTTTAATACCTGTTCCCTGTTTCCTCCTCTGCGGAGTCTTCCTATACCATCAATGACTTGCCATCTGAGCTGGCTAATACTATGGCCTGCTTCTATAAAATGACAAGCAACAGGAGCATTCATATCCTTACAGCGTATATTGGATCTGTGCTGACTCATCCTATCTCTTACTTTTCTGGTCGTCTCCCCCAAATACATCTTCGAGCATGGGCACTTAATGAGATAAATTACGAAGGATGAGTCACATGTATAATGTTCCTTAATTTTAAACTTTTTCCCTGTTAATGAATGAAGAAATTCTTTACCTTTAATGACAGCATTACAACTGGCACACCCTAAACATGGAAAAGTGCCTGTGTTTTTAGAAGTGATATATGTTTGCTTTTGGGCTTTACTGGATCCTATATCACTCCTCACTAACCTATCCTTTAAGTTAGGCACTCTTTTATATGCCATCATGGGGATTTCTTTAAATGCTGCAATTTCAGGATTACAATTTTTAAGGACATTCCAATGCTTATTAACAATTCTAGAAATCTCCTTGCTGTAAGGGTTGAATTGTGTAACACATACCATACGCTGGTTTTTATCCTTCCTATTCTTATTAAAGGTTACTTCTTCTTTTAAAATTCTCTCTTTTTCTGTGTTAACTAAAGGGGCTGGATAACCCCTTTCCTTGAATCTTGTAGCCATTTCATTTAACCTCAGCTCTACCAATGTTTTGTCAGTTACTATCCTTTTAACCCTTAACATTTGGCTACGAGGTAATGAATTTTTTAGTCTATCCGGGTGATAGCTATCAAATGACAATAGGGTGTTTCTGTCAGTGGGTTTCTTATGTAGATCTACATTTAATAGACCATCAGTGTTCCTATATACAACAGTATCTAGAAAAACAATATTTTCCTCACTATGTGATAGGGTATACTTAACCCCATTAACAGAGTTATTAAGTTGTTCAACAAAGGATAAAAGGGATCCAATGTCACCCCACCACACGCCAAACACGTCATCTATGAAGCGCCACCAAGCTTGTGCACACACCTGTTGTATCTATGCATGATTAAGGGAATGGATCCCGAAACGTTGCATGTTTTAATGTTTGTACCAGAATAAACCTCTTTTCATTTACTTGGTGCTGTGGACACTCTTTTTGTTGGAATACTGAGAGGAAGGCAGTCTCCTCTACCCCACCGGTCACCACTAACCCTGAGTTGAAAAAGGGAATTTGGGAACTTAAGGTGCTGTTTGTGCATTGCTTTGTGCTATTTTGCATTTTGGGACTGCAGCTCACACTTGCATCTATCCCTGGTAAAGATTGTTCAAATATGGATAAACAAATGAAAACAAATGGTACAAGAACTTTTACTTACACAGATATGGATGCCACAAGAATCACCACCCTGATAAGAGGATCAAGGGATTTTCTTAAAGAGACCCCTGTGGAAAAAAACACGAATGAATATGAAAAGCTAAGTAGAAGAAATATGGCATGGGAATTACATGCAATAACATTAGCAGAGTATTTTCGTGTCAAACGTATTCCAAGGGGTCTCAGAATGAATACAAGACCAACATTATTAAAAGACCATGAAGATTATTGCAACAAGTTTGAGGCCATATTAAATAAATGCTCCTATGACCTTATGGTACTCACAGTGGACACATTGCAGCAGGAAATAGAGAAGCAGTTGGTTCTAATTAATCTGGGTAAAGAGGAACTCAAGCAAGCCTTACCACAAGAGGAGTTTGATAAAAAAATCAAGACCATCGATGAAAAAATTGCAGCCCAAAAGAAGGAGATCCAGGATCGGAAAAGATCGAAGTTCCTTAGGGATGAGTCTGATTACCTTCAAGGGAGAGTGTATAGATGGCGGTCCGAGGGCTCCGATTGGCCACAGAGATCAGCTGGCTACAGAGGCCGGAGAGGCGGTCGAGGACGCGGACGTCATACACAAGCGACCGGAGAAGGCACGCAGGGATCTGATTCCTCCAGTGGCTCAAGTTTTTTATCTTCAAGCGACGAAGCGGTGAGGTCGTCAGGCGAGGCCACAGAGGGGGTCGCAGGCACCGCAGGAAAGGCAGCACGCCGCAGACAGCCGGCGAGAGAGAGCAACCGGAAGAAAACCACACACAGCAAGTAATAAATGTAATAAATGTGTCTGATGTCCCACTGACTGAAAACGAACTGGCAGTGTTAAATAAGGGATTGACTTTTTGCCCAGCAAAGAATATTGACCTTTTTGAATTGGATAAGGACATGTTTAAGTTCTTTAGGTCTGTAAGGCTTAAGGCATTTTTCGCTAATAAAGATAAAGTATGCATTACTGGTGAATCTCCTACAAATTTAATCAATGATAGGCTACAACTTAAAGGTACTGGTCTGTACAAAAAGAGTACATTTATTCCCCCTGATATTAATGGCAGTGTTGATGCTTTTGTCAAATTGGTGAATTTTGATCTTAATAAATTAAAAGAAAAGATTAAATACCAGCCTAAGTTATGTAAACCCAATTTGACTAAAGACCAACTGTTAGCCATTAAGGATTTAAAAACAAAAGGGGTTACCTTACGCAGAGCTGACAAGGGAGGTGCTACTGTATTATTGCAAAATGAGTACTATACACAAGAAATAAGGGAACAGTTACAAGATAACACTACATACAAAAGGTTAGATTACAACCCGGTATTTAATATTCAAAAGGAGGTTAGATCTATTTTAGATAGAGCCTTGCATAGAAATATTATTGATAAAAGTCTATTCACCTATCTTTTTGTAGAGTGGCCAAAAACCCCTATTTTCTATACAGTACCTAAGGTACATAAGAGCCTTGAGAAACCCCCAGGTCGGCCCATTGTGGCAGGAGTGAATTCTGTTTTCACTAACATTGCCACATATTTGGATAAATTACTTCAGCCAGAAGTGTTAAAATTAACTTCATACATCAGGGATACTAGTGACTTTTTAAATAAAGTGAATAATCTATCTGTCCAGAACACTAAATACATACTATTTACCCTTGATGTATGCAGTTTATACACTGTCATTAACCATGAAAGTGGCATTGAATCCAGTATGTGTACTTTAAAAAACACTGGCATTTATACCACCCCGCAATTATATTTTGTGGAAGAGCTCTTGAGATTAGTGTTATATCACAATTATTTCCTCTTTGCTGATGATTGGTATGAGCAGGTCAGGGGAACTGCTATGGGGTCCAATGTCGCCCCATCATACGCCAACCTCTTTATGGGACAAATTGAAGAAAAATTTGTATATGAGAATACTTTGTTCAAACTCTATGGAGCAGCCTGGTGGCGCTTCATAGATGACGTGTTTGGCGTGTGGTGGGGTGACATTGGATCCCTTTTATCCTTTGTTGAACAACTTAATAACTCTGTTAATGGGGTTAAGTATACCCTATCACATAGTGAGGAAAATATTGTTTTTCTAGATACTGTTGTATATAGGAACACTGATGGTCTATTAAATGTAGATCTACATAAGAAACCCACTGACAGAAACACCCTATTGTCATTTGATAGCTATCACCCGGATAGACTAAAAAATTCATTACCTCGTAGCCAAATGTTAAGGGTTAAAGGATAGTAACTGACAAAACATTGGTAGAGCTGAGGTTAAATGAAATGGCTACAAGATTCAAGGAAAGGGGTTATCCAGCCCCTTTAGTTAACACAGAAAAAGAGAGAATTTTAAAAGAAGAAGTAACCTTTAATAAGAATAGGAAGGATAAAAACCAGCGTATGGTATGTGTTACACAATTCAACCCTTACAGCAAGGAGATTTCTAGAATTGTTAATAAGCATTGGAATGTCCTTAAAAATTGTAATCCTGAAATTGCAGCATTTAAAGAAATCCCCATGATGGCATATAAAAGAGTGCCTAACTTAAAGGATAGGTTAGTGAGGAGTGATATAGGATCCAGTAAAGCCCAAAAGCAAACATATATCACTTCTAAAAACACAGGCACTTTTCCATGTTTAGGGTGTGCCAGTTGTAATGCTGTCATTAAAGGTAAAGAATTTCTTCATCCATTAACAGGGAAAAAGTTTAAAATTAAGGAACATTATACATGTGACTCATCCTTCGTAATTTATCTCATTAAGTGCCCATGCTCGAAGATCTATTTGGGGGAGACGACCAGAAAAGTAAGAGATAGGATGAGTCAGCACAGATCCAATATACGCTGTAAGGATATGAATGCTCCTGTTGCTTGTCATTTTATAGAAGCAGGCCATAGTATTAGCCAGCTCAGATGGCAAGTCATTGATGGTATAGGAAGACTCCGCAGAGGAGGAAACAGGGAACAAGTATTAAAGCAAAAGGAATCCTTTTGGATTCATAGGTTAAATTCAATGGTTCCCCTAGGTTTAAATAGGGAACTTGATTTTTCTGTGTTCCTGTAAATTGTGGCATCTGTTCTATGTAAGTATTGTTTTTAAACAATCAATGGGTTAAGTGCACTCAGTCTTGTCCTCATAAAAGTTAAAAGCATCAAAATAGATTGTTGTAATTAATAAAATGTAATGATTTTCATTCTCCACTAGGTGATGCTATAATACAAGTAATGCTTAAATGTCATTAAAGGGTTAATGTGTTTCCCTATAAAGCTTGTGCACACACCTGTTGTATCTATGCATGATTAAGGGAATGGATCCCGAAACGTTGCATGTTTTAATGTTTGTACCAGAATAAACCTCTTTTCATTTACTTGGTGCTGTGGACACTCTTTTTGTTAAAGTTCTCTTGAAGTGGCATAGGACGCCAGTGAGACTTTCCTTGATCTACAAAACAAGCAACCCATATTGCTGGAGAAACTGCCAACAGTTAGGATCCGATCCCCACATTTGGTGGTCCTGTGATAAGATAAAACCACTTTGGAAGGACGTTGAACTTCTCATCCAAACACTAAACATTGAGCTATGCCTCACTCCACAAATTGCATTATTCCACATCTTCTCGAACTCTATTACTACCCCAGCTAAGAAAATGGTAATTTACATAGTGGCTGCTACAAAATTGTGTATTGCCAGATCTTGGAAGCAAGTAGAACCTCCATCACTTGATGATGTATGCAATATGGTAAGCCACTTTGCATCAATGGAAAGATATGTGGGGGGAGAGACCAATACAATAGAGTCCTACTGGCAGACTTGGCAGGATTGGTATGAGTCCCAGTAGACCGAGTGGGACAAACTTCTTGCTTTCTTCTAATTCTCCTCCTTTTTTTTTTTTTCTCTTCCCCAATTTTCACTCTCACCATGTATGCAAGTAAACCCCGCCACTCCCCCCCCCGTATGTATGCCGGACAGCTGTGGAGATCTAGAAAGGATTTCTGAATATTAAGGTTTATCTAGCAAGTAATAATACATAGAAACTGAACCTCTTTTTGTGTAATAGATTCCCTTGATGCGTATACGAGATATTTAGGCTTGAGCTACACATTGTTTTATCCTTAGTCTATGATTCCAATGCCATGCTTCCCACGACAACAGTAATAGACCATGAACCCCACCTAGAATTGACCGTAAGTTTTTTAAAGTCAGAAGATTGAAAATGGGTTGACGACTGGCAACATTCTGGGAAGCCTAGAACATTCTTGAATGGCCAGCACCTGATAATTTCTGAGGTTCTGGTTCTATCAAACTATCGGCTAGATTTAGAGTTGGGCGGTAGCCGTGAAAACCAGCGTTAGAGGCTCCTAACGCTGGTTTTTACCGCCCTCTGGTATTTGGAGTCAGTCAGGAAAGGGTCTAACGCTCACTTTGCAGCCGCGACTTTTCAATACCGCAGATACCCCTACGCCATTTGCGTATCCTATCTTTTCAATGGGATCTTTCTAACGCCGGTATTTAGAGTTGTGGCTGAAGTGAGCGTTAGAAATCTAACGACAAAACTCCAGCCGCAGAAAAAAGTCAGTAGTTAAGAGCTTTTTGGGCTAACGCCGGTTTATAAAGCTCTTAACTACTGTGCTCTTAAGTACACTAACACCCATAAACTACCTAGGCACCCCTAAACCCAGATCACCGCCACTCTAATTAAAATTTTTAACCCCTAATCTGCCGTCTGCAAGCCGCCACAAGATACGTTATACTTATGTACCCCTAATTTGCTGCCCCTAAAACCGTCGACCCCATATTATATTTATTAACCCCTAATCTGCCCCCCTCAACATCGCCTCCACCTGCCTACACTTATTAACCCCTAATCTGCTGACTGGACCGCGCCTCTATTATAATAAAGTTATTAACCCCTAATCCGCCTCACTCCCGCCTCAATAACCCTATAATAAATAGTATTAACCCCTAATCTGCCCTCCCTAACATCGCCAACACCTAACTTCAAGCATTAACCCCTAATCTGCCGATCGGATCTCACCGCTACTATAATAAATTTTTTAACCCCTGTTCCGATCAGCCAATAGAATGCAAGCTCAATCTGATTGGCTGATTGGATCAGCCAATCGGATTGAACTTGAATCTGATTGACTGATTCCATCAGCCAATCAGAATATTCCTACCTTAATTCTGATTGGCTGATAGAATCCTATCAGCCAATCGGAATTTGAGGGACGCCATCTTGGATGACGTCATTTAAAGGAACCGTCATTCGGCGAGTAGGCATCGCTTGAAGAGGTTGGATCCGCGTTGGCTGGGAAGAAGATGGCTCCGCTCCGGAAGAAAGAAGATTGAAGATGCGGCTTGATAGAAGACTTCATCCCGATGATGGACTTCCAACTTCAGCCCGATGATGGAGTTCTTCAGCCGCCGCTTGGATCAAGACTTCGGACCCTCTTCTGGTCCAATCGGTGAACCCGGTGAGGTGAAGACAAGGTAGGGAGATCTTCAGGGGCTTAGTGTTAGGTTTATTTAAGGGGGGTTTGGGTTAGATTAGGGGTATGTGGGTGGTGGGTTGTAATGTTGGGGGGGGTATTGTATGTTTTTTTTTTTACAGACAAAAGAGCTGAATTCTTTGGGGCATGCCCCGCAAAGGGCCCTTTTCAGGGCTGGTAAGGTAAAAGAGCTTTTCTATTTTTATTTTAGAATAGGGTAGGGCATTTTTTTATTTTGGGGGTCTTTGTTATTTTATTAGGGGGCTTAGAGTAGGTGTAATTAGTTTAAAATTGTTGTAATATTTTTCTAATGTTTGTAAATATTTTTTTATTTTTTGTAACTTAGTTCTTTTTTATTTTTTGTACTTTAGTTAGTTTATTTCATTGTAGTTATTTGTAGGTATTTTATTTAATTAATTTATTGATAGTGTAGTGTTAGGTTTAATTGTAGGTAATTGTAGGTAGTTTATTTAATTAATTTATTGATAGTGTAGTGTTAGGTTTAATTGTAACTTAGGTTAGGATTTATTTTACAGGTAATTTTGTAATTATTTTAACTATTTTATCTATTAAATAGTTATTAACTATTTAATAGCTATTGTACCTGGTTAAAATAAATACAAAGTTACCTGTAAAATAAATATTAATCCTAAAATAGCTACAATATAATTATAATTTATATTGTAGCTATATTAGGATTTATTTTACAGGTAAGTATTTAGCTTTAAATAGGAATAATTTATATAATAAGAGTTAATTTATTTTGTTAGATTTAAATTATATTTAATTTAGGGCGGTGTTAGGGTTAGACTTAGCTTTAGGGGTTAATCCATTTATTAGACTAGCGGCGAGATCCGATCGGCAGATTAGGGGTTAATGTTTGAAGTTAGGTGTTGGCGATGTTAGGGAGGGCAGATTAGGGGTTAATACTATTTATTATAGGGTTATTGAGGCGGAAGTGAGGCGGATTAGGGCTTAATACATTTATTATAGTAGCGGTGCGGTTGGGTAGGCAGATTACGGGTTAATTATTGTAGGTAGGTTGTGGGGGGCAGATTAGGGGTTAATAAATATAATATAGGGTTGGCGGTGTTAGGGGCAGCAGATTAGGGGTACATAGGTATAATGTAGGTAGCGGCGGCGTACGGAGCGGCAAATTAGGGGTTACAAAAAATATGCAGGTGTCAGCGATAGCGGGGTCGGCAGATTAGGGGTTAATAAGTGTAAGGTTAGGGGTGTTTAGACTCGGGGTACATGTTAGGGTGTTAGGTGAAGACATAGGAAGCGTTAGGAGCTGAACGCTGCTTTTTTGCAGGTGTTAGTTTTTTTTTCAGCTCAAACAGCCCCATTGTTTCCTATGGGGGAATCGTGCACAAGCACGTTTTTGAAGCTGGCCGCGTCCGTAAGCACCGCTGGTATCGAGAGTTGAAGTGGCGGTAAATATGCTCTACGCTCCCTTTTTTGGAGCCTAACGCAGCCATTCTGTGAACTCTAAATACCAGCGGTATTTAAAAGGTGCGGGGGAAAAAAAGCACGCGTAGCTAACGCACCCCTTTGGCCGCAGAACTCTAAATCTAGCCGTATGTAATTAGTCACAGTCCAAATGTACTCGATGATTTCTTTTTTCTTTGTTCTTTTTTTTTATATTTCAATTAATGTACTGCAATGACGTGCAATTTCTTCTCACTGTTTGTATTTGACTATTGTTTCTTCAATAAAAACTTTAAAAAAAAAAAAAAAAAAAAAAGAATAAAACTTTAATATGAAATGCAAATATGGAGTAGGATCTCTTCAAGGAATTATTTACACAATCTGTTGCATTTTTAACAGAAATCTTTGAGATAATATGTATAAAAACATAATAAGCAGATGTATTCATATTTTGCATATGCTAAACCCTAACTGGAGGCAATTGAGTGCCAATGGATACTATTAACTGTTCAAAAACATTTGGATGCATGTAGTTCTTTGTTAAATATGGACCAATAATCATTTGTTAATATTACTGAGATCATTACTTGATTTCAATGCTACATAAATGGTAAAATAAAAATGTATTTTCTTTAACATTGTCTAAATAGTTTTATGGACTGTAAAAAACTATTTAAATTTAGGTAAATTAATATGTTTTACAGAAATTTTAATTTCTTATCTTATTCTTTTTCTCCTTTCTCCTTTTCTTTGTCTATAAATATACATAAGTATGAAAAAAGTAAAATGGTGCATGCATAATGTAAATGCATAAAAAAGACAAATGATTTCGAGTAGTTATGTAGGGAAGGATTTAACTTAAACCGGCATGATTTATATTAACAGACATACATGCATAAATATTGCTTTCCTCACTGGGGCGGAGCCAGCTAGCATTGCAGCAAGACGCGCACTTAGGGAGCTCCTAAAGTATCTCACTATTTTAAAGAATTTCATGAATATTTCATCCCTTTACAATCTTTTTTCAGAAGACTTTTACGGTGTACATTAGTCCTGCTACTATAAGAGTGGCTTTGCAGTGCTAGACACTCCTGGAGAACCCTGTTTCCTAGCCTTGCCCGCTGCACCGCATTTGCACAGCTATGGCGTCTCTCCTCTACAGACAGATGCAGGAGTTGCTGGATCGCCACAACGAAGCTCTTCTACATGCAGTGACTGAGGCTTTCAAGCCCCTCACTGCTCATAACACCCTATCACCTACCCTGGTTGACTTTGGGGAGAAGCGCCTGAACTCCACAGATGGCCCGCGAAAGCCGCCATTTTGGAACACAAATGTGGAGCACGCTTCACTGCCCCCTGAAATAGCGGACACAGAGGAACAGGGTGCTGAGACTACACAGGCTTTTGCAATGGAGCGACACAGCTTGCAATCAATAGCGCTCAAGTCGAGAGAGAAGTTGCTAGGGACCCGCATTTTAAAAGAGATTCAATGCGAGCTCCAGAACAGATATGGTGACACTGAGGCCCTTTACCTTCCTGCACACTTAGACCTACCCGGCTGGCTGGCGTGGTGCACCGGAGAGATTTACATCTATAAGCTCCGGGGCGCAGAAGCAGGAGCGCCCGAGCTTACACAGGACACGGCCCTGGGAGAACTCCGACGTACCGGAAGAGGTGAGAAGCTTTCTCGTCAGGCCCCACGCAAGACTGCCGTGCCCGACAGGGTGAGGAGCACTATAGGGAGCCATGTGCTGCAGCGAGCTCCGGAGCTGCCTTCCATCTTGCGGACTGGAGTGGGGTAAATAACTCCCCTTTCCAGCGCACCGCTCCACTGCTCTCTATCTTCCCTGGACTGCAGGATTGCTTAGAGAGCCCACGCGGGATAGCGAACACTCCATGCTAATGGACTACAGCCAATGTAATAGCAGATAAAAGCAGCCTTCTAATTTAGACATACACAGAACACTTAAGTTTGATTTCTCATGACAACTCATTCCGGTCATGGACCTACTAATTGTTTGAACACTGAAGGGGTATGTTTGCAGAGTATTAGTCAGTCCCTTAGTTGAGGGCTTTGGATACATGGGGGATGGCAGGCCACTATGCATACACTGGCTCCTTGTAGATTTGCCTGCTCCTCCATAACACCTGGAAGGCTTCTGCCCCACAGTCTTTGGTGATATGACTGGTCACCCTTTCAGACTACACATTCTAATACACACTAACTAGTGGGACTGCTTATTGCGCTTGCACCCCCAGCTGGACCCTTGCAGTGGTAAAATATTCTGGGACAGACATGTTTGTATTTTACCGGACTGTTTTACAGTTGAGCCTGCTCTGGGGCATGACACACAATAGTCACAGAGGAATTAACCATATGAGTTATATATAGCATTAGGCGGTTTTCTGGCAACTGTAAATTTTGTGACATCACAGTTCATTGGGTTAAAGATAAGCCTACCTTTTCACAGTTTGGCAGTTTATGTTTGTGAGATATGTCTTAGGCACTACAGTGTTTGTTGATTTTCTTAGTCTACTCATGCCCTAAAAATGTTATACGGATGTTTTACACCTTACTAGTATCCATTTGCCAATGAGATTATGCTATGCTCCTGTGTTGCATGCTTGCAAATCTTGTTTGTTACAGCTCTTATGTGTTATCTATCTGTCTTTATGATCTTTGTGGTTCTGTACACATGATGCTTTAAATATGTTATATAGCCCATAATAGTTTACATATGTAGTATAAGTACTATGTTGCGTGCAAACAGATACTATCATGTTGAGGTGCTATATTGATATTAATAATTTGTCTCCTATACCTTACACAAACTTCTGCCTCTTCATGCTCATTACACTTCATATATAAGCCCCTTATTGTTTATTTGCACCTGCCATGTTATTAATATATTTTAAACACCTTATCACACAACAATTTTATGTTTGCAGTCCATGTGTGTGACGTTCTGCGGCCTGCGGCCGGGGCAGCGGGACGTCTATATCTTTAAATTTATAGCTCCATAGCATAGTTTTGGTCCTATTTTTCCACCAGAATGCAAATTACTACACTTGAGTAATGTTTACACTGCGCTTTATGATAGAGCTCTAGCCATGTTCCCAATATTAAAATTAGAACTAGGCTCTCACACCCCAGAAATGCTACTGCCCTACTACAAGGTTATCATTTGAGTGATTAGTGAGCAGCAACCTCTTGACAGAAGATCTATCTTACAGTTACAGTTAATTGTTTATAATAGCCCTTCTATTAAGGGGAATGGTAACCTCTCTCTTTATTATTCCTATGACAGATATCCAGAAAGTAAGACAACAACCTTAGTGAGGGCTGGATCCCCGCTAGTGCTACCATATATAGTCGCCTTCTCCACATTATAGTAAATGAGCCGCTTAACCAGTGGTAGGCTTGGTGCCTTTAACATCTAGGCTCTTACATGCAGCGTGTGGCATTGTCCCATCTTCCTACTAGCTCATACTTATATGTCCTCTAACTTCCAGATACCCTGGCTTCTCCTAGATTAGATTAGTTATAGCGCTTTGCTTATTGCATTACCACCTCCCCTTCCCCCACAATTTACCTACCAGCATTAAATGCACTCATGGAATACTTTCATATAGCTTAGGGCACGTGCAACTCCTAGACTTGATACGGCACTTTACTTAAATATTTGGTCTACCATACTTAATTTACCACCTCCCCCCCCCCCCACCTTAATATATCTCCTACTTCAGGAGAGTGAATTCTGTGGTTTCTCTAGCCTATACCACACCTTATTTCTCCTTTTTATAATTATGTCTTGCACTATAAACTCATATTGGCACTACTTTTCCTCCAAAGTTGAGCAAGATTGTTTAGTATTATTTTCCTTTCTCACAAATAATGTTTTCCTAAGCAATTCTTATATAAAAATTGAGCTTACACTGAAGTTTACCTTGTTGTTATATATCTCTAAGCAGCTCTTATACCATTATTCAATTTATATTTGATATTTACCTGGTTATTTACAATATTTCCCAATTATAGCTTTAAAAACATAAAATAGAGGTTCTTCATTAGGGGTCCATGAGTGGCCCTATCACATCGCTGCTTACCTGCCCCATATTGTACTACTATATCTTGGCGGTCTCTATATGGCTGCTTATATCTTGCTGCAGGTTTAATGTTTGAACAGAGTTTATTGTTTATATCTAATAGGTAATCTGTCATTTAACTATACTATGTACCTATGTGACCTTGTTTTGGCAGCTTACTCTGTAACAACTTATTTTCCTTTTTACTATGTATGGAAAAGCAATACTTGTTTGTTTGGTAAAGAACCTCAATAAAAATTTGTTTAAAAAAAAAAAAAAAAAAAAAAAAAAAAAATATTGCTTTCCTGAGATTTTCATGGTGCAATTTTTCATATATGAACTCTGCTTTCAAGTATTTCAACAAATGTTTCCGATATCAGGAGGTGAATTGCTGTTACCTTGTATTATGTTGTGAAAATGTGCTGTCTATTGCTGACAAGATCAGTTTGCAACAACATCACAATTAGATATCAGACCTTGTGACGCTCAGAAATCATTTTTTATTGTTATATAAGTGTGATAAAAGACCTTCTGAAATATAGCAGTCATTTTATTATTCTTTATGTTTGATGGAATAAAACCTGATATTAATTTAGTTTTTTTATCTATCTATTTAAGGTTATCTTATATTTAATCTAGCCTTTTGTCTGTACTACCAATTTTATGTTTTTTTGTATGCATGTATGAATAGGTTGATAAAATGGGTATCATCACTTTGTCTAAAAGTAAAATGTACATAAAAGTATTTCTATATATTTAATTCCATTTATGAAGCTGCTGAATCATCTTAGTTGCCGTTTTGGTACTAGCTTGCTCATGCAAACCTGCAATTGAAAGTTAAGAAGCACTAGCCATACAACTGTTGTGGACATCAGACAACTAACTGATTCATATCTTAAATTCCTGCTCCGGAGGCTTGAAGACATTGTGACAAGTTCTCTTTGTGAGAACATTGTCCACTCACAGAATAATAAATGGGGGCCATGAAGGAAGGGATTTTTTTCCTCATCTTATATGTTATTGTTGTTTTTATCAGGTATTTGTAGAGCACCAACATATTCCGCAGATCTATAGACATAGGCATGATATGCAAGGTAACATTTATAGGCAGGAGTGGAAAAATATCACTATGGTTTACTAGTCAAGGATTAAAAGCTTCTAGCCCAAATGTAAAACAGTTAGTAATCCACTCATTGTTAAAGATACGAAGATGTAAAATTTCTAAGTTGTCCGCTGAAATTTCTAAGTCATCCGGGACCACTGGAAATTTCAAGCTCTGTTTATAGGGATCAATTGAGTAGAGGGCTCTGCACTGTTATAGTCAGCTCTTATGAGGTGATCTGCAAACAGCTGGGCCTATAGGCTTATATGCTAAAGAATTCAAGGGGATAACAGAGGAGTAGAGGAACTGTGCTTAGAAAAGGTTAGTGTAGGTTGAATGCATCCCTAAACATTAGAGTCTTTAGAGAGTGCTTCAAACTTTCAAAACTAAGGGAGAGTCTTGTGGAGCAAGGCTGGGAGTTCCACAAGATAGGGGCCAGTCTAGAAAAGTCATGTAGATGGGAATGTGAGGCGGTAACAAGAGAGGAGGCAGGAGGAAGATGTGAGCAGAGCAGAGAATCTGAAGACAAGGTCTGAGATATAAGGTGGAGCAGTGCCAGTCATAGAGCTAGAGAAAGCCAGTGAAGGGACTGGAAGAGAGGTGCAACAGATGAAGAATATGAATATGTGTCTTATTCTAGTTGAAAGGAAAAGATAATATGAATTTCATAAAATACTGTAGGTCAATACTACACTTATTTTTATGATTTGTTAATATCCTAAATCAATAAAGTATCAATGCATTATCCATGTTTAAGAAGGGGAAACTAATAAAGTTAATCATTTCAGAATTTCAAGCAGCAATTTTAGGAGTCAATGAAATACTGAAAACTAAAAAATGTGTTAAATAAATGAACCTACCATCTAAAGTTCATTTATTTCTTCCATAATGTGAATAGGTATAACAGAACAGATTTAATAATCTGATAATCAATAAAATTGCAGAAATATGTATGTAGAAAGTAGAGTCGTTGCTTCCCCCACACACATACATACATATATATATATATATATATATATATATATATATATATATATATATATATATATATATATATATATATATATATATATATTTTATTATGCCAGGTTGCTACAATGTGGTTGCTATGATGCTTTTTCCCATCATTTTCTGGAACTAGTCAAATCTGACACCTTGCGTTGAATTTTAATCATTGCGTCATTTTCCTTCCATCTTTTTCTCATCCCATTTGGTGCTCTTTTACCTTTTAATACCTTCCTGGCTGTCTGTTTTATTGCACTAGAATTGAATTTATCTTGTGGGTGTTTTTTATTACTTCGTTGGATTTCTGGCTTGTCACTCATATCATCCTCAACCATTCTTCTGCCTGCTGATTCTGTCCATTTTGACCTTGGACCTCCCTGACTACGTTTTTGGACATTGATTCTGCTAACCAGTTTCCTGACTGGTCTGACTCCTGACCTGTTGATTTCACCTTGAGCAATCCAGTCATTTTCTGGTATTCAGCTTTCTAGTATTTATCTTTGTGCTCAGTCATCTATCACCTGGGTCTTAACATTATTGCCCCAAAGATATTTATTTATCACTCCACTTGATGTTGAGACAACAAGGCTACTGGCCAGAATTGGTTTGATAGAGAACTATCCGAAGGGTCTAACATATTTTTATTTTATTTATTTTTTAAGACAAAATATACCTTTTCTATAAGACCAGCGTGTATGAAACTAAACTGAAAAAAATCTTCCTTAATAAGATAAAAAGAGGATACATTCAAGGAACACTCAAGTCAAAATTAAACTTTCATGTTTCAGCTAAAGCAGGCAATTTTAAACAATTTTCCAAAATGCTTCCATTAACAAAATGTGCACAGTCTTTTTTTATTTAGACTTTTTGAGTCACCAGCTTCTACTGAGCAAGTGCAAGAATTCATAGAATATACATATATGCATTTGTAATTGGCTGATGGCTGTCACATGATACAGGAGGAGTGGAAATAAACATAACTGAAATATGTGAGAAAATAATCTATTACTCATTTGAAGTTCAGGCTAAGGGGACGATTTATCAATGTCTGTCCAACATGATAAGCTGTAGCGGATCATGTCCGAAAGACATCGCTGAATGCCGACAGCATACACTGTCAGCATTTATTATTGCACAAGCAGTTCTGGTGAACTGCTTGTGCAATGCCGCTCCCTGCAGATTAGCGGCCAATCAGCCGCTAGCAGGGGGTGTCAATCAGCCCGATCATAAAGGATCAGGCGGATTGATGTCTGCAGCCTCAGAGGTGGCGGAACAGTTAAGGAGCAGCGGTCTTAAGACCGCTGCTTCATATCTGTTGTTTCCGGCGAGCCTGAAGGCTCGTGCGGAAACAGGGGTATCAGAGGCCATGCAGCCCTTAATAAATAGACCCCTTAGTACTATTGCATTGCCTTTTTATCATGCATTTGTTAATTATGCAAATCTACTTTATTCACTAGTCCTTTAAGCATTTTATGAATATCCAAATTTATATGCATCAAAACTTCAAAGGGGTGTGAAATAATGATTAGCAGAAAAATATTTTTTCTACTGTTAAGGCAAGATTCATATTATTATTACAATGATAACATCAATATCCAAATCATTTGGTTACTGCATAAAATTCTGCCTAATAAGTTACATCAAGGGTTTAAATAATATGACTAAGTACAAATATATGAAAGGTATAATTGCTTTGTCCCTAGAGATGAAGAAAGCTGCACTCAGTAAGAGTTATATGATGTCTTGCATACTCCAATGAAGATTGTTTTGTTACTAAACACATTAAGCACTTTAAGAACACAAAAGAGAAATGACACAAGAAAATGTTATTTCTCCAAAAGTATGCACTTGAAGCACTCTAGGCCCTGACTATAGAACATGAGTTTCCTAACAGGCTTTATAAAACATAACCTATATGATCAAAAATAAAAAAACAAAGAGTTTGGTTAAATGACATACAAAATTAAAACCGTCACAGATACCAATTAACAGTATACTATATATCAAAAGGATCATTATATAAATAGGTTAATCCTTTGCAGATTGTTAATATATGTGATCACCCACACAAATGGGTTAAAATTAAATTAAGTCACCCAGATTAGCTACTAAATAAGATAAGGTACCAATGTGTGTATCAGAGGTGGCTAATAACCAGAACCTTGACTCATAATCATTAGCAAGCAGTGAGTTATCCTCAGAGGTTCATGCTCTGTTATATGATCGTAATGGATAATATGAGTTTGAGTAAAACTAAACTGAATCTTAACGTGATCACACACTATTTCAGGAAAGTTATATTTCTTTATTATTAATGATTATTAGAAGTATAGTGTATCACATAAATGCTTGTTTGTGTGTTGTTGACTCTGGTTGTGATATCGTAGACCTCCTGTGTGTATAGGTCACAGATACCCCTACAGAGGCTTAGAGTGGTTGTCAAACTGGGTTCATATGAAGGCGTTATCTTTTATTATGCAATTTGCTCCGTTAATGGCAGTATAGCCCCTATTCCAGATTATTACAGTTTATAGTATTTATGATATGTGTTACCAGTTAATGAATGGGCAACATTCTCTTTAATGCTACGGTATTAGATCAATCTGAGTAGGTGATATTATCAGTATAACCTGTATATGGATGCTTATGCAGAATTAAACCAAACAAATCATATATGTCTGAATTCCAAACATTCAAATAGTAGATGTGGTTGCAGTAGCAATCCACTGGATTGTAACAGGATCAGACCAAATGTAACTGGTAGCTTAGCTATGACTATAAGTATCAGCTTGGTTGTATTTGTTATCAACGTGTTCACATAGGTTACTAGGAGTTGTTGAAGTGTGGTGTGTCACTTAAACAGTAATTTATGGATACAAAGCTTTAGTTCTGGTATCATTAGCCTCTTATATCTATAGGTCAAAGATATCCCTGCTGGAAATTAGAGTAGTTACCACCCCGGGTTCATATTTGGCCGTTCTCTCTTATAGAGCACTTCGCTCAATTATTGACAGTATAGTTCCTATTCCTAATTGTTGCTGTGTGTAGTATTTATAATACATCAATCATACGGATTCTTAAATAAACAACAAACACACTATTGCTGCAGTATCTAGATAGATTAGTGTTGAAAATTCCACACGTTCAGATACTCAATTTGATTATGATAACAGTCCACTAAATTGTAGCAATATCAGACCAGATGTAACTAGTAACTTGACTTTCAATGTAGTATCAGTTTGATTTTACTTATATTCAGCTGTCTTACGATTTTAGTATGAGTAACTCAATTAAAGATAGTTTTGTGAAAAACCATCTAGAAAGTGGTATGATTATATGAGAATTTATTGCTTATAAAAATATGTCTGTAAGGAGAGATCAGTGCAGCAAAATCAATCCGAATCCCCTAGGCTAAAAATCCGTATGCATAATGCTACTGTGGACTATTCCTGAGCGGAGTCGTGCTGTGGGATTACCTTGATCAAGCCGCACTCTTATTGGTTTAATTTTATCATATGAACCACATGTATTGTGTAATAACTAATCTTTGATCAAGGAAACATGATCATTATCATATCGATAAGCACATTCACTAAATCACGGTAAATATACAAACAGGTGTTCAAGTTTGATACAATATCGAATAAATATGGTGTTAATTACCAGGTGTTGCAGCAAGTTTATCTGTGATATTAGCAGCGTACACAACTAACTATGTCTGGCATAACCCAGACTATATTTAATATACGTGCTGTAGCAAAAGGTATCTATACAGTATAATAAGTATAAGTATAATAAGATGTTTAGATCTGGAACAACCCAGGTTACATAATAGTTTGGTTATTCTACCATCAGGATATCCTAATACTGTTTAGGTAAACACATTGGCTGGTCTAAATCTGGCACAACCCAGATTATACGTAGTCTAAACTATGATGCATAAATACGGAGGGCAACATTAATAGGTTAAATAGGTATCTGTTAGTTAAAATAAATACATAAATAGAGTGTAAACGAGTTCACAGCTCTCCCCTCTATGTTATTACTTTATAAAGAGCAACTTTAATAATTCATTTAGAGATCACATATATTAACAATCTGCAAAGGCTTAACCTATTTATATGGTGATCCTTTTGATATATAGTATACTGTTAATTGGTATCTGTGATGGTTTTAATTTTGTATGTAATTTAACCAAAATCTTCCGTTTTTTTTTTTTTTTTGATAATAAAGGTTATGTTTTATAAATCCTGTTAGGGAACTCCTGTCCTATAGTCAGGGCCTAGAGTGCTTCAAGTGCATACTTTTGGAGAAATAACATTTTCTTGTGTCATTTCTCTGTTGCGTACTTATTTATGATATATGCATGAGCACCATTTCCTCATTTATCATTGGGGAAATCAATTTTTACTTTATATTAATGTATCCCCTTATCAGCAATAAACTTTGTGAGGAAAAGCCCGAGTGGTGCCATTGTTCGTGGGTTGTATTAAACATTAAACACTTTAGTAGGGTTACCACCGAAAGAAACATGAACCAATAAATCAAACAAGCCACAAGAAATAAGTAATACAGTTCTGTTGAAATTTTTCCTTTTTTAACAGCATAAATATTTTATTTGAACAATATTCATATACTTGAATGGGCATTTAACACTAAATAAATGCTAGATAGAATGATGCTTTTAAAGAAAAGATAAATTTGAGAATAACATGTAGATGTATTTCTTAAACTTTAATTAGCTGTTTAAATATTGACAAAATAAGTGCAGTTTTAGTGTCTATAAAACAATGGGAGCTGCCATGTTGTAACTGAGGTTATCTTCTCTACTTTTGCCAATTAGGGACAGTTATAAATAGATCACTAGAGTGTGCAGCCAATGGCGGTGTGGAATAAAACAGTGTTCTACATTTCCATTTCTAACAGGAACTGAACAGCTCACAATTTTAGAATGTAATTAAAAGGATACTAAGCCCACATTTTTTCTTTCATGGTTTAGATAGAGCATGCAATTTTAAGCAGCTTTCTAATTTACTTCTATTATTAATTTTTCTTTATTCTCTTGATATCTTTATTTGAAAAAGCGGTAATAAAAGCTTTGGAGCTGGCCCTTTTTAGGTTGAGAACCTAATTTGTGCTTGCTGAGTGGATGGCTAAATGCAGGCACCAATCAGCAAGCCCTATCCAGGGTACTGAACAAAAAATAGGGTGGCTCTAAAGCTTTCATTCCTGCCTTTTCAAATAAAGATAGTAAGAGAAAGAAGAAAAATTAATAATAGGAGTAAATTAGAAAGTTGCTTAAAATTGCATGCTCTATCCGAATCATAAACGAAAAAAAAATTGTGTTTACTATACCTTTAAAGAAACGGGAATACAATAAATAATGAAAGTATATTGCAGAGGTTTTTTTATAAATATGATTTATAATTTTATATTATCATCTCAAAGTGTTTAATTTCTCTTTAAGTACACTGTGCTAAAGATAAAATATGTACAGTGGATATAAAAATTCTACAGACCCTTATGAAATTGCAGGTTTTGGAAATGTAAAGACAGAAATAACAATATAAATATCAGACATTTTGCATATGTAATGTGATCTTTCGATGGGATTGAGGTCTGTGCAATGACTGGGCCATTCCAAGTCTTTGATTTTACGTTTCTGAAGCTATGCCTTGGTCAACTTGGATGTGTGTTTTGGGTCATCTCCTCTTCATCTTCTGCATTCTAATAGAGGCCAGTAGATTTTGTGCCGAAATATCTTGATATTTGGAGCTATACATTAGCGCATCTATCTTGACAAAAGCCCCTGACCCTGCTGAAGAGAAGCAACCCCAAATCATAATGGTACCACCACCAAGCTTCAAAGTCGGTATAGTGCTACTTGGATGATGAGCTTTATTGGCTTTGTGCAAAACATATTTTACAATTTCACCTGCAAAGTTCAACCTTTGTAGTGTTAGACCATAGCATGTTTTCCTACATGGTCTGGGGTGACTGGATTATTTCTTTTTTACATTATTTACATGGGCTTGGATGTTCCTTTTGTAAGAAAGGGTTTCCGTCTTGCCACCCTACCCCATAGTCCAGACATGTGCAGAATATGACAGATGTTGGTCACATGCAAGGAGTGACCAGTACCTGCCATAAATTCCTGAAGCTCCTTCAGTGTTGCTGTTGGCCTCTTTTTCTCCTTGTCCTCTCATCGACTTTGTAGATTCATTCTAATCTTTGCAATGTTTCAAAGGTGCCATATTTTCTTCACTTATTGATGATGGTTTTGACAGTGCTCCATGGTACATCCAGTGTCTTCGATATTCTTTCATATTTCTCACCTTATTGGTACTTTTTCAACAATTAGCTCTCTCAGTTTCTTTAGCAACTCTTTGCGGACCATGGCCCTCCCAGTAGGATGCAACCCCAAACATTCAGGTAAATCATACAGCAACATCTTACTTTAATATAGGTTTCATTGCTGACAGGTGTATGCTGTTTACCTACAGAAATTATTTAGAATGTGATTGGTTAACTGTGGACACCACTAACGCTCCTATTATTAAAGGGTGGTAGACTTATGTAATAAGATTGTCTTTTTTTATATATTCCTAATAGTTAACTTCTTTTTTTTTCCATCATGATTTTTGTTTGTTGGAAGATCACATTACAGATGGAAAATGTCTTTGTTATTTCTGGCTATACATTTCAAAAACCTGCAAATTCATAAAAGTGTGTAGACATTTTATATCCACTGTAAGCACAATGATCTTTTCTATATTTTAAACTTTAAAATATCAGATGAGTATGTCTAAGGCATTTCCACTTATGGCCATATTCATAGACAAATGATAAAGAATAACTACATCCTATATAAACAGTGTCAAAAGGTTCCTATTGGTTAAAATAAAAAATGCTTTAGTTGAATTTTTAATCTTCTCAGGTCCAAAGTGCTTTGAATAGTTACACAGGAATTGATTTTTGATGATTAACATTTATGGATGTAAAGCATTTTTGGTGTGTCTCCAGAAACACTGCTTCTATGCAATCATTTTTCCCTTAAAAAAGTACACATGCATAAGAAAATGAACAATTTGCAGAGACCAAAAAATAATTTGGGGTAAATTGTCCAGTTATAGTCTTTCTGTTCTGCAGTGTATTTGTTCATGGGGTTATTGAGAATTTGTTAATGAAAATCCATTTATCCATTTCCCATTGGGAAGTCTTCAGGGTAGTAGAGGAGAATTTGGACAGCAGCTTAAACTTAAAGAGTAAAATAGTGGCTAATAATACTACAACAAGGCAGAAGCATCACAAAAATATTTGTTTATTCATTTTTTAATGGAAACATGATTGTCAGGAACATACAGATTATTAGCTGACATTGCTGGATTGTTATTTTATAGTGTAAACCTGAGCCTTTCCTACATAAAAAAGCCCTTCTAGCCTTTAAAGGAACAGTTTTAACCACATTAATGAATCAGCTAAAACTGTTGTTGCATGCAAACATATGACAGATGTGGGAAAGATTGTCTTTTAATGTATCTATATAAGATATATGTCTATGCCAAATTAATGACAAAGTAGTGCATATGGAGGAACACCTAAAATTGACCTAGTGTCAATCTCAAAAACTGCTAAACGTATTACAAAATAATATCACTTTATTATATTTCCAATCTAAAACCAAATTGCAGTTTAGTAACATATACTGTAGAACTTGCTCTATAATGCAATCAAAAGGTTCTGGTGGCTTTACAAAAACACTCAGCCATAGGCTTAAAAATTATGAGGCTAGTTTTATGACATTCCTATAGCCCTATTATAGTTTAATCTATACTGTATATTCCCTCTTTTAATAATGTCAGCTAAAATTGTAATATATCAACAACAAAGTTGTTTGTAAGACTGCATTTTTTTAAAATTATATATATGCATTTTACTTCCCAATTCATGAGAACAAAATATTTATTTATTTATTTATATTTATTTATCCTTATGAATATTAGCTTTAAATACTTAAAACCTTTTGGAAATACCTGTCACCTCCATGTCACACCATAGTACATAAACTTAACAAATTCATTCCTTTCTTTTTTCTTTTCTTTTTTTTTTTTTTTTTGTTTAATCAGTGCCTCTATTAACATAGGGTTTAAAGATTTATAATATCACTTTCATAACTCTGCAAAAATGTCTCCACTTTATAAATATATTTTAATAATAAGGACTCTACTAAAAGGTCATTGTTCAGTTGGGAGCAAAAATAATTTTCTCATTTTGAATTACATTTTTTGCTTGAGTAATTTGACTTTTCATGGAGGCTTTGTGTGTGAGTTGTGTTAAATGCCAAGAAACATTTAAATCCATAACAAAAGTGCATTAAACTAAAGCAAGTGGTTTATTTTCTTCGCATTGTTGTTTATGTGATAAATAATCAATGTGAAATATATTTCCAATGTATATACAAAACTAATATGTATACAAAATTCTAATTGAAGCAATAGAATGTTTTAAAACATGGAACTTTAAATTAATAATAAGGCAACTGACTGTTAAAATATTTACCAGATTGCATGCTTGGATGTTTGATGGATCTAATTATATATTGTATTATATATTAACAAATAAAAGGTCATGATTAAAATGGTTTATTTGAGTGCAACATTTATTAAAACAAGACAAAATGTGTTTTTTATCCAAATACCATGCATGATTAAATAAATACACAAAGGTATTTGGAAAGAAATTAGGCACCAGTTAAAATGTATGGATTTATTTAGATTAAGCCAGAAACACAAATATTACACTGTATGTTACACCAGACAGTTAAGTACTTTAAATGACTAATTGTGATAAGAAATGCAGTTGTCATAATGGAAGCAATTCCAATAAATTTTCTGAAGTATAGGGGTGTAGGGTTGTCATCCCTGACAGTCTGAGAAGTTTATTAGCCACTATACACATACATCTCTTGGTCAAGTAATGAGTTATACATTTGATTTGATTTGTGTATGCTTGTGTCTTTGCACCATCTGATAGATTATGACCAGATTTTCAAATTCATGTCCATTGTATTCCAGTCATCAACCACACAATTACCATTTATAAACCAGATTACAAGTGGTTTGTTAACTGTTTTGCACAAGCAATGTCGGGCTTATCGCAGCTATTTTCACGCATAAGAACGAGTTAATACAATCACATTGTATGCTAGAATTATAACCGTTACCTCAGAGTTCTTACTAACTGGTAAGCAAGAAAAAAAATTGTCACAAAATACATCAGAAATACATTTAAAAGTACAGTTGCACACATAACAACACTACCTAATAAACATTATTGAAACAAATATTGCACACACAAAAAAGGACTGCAAAGGGTTTTAACATAAAGTACATATACATGTCTAAGTATGCATGTATATATATATATATATATATATCAAAGGATAAACAGCGCTTATAGATTTTCTTAAAAACTGTATATATTATAGAGTCTCGACAGTATTGGTTGGTAAAAGTAGATAAGAGGAAAAAATATATATGGTCATATGCTTGTATAATAAAGTCTTAGATGAGATATAGAGGTCCAGGTGTAGTGTAGGAGTATTAGATACCCTTACCAAAAGTTACCTCAATCCTATGAGGTAAGTTTGCCGCATTGGAGGATGTATCTGATGATTGGATGAGTCCTAGGTATTCTGATCTGTATAGTTTCGCTGCCTCTTGGAGTAGAATGGGATGATGCCCAGCCTTACAGACATGCAAGGTTTAATGAGAGCATGCAATCCAAAATTTCTTAGAATCCAAAGGTTAAGCAAAGCAATGATCACTAGGCAATGCAGGGTTCAATAACAAGCAGCCTGTCCAATAAATAATAGTAAACAGCAAAAAATAGCACCCAGGAGTACACAAAGGCAACCTAATAGGCCTATTATAGGTTGCCTTTGTGTACTCCTGGGGTGCTATTTTTTGCTGTTTACTATTATTTATTGGACAGGCTGCTTGTTATTGAACCCTGCCATTGCCTAGTGATCATCAGATACATCCTCCAATGCGGCAAACTTACCTCATAGGATTGAGGTAACTTTGGTAAGGGGTATCTAATACTCCTACACTACACCTGGACCTCTATATCTCATCTAAGACTTTATTATACAAGCATAGGACCATATATATTTTTTCCTCTTATCTACTTTTACCAACCAATACTGTCGAGACTCTATAATATATACAGTTTTTAAGAAAATCTATAAGCGCTGTTTATCCTTTGATATATATCCTCCTATATATTGTATAGACTTTGTCTATTACACAATATTTGTACTCAAACAGACCTCTGACTAGCGCATCTTATTAGAGTAACGCTTGTTTCTACTCACTGACCACTGAGTGGTAACATTCTACTTCTAACTAATATATATATATATATATATATATATATATATATATATTATATACTATATAGTACATATAAACAAAATTAAAGTATAAATCACTCCTGAGAGTGATAAAATACCCAAAAACTGTGCTCTCTAAGAGTTTAAATAACTCACATATAAGTAATAAATGAACGAATATACCACATATATAGTAAGATTTTACAAACACTTGAACTCAATATCAATTCTATGCAGTATATACAATTTTGAACAAACCTTAATACTGTAATTTGTTAGTATATTTGAAAAAAAGGATATATGAGGCCCCACACAGTGATAGGGGGATCGTAGGTAGGGTACTGGCTGGCTGTTTTCACACAAACACATCCGTTATCCCACGGATAGAAAAAAAGATCTGAGGCAAAGATAAGAACAGAAAAGCGCACAAAAGTACCTACATAGTGCAAATCAGTTTTATATTTTAAAAAACACACATAAACATATACAAAGTGAGCCCCTTCAGGGTGTCTACTCACAAGAAATGCCCTCAAACAAATGAGGTATGTACAGCTCCAAACAGTTTAAATGTTCACGGCAGTTCTGGTTGTTTTTGCAGTCCCTGCTTGCTCAATGCTTAATTGGGTGTCCCAGTTCCCAAGATTGTATATATACCGGTTACACACTTAGGTATTCCTCACTCAGCGTGGGGCTGAGTATAGATTGTCCCAAATAGAACCGCTGCAAAATGCGGCTAGTAATGTTTGAAATTACTGCTCCCTCGGAGCTGCTCAATCAGCTGTTTCACTGATGTCGAGACGCCAAGGTGGGCGGTTGGGCCTTACGCGTTTCGTGGTGTCGACACCACTTCGACATTGAGCAAGCAGGGGACTGCAAAAACAACCAGAACTGTCCGTGAACATTTAACTGTTTGGAGCCTGTACATACCTCAATTTTGTTTGAGGGCATTTCTTGTGAGTAGACACCCTGCAGGGGCTCACTTTGTATATGTTTATGTGTGTTTTTTAAAAATATAAAACTGATTTGCACTATGTAGGTACTTTTGTGCGCTTTTCTGTTTCTTATCTTTGCCTCATATATATATATAGTATACAGGGAGTGCAGAATTATTAGGCAATGAGTATTTTGACCACATCATCCTCTTTATGCATGTTGTCTTTACTCCTAGCTGTATAGGCTCGAAAGCCCTACTACCAATTAAGCATATTAGGTGATGTGCATCTCTGTAATGAGAAGGGGTGTGGTCTAATGACATCAACACCCTATATCAGGTGTGCATAATTATTAGGCAACTTCCTTTCCTTTGGCAAAATGGGACAAAAGAAGGACTTGACAGGCTCAGAAAAGTAAAAAATAGTGAGATATCTTGCAGAGGGATGCAGCACTCTTAAAATTGCAAAGCTTCTGAAGCGTGATCAGTCCGAACAATCAAGCGTTTCCATTCAAAATAGTCAACAGGGTCGCAAGGAAGCGTGTGGAAAAACCAAAGTGCAAAAATAACTGCCCATGAACTGAGAAAAGTCAAGCGTGCAGCTGCCAAGATGCCACTTGCCACCAGTTTGGCCATATTTCAGAGCTGCAACATCAAAAGCACAAGGTGGTGCAATACTCAGGAGACATGGCCAAGGTAAGAAAGGCTGAAAGACGACACCACTGAACAAGACACACAAGCTGAACGTCAAGACTGGGCCAAGAATATCTCAAGGAGCTGATTTTTCTAAGGTTTTATGGACTGATGAAATGAGAGTGAGTCTTGATGGGCCAGATGGATGGGCCCGTGGCTGGATTGGTAAAGGGCAGAGAGCTCCAGTCCGACTCAGACGCCAGCAAGGTGGAGGTGGAGGTACTGGTTTGGGCTGGTATCATCAAAGATGAGCTTGGTGGGGCCTTTTCGGTTGAGGATGGAGTCAAGGCTCAACTCCCAGCCCCTACTGCCAGTTTCTGGAAGACACCTTCTTCAAGCAGTGGTACAGGAAGAAGTCTGCATCCTTCAAGAAAAACATGATTTTCAATGCAGGACAATCTCATCACACGCGTCAAGTACTCCACAGCGTGGCTGGCAAGAAAGGGTATAAAAGAAGAAAATCTAATGACATGGCCTCCTTGTTAACCTGATCTGAACCCATTGAGAACCTGTGGTCCATCATCCAAATGTGAGATTTACAAGGAGGGAAAACAGTACACCTCTCTGAACAGTGTCTGGGAGGCTGTGGTTGCTGCTGCATGCAATGTTGATGGTGAACAGATCAAAACACTGACAGAATCCATGGATGGCAGGCTTTTGAGTGTCCTTGCAAAGAAAGGTGGCTATATTGGTCACTGATTTGTTTTTGTTTTGTTTTGAATGTCAGAAATGTATATTTGTGAATGTTGAGTGTTATATTGGATTCACTGTAAAATAAATATTGAAATGGGTATTATATTTGTTTTTTGTTAAGTTGCCTATTAATTATGCACAGTAATAAGTCACCCTGCACACACAGATATCCCCCCTAAAATAGCTATAACTAAAAACAAAACTAAAACTACTTCCAAAACTATTCAGCTTTGATATTAATTAGTTTTTTGGGTTCAATTGAGAACATGGTTGGTTGTTCCACTAATAAAATTAATCCTCAAAAATACAACTTGCCTAATAATTCTGCACTCCCTGTATACACACACACAGACACACATATATAATATGTTATATGTTGGTGTGTGTGGTGCAATTAATAACATCAAGACAGGAAAGACCTGACTGGCGACAGAAGGATTACAGGACCCTGAGAGTTTCTGTATGTATCATGACAGAAAGCCTGGTTTGGGAAATGGAAGGAGCCAAGAGTAGATTTACACTGATCCCCTTATGATTAAGTTCCAGGACATGTTGTGTGTATAAAGATTGATATAAAGTGTAAACTGTGTACTGGAATGTGTATACATATGTATTTAAATATGTATTTAAATGTATGCATTGGAGCCCTTTGCAGTCAAGTAGATGAAAACCTGTCAAAGCATATTAATGTAATATTCATTTTTAAGAAAGTTTTATACTGTGTATCCAACTGTCAATATTTCACATTTCAAAGTTCTGCAATTAGCAGAATGTGTTCTATGTATTTTTAAATAGATACTCCTATATATATATATATATATATATATATATATAGTCAATGTAAATATTTGCATAGAAAATAAGTACATCTAAGCAAGTATACCCGCTTGCCCCCAGAAATTCTTAATATGCAATGTTTCCAATGCACAAGAGAATTGTGGGTAAGATATGCAAAATTAGGTATGCAATTCTCAGTTTTTTTTGCTTCAAAAATACTGTTTTAACACAGCGATCCTTTTAAACAGGAATATGACAGCAAACCAGAAATCACTCACTATACAAGCCTGTTTCGTTCTTTTTAGAACTCATCAGTAGGAGATAGATTTCTGATTGCTGCATTGGAAAAGCTATTTTCATGGTTAAACCAAAATTCATTAAAATTATGGGGGGGGGGATAAAAAACTGAAATTAAAATCTTCCATGTCTCAAAATTAAGTCAATGTAAATATTTGCATAGGAAATTAGTACATCTAAGCAAGTATCCCCGCTTGCCCCCAGAAATTCTTAATATGCAATGTTTCCAATGCACAAGAGAATTGTGGGTAAGATATGCAAATTCTCAGTTTTTTTGCTTCAAAAATACTGTTTTTAACACAGCGATCCTTTTTAAACAGGAATGTGACAGAAAACCAGAAATCACTCACTATACAAGCCTGTTTCGTTCTTTTTAGAACTCATCAGTAGGAGATAGATTTCTGATTGCTGCATTGGAAAAGCTATTTTCATGGTTAAACCAAAATTCATTAAAATTATGGGGGGGAGATAAAAAACTGAAATTATAATCCTCCATGTCTCAAAATTAAGTCAATGTAAATATTTGCATAGGAAATTAGTACATCTAAGCAAGTATCCCCGCTTGCCCCCCAGAAATTCTTAATATGCAATGTTTCCAATGCACAAGAGAATTGTGGGTAATATATGCAAATTAGATATGCAAATTCTCAGTTTTTTTTGCTTCAAAAATACTGTTTTAACACAGCGATCCTTTTAAACAGGAATATGACAGCAAACCAGCAAATCACTCACTATACAAGCCTGTTTCGTTCTTTTTAGAACTCATCAGTAGGAGATAGATTTCTGATTGCTGCATTGGAAAAGCTATTTTCATGGTTAAACCCAAAATTCATTAAAATTATGGGGGGGGGAGATAAAAAACTGAAATTAAAATCTTCCATGTCTCAAAATTAAGTCAATGTAAATATTTGCATAGGAAATTAGTACATCTAAGCAAGTATCCCCCGCATTGCCCCCAGAAATTCTTAATATGCAATGTTTCCAATGCACAAGAGAATTGTGGGTAAGATATGCAAATTCTCAGTTTTTTGCTTCAAAAATACTGTTTTAACACAGAGATCCTTTTAAACAGGAATGTGACAGCAAACCAGAAATCACTCACTATACAAGCCTGTTTCGTTCTTTTTAGAACTCATCAGTAGGAGATAGATTTCAGATTGCTGCATTGGAAAAGCTATTTTCATGGTTAAACCAAAATTCATTAAAATTATGGGGGGGGAGATAAAAAACTGAAATTATAATCCTCCATGTCTCCAAAATTAAGTCAATGTAAATATTTGCATAGGAAATTAGTACATCTAAGCAAGTATCCCCGCTTGCCCCCAGAAATTCTTAATATGCAATGTTTCCAATGCACAAGAGAATTGTGGGTAAAATATGCAAATTAGGTATGCAAATTCTCAGTTTTTTTGCTTCAAAAATACTGTTTTAACACAGCGATCCTTTTAAACAGGAATATGACAGCAAACCAGAAATCACTCACTATACAAGCCTGTTTCGTTCTTTTAGAACTCATCAGTAGGAGATAGATTTCTGATTGCTGCATTGGTAAAGCTTTTTTCATGGTTAAACCAAAATTCATTAAAATTATGGGGAGGGGAGATAAAAAACTGAAATTAAAATCCTCCATGTCTCAAAATTAAGTCAATGTAAATATTTGCATAGGAAATTAGTACATCTAAGCAAGTATCCCCGCTTGCCCCCAGAAATTCTTAATATGCAATGTTTCCAATGCACAAGAGAATTGTGGGTAAGATATGCAAATTAGGTATGCAAATTCTCAGTTTTTTTGCTTCAAAAATACTGTTTTAACACAGCGATCCTTTTAAACAGGAATATGACAGCAAACCAGAAATCACTCACTATACAAGCCTGTTTCGTTCTTTTTAGAACTCATCAGTAGGAGATAGATTTCTGATTGCTGCATTGGAAAAGCTATTTTCATGGTTAAACCAAAATTCATTAAAATTATGGGGGGGGAGATAAAAAACTGAAATTAAAATACTCCATGTCTCAAAATTAAGTCAATGTAAATATTTGCATAGGAAATTAGTACATCTAAGCAAGTATCCCCGCTTGCCCCCAGAAATTTCTTAATATGCAATGTTTCCAATGCACAAGAGAATTGTGGGTAAGATATGCAAATTAGGTATGCAAATTCTCAGCTTTTTTGCTTCAAAAATACTGTTTAACACAGCGATCCTTTTAAACAGGAATATGACAGCAAACCAGAAATCACTCACTATACAAGCCTGTTTCATTCTTTTTAGAACTCATCAGTAGGAGATAGTTTTCTGATTGCTGCATTGGAAAAAGCTATTTTCATGGTTAAACCAAAATTCATTAAAATTATGGGGGGGAGATAAAAAACTGAAAAACTAAAAATATTGTATATATATATATATATATATATATATATATATGTATATATATGTATATATATATATATATATACAAGCCCAAAGTTTTTCAGCAAAAAAGTGCAGAGTAGCGGTAAAAACATAAACTTTATTCAAGTGTAGTCACACTCATTAAAACATGGGGGTATCAGCATAAAAATAGAACAAAGAACAAAAATCAAACATGAGAACAAATAGCTGACATGTTTCGGCACACAGCCGTAATCATAGCTAATGGGCACACCTGTATTAGACCTTTAGTACCCTTCTCTAAATTCTCATTGGTTGCAATAAAATCATGTTGAGATTGTCACTCCTCCCTATTATTTATTTATAACTTACAATACAATCTTGATTAAATATAATAGGATAGAACTCTTAAGTAGAGGAACATAATTCTAAAAAAATTACGTCTATTATATTTGATATGAATTCAAACTTAAACACTTAGCCAGGCTAACGTTACAATAGAAATGAATAGTAACTAAATGGATAGCAGCAGTTCTAATATCTTGTATATTAATAATAAAAACCTTAATAGATAGTGGAAAAAGTTGTAACCATACAATTCCTTCATTATAGATATTGAAAAACCCATTGCATCCAAATGTGTAGATAAAGAGTGTATGAAAAATTTCCATGAAAAAAGTGTAGAGTGTTTTTTATCAAAAAACACCAAATACAGCAATGAATCCGGACTTGGCATATAGCTAATGAATCAACAAATTCATTCAGGATTTTTCCTATCTTTATTTAAGTATATACTATACCAAATCCACATTCATTACAATAACACAAATTAAGAAAAATTGGAAAAAATCTATTTCCAATAGTTAATTAAGTCGAACTCAGAGTTCAAACCTGAAGGGACTCTGGTGCCCAGTTTAAATATCCAGAACATCTCCCTCTTGCCCAGCAATTTATCTCTATCCCCTCCCCTAGGGGGGGTAGCCACCCTTTCAATAGCCTGCCAGCGAAAAGTGGTCAAAGTCTTATTGTGCCTTTTAGCAAAGTGCTGGACAAGAGGGGTTGTTGCTGTGCCTGAACTGATCGTGGATAAATGGTTCCTAATTCTCGTGTTGGCATCATTTGAGGTTAATCCTACATACTGTACAGAACACTCTATACATGTTATTAGATAAATAACATATGTAGTAGTACAGTTGAGGCATGTATCAATCTTAAAATGTTTCTCCTGTACTAGTCGAATGGAAGCTGTCAGAAATATTGCGTATTCACAAGGTCTGCATTTACGTTTACCACACTTATACAGCCCTTTGTGTTGTATCCATGAGCTCTCAGACTTTCTATTAGATTTTGGTAAACAAGAAGGGGACAGAATGTTACCCAAAGTTCTACATTTCCTATATGAACATTTTAGGCCTCTGTCCACACACTCTACTAGACCATCGTCTGCTGCCAACATTTTAAAGTGTTTTTTCACTATTCTACAGATATCTCTGTATTGGGCGCTGTATTCAGTGACAAAATAAGACTCTCTCTTTTTCACTGAGTTGGTGTTATCTGTTCTCTTTCTTGTATTGAGCAATGTCTTCCTATCTATCCTGGCTACCTGCCCCTGTGCTTTATCCAGGATAGTATCTGCATAGCCTCTCTCTTTGAGCCTTTTTCTCAACTCCTCACTTTGCATGCTAAAAGCTCCATCCTCCGTACAATTTCTCCTTAACCTTATAAATTGTCCCTTAGCCACTGAAAAGGGTACATGTGGAGGATGGCAACTCCTAGCATGCAAAAGTGTATTTCGTGTTATTGGCTTGCGATATGCGTGGACAGCTAGACTTCCCTATTGAGGCTTACTATTATTCATAAAAGGTGCCCCGGATTCTCTCCAATCTGATTGGACGAGTACGTACACGTGGTACGTCACACACGCATCTACACGTATTCACGCTGTTTCCAGTGCGTGGATATCGGATTGGCATTGGAAGTACAGAGGGCTGCTTCAATGCTGAAGTAAGAATACGGACATAGCGGTGGATAACAACTTCCAGGACGCCAAGAGCAATCACCTATCGAGGAAATATCCGGTGAGGTCGGTAAGTGGGTAGCCGCATAGCGGTTTCTTGCATGAGTAAGACACATTTTAAGGAAGATTGTGTATTAGACCCACACCGACATTTACTCACAACAGTGATTACGCTCTATGTTTGATCTAACTGTTTCAGATGAGACTGTTGTTGCCTCTCAAATGAAGTCTTAGGGCAATAGCCATGTGGGGTTATTAAAGGATAAGACTATCTTTGGACATATACATATATTTAATGAAGGATTGAAAACCACTTTCTTTACTTTATATATATATATATATATATATATATATATAATTTTATTTTTAAACATCAGATATATATTGAGATATGTATTTATGAATAAATAGAAAATATGAAAAACATTGGAATGCAAAATATTAATATATTTATGTTGAGTTAGCGCAGTTAAAGAATGAGCGCCCAACTCATATATATATGAATATGCACATACAGTTCTCTCCACTAATATTAATAAATATGAGCAAAGAAGACTGTGAAAAATTGTCTTTATTGTTTAACCTTTTGATCTTTTGTTTAAAAAATACACAAAAATACTCTGCTCTTGTGGATATCAAACAATTGCAAACACAACACAGGTCTATCTAAAAAAATAACAATTCTCTATTAGTTATTTGTGTGGCACAATTATTGTCAGCCATTTATTCAATACTTTGTGCTACCTCTCTTTGTCAATATAATAGCTCTGAGTCTTCTCCTATAATGTCTGATGAGGTTGGAGAATACATGCAAGGGATCTGAGACCATTTTTTTTTTACTTTACTGTCCCTTTAACAATTATTCTACAGTAACTGATGTATCAGTCATAAATGAGAGCAAATGTAACTATAAAAATAAGTAAAACAAAACAATTATATAATATTTATCAATAAATATAACCATAATAGATAAAAAAAGGAAAATAACTGAGGTCACAGTGCAACCCTATGATGTTTCTGATGCTACACCCCTTTTAATAAAGTTCCATGGGTTTCAATATCATTTGTATGTCTGTGACACCCAAATCTACCTCTCTGCACCAGACCTACCTCCTTCCTTACTAACTTGTGTCACTAACTGTCTTTCTCATATCTCATCTTGGATGTCCTCTACCTTAAGCTAAATCTCTCCAAAATTGAACTCCTTATTTTTCCCCCCTTCTTCCAATATCTCCACCCCCACATTTTCTATAACTGTTGATAATTCCATCATTACCCCTACCCCACATGTCCGATGTCTTGGGGTCACACTTTACTCAGACCTTTCCTTCACTCCTCACATTCAGTCCTTGGCTAAAGCCTGCTGCTTCCACATTAAAAACATCTCTAAAATTATACATTTCCTTACACAAGATACTGTACAATTAAGATTTTTAACCACTATCTCATACTTTCCCGCCTTGACTACTGCAACTCTGTCCTCTCTGGTCTACCTAGCTGCCACATAGCTCTTTTACAATCCATTATGAATGCCTCTGCCAGGCTCATCTTACTTACATGTTGCTCTTCATCTGCTGCACCTCTCTGCCAATAGAACTAGATAAAATACGAACAGCGCTACTACTCGATATTGGAGGCACACGTCAATAGCTGCCCTGGGTGTTGATCAAATTTAATTGTTAAAATATTGCCTATAATAAAAAAATAAAAATAAAAATATAAATATATATGTACACATAAAGAACACAAGATGCAATAGAAATGCTACTTAAGTGACACAAGCACGTCTAAATTTAAACCGTGCAGAACCAGTCAATGTCAGTGGTTATTTCTTGCCGCTCCGTGTATATAACAATCTTATTCCTCAGTTTAAAGGCAATGTTCACAGGGTGAAAATGGATACAATATATTACATAGTTACAAACCACACTTGGTTCAGTTCCAATTTAACCTGTTTTGCCGATGTCCAAAGAAGAGAGAGATCCAGAAGCTTAGCGGGTGTCTCCTTTCAACGAACTCCAAGACTGCAAGATCTTAGCTTGAATCAGGTCCGGCGCAGCTGGTGTATCACGGGGCTTCCACTGTGTGCGTCCCGTAAAGGCAAAACTAAATATAGGAAAAGACAAGAAGACAGCGCATCCGCGATTCACAGTAGAGTTTATTCAGGAGACACACCTACACATATAAAATCACACTTACAAGATAGTAGTGATAAAAGTGCCTGTAGCTCAAATAGCTTGATGGTTATGCTTGTGAGCAGTTAACAGAGAGGTTTCCTCTTTAGCCGACCTGCAGCTTCCAATTCAACCTCCTTGCTCCGGCTTTAGTGCAGCAACTTTGTCACATACAAATGCTTAAAATACCATATTCCTCATATCATAGGAATACAGAGCACCCAACGTGTTTCCTCTGCTCGCAGGCAGACTTTCTCAAGGGACATGTATTGAATGACTGATACTATTCTCAGTCTAGATTTAAATTTTCTCGCAATCTCTACCTGTCCATGGATAGGTAACCCCTTTACCATATTTCCCTTAATACATTGGCAATAAACCTACAAGTGTAGAAGAGAGGGGCACTTCGTACATTAAACACCTAATCTAAAACCAAAGAATAGCCAATATAATAATATAAAATTATATAAAAATATAAAAGTATGGGGGGCGTGTCCGACCATCAATCAAGATGGCTGCTTTCAACATGGGCTGAGACTTAGTGCAATTAAAACCGCTGTTTATTGCCTAACTGACATGGAATTTATGTTTTTCCTGAGGGGTATCGTTTATTTTAACATTTGAGGAATAAATCCCTATATTTGTTTTCCACGACAACTCAGCCCAGCAGTTCATCATAGAGGAGGTGCGCAGCGGAGGCCTTGTTGCGGCCTGGACCTTCATCTTCCCCCCCTAATATCTGTTCGACATACTTAACAGCTATAGACGCTGCTCTAAAATATTGGAAGTATCCCTGCGACATAGTTACTAATTCCCTCCTGAAGCCCAGGGGCCCCTATATACCATACACGGATCAGATGTGACTGCCAGTATGGGGAACAGGGAGCTTACATATACGCACGGAACTACCATGTCATCTGGAGACGTACTGCTTATGCAGACACTGGACTCGTTGTTCAAAGACACTTTTCAGCATATTGAGGCCCTTTTCCTTCGGGAGTGGGAGAATGTGCGTGTGCTGATGGCGCAGAAGAGCTATCGGCTCCCACAACTACTGCCTACACAGGAGTGCTCCTTACAGAATGAAGCGGCAGAATCACTGCTGAGGTGTGCAGGGGGAATGGAAGCCGAGGATCCACAACTGACTGCAAGGCCGGAGCCCACTCCTATTCCATGGGGACAACCTTCTGCTAAATGTGAAGTACCGGTGGCTGAGCAGAGAGAGGGTCAGCCGCGAGGTAGAGGTGCGTTAAACTATATGTGTACCGCAGCCTCAGCTGACATGTCTACTAATTTGAGGGAGAGACACTTAAAGCTTGTGAGGATTCCAGATGGGCTCATACTTACCGACAGCAAGCATCGGTTTGTAACAGCTGTCACCAATGTTTCTGACACCGCTAGTATGCGGTCTTCTAGACATGGGCCCTTATTCTACTTGTATTTGAGCCTGACTGCCTGCCTGTCAGGGCCGGGTGTTCATCTCATACCACACCTGACAAAAATGTGGGACTGTTTGATCTGTAGAAGAGTGGGAGTGGGTTGATAGTGACCACAACCTGCATACATGACTTGTTTTGCTGTGGGTGATACGGTCCTTTTCTAGACTTTTACATGAAGATCTCCAGTCTGACCCTTGAAGTCTAGTTTTAAACACATGCATGTGACTTGTATTACCTGTTTAGTAATTGTTATATAGACCCTGGAAGCTAACTAAGTTTAGATACAGCTATCTCATTGCCAGAGCCCACTGTTATTATATATTATATTCTAGGCTCCCTAGACTGATTTATTGATAGTCTAAATATGTTTACTCAGTTTAAGTGTTATATTTCATGGAACTCCTTTATCTAGATGCATTGCGCAGTTGTGATTTACTTTTTATTTTACTTAATTTACTGTTTTGCTGTGATTGTATGCTGGCGGTCTGCGGCCGAGGCAGCCGTTATCTACCGATTCAGTTAACATGTGTTTTTTAGACCCAGGAAGCATAGAATAGGTAGTAGCTTGTACCATATTATCTAGAAACAGTACTATGTTCTGGGGGATATGTGATAAGGCAGTATAGAGTTGTAAACCTATTGCACTGTTCCATTTTTTTATTCCTATGTGTCAGCCCCTTCTTTTCTTAACTACTTATATTTTTATTACTCTTACAGGATTGATGCTCATTTTATTCTTGACCTAGCGCCCACAGGGCCCGATGCCATGGTCAATGTTATATTATCACCCATGGTAACATGTGATCCCAGTGATATCTAATAGTGATTTTTTCCAGTGGAATATATAAGCCTGACGTTCAAGACTTTGTGCTAGCTGCAAGTTATGGGTTAATAGATCTAGATGTTTAATATTAACCTAGTACTATGATAGGGGATGATAGAAGTTTATAGTCTTATATTATATCAAGATGGGGTCTGGACACCCTTGTATCTAGCTAGATGATTACCATTCAGCATCAATTTTCGTCATAACCTAGCTGGATCTCTATATCTTAGTTTGCCCCCCCCCCTACTAATATAGCTTACTGGTTAAGCTTAGGGACACAGATCCCATATGAACTCCCTAACACCTGTTTCTGTGTGTCTATGACTAATATGTTATTGCTATACCCCCCTTACCCTTTAAATTGAGGTGTTCTTTCCATAAGTCTTAAAGAAGATGTCAATTGAGCAGATGATATGTGCCTATACACATAATGATACATTTTTGTTTCTTTGTATTTCTGTTTTACAAATGCCAAGGCTTGTCTGTATGTTTTATTTTTCGAACCTCAATAAAAATATTAAAAAAAAAAATACAAAAAAATATAAAAGTACAATTGTGTAAGATTAAATATAACAAAACCTTTTTCATCTAGTTCATAATACTTTAGCATTCACTACATCATATATTTTCTTCATTCACTTAATTCATACTAGCATAATTAATAAACATGGAAATAGTTTAAAAATAATTCAAAACCCTAATTCATATTTACGTCTACCACCCTATTATCACCCCTGGTTTTAGGTTTCAAGGAGGACACCTAGTTCATAACGGCCTAATTCATAAAGGCCTGCAGATCAATGTCAATATTCAGACCTTTGGGTTCCAAGCAATCCAAGCAGTGTATCCACTTGGGTCTCACATTTCCTAAGCAGGAGCAACCTTCTGTTTGGACATGGTCCTGGTTTTATCTGCTCTAACACTCTAATAGTTAAGTCGTTATGGTTACTATTGTGAACATTATTGAAATGACTGGATACACTATGTTTGTCAAAACCTGCCTTATATTTTCAATGTGTTCATACCATCTCCTTTTTATGGTTCTTTTGGTGCGTCCTACATATATTTTCCCACATTTACATAAAAGTTGATATACCATATAAGTGGATTGGCATGTGGTTCTACAATTAATGCTGAACCTTTTACTATTGTTGTGATTACTAACCTCTGTTCCTTTTATAATATTATCACACATGCTACAGTTTTTTCTACCACATCTGTATGTGCCTGCTTTCAACTGTAACCAGTTGGATGGAGTTGAAGGCCCATTGTTCTTCAGACTCCTTCCTTTAATATTCTTCAGTTTAGAGGGAGCTATTAGGCTTTTTAAATTTCTATTCTTTTTGAATATTACTTGTGGGTTATTCCCTATATAATTTTTTAAAATAGGGTCACCTGTTAGTATTTCCCAATGTTTTTTTGGAATATGTTTAGCCATTTTTGATCCTTCGTTGTATGTCGTAATAAACTCTCACCTGTGTATTAATATTCTCCTTCTGTTTGTTGACAGAACTTATGGTGCCTTGTTCCCTAGGGATTGCTAGACATTTTTCTTTTACACTTTCCACCAATTCTTTATTATAGCCTTTTTGGATTAAATTTATCCTCTAGAATTTAGCTTCTTTTAGATAATCTTCATCATATGTGCAGTTACGTCTTATACGTCTGAACTGTCCAAATGGAATATTATCCTTCCAGCTCTTAAGATGCCCGCTATTCGCATTTAGGAAGCCATTTCTGTCTGTTGGCTTCCCTAAAATTTTTTGTGGCTACTTTATTATCCTTAATAAAGAATGTGACTTCCAAAAAATCTATAGACTCTTGTCACTACTATTTGTAAAGTTCAGGTTGCAGTGATTACTATTCATATACTTTTAGAACTCCCTTGATTCTTCACTTGTTCCTTGCCATACTATGATTATATCATCTATATATCTGTAAAAACGGTAAATGTTCTTTCTAAAGGGGTTATTGTTCCAAATAAATTGATTTTCATAGTGCTCCATATAAATATTTGCATATGAGGGGGCCATGGTAGTACCCATGGTCGTCCCCCGTATTTGTTTGTAAAAATTTCCCTCAAATTGGAAATAATTATACTGTAGTACAAACATTATGGCCTCTATCAAAAATTCCATATGGATATCAGGGATATTCCATCCCCCACACATGTGTCGGAAAGCTATAATCCCCAAATCATGTGGGATGTTTTGTGTAGAGGGCGGAAACATCACATGATATCCACATGTAATCAGAACTCCATTCCATACCTCTAATTTCTGAATGATATCAGCTGTATCTTGATATAAGATTTAATTGTTTTGGACCATTGGTTGCAGGTACCAATCAATGTATACTGACAAGTTACTACTTATAGAATCTATCCTGGATATTATAGGCCTCCCTGGAGGCTTAGCCGGATCCTTATGGATTTTTGATGAATTTCGATTTACCTATAATTGTTGTCCAAAAATTCCAACCTTCTATCATATACCAAAAATCCATAAGGATCCGGTCTAAGCCTCCAGGGAGGCCTATAATATCCGGGATAGATTCTATAAGTAGTAACTTGTCAGTATACATTGATTGGTACCTGCAACCAATGGTCAAAACGATTAAAATCTTATATCAAAGATACAGCTGATATCATCAGAAATTAGAAGGTATGGAATGGAGTTCTGATTACATGTGGATATCATGTGATGTTTCCGCCCTCTACACAAACATCCCACATGATTTGGGGATTATAGCTTTCAGACACATGTGTGGGGGATGGAATATCCCTGATATCCATATGGAATTTTGATAGAGGCCCATAAATGTTTGTACTACAGTATAATTATTTCCAATTTGAGGGAAATTTTTACAAACAAATACGGGGGACGGCCATGGGTACTACCATGGCCCCTCATATGCAAATATTTATATGGCGCACTATGAAAATCTATTTATTTGGAACAATAACCCCTTAGAAAGAACATTTACCGTTTTTACAGCTATATAGATGATATATTCATAGTATGGCAAGGAACAAGTGAAGAATCAAGGGAGTTTCTTAAAGTATTATGAATAGTAATAACTGCAACCTGAACTTTACAAATAGTAGTGACGAAGAGTCTATAGATTTTTTGGATGTCACATTCTTTATTAAGGATAATAAAGTAGCCACAAAAAACTTTAGGAAGCCAACAGACAGAGAAATGGCTTCCTAAATGTGACTAGCGGGCATCTTAAGAGCTGGACGGAAATATTCCATATGGACAGTTCAGACGTATAAGACGTAACTGCACATATGATGAAGATTATCTAAAAGAAGCTAAAATTCTAGAGGATAAATTAATTAAAAAAGGCTATGATAAAGAATTGGTGGAAAGTGTAAAAGACAAATGTCTAGCACTCCCTAGGGAACAGGGGCCATAAGTTCTGTCAACAAACAGAAGGAGAAATATTAATACACAGGTGAAGTTTATTACGACATACAACGAAGGATCAAAAATGGCTAAACATATTCTAAAAAAAACATTGGGAAATACTAACAGGTGACCCTATTTTAAAAAAATTATATAGGGAATAACCCACAAGTAATATTCAAAAAGAATAGAAATTTAAAAAAGCCTAATAGCTCCCTCTAAACTGAAGAATATTAAAGGAAGGAATCTAAAGAATAATGGGCCTGCAACTCCATCCAACTGGTTACAGTTGAAAGCAGGCACATACAGATGTGGTAGAAAAAACTGTAGCATGTGTGATAATATTATTAAAGGATCAGAGGTTAGTAATCACGACAATAGTAAAAGTTCAGCATTAATTGTAGAACCACATGCCAATCCACTTATGTGGTATATCAACTTTTATGTAAATGTGGGAAAATATATGTAGGACACACCAAAAGAACCATAAAAAAGGAGATGGTATGAACACATTGAAAATATTAAGGCAGGTTTTGACAAACATAGTGTATCCAGTCATTTCAATAATGTTCACAATAGTAACCATAACGACTTAACTATTAGAGTGTTAGAGCAGATAAAACCAGGACCATGTCCAAACAGAAGGTTGCTCCTGCTTAGGAAATGTGAGACCAAGTGGATACACTGCTTGGATTGCTTGGAACCCAAAGGTTCTGAATATTGACATTGATCTGCAGGCCTTTATGAATTAGGCCGTTATGAACTAGGTGTCCTCTTCTGAAACCTAAAACCAGGGGTGATAATAGGGTGGTAGACGTAAATATGAATTAGGGTTTTGAATTATTTTTAACTATTTCCATGTTTATTAATTATGCTAGTATGAATTAAGTGAATGAAGAAATATATGATGTAGTGGATGCTAAAGTATTATGAACTAGATGAAAAAGGTTTTGTTATATTTAATCTTACACAAATGTACTTTTATATAATTTTATATTATTATATTGGCTATTCTTTGGTTTTAGATTAGGTGGTCAATGTACGAAATGCCCCTCTTCTTCTACACTTGTAGGTTTATTGCCAATGTATTAAGGGAAATACGGTAAGGGGGTTACCTATCCATGGACAGGTAGAGAATGTGGGAAAATTTAAATCTAGACTGAGAATAGTATCAGTCATTCAATACATGTCCCTTGAGAAAGTCTGCCTGCGAGCAGAGGAAACGCGTTGGGTGTTCTGTATTCCATGACATGAGGAATATGGTATTTTAAGCATTTTTATGTGACAAAGTTACTGCACTAAAGCCGGAGCAAGGAGGTTGAATTGGAAGCTGCAGGTCGGCGAAAGAGGAAACCTCTCTGTTAACTGCTCACGAGCATAACCATCAAGCTATTTGAGCTACAGGCACTTTTATCACTACTATCTTGTAAGTGTGATTTTATATGTGTAGGTGTGTCTCCTGAATAAACTCTACTGTGAATCGCGGATGCGCTGTCTTCTTGGCTTTTCCTATACCTCTCTGCCAATACCTTCACTGGCTTCCTCTTGACTCTAGGATTAAACACAAAATCCTCACTCTGACATACAAAGCCCTCAACTGCACTGCTCCCCCCTACATTTCAGAACTTGTCTCCAGATACTCTCCCTCCCGCCCCCTTCAATCTGCTCAGGATCTCCTCCTCTTCTCCTCTCTTGTTTACTTCCTCACTTTCCCGGTTTACAGAACTTCTCAAGACCTGCCCCCCATCTTCGTGGAACTCTCTGCCTCGCTCCACAAGACTCTCCCCTAGTTTTAACAGCTTCAAGCATTCCCTAAAGACTGTACTATTCAGGGATGCATACAAACAACACTAACCTTTCCTAACTCTATTGATTTCCCCTTGAACCCCTTAAAATGTAAGCCTATGAGCCCAGCTGTTTGCAGATCCCCTTCATAAGAGCCGACTACAACAGTGAAACTCTCGACAGGGCCCTCTGCCCATTTGATCCCTACAAAAGTTAGTCTGTATACCGACTATGTTTACAGTGCTGCAGAATCTGTTGGCACTCTACAAATACCTGATAATAATTATAATAATAATAATAAAAATTTATGCTACCCTAACCTTCAAAGAAACCATGGTAGTGAGATATATTGTGAAGAATACAGTAGTTAAATATATAGGAAACTTTTGAGGAAAATATAAAAGCACATCTCCAGTGCTTTTGGAAAAAGTCACAGTATATTCTTTGTAGCATTACCAATGGCACGTCTTGTGGCACCAAACTTCATCTCACTTCACTTTAATCCTAGGATTATTGATCAGAGTGAGCAAAGTAACTAGGTGTCAAAATATATTAAATGTAAAACATTTTTTTTTGTGGCGATAGCCAGAAAAGGTATAGTTCCTTTATGCCCTTCAAACACTATATATTATTTTAGAACATAATCTTTTTTTTTTTTTTTTTTTTTTTTTTTTTTTTTAAAAAGGTTTATTAGATTTATACTCAGTTACAAATCTTAAACAATCAATCTTTCCAGTTTTGAACAAAATCATATTATACACATTTTCATACTGTTTGGTTCATGTTTCAACTAATATATAATGCAGTATATATTTACCCAATCTTGGTCTCAAACAGAGAAAATTTAAATCTTTTAGGGAGGATACCTGTCCATAAAGTATAATAAACATAAAGATATAAAGAGGTATTCCTTTTTCCCCCTTTCTATTATCATAAAGAAAGAAAGCATAAGAAAAAAAAAAAACTAACAAACCTTTGTCCTTTCCCCTTTTCAACCACAGAAACAACACAAAAGAAAAGTCTTTCTGTCTATATTGGTGCCTTTTCCCCCCTGGGATCTGTATTTACAATATTCAATTTAAAGTTATAACATCTTAAATCACATAGAAAATATTTACGTCTTATAAAATAACAAAAAAAAAAAAAAAAAAAAAAAAAAAAAAAAAAAATTCTCTCTCTCCTCTCTTCCCCCTCCCTCTGATATCTAGGCCTGATCGGGCATTTCAAAAAGCCATTCTCCTCTCAATCTGCAATTTTCCATATAGATTGTATTTTTGAAGTTTCCAATTATTTTCTTTTGCTCTTCGATCTCTCTAGATTTAATCCACTTCTCCCATTTGCTAAAGAAACGTGTTATGATGTTGTCAATGTGGTATATAGTGTCTTGTAATTCTATGAGAAATTGGTGATGAATAATTTCCCCAAGATTCCCAAAGGAAGGTGTTTGGGCCTGTTTCCATCCTTTTAATATAAGATTTCTAGCTAACAAAATTATCATCGTTATAAATTTCCGATTTTGTAGGTGTTCTTTTTTGTAGTGAAAAAAAAAAGATCTGATCTGGTTGTAAGAGTATTTGAATTTGATAAACTTTGCTCAGCCAGAAATTTATCTTTCCCCAAAACCTTGTATCTTGGGGCATAGCCAAAAGCTATGGATTAGGTTTGTCTTTGGTTGTCTGCATTTAATGCAGAACGCTCCTTCCCCTGTGCCACCCCATTTAGCAATCTTCTCAGTGTGATATATACCATCCACATTAACTTTACCGTGCTGTTCACGCATAGGGATAGCTAATGATGCTTCCTCCACTCTTTCCACGCTTTTTAGTATTACTTGCGTAGTAAGATTCGGAAAGTGAACTTCCCTCCATTTTACAGTTCCACTTTCAATATTGTTGTTTGTAGTTTATATTATTTAATAGGTTATATAGCGGGGGATATTGAGTATTTACCACTTTTGATAGATTAATTACCGGAACTAGTGGTGCAAGATCCCAGTTATTCCCTGTATTTGTATTAATTTAAGGCAATAATGCCTAATTTGTAAAAATGAGAAATAATGTTTCTCAGAGAGGAGATATTTATTTTTAATTGTTTCAAAATCTTCAACTTGAATTATTCCCTGGTTATTTTTTGTTAGTTGAATAATGTTGGATAATCCCTTTTCTTGCCAGTCTGAAAATATTTTGGATGAGTGACACTGTTTGAATCTGAGTTTCCTTTGATAGTAAGTATCGTGTTGCATAGGGGTGTATACCTAAATATTTACATGTTCTGTGCCAGGCTACAATTGTATCCCTAAGCAAATCTATTTTTTTTAACATATGGTGGAAGGTTCTTAACCTCAAGATGGAGGATATTTTTTAAATAAAGAGGTTTTATCAAACCATTTTCTATCTCTGGCAAAGTAAAGTGATTACTCTCTAGGAGCCAATCAAGAGCAATCTTTGTCACTGCCACCAGGTTATATATTATTAAGTTAGGAAGACCCAGGCCCAAATATTCTTTTTTAAGTGTTAATTTTTGATAGCTCAGTCTAGGTCTATTATTCGTCCATAAGTATTCCTTAATTGCCTGATTAGATGTTTTAATCTCCTGTTTCTTAATTAAGAAAGGAATATTCTGGAAAAGATACAATAGCCTAGGGAGTGCAATCATCATAAGTAAATTTATCTTACCAGAGAGAGAAAGTGGCAATGAAGTCCACCTTTTGAGAGTTTCGCAGAATTGTCTAATGCCATTACCAATGTTTAAAGCGTACCATTCTGAAGGGTCTCTGGATATTTTGACCCCCAGGTATGTCATATATTTAGTTACCTCTTTGAATATTTTAGTTTCTGAATCTTGTTTTTTTTTGAAGCCATAATACTTCAGATTTAGACTGGTTGATATGGTATCCTGAAAAAGAGCCATAGTTTTTTATAATCTGGCACATTTTATTAAAATTTATCTTTGAATTTCTAGAAAATACCAGTAGGTCATCTGCATAGACCGCTAACTGTATTCTCTTGCCTCCTAACTCAATCCCCTGTATATTATTTCTCAAAGCCATCAATAAAGGTTCCAATGCAATATTAAAAATTAGGGGCGACAAAGGGCATCCCTGTCTTGTCCCTCTTAGGAGGGGGAAGTAGGGTGTTTTGTTACCATTGATAATTATCGCTGCCCTAGACTCAGTATTAAAGTTTCTTAATTAGATTAAGACTATTGCCTGAATATCCAAAATTTATAAGAGAGGCAACAAGGTGGTCCCATGTAACAGAATCAAAAGCTTTACTTGCATCCAGTGATACTATTGAACTATCTTCTTTGTTAACTTTTTTATTATATTTATCATTATACCACTGGTCTGAGATTGTTAAGAAAACTTTCCTTAGATTAACATTTGAGGACCTTCCTTTCATAAAGCCTGTTTGTTCCGGATGAATTATTGTATCTAATGAAGCCTGAATCCTTTTAGCTAGAATGCTGGTCAGAATTTTATAATCAATGTTGAGTAGTGAGATGGGCCTGTAAGAGTCAATTAGTTGTGAATCTTTTCCAGGCTTAGGTATGACTATTTATTATGGATTCTTAAAATCAGCTGATGGCTCCAACTGTCCATTCCAGAGCCCATTCAGCAGAGCATTTAATGTAGGGGTTATTTCCTCTATGAGAATCTTATAAAATTCGGATGGAAGGCCATCCGGCCCCTGCCGCTTTGTTATTTGCCATCATTTTAATTGTTTGTCTTATTTCATTTTCTGTAATGGATTCATTGATTTTAGTTAAACAGTTATTTTCTAGTTTTGGGATTGTCAAGGATTCCCAAAATGAATCCTTGATAGTATAATCAATATGCTGTGCTGAATAAAGCTCCGTGAAATAGTCAAGAAAGGCCTTTTGTATATCTTCTGTTTGAGTCCAGATCTGATCTTTATTTTTAATTTTTTTTATAAAGCTTTTGGTTTTGTGATTTTTGTCATTCTTGCTAGAAAGCTACCCACCTTGTTGCCATACCTATAAAACTGTGCGCAGGATTTTATATTTTCTCTAATCTCGTTTTGCATAAGGTAGATGTCTCTGTCTTTTTTAGCCTGAATATATTGTTGCCAGCTATCTGGAGTTTTTGTCTGGATATATCTGGAATATTTATTGATCACGCAGTTGGTTATCTGCTTTTTATGTGCGTGTGTTTTTTTATTTTGCTTTATTTGATATGCCAAAATTTCGCCTCTTAATACGGCTTTTGCGGCGTTCCAGTATATGTGAGTTTTGTCAAAAGAGCTATTATGAACTGTTTATATTCAGCCCATTTAGATCTTAAGAAATTTATAAACTTACTATTTTTTGCTAGATATTTTGGAAAGAAGAACTGATTAGATTTCCGCATCTTTTGTTTGGGGTCTAATGCAATTGAAATGGGGGCGTGTCTGATATAGTTATTATATCAATAAGTGTCTCCTGAATACAATCTATTAGCTTTTCTGAGATGAGAAAATAGTCTATTCTGGATAAAGTTTTTTTTGATTTCGAGAGGCATGTATATTCCCTCTCATCAGGGTGTCTAGTTCTATATATATCAATTAGTTTTAGATCTTGCTGAAACCTTTTTATAAGAAGAGACTCTCTTTTTCTTCTGGCTATTGTGGATTTATCTAGCGTTTTTTGTCTTATTGCTTGCTCACCGTTATCTCTACTTCTATCAACTGTATTATTGGGAGCAATATTGAAGTCTCCACCAATAATTATGGTATGCGTGGAGTATATTAACAACGTATCTCGCAAGCACTTGCCAGAAGTCAATATCCTCCTCATTTGGACCATATACGTTGCAAATTACAATCTTCCTATGTGCAATTTCAGCTTCTAATATAATGTACCTTCCTACCACGTCTCTCACTAGTTGTCAATTTTATACTTCTATTGTTTTACTAACAGGATGGCCACTCCTTTTTTCCTTTGATGCCCTGTAGGTATATATCACCTCTTTCACCCAACCCCCTTTAGTTTATAGCCTCTTCCCTTTTAGGTGTGTTTCCTGCAAAAGCAATATCTGGAGCACCCAGCTTTTTCGCGTATCTCAAAATAGGCTTTGCGTTTCATGGGTGATGTTATTCCCCCTATATTTCCACGAAACTACTTTAAGACTCATTTTCACTAATCTATGGGTTTAACTATTATTGATAAGTCGTTCTGACTGTAAAGTATTAACAGGATAGGGTGGTCATTAGCAGCACACAGGGAAGGAGTTGAAGAATGGAGTGAGGGAGAGAGAAGAGAGAGAGAAAAAAAAATAAAATAAAAAAAAAAAAAAATTATAAATTACCAAGACTTTATTAGTTCCCCCTTACTTCGCTGGGGGCCTTCCTTTTCCCTTCCAGTTTTCCCTTGAAGGGGAATTTTCCCCCATAACTAATTTATTCTATACATTTTTCTAAAATCAAAGTTAGTATACATTATATTCCTTTATGTGTTAACCTTAAAACTAAAACCAATATCAAGAGATTCAGAGAGAGCATGGGCACTATTCATGTTACAGGGCCTTGTTGTCTTTCTAAGCTATCTTTATGCTCTTTAAGAAACTCGTTTACTTCCTCTACATCTGTGAATATCCTGTTCCCTGCGGTGGTACTAATGCTAAGTCTGGCAGGGTACAAAAGTCTAACTCTCCACGCCGTCTTGTATTAGTTTGGTACATATTGGCGCAAGAGAGCGTCGTTTGTTAGATGTCTCGTAAGAGAAGTCATTAATAACAAAAGTTTTCCTGCCTCTATAGATAACTTCTCCATTTACTTTCCTATAAGCATTCATAATTTTAATTTTTTCCTGAAAATTCAGCAATTTCATGATAACCGTCTGCCTGCTTTGTTTCTTCTCCCTCCTCTTGTCTCTCTGAGCCTATTCTATGTATTCCTCTCAATTGTTTATTTTGAGTTTCATCTCCAATATTTAATAGAGCCATTAGTTCTACCTCCACAAATCTCCTTAAGATCTTTCTCCTGTATGTCCTCTGTTAGGCCAATAAGACGTAAATTATTTCTTCTGGCCCTGTTTTCTAAATCCTCAAGTTTATTTTTCATATTTTCAATCTGGGTGGACATAGTGCATAGTGTTTGTTCCCTCTGTAGGGCCCCATCCTCCATATCAGATATTCTCTGTTCTGCATACGTGAGTCTGGTTGCAAATTGTTTTACTTCAAGTGTTAGTGAAGTGATATTATTTTGAATTAAGTCGAACTTGGTTGTGAAGTAGTGCATCAAGCTGCTTAATTAATTCTTCATTGTTAGAACTTTGTGAAAGATTTATTTCCCCTATTCCCCCCTGTGAATCCTGTGATATTCTATTCCCTTTTCTTTCTTGGTTTTTACTTCGGGACGACATACCTGGTGAAGTGATTTTACTTTTGTTTAAATATTTATCCATATATATATGTGAACTTTTCCTTTCCCCCTAGATTAAATGATATCCACTTGTGTTTAGAGAGTGAGACTATGTGTTAATGTGTGATTCCAGACTATGTAATTGATAATGAGGAGATTTTAGGCCCACCACTATTAGTTAGAGAGAGTGGAGAGTATTTTTCCAAATTAAAATAGAATTGTGGACTATACTTTTAGCTGAGGGTATACGTACTTATTCAAGTTTTACTATTTTCTCTTCTGTCTTGAATTATTTGCGTTGTATAAAAGATGTTGAAATTTTATTTCTATCTGGCGAATAAGCTGGCCTTTACCAAGCTGTTGTATAGTCTTGACGATTACTTCAATGAGAGGATTATCTATAGATGTATTTAAATTATATCTACCAAGATTTGACTACTATCTGTTCCAAACCAATTTTACCTAGATTCTTACATTCAGGTTTAGCCTATTTTATTTTTATTGGCTTTTACCATACTGTTACGTGTAAAAAAAAAATCTCTGAAATTGCTTTTAATTCTCTATCCACCTTATCAGGTGCAAAAGAGATTTAAGGATTTTTCTATCCTTACAGACTGTTTAAGGCTTGTAGAGTTTTTTAGTGAGCCTGCTTTGATTCACCTCTCTATTAAGACTTATTTGCAGAGCTTTGTGTAATAGTTGAAAATATGTGTGTGTTTATAAAGATGTAAAACCTTGGCCCAGAAGTAGAGAATAAAGAGGAGAGCAAAAAAAAAAAAAAAAAAAAAAGAAAAGCTAGAAAATTCCTTTTCAAGTATATAAAGCTAGCACTTATTAGCAGGCACTTGTTACTTTAAAACCTGAGATAATTTCACCCCTTTTCCTTCTCCCTCTCACCTTCCTATCCCTTCCCTTTGTCCTTCTATCTTAGGGAGTAGAGCTAGCTCGGTTGTATATTGTTGTATATTATCCCTTTTACTTATATCCTATGTTGTCTAATAATTTCCTTTCTTGGGGAATAGAGCTAACACATTTACCACTCATCACCTTTGCCTTAAACCTTATATTATTTTGTAAGATACAGCATACCGACATATTCTAGAAGCTTAAATATAAAACATGTGGTGACACTTAATATTGCCATCATAAACATTTCTATCATGGTTTTTAGGCCTATACCAATTTTAACAAGCAAAAGAGAGAGCCACAGAGAGTATGAATGACACTACTCTTTTAAACCTGGTTGCCCCTAGATTATATTCAGTAACAGTTCCTGTAGACAATGTCCTTGTGCAGCTTATTCCCACTGCTATTATTGTTGTGGCAAATGTTGCTTAAAAAGCGCTTATGAGTCCCTCTTAAGTGAAAAAAATGGAAAAATGGGAAAAGAAAGAAAACAATTCAGGACTTTTTTTTTTTTTTTTCCTTTTCCTTCCCCCTCACTTCTCCTCTCCTTCTCTCTCCTTCTCTCTCCTCCCGCTCTCCTCACTTCTCTTGTCTTTTTTTTTCCTTTCTTTCAACAGTTAGCCCAGTTATTAATCTGTGTTTTTTCCCTTTTCTTTTCTTCCTCCTTTCTCTTTCCTCCCCCCTCCTCTTCTCTCTTTATTCTCTTTTCTTTCCCTTCCATCTTCCTTTTCCTTCCTTCTCTCCTTTTCTTCTTCCCTCCTTCTTCTTAAAAAGTCTCTTTTTTCTTTTTCCTAGCTCCTTCCCCTATAGACCAGTTATTTGCTTTGCTTTCCTTTATGAGTGCTCTCTTTACCCTATTTTCTTCTTATAGGGGAGATATTAAAATGTTCATATTCTGGAGCTCTTTCTTTCAGGACATTTTAATCTTCTGGGGTTATGCTGTGCTGTAAGGGTTGAGGGGGGTTGGGGGGGGGATGGGTGGCTTATGTCAGGCCCTACTCTCGCAGGAGCTCTATTATGTTCACAATCTGGCTTTACACCTGACACCCCCCACCTCCCCCCTCTACCGATTGTATACAGTCATTATTCAGCAAAGTTATTAGTAAGAGTTGATAAGAAAAGGTAAATCCAAACTTATCTTATTCTGTGAAGATGTTTCTGGTATCTGTGGTTCCGCCGCTCTGCAGGACTTTCTCTCCTGCTGCTCTTCCAAATATCTGGACTTACTGGCAGGTCGAGGTGGTGCTGTACTCAGGATCCCTTTAGCCTCTTTCCTGAGCTGGTCGACAAGGAACGCTTGTCACCTCTCCTCCTGGGGCAAGAAGTGGCTGTATAGGAGACCTGTCCCACTGCTGTATCCGCTCACCACTTGCTCCTTTGGGTCCTGGCGGACAGCGTGTGTCACTGGGAACTCTTTGGACAGCCTCTGCAGATGGCCTTTTAGGCTGATGTCCGCAATTTCTGCAGGGCTGTAGGCCTCCTTGGCTGGCAGCTACGGGGTCCTGGGCTGGGTGATTTCGGCCCGCCTATAGGCACTCGATGCCGCGGCTCCTTTCTTAGGCCTCTGGAAGCAGGCAGCGTACTTCACACGCGTCTGCTTGCTTAGCCCCTCCTACCGGAAGTCATTTTAGAACATAATCTTATCATACCAATATTTACAACCACCCCTAGGTTCTATAAGGAAAATATTAACGAAATAGTATAATTATTAGTATTATAAATAAACCTCTGGATGAATCAGCTAGATGAGACAGATTAGACTTGAGACCAAGGTCAAGAGTGTTGTTTTTTTTTTTTATAACTACTTGAAGCCAACTAACTATGCTATGGATAAATTATTAGCTATCATTTAATTTCTAGTCACATCTGTATTTTAACTACCATAAGGTGTCAGTCATCTTTGTTTCTAGAAACAATGTTCTGAAAGACAAAAGGGGAAGAGGCGCCATATGGGGCAGTATCTGATAAACAATATAGTAGGCATGTGGATTAACAGCAAGGTAATTACAAAGTGAGATGCACATCCAGTGCAATAATGCACAAGCCGAGGCTTCAGAGCTGCTCGGCTGACTCAGACACTCCATTTGAGACTGCAGGAACTTGAAGGGGCTCGTACATTACATCTGTAATCTGTATTTGGTCACTTTGAGGGCATTACTACTAAACCTTTTGTAATTTATAATGGGTGCACCTCTTATACAATATTTGGATTTATATTGTGGTTTTCTTTTTATCTTTTGTTTCTAGGCTGCCATTAAAAGCATTCTATTGAGCAATTTGAACAAATATCTCTCCCTAGGACACCAAAATGATACATACCAATAAATTATTTATGTATTTATTTGTTTTTAATTTTGTAGCTGCTATAGACTGTACACACAACACAAAGGCTTCCACATGGTAGCAGTAGAACTAGATTTTTTTTAATTTAATGTCCGTATGGGCTTATATCATGTGATGATTTACACACAGGGGCATATTTATCAAGCTCCGTACGGAGCTTGATGCCCTGTGTTTCCTTCAGGCTCGCTGGAACAGAAGTTATAAAGCAGCTGCCTGCTCTAAGGCGGCAGACAGACATTGCCAGAAATCAACCCGATCGAATATGATCAGGTTGATTGACACACCCCTGCTAGTGGCCGCGAATCTGCCGGGGCGCGGTTTTGCACCAGCAGTTCACAAGAACTGCTGGTACAATGATAACTGCAGACAGCATATGCTGAAGGCATTTATTGATGTGCAATGGACATGATCTGCAATATCAGATCATGTCCACTCGTACTATGATAATTAGGCTTCCTTAGGCTCACATTTACCAATGCGTGTTGGACAGGTTCCCAACTAAGGAATTTGTTCTCCTGCGATTATGGGTAAGTGGTCAGCAATAGCAAGGAGAAAGTGTTTAAATTTGAATAGAAGAAACATTTTATTGTTGAAATTAGATTTGAAAAAACAATCGCCTAGATTTAGAGTTCTGCGTTATTGTTAAAAAGCAGCGTTAAGGGTCCTAACGCTGCTTTTTAACACCCGCTGGTATTTAGAGTCAGACGGGAAGGGTCTTTTCGCGACTCGAGGCTACCCAGCAAATCCCCTTACGTCAATTGCGTATCCTATTTTTCTATGGTATTTGCCTAACGCTGGTATTACGAGTCTTGGAAGAAGTGAGCGGTAGAGCCTCTACCGACAAGACTCCAACCGCAAAAAAAAGTCAGTAGTTAAGAGTTTTATGGGCTAACGCCGGATCATAAAGCTCTTAACTACTGTGCTATAAAGTACACTAACACCCATAAACTCCCTATGAACCCCTAAACCGAGGCGCCCCCCACATCGCAAACCCTATAATACATTTTTTTAACCCCTAATCTGCCGCTCCAGTACACCGCTGCAACCTACATATAGCTATGAACCCCTAATCTGCTGTCCCTAACATCGGCGACACCTATATTATATTTATAAACCCCTTAATCTGCCCCCCAATGTCGCCGCCACCTACCTACAATTATTAACCCCTAATCTGCCGAGCCGGGACATCGCCGCCACTATAATAAATGTATTAACCCCTAAACCGCCGCACGCCCGCCTCGCAAACACTATAATAAATTGTATTAACCCCTAATCTGCCCTCCCTAACATCGCCGCCACCTACCTACAATTATTAACCCCTAATCTCCCGCCCCCAACGTCACCGCTACTATAATAAAGTTATTAACCCCTAAACCTAAGTCTAACCCTAACACCCTCCTAAGTTAAATATAATTTAAATAAAACAAAATAAATTTTACTATCATTAAAGGGACAGTCAACACCAGAATTTTTGTTGTTTTAAAAGATAAGATAATCCCTTTTTACCCATTCCCCAGTTTTGCATAACCAACACAGTTATAATAATACACTTTTTACCTCTGTGATTAACTTAAAACTAAACATCTTCTTACAGCCCCCTGATCACATGACATTTTATTTATTATCTTTTGACTTTAATTTTAGGCCAATTAGTGCAGTGTCTGCCACAATCCACGGGCGTGCTCACAATGTTATCAATAGGGTATACCTGAACTTGCTCTCCCCTGCTGTGAAAAGCAAATTCAAAAGTATGTGATTAGAGGCAGCCTTCAAGGGCTTCAAGGGCTTAGAAATTATCATGAGCCTTCCTAGGTCTAGCTTTCAACTAAGAATACCAAAAGAACAAAGCAAAATTGGTGATAAAAGTAAATTGGAAAGTTGTTTAAAATTACATGCCCTATTTTGAAACATGAAAGTTTTTTTGGACTTGACTGTCCCTTTAAATAAATTATTCCTATTTAAAACTAAATACTTACCTTTAAAATAAACCCTAATATAGCTACAATATAACTAATAGTTACATTGTAGCTATTTTAGGATTTATATTTATTTTTACAGGCAACTTTGTATTTATTTTAACTAGGTACAATAGCTATTAAATAGTTATTAACTATTTAATAGCTACCTAGATAAAATAATTACAAAATTACCTGTAAAATAAATCCTAACCTAAGTAACAAATACACCTAACACTACACTATCATTAAACTAATTAAATAAATTACCTACAATTATCTAAACTAAAATACAATTAAATAAACTAAACTGTAATACAAAAAAAAAACACACTAAATTACAGAAACTAAAAAAAAATACAAGAAGTTTAAACTAATTACACCTAATCTAACCCCCCTAATAAAATAAAAAAGCCCCCCAAAATAATAAAATGCCCTACCCTATCCTAAATTACAAAGTAATCAGCTCTTTTACCAGCCCTTAAAAGGGCTTTTTTGCGGGGCATTGCCCAAAATTAATCAGCTCTTTTACCTGTAAATAAAAATACAATACCCCCCAACATTACAACCCACCGCCCACATACCCCTACTCTAAAACCCACCAAACCCCCCCTTAAAAAACCTAACACTAACCCCCTGAAGATCTCCCTACCTTGAGTCGTCTTCATTCAGCCGAGCCAAATTCTTCATCCAAGCGACGCAGAAGAGGTCCTCCATCCGATTGAAGTCTTCATCCAAGCGGGGCAGAAGAGGTCTTCCATCCGATTGAAGTGTTCATCCAAGTGGCATCTTCTATCTTCATCCATCTGGAGTGGAGTGGCAGCATCCTGAGACCTCCGACGCGGAACATTCATCCTGGCCAACGACTTCCCGACAAATGACGGTCCGCTGATTTCCTAGACAATGGGAAGTTGTTGACATTTACACAATTAAGAGATAAAATAACACCCAAATACATTGCACTGGTTTTTATATCTCCAAATTTCCCATGCTATAAATACATATAGACTAGGCAAGCATCCCAGCCTGCCCAAAAACTGCTTTGGAACACCCGGTAGAGATAAAAAAAAATAATACACACTTATACTTAGCCATTCAAGAAGCAAATAGTTCAGCAAAATTGGTAATTTATGACAAATGGGAACAGGATTTAGCTATAACCTATGATAGAGAAGATTGGAGCCAGATTTTCTCCTCAATGAGGAGAAGCTTAATAGGGGCAGACCCTTATCGAAAACTCAATAAAAACCTCATATAGATGGTACCTTACACCACTTAAATCCTCACATTACACCACACAGGGGTAGTAGATTATGTTATCGGGGATGTAAAGGGATAGGGGCCTATTTTCACATGTGGTGGGAGTGTCCAAAGATACAACCTACATGGGACAAGCTATCTCAACTATTTAAGGTTATTCTAGACGACTCCTTTACATTATCAGCCTCACAGGCCTTACTACATATCGCCCAGGAGTCACTGAACTCAATTATATCTCCAAATTTCCCATGCTGATCGGAACAGCCAATAGAATGCGAGGTCAATCCGATTGGCTGATCCAATCAGCCAATCGGATTGAACTTAAATCTGATTGGCTGATTGAATCAGCCTAACAGAATTTTCCTACCTTAATTCCGAATGGCTGATAGAATCCTATCAGCCAATCGGAATTCGAGGGACGCCATCTTGGATGACGTCATTTAAAGGAACCGTCATTCGTCGGGAAGTCGTCGGCCAGGATGGATGTTCCGTGTCAGAGGTCTTCAGGATGCTGCCTCTCTGCTCCAGATGGATGAAGATAGAAGATGCTGCTTGGATGAAGACTTCAATCGCATGGAGGACCTTTTCTGCCCTGCTTGGATGAAGAATTCTGCTTGGCTGAATGAAGACGACTCAAGGTAGGGAGATCTTCAGGGGGTTAGTGTTAGGTTTTTTAAGGGGGGTTTGGGTGGGTTTTAGAGTAGGGGTATGTGGGTGGTGGGTTGTAATGTTGGGGGGTATTGTATTTTTTTTACAGGTTAAAGAGCTGATTACTTTGGGGCAATGCCCCGCTGGTAAAAGAGCTGATTACTTTGTAATTTAGGATAGGGTAGGGCATTTTATTATTTTGGTGGGCTTTTTTATTTTATTATTGGGCTTAGATTAGGTGTAATTAGTTTAATTTCTTCTAATTTTTTAATTTTCTGTAATTTAGTGTTTGTTTGTTTTTTGTATTATAGTTTAGTTTATTTAATTGTATTTTAGTTTACATAATTGTAGGTAATTTATTTAATTAGTTTAATGATAGTGTAGTGTTAGGTGTATTTGTAACTTAGGTTAGGATTTATTTTACAGGTAATTTTGTAATTATTTTAACAAGGCAGCTATTAAATAGTTAATAACTATTTAATAGCTATTGTACCTAGTTAAAATAAATACAAAGTTGCCTGTAAAATAAATATATATATCCTAAAATAGCTATAATGTAACTATTAGTTATATTGTAGCTATATTATGGTTTATTTTATAGGTAAGTATTTAGTTTTAAATAGGAATAATTTATTTAATGATAGTAAATTTATTTCGTTTTATTTAAATTATATTTAATTTAGGGGTTGTAGGGTTAGGGTTAGACTTAGGTTTAGGGGTTAATAGCTTTATTATAGTAGAAGCGACATTGGGGGTGGGAGATTAGGGGTTAATAAATGTAGGTAGGTGGCGGCGATGTTAGGGAGGGCAGATTAGGGGTTAATAAAATATATTATAGTTTTTGCGAGGTGGGAGTGCGGCGGTTTAGGGGTTAATACATTTATTATAGTGGCGGCGATGTCCGGTCGGCAGATTAGGGGTTAATAAGTGTAGGTAGGTGGCGGCGACGTTGGGGGGGGCAGATTAGGGGGTAATAAATATAATATAGGTGTCGGCGATGTTAGGGGCAGCAGATTAGGGGTTCATAGGTATAATGTACGGTGTCCGGAGTGGCAGATTAGGGGTTAATAATAAAATGCAGGTGTCAGCGATAGCGGGGGCGGCAGATTAGGGTTTAATAAGTGTAAAATTAGGGGTGTTTTAGACTCGGGGTTCATGTTAGGGTGTTAGGTGTTGACTTAGAGAGTGTTTCCCCATAAGAAACAATGGGGCTGCATTAGGAGCTGAACGCTGCTTTTTTGCAGGTGTTAGGTTTTTTTTCAGCCTGCTCAGTCCCATTGTTTCCTATGGGGATATCGTGCACGAGCACGTTTTTCCAGCTTACCGCTACCGTAAGCAACACTGGTATTGAGGGTTGAAGTGGAGCTAAATTTGGCTCAACGCTCCCTTTTCTGAGGCTAACGCAGCCATTCAGACAACTCGTAATACCAGCTTTGTCTTAAGGGTGTGCTGGAAAAAAAGGCTCATTAGCACCGCGGGTCTTTACCGACAAAACTCTAAATCTAGGCGATTGTTTTGAAAATCGAATGTCATTTCCGGTTTTTGAATGTAACATTCGATTTAAAATTTTGATTTTGATATTGAATGTTGGTTTCTAATTTAAATATTACATTTATAAAAGATAAATGTAAATTAGAAATACTATTTTGAAATCGGATTCAAATTTGAATTTCACATTTATAAAAGATAGCTATAGATTAGAAATACTATTTCCAAATCAAAATTACAAATTCGATTCGCGTAAAACTAATTTGAAATCTAATGTTAGTAATATTTTCAAATTTGATGCAAAATACATAGCTAAATATTTGATTATTCAAGCAATTATTTTTAATTATATGTATACAGTATATATCTATAGGCGTCATCTGGGCCACTGTAGATGTAGTGGAAGTCAGCAGGCTCAGTGATGGCAAACTGTTCATATATATTTTATTTTACCTCATTATTGTAGCTGTACCGTTTTTTTACCAGCTATTACTGGCACAGCTGCTTCAATGTCTTTTTCTAGTGTTATTTCATCATATTCTGCTCATTCCCTTATTGTGAAGTTCCTATGCAGTTAAAAATGGGAGCCATTGTCTGTGTGAGTCATCAGTTGCTAGGCTAATATTCTCCTCTGCCAGCTTGTGCTGCTAACTGCTGCTGAGCTGCAGAATGAGTGAAGGAGCCAGCTGGTGCTCAGGTGAAAAACGGAGGGAGAGGCAGCTGATGCTCAGGTGGAAAATGGGTGTGGGAGCAAGCTGATGAAGTTCAGCACTTGTTGTGCTGTAGGAAAGTAGAAATCAGCATAACCACTGGCAGATGAGTGTCACTGTTTCTCTAATAATGTTAAAGTGGGTTTGTATATATGGGTCTGCCACTGTGAGCAAGTGTGTTTTTGTTCCTATGTGTGTGTGTGAGCAAGAGTGTGAGTTTGTTTGTGTGTTCGAGAGCAAGAGTGTGAGTCTGTTCCTGTGTTTGTGAGCAAGAGAGCAAGGGTGTGAGTTTCCTTCTGTGTGTGTGAGCAAGAGTGGGAGTTTGTTCCTGTGTGTGTTTATGTGTGTTTGTGTGTGTGAGCAAGAGTGAGTTTGCTAATGTGTGTGAGCAAGAGTGCGTGTTTGTTCCTGTGTGTGTGAGCAAGATTGTGAGTTTGTATGTGTGTGAGTTTGTACCAGTGTGTGTGAGCAGGAGAGCACGAGTGAGAGTCTGTTCCTGTGTGTGTGCTTGTGTGTATAAGTAAGAGTGTGAGTGTGTTCCTGTGTGTGTGTGAGAGAGCAAAAGTGTGAGTTAGTTCCCATGTGGGTGTGTGTCTAAGCAATAGTGTGAGTTTGTTCCTGTGTGTGTTTGTGTGTGTGAGCAAAGATGAAAAGTGTGAGTTTCTTCCTGTGTGGGTGTGTGAACAAGAGTGTGAGTTTTTTCCTGTGTGTGTGCTTGAATATATGAGCAAGAGTGTGAGTTTGTTCCTGTGTGTGTGTGTGGTGTGAGAGAAAGAGAGAGAGAGAAAAAAAAGTGTGAGCTTGTTCCCATGCGTGTGTAATCAAGAGTGTGAGTTTGTTCCTGTGTGTGTGAGCAAAAGTTTGAGTTTGTTCCTGTGTGTGTGTATCTGTGTGTGCAAGAGAAACCGAGTGAGTTTGTTCCTGTGTGTGTGAGCAAGAATGTGAGTTTGTTCCTTTGTGTGAGCAAGAATGTAAGCTTGTTCGTCTGTGTGTGAGCAAGAGTTGTTTTATCTGTGTGTGTGTGTATGAGAACAAAATTATGAATTTTTTCATGTGTATGTGTGAGCAAGAGTGTGAGTTTGTGTGTATGTAGGCAAGGGAGTGAGTTTGTTCCTGTGTGTGTGTTTCGTTTTGTGAGCAAGAGCGTGAGTTTGTTCCTCTGTGTGTCTGTGTGTGTGTTGCCAAGAGTGTGAGTTTGTTCCTGTGTGGATGTGTGAGCAAGATCGTGAGTTTGACAGCAAGAGTGTGAGTTTTGAGCGTGTGTGTGTGAGAGAAAGAATGTGAGTTTGTTCCTGTGTATGTGAGCAAGACTGTAAGTTTGTTCCTGTGTCTATAGGTTTGAGTCAGTGTTTGCCTGATATTAGGATTTTTTAAACTATCCATTAGCCATTGCATTTACCTGTTTGCCTAATTCTCCTGAGGCCTGACTGGCTGAGTTAGAGGATGCTGGGGCTATAATGATAGGGCTAAAGAGGCAGTGTAAATTATCCAAAACTAGTGGTAAAGCCCATGTACACGGGCCCTTTTCTGTAGTGCAGCAGTCCCAACTACCGTGCTCCCGCCTGGGCTCCCGTCCGTCATGCCCCCGCCACACATGCTCCCACCCGGTCACTCCCCGTCATGCTCGCTCCCATTGGCCACATCCCTGCTACGTCCCTGTCACATCTTCCGGCCATGCCCCAAACAGCTGAGCCTGCATCTGACGACGGCAATGGATGCTTTTTCAAACTCTTTTATTAGTATAGATTTTAATTTGAAAATAAAGTAGCCTACAAGTGTCATATATTATATTAATATATAATATAATATATAATATGTCTAATTTGGCCATAGAGCAGCAATAAAGGGGGGCTACTGAGACCATTCATCTGGTAAGAGGTCTAATCTTTACATATTTCTTGCATACGAAGGCTGTGGGGCCGTGTATCTGAAGTTTCATTTGGGCATATCACTGAGCTGATGTCTCATCTGGATTAATATTTTGTATAAATAGGGCTTCAGGGATGAAAAGGGATCAAATAGCATGTATGTGTTCAAAGCTACTATGTGAACATATAGCTGTCAAACCACTGCAGATATTTTTTTTTAAAAATATTCACACACACACACACACATATATATATTAAACTTGGACTATTATCATTAGTTACCATTAAGGGCTCCATTTAAAAAAAAGGCCTGGTGGATGAGGTTCACGGTCTTGAACCTTGTTTGCCTAACCTTGTGGCAATTGGGCAGTAGTACGCTGATTGTGCAATGCTGCTCTTTCTTCATGTAATTCCAGACTACCTTGATGATGTTGATATCAGGGCTCTGTGGGGGACCTACCATCACTTCCAGGACTCCTGGTTGTTCTTTAAACTGAAGATAGTTTTTAATGACTTTAGCTGTATGTTTTGGGTTGTTGTCATGCTGCAGAAAAAATAATTTGGGCCAATCAAATGCCTCCCTGATAATGGTGAAAGATGGATATCTGCCTGTAATTCTCAGTGTAAAGGAGACCATTAATTATGACCAAATCCCCAACTTAATTTATGGAAATGCAGCCTCAGACTAGCAAGGAACCTCCACCATGCTTCACTGTTGCCTGCAGTCCATCATTATTTTACCGCTCTTCAACCCTTCTGCGGACAAACTGCCTTCTGCTATAGCTAAACATTTTAAATTTTGACTCATCAGTCCAGAACACCTGCTGCCGAAAGGTCTTCTGTGTATACTGAACTTTCACTTTAGCCTTTGTAGACTTTTCCTTGGTTAGTTTAATTTCCACTAATACCCCTAAGTCCCTAAACATGATCCCAATATTCCTACCACTATGCACCCAACACTTATAGGATTCCAGGTTGGATTCCCACAAACATTGGTAACCCCCATTCACTCTCGAATTTCCACTCATGACATAGTAAAATATATGTTGGAGCCTAACAAAATTTAATTAGGGATGCATCTTGCATTTCCAAGATGTATTATTAAAAGTATATATATATATATATATATATATATATATATATGTATATATATATATATATATATATATATATATATATATATATATATATATATATATATACATACAAAAAAAACTTTTATTTGTGTTAGACTAGAATGTGTAATGTTTATATTAAACAACATAGTTTTGCAAGAAGTGGTTTGAACCTCTGTATATATTATCTATGAAGAACTCTCTTGTTGGTCCATTAAAATGAATCATGGCAGTAGTGGGAAATTCTCACTGGAGTTAGTGTCAATCTGTTTCTGATTTTAAATGGAAAAATGTAGATAACATTTTTCTCTTGTACCAGAAATTATTTATGAATGTTTATAAGTTTTATTTTGTAGAGATTATATTTCTATTGGTATTTACTGAGTTTGGATTTGATCATGCATATGTTGTCATTAATTAATTACTAAAAGAATCTATTCAGTTTTCTGTAGGACACACATTATAATTGGTGTCATATTAAATATGTATGAAAACTTTTCTTTTATCTCTAGGATACAAGTTTAAATCTAATAGAAACATAGAGAAATGAAATTGCTTGTGGAAGACCATACATCTTAAAATATCAACACACTCATTAATAAACTACACTAATGTTGAGTATTGTGGAATATTTTATGAATTTGGTTTAGTTTTAATAAAGTATTATAGTCTAGATTAAAAGTGGAGAGCAAAAATATTAACAGTGGGTGTGCTATGATGATGTGCCAAAATTAGTAGGGTTCTTCATGTAAATCTGTGATATGCTATTAATAATAATTGTTTAGTTGGTGCCAAAAAACTGCTACATTTTATGAATGCAACGAGTGCACAAATAGCATTCCCTGCAATTTAATCTCTACTAAAAAAACACAATAATTATTTTCAGCTAAAGTGGGACTTGTTAATAGTTACAATAAGATAGTGGGCTAAATTGAGTTCCTGAGGAAGCATAGATGTATGAGTGATGTGAACCAGCCTGGGTAAATGGCAATTATGTTCTTAGATTCTTCAGGCCTTCAGAATAAATTAGGATTCTGTTTCCAGGGAAGCAGGTGGGGTTGTGAGGGTGGTAGGATGTACAGCATGAAGTTCCATTTGTGTGTATTTTGGAATAGTTTGGATTTTGGAATATTTGTATATTTGCATGAGTAAAATGAGACAGCTTGGAGAGTAGACGAGACAGCAATAAACAGCAATATCTTATTTATTTACACAATAATAACATAATAACATAATACAGCTTTTACATGGAACACAAAGGTAGTTTTATATCATTTGTAATATTTTTTGTATACATTGTACCATCGGATAGAGAGTACAGTACTGTAATTAGAAAGGAAATTGTTGTTTTAAAGAAATATATATTAGCATTTGAAATCTACAACACAAAAACCAAATCAAGGATGCAAAGAGAAAAGCTTGTGTCATAGTGGTAGCAAAAAATGGTAATTTTAAATAATTGTATTTCAAAAAAATATATTGTCTGTTATAACTTCAAATACTCACAAAAAGAGAACCATTGTGCCTGTTGCTTCTGGCACTGAACATGGATTGGTTCAATCTATCTTTCCCTCTGTAAGATCTGCATCTTGTCTATCCTTGGTATATTGGTCAGCGTGCCAGCCACTCACCTTGAGGTCTCTCTCCTGTAACCCTCACCTAATTTAACTGGACTTTTTTTTCTCCTGCTCCCTTTTGATCTTCAGTGTAATACATAACCTGCTGCACTTGACTGTCAGCTTTTCTCCATTATTTCTGAACCGTGGGACCATCACCCAACACCATAGGTGGTATTAACCTCATCCTCATAAATATTAATGAAAAAGTTTGGATTTCTGAATAATTCTGGATTCGATGATTTATGCCTGTATAATAAGTATGAGCTAAGTTTCTGTATACATTTCAATTTTCAGGAATTTTCATAAATTTGAAGCAAAATTTCATTGAGTTATATTTGGGAAATTTAGAAGGTACTATAGCTGACATGGTTGAATATATTTTCATGAAATTTAGTGTGCTGACAGATTTTGATAGTTTGAAGATAATAACTTATTATTGTTAAGTTATTTAATTAAAATTAACTTTTGTTTAGTAAGAGTCCACAGTGTATGAAATAAGATTACTGTCACAAAGGCAAGTGAATATGATTCTTTCCAGTGAACTCTCTGTTAGGTTGATTTCAGAGTGAAAACATGTAGGCTGTTATGGGTACATATGATTTCAGTTCTTACTGGTAACTTGAAGCTCCTGTTGCCTAAAATGATGTGGAGAGCTGTGGAGCCACTAACTGAAGTGGGAGATTTCCACCAGAAATCCTGAAAGATCTTTTTCAAGGATATACAATTTTATGGGAAAGTAGCCTATAAAACTCCATAAGTAGATCATCTGGACTTGGTGCCTTACCAATCTGCATATTTTTAATGGTTTTCAAAATTTCTGTCTCTTTTATAGAGGCATTTATTTTTTTCCCAATTTTTACTACTTTTGAAGATTAATGTCTGCCAAAAACTTTCCTATATCATTTTTTTACTGCATTTACGGCCAGTTCTGCGGCCAAAGGGGTGCGTTAGCTACGGTGGCTTTTTTCCCCCCTGCACCTTTTAAATACTGCTGGTATTTAGAGTTCACAGAAGGGCTGCGTTAGGCTCCAAAAAGGGAGTGTAGAGCATAATTTACCGCCACTGCAACTCTCAATACCAGCGGTGCTTACGGATGCGGCCAGCTTCAAAAACGTGCTCGTGCACGATTCCCCCATAGGAAATAATGGGGCAGTTTGAGCTGAAAAAAAACCTAACACCTGCAAAAAAGCAGCGTTCAGCTCCTAGCGCAGCCCCATTGTTTCCTATGGGAAAACACTTCCTAAGTCTGCACCTAACACCCTAACATGTACCCCGAGTCTAAACACCCCTAACCTTACATTTATTAACCCCTAATCTGCCACCCCCGCTATCGCTGACCCCTGCATTTTATTATTAACCCCTAATCTGCCGCTCCGTACACCGCCGCAACCTACGTTATCCCTATGTACCCCTAATCTGCTGCCCCTAACCCCCGCCGACCCCTATATTATATTTATTATATAATTGAATTGAACCATATTGTCTATTGTCAATTATATAATTGATTGAATCAGCCAATCAGATTCAAGTTCAATCCGATTGGGTGATTGGATCAGCCAATCAGATTGAGCTCGCATTCCATTGGCTGTTCCAATAGAATGCGAGCTCAATCTGATTGGCTGATCCAATCAACCAATCGGATAGAACTTGAATCTGATTGGCTGATTCAATCAGCCAATCAGATTTTTCCTAGCTTAATTCCTATTGGCTGATAGAATTCTATCAGCCAATCGGAATTCGAGGGACGCCATCTTGGATGACTTCCCTTAAAGGAACCTTCATTCGTCGTTAATCCGTCGGTGAAGAAGGATGGCTCCGTGTCGGCTGCTTGAAGATGGTCCCGCTCTGCGCCGGATGGAATAAGATAGAAGATGCCGCTTGGATGAAGATGTTTGCCGGTCCGGATCTCCTCTTCTTGCCGGATAGGAGGAAGACTTCAGACCCTCTTCTGGACGGATCGGTGATACCTGGCATGGTGAAGACAAGGTAGGAAGATCTTCAGAGGCTTAGTGTTAGGTTTATTTAAGGGGGGTTTGGTTTAGATTAGGGGTATGTGGGTGGTGGGTTGTAATGTTGGGGGGGTATTGTATGTTTTTTTTTACATGCAAAAGAGCAGAATTCTTTGGGGCATGCCCCGCAAAAGGCCCTTTTAAGGGCTGGTAAGGTAAAAGAGCTTTACAATTTGTATTTTAGAATAGGGTAGGGCATTTTTTTATTTTGGGGGGCTTTGTTATTTTTTTAGGGGGCTTAGAGTAGGTGTAATTAGTTTAAAATTCTTGTAATCTTTTTTTATTTTTTGTAATTTAGTGTTTGTTTGTTTGTTTGTTTTTGTAATTTAGTGGGCTTTTTTTTTGTAATTTAGTTTAGTTGATATAATTGTGGGTAATTGTAGGTAGTTTATTTAATTTATTTATTAATAGTGTAGTGTTAGGTTTAATTGTAACTTAGGTTAGGATTTATTTTACAGGTAATTTTGTAATTATTTTAACTAGGTAACTATTAAATAGTTATTAACTATTTAATAGCTATTGTACCTGGTTAAAATAAATACAAAGTTGCCTGTGAAATAAATATTAATCCTAAAATAGCTACAATATCATTATTATTTATATTGTAGCTATATTAGGGTTTATTTTACAGGTAAGTATTTAGCTTTAAATAGGATTAATTAATTTAATAAGATTTATTTTATTTCGTTAGATTAAAATTATATTTAACTTAGGGGGGTGCTAGGGTTAGGGTTAGACTTAGCTTTAGGGGTTAATACATTTATTAGAGTAGCGGTGAGGTCCGGTCGGCAGATTAGGGGTTAATAATTGTAGGTAGGTAGCGGCGACGTTGGGGGGGCAGATTAGGGGTTAATAAATATTATGTAGGTGTCGGCGGTGTTAGGGGCAGCAGATTAGGGGTACATAGGGATAATGTAGGTTGCGGCGGTGTGCGGTCGGCAGATTAGGGGTTAAAAAAATTTAATAGAGTGGTGGCGATGTAGGGGGGCCTAGGTTTAGGGGTACATAGGTAGTTTATGGGTGTTAGTGTACTTTAGAGCACAGTAGTTAAGAGCTTTATGAACCGGCGTTAGCCCAGAAAGCTCTTAACTCCTGGCTTTTCTCTGCGGCTGGAGTCTTGTCGTTAGATTTCTAACGCTCACTTCAGCCAAGACTCTAAATACCAGCGTTAGGAAGATCCCATTGAAAAGATAGGATACGCAATTGGCGTAGGGGGATCTGCAGTATGGAAAAGTCGCGGCTGGAAAGTGAGCGTTAGACCCTTTTATGACTGACTCTAAATACCAGCGGGCGGTAAAAACCAGCGTTAGGACCCCCTAACGCTGGTTTTGACGGCTAACGCAGAACTCTAAATCTAGGCGTTAGTTATTTATATAGCTCTTCATAGTATTTAGAAAAAGTATTCACAATTTGCTTAGGCCTAGATTTGGAGTTCGGCGGTAAAAGGGCTGTTAACGCTCCGCGGGCTTTTTTCTGGCCGCACCATAAATTTAACTCTGGTATCGAGAGTTAAAACAAATGCTGCGTTAGGCTCCAAAAAAGGAGCGTAGGGAATTTTTACCGCAAATGCAACTCTCGATACCAGAGTTGCTTACGGACGCGGCCAGCCTCAAAAACGTGCTCGTGCACGATTCTCCCATAGGAAACAATGGGACTGTTTGAGCTGAAAAAAAAACCTAACACCTGCAAAAAAGCAGCGTTCAGCTCCTAACGCAGCCCCATTGTTTCCTATGGGGAAACACTTCCTACGTCTGCACCTAACACCCTAACATGTACCCCGAGTCTAAGCACCCCTAACCTTACACTTATTAACCCCTAATCTGCCACTCCCGCTATCGCTGACCCCTGCATTACAGTTTTAACCCCTAATCTTCCGCTCCGTAAACCGCCGCAACCTACGTTATCCCTATGTACCCCTAATCTGCTGCCCTAACATCGCCGACCCCTATGTTATATTTATTAACCCCTAATCTGCCCCCCACAACGTCGCCGACACCTGCCTGCACTTATTAACCCCTAATCTGCCGAGCGGACCTGAGCGCTACTATAATAAAGTTATTAACCCCTAATCCGTCTCACTAACCCTATCATAAATAGTATTAACCCCTAATCTGCCCTCCCTAACATCGCCGACACCTAACTTCAATTATTAACCCCTAATCTTCCGATCGGAGCTCACCGCTATTCTAATAAATGTATTAACCCCTAAAGCTAAGTCTAACCCTAACACTAACACCCCCCTAACTTAAATATAATTTTAATCTAACGAAATAAATTAACTCTTATTAAATAAATTAATCCTATTTAAAGCTAAATACTTACCTGTAAAATAAACCCTAATATAGCTACAATATAAATTATAATTATATTTTAGCTATTTTAGGATTAATATTTATTTTACAGGCAACTTGGTATTTATTTTAACCAGGTACAATAGCTATTAAATAGTTAATACCTATTTAATAGTTACCTAGTTAAAATAAATACAAAATTACCTGTAAAATAAATCCTAACCTAAGATATAATTAAACCTAACACTACCCTATCAATAAAATAATTAAATAAACTACCTACAATTACCTACAATTAACCTAACACTACACTATCAATAAATAAATTAAATACAATTGCTACAAATAAATACAATTAAATAAACTAGCTAAAGTACAAAAAATAAAAAAGAACTAAGTTACAGAAAATAAAAAAATATTTACAAACATAAGAAAAATATTACAACAATTTTAAACTAATTACACCTACTCTAAGCCCCCTAATAAAATAACAAAGCCCCCCAAAATAAATAATTCCCTACCCTATTCTAAATTTAAAAAGTTACAAGCTCTTTTACCTTACCAGCCCTGAACAGGGCCCTTTGCGGGGCATGCCCCAAGAAGTTCAGCTCTTTTGCCTGTAAAAGAAAACATACAATACCCCCCCCCCCAACATTACAACCCACCACCCACATACCCCTAATCTAACCCAAACCACCCTTAAATAAACCTAACACTAAGCCCCTGAAGATCTTCCTACCTTGTCTTCACCATACCAGGTTCACCGATCCGTCCTGGCTCCGATATCTTCATCCAACCCAAGCGGGGGCTAGACATCCACTGAAGAAGTCCAGAAGAGGGTCCAAAGTCTTCCTCCTATCCGGCAAGAAGAGGACATCCGGACCGGCAAACATCTTCTCCAAGCCGCATCTTCTATCTTCTTCCATCCGGTGCGGAGCGGGTCCATCTTGAAGCAGGCGACGCGGATCCATCCTCTTCTTCCGATGTCTCCCGACGAATGACGGTTCCTTTAAGGGACGTCATCCAAGATGGCGTCCCTCGAATTCCGATTGGCTGATAGGATTCTATCAGCCAATCGGAATTAAGGTAGGAATTTTCTGATTGGCTGATGGAATCAGCCAATCAGAATCAAGTTCAATCCGATTGGCTGATCCAATCAGCCAATCAGATTGAGCTCGCATTCTATTGGCTGTTCCGATCAGCCAATAGAATGCGAGCTCAATCTGATTGGCTGATTGGATCGGCCAATCGGATTGAACTAGATTCTGATTGGCTGATTCCATCAGCCAATCAGAAAATTCCTACCTTAATTCCGATTGGCTGATAGAATCCTATCAGCCAATCGGAATTCGAGGGACGCCATCTTGGATGACGTCCCTTAAAGGAACCGTCATTAGTCGGGAGACATCGGAAGAAGAGGATGGATCCGCGTCGCCTGCTTCAAGATGGACCCGCTCCGCACCGGATGGAAGAAGATAGAAGATGCGGCTTGGAGAAGATGTTTGCCGGTCCGGATGTCCTCTTCTTGCCGGATAGGATGAAGACTTTGGAGCCTCTTCTGGACCTCTTCAGCACAGGATTATGGATCGCCAACCCCCGCTTGGGTTGGATGAAGATCTTGGAGCCAGGACGGATCGGTGATACCTGGATGGTGAAGACAAGGTAGGAAGATCTTCAGGGGATTAGTGTTAGGTTTATTTAAGGGGGGTTTGGGTTAGATTAGGGGTATGTGGGTGGTGGGTTGTAATGTTGGGGGGGGTATTGTATGTTTTTTTTAACAGGCAAAAGAGCTGAACTTCTTGGGGCATGCCCCGCAAAGGGCCCTGTTCAGGGCTGGTAAGGTAAAAGAGCTTGTAACTTTTTTAATTTAGAATAGGGTAGGGAATTTATTATTTTGGGGGGCTTTGTTATTTTATTAGGGGGCTTAGAGTAGGTGTAATTAGTTTAAAATTGTTGTAATATTTTTCTTATGTTTGTAAATATTTTTTTATTTTCTGTAACTTAGTTCTTTTTTATTTTTTGTACTTTAGCTAGTTTATTTAACCCCTTAGTGACCAGACCACTTTTCAATTTGTTGACCATCTGGGACCAAGGCTATTTTTGCATTTCTGCGATGTTTGTATTTAACTGTAATTTTCCTCTTACTCATTTACTGTACCCACACATATTATATACTGTTTTTCTCGCCATTAAATGGACTTTCTAAAGATACCATTTTTTTCATCATATCTTATAATTTACTATAAAAAAAAATATAAAATATGAGGAAAAAATGAAAAAAAATGCACTTTTTCTAACTTTGAGCCCCAAAATCTCTTACACATCTACAACCACCATAAAATACCAATGCTAAACAGTTTCTAAATTTTGTCCTGAGTTTATAAATACCCAATGTTTACATGTTCTTTGCTTTTTTTGCAAGTTATAGGGCAATAAGTACAAGTAGCACTTTGCTATTTCAAAACCATGTTTTTTCAAAATTGGCGATAGTTACATTGTAACACCAATATCTGTCATGAATCCCTGAATAACCCTTCAAATGTATATATTTTTTAAAAGAAGACAACCTAAGGTATTAAACTTGGGGTATTTTGACTTTTTTCATGCAACCATTTTACCACCAATCTATGCCAAAGTTTGGGGGGGAAAAAAAAATAATTTGATTTTTTGACAAAATAGCAATTTAAGAATACATTTACTGATAATATTAAGGGTTACTGCCAAATAACACCCTCATATGTCTTCAGCAGCATCTCCTGGGTACAGTGATACCACCCATGTATAGGTGTGTCGGGTTCTCGGGGGGCTAAAAGCTCTTATTTTTAGGGAGCGCATTCCAGTTTTTCAACTTGGAATTTTCACATCGGTCATCATGCACCTATGTCCTATTTGGGACATTTCTGAAGCTGGTCAATGGAATTTACCCCCATCAAACCATATATTTTTGAAAAGTAGACACCCTAGGGTATTTCAAATGCTTGTATTTTAACACTTTCCATGCACTAATTCAACCACCAGTCTTTGTCAAACTTTTGGGTAGTCATTATTTTGTGTTATTTTTCACACACATTGTACTTTAGGCATGGATTCTCAGTTCCTGTTATGTGTTACTACCAAAAAAACCCTCAATATGTGTTCAACAACATCTCCTGAGTACAGTGATACCACCCATGTATAGGTGTGTCGGGTTCTCTGGGGGCTAAAAGGCCTTAATTTTAGGAAGCGCATTCCAGTTTTTCAACTTGGAATTTTCACATCGTTCATCATGCACCCATGTCCTATTTGGGACATTTCTGAAGCTGGTCAATGGAATTTACCCCCATCAAACCATATATTTTTGAAAAGTAGACACCCTAGGGTATTTCAAATGCTTGTATTTTAACACTTTCCATGCACTAATTCAACCACCAGTCTTTGTCAAACTTTTGGGTAGTCATTATTTTGTGTTATTTTTCACACACATTGTACTTTAGGCATGGATTCTCAGTTCCTGTTATGTGTTACTGCCAAAAAAAACCTCAATATGTGTTCAACAACATCTCCTGAGTACAGTGATACCACCCATGTATAGGTGTGTCGGGTTCTCTGGGGGCTAAAAGGCCTTAATTTTAGGAAGCGCATTCCAGTTTTTCAACTTGGAATTTTCACATCGGTCATCATGCACCCATGTCCTATTTGGGACATTTCTGAAGCTGGTCAATGGAATTTACCCCCATCAAACCATATATTTTTGAAAAGTAGACACCCTAGGGTATTTCAAATGCTTGTATTTTAACACTTTCCATGCACTAATTCAACCACCAGTCTTTGTCAAACTTTTGGGTAGTCATTATTTTGTGTTATTTTTCACACACATTGTACTTTAGGCATGGATTCTCAGTTCCTGTTATGTGTTACTACCAAAAAAACCCTCAATATGTGTTCAACAACATCTCCTGAGTACAGTGATACCACCCATGTATAGGTGTGTCGGGTTCTCTGGGGGCTAAAAGGCCTTAATTTTAGGAAGCGCATTCCAGTTTTTCAACTTGGAATTTTCACATCGGTCATCATGCACCCATGTCCTATTTGGGACATTTCTGAAGCTGGTCAATGGAATTTACCCCCATCAAACCATATATTTTTGAAAAGTAGACACCCTAGGGTATTTCAAATGCTTGTATTTTAACACTTTCCATGCACTAATTCAACCACCAGTCTTTGTCAAACTTTTGGGTAGTCATTATTTTGTGTTATTTTTCACACACATTGTACTTTAGGCATGGATTCTCAGTTCCTGTTATGTGTTACTGCCAAAAAAAACCTCAATATGTATTCAACAACATCTCCTGAGTACAGTGATACCACCCATGTACAGGTGTGTCGGGTTCTCTGGGGGCTAAAAGGCCTTAATTTTAGGAAGCGCATTCCAGTTTTTCAACTTGGAATTTTCACATCGGTCATCCTGCACCCATGTCCTATTTGGGACATTTCTGAAGCTGGTCAATGGAATTTACCCCCATCAAACCATATATTTTTGAAAAGTAGACACCCTAGGGTATTTCAAATGCTTGTATTTTAACACTTTCCATGCACTAATTCAACCACCAGTCTTTGTCAAACTTTTGGGTAGTCATTATTTTGTGTTATTTTTCACACACATTGTATTTTAGGCATGGATTCTCAGTTCCTGTTATGTGTTACTGCCAAAAAAAACCTCAATATGTGTTCAACAACATCTCCTGAGTACAGTGATACCACCCATGTATAGGTGTGTCGGGTTCTCTGGGGGCTAAAAGGCCTTAATTTTAGGAAGCGCATTCCAGTTTTTCAACTTGGAATTTTCACATCGGTCATCATGCACCCATGTCCTATTTGGGACATTTCTGAAGCCGGTCAATGAAATTTACCCCCATAAAACCATATATTTTTGAGAAGTAGACCCCCTAGGGTATTTGAAATGCTGGTATTTTCACACTTTCCATGAACTTATTTAACCACCAGTCTTTGTCAAACTTTTGGGTAGTCATTTTTTTGTGTTATTTTTCACACACATTGTACTTTAGGCATGGATTCTCAGTTCCTGTTATGTGTTTACTGCCAAAAAACACCTCAATATGTGTTCAACAACATCTCCTGAGTACAGTGATACCACCCATGTATAGGTGTGTTGGGTTCTCTGGGGGCTAGAAGGCCTTATTTTTAGGAAGCGCATTCCATTTTTTACACTTCCCATTTTCACATCCCATGCACCCATGTTCTATTTAAGACATTTCTGAAGCCGGCCAATGTAATTTACCCCCATAAAACCATATATTTTTGAAAAGTAGACATCCTAGGGTATTTCAAATGCAGGTGTTTTAACACTTTCCATACACTAATTCAACCACTAGTCTTTGTCAAACTATTGGGCATTCATTTCTTTGTGTTATTTTTCACATACATTGTACTTTAGACATGGATTCACAGCTCCTGTTATGTGTTACTACCAAAGAAGACACCAATATGTGGTCACCAACATCTCCTGAGTTCAGTGATACCACCTATGCATAGGTTTGGTGGCTTGTTTGGGCGGTGCAATGCCAAATGTCTGACATGTGTTTGTGATTTTTTTTCACATTTAACATATTTTCTTTGCCTATCGTCTTTTTTTGGGGGTCTTTTAACATACCCCAATTTATTTGTTTTCCATAAATGTGATTATATTTAAAAAGTTGACCCCCCAAGGTATTATACATGGAGTGGTTTGATTACTTTGATGCAACCGTTTTAGCCCAAAAAATTGGAGAAAGTATATGGTGGTAATTTTTCAATTTTCATTGTTACAGACACATTGCTTTTTTACTATGATTTAGGAGAGACTGTTGTAAGTTATTGCAAAAGAATACTTTAGGTTGTTTTCTGCAAGGCACCCTGAGTACACCTATGCCCCCCATGCATAGGTTTGCCAGGATTTTGGGAAGGTTATGTTACATGATTTTAGTTATTAAAAATGAGAGTATTTCTTCTGATAGGCCTATCTTTAGTTTGGGGCCTATCACATACCCCACTTTTATTTATTGCATTCAAAGTGTATATTTTTTAAATGTTGACACCCCAAGGTATTGTATATGGTGTGCTTTGATGCCTTTGAAGCAACCGTTTTAGCCCAAAAAATTGGAGAAAGTATATGGTGGTAATTTTTCAATTTTCATTTTTACAGACACATTGCTTTTTGACTATGATTTAGGAGAGATTGTTGTAAGTTATTGCAAAAGAATACTTCAGGTTGTTTTCTGCAAGGCACCCTGAGTACACCTATGCCCCCCATGCATAGGTTTGCCAGGATTTTGGGAAGGTTATGTTACAATTTTATGACTTGTGATTTTAGTTATTAAAAATGAGAGTATTTCTTCTGATAGGCCTATCTTTAGTTTGGGGCCTATCACATACCCCACTTTTATTTATTACATTCAAAGTGTATATTTTTTAAATGTTGACACCCCAAGGTATTGTATATGGTGTGCTTTGATGCCTTTGAAGCAACCGTTTTAGCCCAAAAAATTGGAGAAAGTATATGGTGGTAATTTTTCAATTTTCATTGTTACAGACACATTGCTTTTTTACTATGATTTAGGAGAGACTGTTGTAAGTTATTGCAAAAGAATACTTCAGGTTGTTTTCTGCAAGGCACCCTGAGTACACCTATGCCCCCCATGCATAGGTTTGCCAGGATTTTGGGAAGGTTATGTTACATGATTTTAGTTATTAAAAATGAGAGTATTTCTTCTGATAGGCCTATCTTTAGTTTGGGGCCTATCACATACCCCACTTTTATTTATTGCATTCAAAGTGTATATTTTTTAAATGTTGACACCCCAAGGTATTGTATATGGTGTGCTTTGATGCCTTTGAAGCAACCGTTTTAGCCCAAAAAATTGGAGAAAGTATATGGTGGTAATTTTTCAATTTTCATTTTTACAGACACATTGCTTTTTGACTATGATTTAGGAGAGATTGTTGTAAGTTATTGCAAAATAATACTTCAGGTTGTTTTCTGCAAGGCACCCTGAGTACACCTATGCCCCCCATGCATAGGTTTGCCAGGATTTTGGGAAGGTTATGTTACAATTTTATGACTTGTGATTTTAGTTATTAAAAATGAGAGTATTTCTTCTGATAGGCCTATCTTTAGTTTGGGGCCTATCGCATACCCCACTTTTATTTATTGCATTCAAAGTGTATATTTTTTAAATGTTGACACCCCAAGGTATTGTATATGGTGTGCTTTGATGCCTTTGAAGCAACCGTTTTAGCCCAAAAAATTGGAGAAAGTATATGGTGGTAATTTTTCAATTTTCATTTTTACAGACACATTGCTTTTTGACTATGATTTAGGAGAGATTGTTGTAAGTTATTGCAAAATAATACTTCAGGTTGTTTTCTGCAAGGCACCCTGAGTACACTTATGCCCCCCATGCATAGGTTTGCCAGGATTTTGGGAAGGTTATGTTACAATTTTATGACTTGTGATTTTAGTTATTAAAAATGAGAGTATTTCTTCTGATAGGCCTATCTTTAGTTTGGGGCCTATCGCATACCCCACTTTTATTTATTGCATTCAAAGTGTATATTTTTTAAATGTTGACACCCCAAGGTATTGTATATGGTGTGCTTTGATGCCTTTGAAGCAACCGTTTTAGCCCAAAAAATTGGAGAAAGTGTATGGTGGTAATTTTTCAATTTTCATTTTTACAGACACATTGCTTTTTGACTATAATTTAGGAGAGACTGTTGTAAGTTATTACAAAAACATACTTCAGGTTGTTTTCTGCAAGGCACCCTGAGAACACCTATGTCCCCCATGCATAGGTTTGACAGGGGTTTTGGTTAAAAAAAAAACAGGCCCAATTTTAGAAAAAAATAGAGTAGTGAAATGTAAAAATCTGGCACAGTAAAAGTAAAAAAAACAAAAAAACATCTAACTATAAACATAACCAAAAAAAATATATATATATGTAACAGCAAATGTATTTATTTTTTTAAAAAATTGACCATTGTATGGTACCGCTTGAAGCAGTCCCCAATGCAGAGTGCAGGCTGTCCAGGGCAATCAGGACAGTAATATATGGTGTCCCTTCTCTTCCCCCTCTTGGTACAGACTCTGCATTTTTTTTGTGGTTTCTGCTTTGTGGCATTAGGGGGGATTTTAAAAATAAAATGGGTAGCCCCAACTCTGCTCTCTCCCATCACCGCCCGGGGAGCAGGTGCATCATGGTACAAAATCCCCGTAATAATCTGGAGCTGAAACTGTAAAAAAGTCTTTTTAACTCTGGGGTTTGCTTTTTTGAACAACAAAAAAGCGTTGTGGGTTGCAATCTGCATTAGGTAAATTGCAACCTTTTTGTACCAGGCCCTTGTCTTCCGCATAATTAGATAGGGCTGCAGCAGCTGATCAGCCAGATCAACCCCACCCATATGCCGGTTATAAGACTTGATGCACACTGGCTTCCTTATGATCTCAGCTCTGCCACGTACAGAAACCGCCACCGTCCTCTCTGTGTGGATGGTGGTAAGAAGGTATACATCCTTCTTGTCTCTGTACTTCAGTGCCAACAGCTCCTCTTGGCGCAGAGCTGAGGTCTCCCCCCCTTCGTAGCCGGGTGCGTACAAGCTGTCCTGGGAAACCTGCACGGTTCTTTTTAATTGTACCGCAAGCTACTGTATCAAAGCAATACAGTAGCTTGAACAAAAGGACACTTGTATAAAAATTGTCTAAGTACAAGTGATACCCTTTGTTCATTAGGGGTAATATCAGGTCCCAGACAATCTTGCCAGTGGTTCCCATATGTTCTGGGCAACCTGGAGGGTCAAGGTGGCTATCCTTTCCCTCATACACCCGGAAGTCCTGAGTATACCCAGTCTCGCTGTCACAGAGCTTATACACCTTTACCCCATATCTGGAGCGTTTGGAAGGAATATACTGCTTGAATCCCAGCCTTCCCTTATACTTCATTAGGGATTCATCAACGCATATATTCCTTCCAGGTGTATAAGCCTCTGCAAACCTGGCAGAAAAGTGGGTTATCAGGGGGCGGATTTTATACAGCCTGTCAAATTGGGGATGCTCCCTAGGGGGGCACAGGCTGTTGTCGCTGAAGTGCATGAAATGCAGAATCATTTCATACCTCTTCCTCGACATAGTCTGGGAGAAAATGGGGGTAGAGCAGATGGGGCTAGTACTCCAGTAGGAGCGAATGGAGGGTTTCTTTATGATGCCCATCAGCATAGTCAATGCCCAGAATTTTTTGAATTCTGGCACATTGATGGGGGCCCATTGCTGCTTTGCCAAATATGTTCCAGGCTTTGCAGCACGGAACTGATGGGCATATAAATTAGTTTGGGCGACAATGTTCCCCAATATATCATCGCCCAGAAACACTTCCAGAAACTGCTGGGGGCTAAAACCTGCCACATCTATATTTATGCCAGCATTTGCTGTGAAGGGTGGGATATCTGGCCTCTGGAGATGAGGCGTTACCCACTCTTCAGCAGCAATGGCAGCAACACGCCTCCTTCTGGCAGGGGGGCTAGCAGGGGGGCTGGCAGGGGGGCTGGCAGGGGGGCTAGCAGCCACAGATACATCACTATCAGTTGAGACTGCATCTAGTGATGTATCTGAGCACATGGCAGGGTCAAAATTGGGGTCTGAGTCAGAAATAGAGGCATCTGACTCTGACGCAAGGATGGCATACGCCTCCTCAGCACTATATCTTTTCTGTGACATTTTTGTATCACAGAAAACAATTACTAAAAAAAATTAAATTAACTAAATTAATTAACTAAATTAACTAGCAAAAAAGTACAGCTATGCTACTGCCAGTGATTTATAGCGATCACTGGCAAGCTAGAGGTTAATGGCTCTGAAAATTAAATTAAATTAACTAAATTAATTAACTAAATTAACTAGCAAAAAAGTGCACCTTTGCTACTGCCAGTGATATATAGCGATCACTGGCAAGCTAGGGGTTAATGGCTCTGAAAATTAAATTAAATTAACTAAATGTTTCTGAAAAGAGCCTTTGGGTTTTTAAAAAATTACAACAACAAAATTAACCCCTAAAAAAATGCACAGACAGCAAAATGCAGCAAAAAAAAAAGTGCACCTTTGCTACTGCCAGTGATATATAGCGATCACTGGCAAGCTAGGGGTTAATGGCTCTGAAAATTAAATTAAATTAACTAAATGTTTCTGAAAAGAGCCTTTGGGTTTTTAAAAAATTACAACAACAAAATTAACCCCTAAAAAAATGCACAGACAGCAAAATGCAGCAAAAAAAAAGTGCACCTTTGCTACTGCCAGTGATATATAGCGATCACTGGCAAGCTAAGGGTTAATGGCTCTGAAAATTAAATTAAATTAACTAAATGTTTCTGAAAAGAGCCTTTGGGTTTTTAAAAAATTACAACAACAAAATTAACCCCTAAAAAAATGCACAGACAGCAAAATGCAGCAAAAAAAAAAGTGCACCTTTGCTACTGCCAGTGATATATAGCGATCACTGGCAAGCTAGGGGTTAATGGCTCTGAAAATTAAATTAAATTAACTAAATGTTTCTGAAAAGAGCCTTTGGGTTTTTTAAAAATTACAACAACAAAATTAACCCCTAAAAAAACGCACAGACAGCAAAATGCAGCAAAAAAAAAGTGCACCTATGTTACTGCCAGTGATATATAGTGATCACTGGCAAGCTAGGGGTTAATGGCTCTGAAAAGAGCCTTTGGTTCTATATTTTTTAACAAATAAAAGAAATAAATCTCTCTCTCTGCTAAATACAGGTCTCTCTCTCTCTCCAACAAAATGGCAAGTGAGGAGAGGGAGGGAGATCCACACTGATCATAGTCAATATTTACAAATATTGACATGATCAGACAAATGGGGTATTTTATTATTATTTTTTTTTTTAGGGTGGGAGGCTCAGATTGGGTGACCCTAGCTTGCCCCTATGATGATGCAGGCTAGGGACACCCCCAGAGGCCCCATGATGCACTGGGCATCGCCATCTTGGATGCCTAGTGAAGGGGGAGGGGGGGGGCTATTTAGGGCTTTTTTTTTTTTTATTCGTTTTTTTTTTTTTATTATTTTTATTTTAATTTATAACTAACTAAGTGCCTCGACCCACCAAGGCACTTAGCAAACAAGCAGAGCATCGGAAGCGTGTCCGATCGCTTCCGATGCTCTGAAACACTGCCGGGCTCCACGTGGAGCGAAACCGGAAGTGATCACTCGTGGGGGAGTGATCAATCCGGTCCCGGCACTCGGGAACAGTATTGCAGGATGCCTAGACCTCAAGGCAAGCCTGCAATACTGTTAGAGCAGCTGGAAGCGATTTCGATCGCTTCCAGTGCTCTGTTAAACCGACGACGTATGCCATACGTCCTCGGTCGTTAAGTGCTTTTTTTTTGAGGACGTATGGCATACGTCGTCGGTCGTTAAGGGGTTAATTGTATTTATTTGTAGCAATTGTGTTTATTTAATTTATTGATAGTGTAGTGTTAGGTTAATTGTAGGTAATTGTAGGTAGTTTATTTAATTATTTTATTGATAGGGTTATTTATTTTAACTAGGTAACTATTAAATAGTTCTTAACTATTTAATAGCTATTGTACCTAGTTAAAATAAATACCAAGTTGCCTGTAAAATAAATATTAATCCTAAAATAGCTATAATATAATTATAATTTATATTGTAGCTATATTAAGATTTATTTTACAGGTAAGTATTTAGCTTTAAATAGGATTAATTTATTTAATAAGAGTTAATTTATTTCGTTAGATTAAAATTATATTTAAGTTAGGGGGGTGTTAGTGTTAGGGTTAGACTTAGCTTTAGGGGTTAATACATTTATTAGAATAGCGGTGAGCTCCGATCGGAAGATTAGGGGTTAATAATTGAAGTTAGGTGTCGGCGATGTTAGGGAGGGCAGATTAGGGGTTAATACTATTTATGATAGGGTTAGTGAGGCGGGTTAGGGGTTAATAACTTTATTATAGTAGCGGTGCGGTCCGCTCGGCAGATTAGGGGTTAATAAGTGTAGGCAGGTGTCGGCGACGTTGAGGGGGGCAGATTAGGGGATAATAAATATAATATAGGGGTCGGCGGTGTTAGGGGTAGCAGATTAGGGGTACATAGGGATAACGTAGGTGGCGGCGCTTTGCGGTCAGAAGATTAGGGGTTAATTATTTTAAGTAGCTGGCGGCGATGTTGTGGGGGGCAGATTAGGGGTTAATAAATGTAATATAGGGGTCGGCGGGGTTAGGGGCAGCAGATTAGGGGTACATAAGTATAACGTAGGTGGCGGTCGGAAGATTAGGGGTTAAAATTTTTAATCGAGTGGCGGCGATGTGGGGGGACCTCGGTTTAGGGGTACATAGGTAGTTTATGGGTGTTAGTGTACTTTAGGGTACAGTAGTTAAGAGCTTTATAAACCGGCGTTAGCCAGAAAGCTCTTAACTCCTGCTATTTTCAGGCGGCTGGAATCTTGTCGTTAGAGCTCTAACGCTCACTGCAGAAACGACTCTAAATACCAGCGTTAGAAAGATCCCATTGAAAAGATAGGCTACGCAAATGGCGTAGGGGGATCTGCGGTATGGAAAAGTCGCGGCTGTAAAGTGAGCGTTAGACCCTTTAATCACTGACTCCAAATACCAGCGGGCGGCCAAAACCAGCGTTAGGAGCCTCTAACGCTGGTTTTGACGGCTACCGCCGAACTCTAAATCTAGGCCTTAGAGTTTAAATGAATTTTTATATTTGTATTTCTTATTGCTGCTATTAATTTCCTAGTTTTTTGTTTCTTCTAAATTTTGGCCAACATTTTACTGGATTTATTGCTGTACCTAAACATTTTAGTTGATGTTTTTAAGTTTAATTATTGAGCCTTATGTAGAAGAAACATATCCTTATTCTTTTTAGCTGTTAAATACTGATAAAAATGTTGCCTCAAAGAATTTTGTCTGTATTTAGAGTAAGACTCTGAAAGCTTTAAAGCTAAGTTTTTATGTATTTTTGTTAGATTGTGTCATAACTTTAATAAAAAAAAGGAAAAGTAATATCAGCTTTTAATACGGCTTTTGGTGTTTCCCAGTAAAGATGAGGCTGAACTTTATGAAGTATATTATTTTGTTCATACTCTTCCCATGTCTTGACTAAGATCTTTTCAAACTCATTTGAATTAAGTAAATAAGTGGGAATTACATTTGTTAAAACTAGAGGTCAACATCTTATCCCAAACCAGGGTCAACCTCATGATAAGTCTACCCAGAAACAAGTACACCTAGGGATTGTAGCCATTTATGAAAAAGGAGTGGACCATTTACCATACAATTTCACAAATTCAATAATAGTATGTCTATTAGACAAATGTGTAGACTCTATGCAATAAAATATATATATATATATATACTGTATATATATATTTGAGAATTGCTGTATTTTTGTAATTTCTAATGACAATTAAAATATATTAATATTGCATTAAACAAATCTATCCCAGAGCCAAATTTTCTAAACTTAAAAAAACAGGGTATATGTTTCAATTACAACTAGATATATATTTTATAAATCTTAACTGTCTAAAATTGCCTTTATTTTCAGTCTTAAAATAAAATGAAAAGTATAGCAAACATATCATATTCCATTATATCATGGACTAAATGGTAAGTTGATTATAGTGACCATTAAGTAATATATTTTTGTATTGGACATTGGCTAAGAATAAGATGATATTAATTTCTATTTTCGGTATTATTTATAATGGTCAAAACAAAAAACACAATCATTTTATATGCTTTCATTTGAGTTGTTTAGTCAATGGATATTTACAGTTTTTATAAATCTTTTATCTATATCATTACTTTAATCCATTTGAATATGTGATTTGTAAATGTAAACATTGTATTAAAATACTGATCAAAATGTAAAATGATTTGTAAGTAATTTAATATGCTTAATAAAAATCAATGTTGTAATATACAGGGGCTTCACTTGGCACTTAAAGGAGATTAAAAACTTTGTATGATATCTTGTCCGAGCAATTTTCACTTGTGATTTTTAACCCAACTAATTATTTCCTGTCTTTTAACAAAAGGAGAATAAGAACATCTCACCTAAACTACACATTTATCTGTCTGCCCAGGGTTTCAGCATTCTCCTGAGTATGTAGAGATTGTATGAGAGTTCCATGACAACAGTGATAGCAGTGCATCTTTCACTGGATTTGGTTTCGTAGTGGTGGCTTCTAAAAAGCTTTCTTATACCAGTGAGTTTCTTTTTGAGTTAATTGAAGTTCTGGATTCTGGCCATGTTTGTTCATGGCATGAAACGAATGAAAACCTCTTTTTTTAGGCAACATTGGTGGTGGTCACTACTCCTTAAAGGAATATAAAATCCATTTTTTTCTTTAATGATTCAGATAGAGCATGCAATTTAAGCAAATTTTTTCTTTGTTCTCTTGCTATTTTTTTTTTTTTAAAAAAAAGCAGGAATGTAAAGCATAGGAGCCGCTAAATTTTTGGTTCAGAACCTGGGTTACATTTGCTTAGTTTTTTGACTGAATGTAGTCACCAATAAGCAAGCACTATCCAGGGTTCTGAACCTAAAATGGGCCGGCTCCTATGCTTTACGTTCTTGCTTTTTAAATAAAGATACCAAGAGTACAAAGAAAAATTGATAATAGGAGTAAATTAGAAAGTTACTTAAAATTGCATGCTCTATCTGAATTATTAAAGAAAACAACTGGGGTTTAGTAGCCCTTTAAAAAAGGAGATGACAGTATCAGAGACTGTTTCAAATCTTGGATGCCAAAGGATACATTCCACAGCCTATGGTTTAAAGGGACAGTCTACACCAGAATTATTATTGTTTAAAAAGATAGATCATTTCTTTATTACCCATTCCCTAGTTTTGCATAACCAACACAGTTATAATCTGTGATTATCTTGTATCTAAGTCTCTGCAAACTGCCCCCTTATTTCAGCTCTTTTGACAGATATCCATTTTATCCAATCAGAGCTGGCTCACTGGAACTACACATGCGTGAGCACAGTGTTATCTATATGACACACATGAACTAACACCCTCTAGTGGTAAAAAACTGTCAAAATACCCTGAGAGAAGAGGCGACCTTCAAAGGCTTAGAAATTAGCATATGAACCTCCTAGGTTTAGCTTTCATCTAAGAATACCAAGAGTACAAAGCAAAATTGGTAATAAAAGTAAATTGCAAAATTGTTTAAAATTACATTCTCTATCTGAATCATGGGAGTTTATTTTGGACTAGACTGTCCCTTTAAGACACTTTAAGACACATCTAATGAGTTATTTGGTTTGCCTCTTTTATTTGGGACCAGTTGATTTCTGCTATGTATTTTTCAGCCATCCCTGTCATCTTTACAACGATAAAATCATGTTTAGCTCCTTGCAAAAATGTATATTGGCAAGATTATTAAATCTAAGATTTAAATCTGGATCCCCTACATATTTAGGGTCAGATTATGAGAGGAGCTCAAAATATCGCTTACAGGAGTGCAATATTTGTGCTCCACTCAGTAATTAAAAAAAAAAAAAAAATTGCAATGTAAAGGCATTTTCAGTGCCATTTTTTTCTAACACCCCACACCCACCAACTTTAACCTCTAAAAACAGCTAAGTGCAATTTTTTTTAAATTAAAAAAAAGCTATATTTTTTTAAAATAAAAAACTACAATATGCTTTATTTTTGGGGCAATTAGGGGATATTTTGAAAATTTACCAGACATGATATCTCTGGTTAATTTTCGGACCGCTAATCACTACTGTGAGCTTGCGGTAGCAATAACTAGCTATTTGTAATAACTGGAAATTTATTGTGCGTCCTTAAACGCTCCACTTGTAATCTAGCCCTTATTTGTTATAGAATGTTGGCGCACTGTATTTGTTCTGCTATATATTAACAGGTCATATATGAAGGGTAATTTAATAGACATTAACATTTGTACATAGGCATCCAAAAGAATGTGATTTTCCTTTATAAAAGACCAGTAAATACAGTAGATTTGCATAATCAACAGATGCATGATAAATATTATTATTCTTTATTTATAAAGCGGCAACAGATTCTGCAGCGCTGCCCATGGGTACAAGGGTAACACTACAATGGAGAAACAATACGATAAGACAAAATTTTACAGACAAAATCAGGGGGACTTGAGGGCCCTATTCCTGTGGGAACTTACAATCTAGATGGGTAGGATGGGAAACAGGAGGTGGGGACTGCAAAGTTGAGAATGATATTAGTGAGGAGATAGAGGGCAGCTGTTAGTTAAGAGAAGTTAATATGTTAAAAAGACGGGTGATAAGCTTCCCTGAATAGAAAGGTCTTTAGGGAACGTTTAAAGGAGGAGAGGTTAGGGGAAAGTCTGACAGCATGAAGAAATGCATTCCACAGGGTTGGTGCCACACAAGAGAAGTCCTGTAGTCTAGCATGAGAGTAGGTGATGGTAGAGGACGCAAGAAGCAGGTCATTGTTGGATCTTAGGGGGCGGGCAGGAGTGTATTTGTTGATAAGTGAGGACAGGTAGGGTGGGGTAGCATTGGTGAGGGCTTTGTAGGTCAGGGTGAGAATTTTGAATTTAACTCTGTTGTGAATGGGGAGCCAGTGAGGGGACTCACAGAGAGGTGCAGCAGAAACAGAGCACTTAGTTTGAACTTCAAATGAGTAGTAGATTTTTTTTTCTGACACATTTTAAAGTTATATTTATTTCCACTCCCAGTATAATGTGACAGCCATCCTCCATGCATCTATGTATATTCTGTGAATTCTTGCACATACTCAGTAGGAGCTAATGACTACAAATATAAAAATACTGTGCACATTTTGTTAATGGAAGTAATTTGGAAAGTTGTTTAAAATTGCATGCACTATCTAAATCAGGAAAGTTTAATATTGACTTGAGTGTTCCTTTAATATAATTGTTCTGGTGTTCAATGTGTGAGACATACTTTTATTTATCTAACATTTTCCCATTTTCCCTGAGAAAACAGCAAATATCCAATTCATATTTTAATTACTTGTCCTGCTTCTTTTGTGATGTAGAAGTAGTTCTACTGCATATTATGCCTCTATGCACATTTCTGTAATGTTCCTGGATAATTAGGGCAATTGCTGGGTCCATAATTATTTATCATCAAATTCATTTGTATTAAAAAAACAATCGGGTAGATTATGAGTTTTGTTGGTAAAGCTGTGCGTGGCTAAGCAGCAGTTTATGCTCACCGCTCACTTGCAGACAGCGCTGGTATTACGTTTTCTTTTAAACCCGGCGTTAGCCGCAGAAAAGTGAGCGGAGAGCAAAATTTTGCTCCACATCTCACCTCAATACCAGCGCTACTTATGGTAGCGGTGAGCTGGCAAAATGTGCTCATGCACGATTTCCCCATAGGAATCAATGGGACAGAGCTGGCTGAAAAAAAAAGAAGCAGCATTCAGCTCCTAACGCAGCACCATTGATTCCGATGGGGAAAAACATTTTATGTCTACACCTAACACCCTAACATGAACCCTGAGTCTGAATACCCCTAATCTTACACTTATTAACCCCTAATCTGCAGCCCCCGAGATCGTCGACACCTACATTATTCTTATTAACCCCTAATCTGCCGCTCCGGACACTGCCGCCACCTACATTATAGTTATGAACCCCTAATCTGCTGCCCCCAACATTGCCGACACCTACATTATATTTATTAACCCCTAAGAACCCCTAATCTGCCCCCCAAATGTTGCCGCAACCTAGCTACAATTATTAACCCCTAATCTGCCTAAGGGGGTCTAACAAATATAATTTAAATAAATCTAAGTAAAATAACTACAATTAACTATTTAAAGCTAAATACTTACCTATAAAATAAACCCTAAGCTAGCTACAATATAACTAATAGTTACATTGTAGCTATTTTAGGATTTATTTTTATTTTACAGGCAACTTTGTATTTATTTTAACTAGGTACAATAGTTATTAAATAGTTATTAACTATTTAATAGCTACCTAGTTAAAATAAAGACAAATTTACCTGTAAAATAAAACCTAAACTAAGTTACAATTACACCTAACACTACACTATAATTAAATTAATTCCTTAAATTAACTACAATTAAATACAATTATCTAAAGTATGTAAAAACCCCACTACATTACAGAAAATAATAAAATAATTACAAGTTTTTTAAACTAATTACACCTAATCTAATTTCCCTAATAAAATAAAAAAGCCCCCCAATATAATAAAAAGCCCTACCCTATATTAAATTACAATAGCCCTTAAAAGGGACTTTTGTGGCTTTGCCCCAAAGTAATCAGTTCTTTTACCTGTAAAAAAAAGTACAATACCCCCCCAACATTAAAACCCACCACCCACACACCAAACCCTACTCTAAAATCCACCCAATCCCACCTTAATAAAACCTAACACTAACCCCTTGAAGATCACCCTACCTTGAGAAGTCTTCACCCAACCGGACCGAAGTCCTCAACGAAGCCGGACGAAGTGGTCCTCCAGACGGGCAGAAGTCTTCATCCAACCTGGGCAGAAGAGGTCTTCCAGATGGGCAAAAGTCTTCATCCAGACGACATCTTCTATCTTCATTCATCCGGCGCGGAGCGGCTCCATCTTCAAGACATCCGACGCGGAGCATCCTCGTCAAACGACATCCAACTGAAGAATGAAGGTTCCTTTAAATTACGTCATCCAAGATGGCGTCCCTTCAATTCCGATTGGCTGATATAATTCTATCAGTGAATCGGAATTAAGGTAGAAAAAATCCTATTGGCTGATGCAATCAGCCAATATGATTGAAGTTCAATCCTATTGGCTGATCCAATCAGCCAATAGGATTGAGCTGGCATTCTATTGGCTGATTGGATCAGCCAATAGAATGCAAGATCAATCCTATTGGCTGATTGCATCAGCCAATAGGATTTTTTCTACCTTAATTCCGATTGGCTGATAGAATTCTATCAGCCAATTGGAATTGAAGGGACGTCATCTTGGATGACGTCATTTAAAGGAACCTTCATTCTTCTGTTGGACGTCGTTTGAAGAGGATGCTCCGCGTCGGATGTCTTGAAGATGGACCCGCTCCGCTCCAGATGGATGAAGATAGAAGATGCCGCCTGGATGAAGACTTCTGCCATCTGGAGGACCTCTTCTTCCCGGCTTGGATGAAGACTTCTGCCCGTCTGGAGGACCACTTCGCCCAGCTTCGTTGAGGTTGGGTGAAGACTTCTCAAGGTAGGGTGATCTTCAAGGGGTTAGTGTTAGGTTTTATTAAGGGGAGATTGGGTGGGTTTTAGAGTAGGGTTGGGTGTGTGAGTGGTGGGTTTTAATGTTGGGGGGTATTGTACTTTTTTTTTACAGGTAAAAGAGCTGATTACTTTGGGGCAATGCCACGCAAAAGGCCCTTTTAAGGGCTATTTGTAATTTAGTATAGGGAAGGGCTTTTTATTATATTGGGGGGGCTTTATTATTTTATTAAGGGGATTAGATTAGGTGTAATTAGTTTAAAAACTTGTAATTATTTTATTATTTTCTGTAATTTAGTGTTTTTTTTCATAATTTAGATAATTTTATTTAATTGTACTTAATTGTAGTTAATTTAGGGAATTAATTTAATTATAGTGTAGTGTTAGGTGTAATTGTAACTTAGGTTAGGTTTTATTTCACAGGAAAATGTGTCTATATTTTAACTAGGTAGCTATTAAATAGTTAATATCGATTTAATAACTATTGTACCTAGTTAAAATAAATACAAATAAAAATAATAAAAATAAACACCGGCGGACTCGTTACAAATGCGATTTATAGTATAGATATCTTTGAGTCCTTATAAATTTTTTAAAATAATTTTAACAGATAGTGTTAATATGAGTGTAACTGTACTTTTACATGTATTTATGTTGTGTTTAGTGCAACTTTTTTTTTCTTCTCCTAACCTTTACACAAGCGTGGAAGTTGTGATAACCCGGCAAGTGTAAATCATGATTGTGTTTACATTTAACTCGTAATACACACTCTAGTTTCATCACGTTTTAAAATCAGAAAAAAATATATATCACTTGTGCGGTACAGTTACCACACCACTTGTAATCTAGCCCTTTATTGGGAATTCATCTTTGAGTTTAATGCTACCTTAAAAATTCCCTTCTTTATTTTGAAATGTTGGGTATAATGAAAATACTATGAAAAATCAAATGTATTATTTTTTATTTAAAATAGGGGTGCCACTTAACTTTTAATGTGTGCTTTATGCTCATGGGTGATTAGTACGCGCTCTATAAGTACCCGATAGATAGATAGATAGATAGATAGATAGATAGATAGATAGATAGATAGATAGATAGATAGATAGATAGATAGAAGTCAAATTCAATGTGATTAATATGTTTAATATTAACTCACTGTGAATTTCTTTCAATAGCATTACTCTGAAAATTGTGTTTTTAGGCATTATTAGTACTTCTCGGTTTTAATTTCTCATGGCGTATTCAACAATCCACTTGAGTTTTGTTGGTAAAGCTGTGCGTGGCTAAGCAGCAGTTCATGCTCACCGCTCACTTGCAGACAGCGCTGGTATTACGTTTTCTTTTAAACCCGGCGTTAGCCGCAGAAAAGTTAGCGGAGAGCAAAATTTTGCTCCACATCTCACCTCAATACCAGCGCTGCTTATGGTAGCGGTGAGCTGGCAAAATGTGCTCATGCACGATTTCCCCATAGGAATCAATGGGGCAGAGCTGGCTGAAAAAAAAGAAGCAGTGTTCAGCTCCTAACGCAGCCCCATTGATTCCTATGGGGAAAAACATTTTATGTCTACACCCCCGACATCGTCGACACCTACATTATTCTTATTAACCCCTAATCTGCCGCTCCGTACACCGCCACCACCTACATTATAGTTATGAACCCCTAATCTACTGCCCCCAACATCGCCAACACCTACATTATATTTATTAACCCCTAAGAAGCCCTAATCTGCCCCCCAAATGTTGCCACAACCTAGCTACAATTATTAACCCCTAATCTGCCTAAGGGGGTCTAACCCTACCCCCTAACAAATATAATTTAAATAAATCTAAATAAAATAACTACAATTAACTATTTAAAGCTAAATACTTACCTATAAAATAAACCCTAAGCTAGCAACAATATAACTAATAGTTACATTGTAGCTATTTTAGGATTTATTTTTATTTTACAGGCAACTTTGTATTTATTTTAACTAGGTACAATAGTTATTAAATAGTTATTAACTATTTAATAGCTACCTAGTTAAAATAAAGACAAATTTACCTGTAAAATAAAACCTAAACTAAGTTACAATTACACCTAACACTACACTATAATTAAATTAATTCCTTAAATTAACTACAATTAAATACAATTATCTAAAGTACGTAAAAACCCCACTACATTACAGAAAATAATAAAATAATTACAAGTTTTTTAAACTAATTACACCTAATCTAATCCCCCTAATAAAATAAAAAAGCCCCACAATATAATAAAAAGCCCTACCCTATACTAAATTACAATAGCCCTTAAAAGGGACTTTTGCAGCTTTGCCCCAAAGTAATCAGTTCTTTTACCTGTAAAAAAAAGTACAATACCCCCCCAACATTAAAACCCACCACCCACACACCAAACCCTACTCTAAAATTCACCCTATCCCACCTTAATAAAACCTAACACTAACCCCTTGAAGATCACCCTACCTTGAGAAGTCTTCACCCAACCGGACCGAAGTCCTCAACGAAGCCTGACGAAGTGGTCCTCCAGACGGGCAGAAGTCTTCATCTAAGCCGGGCAGAAGAGGTCTTCCAGATGGGCAGAAGTCTTCATCCAGACGGCATCTTCTATCTTAATTCATCCGGCGCGGAGCGGCTCCATCTTCAAGACATCCGACGCGGAGCATCCTCTTCAAACGACGTCCAACTGAAGAATGAAGGTTCCTTTAAATTACGTCATCCAAGATGGCGTCCCTTCAATTCCGATTGGCTGATATAATTCTATCAGCGAATCGGAATTAAGGTAGAAAAAATCCTATTGGCTGATGCAATCAGCCAATATGATTGAAGTTCAATCCTATTGGCTGATCCAATCAGCCAATAGGATTGAGCTGGCATTCTATTGGCTGATTGGATCAAAAATATATCACTTGTGCGGTACAGTTACCACACCACTTGTAATCTAGCCCTTTATTGGGAATTTATCTTTGATTTTAATGCTACCTTAAAAATTCCCTTCTTTATTTTGAAATGTTGGGTATAATGAAAATACTATGAAAATCAGATGTATTATTTTTTATTTAAAATAGGGGTGCCACTTAACTTTTAATGTGTGGCTTTATGCTCATGGGTGATTAGTACGCGCTCTATAAGTACCCAATAGATAGATAGATAGATAGATAGATAGATAGATAGATAGATAGAAGTCAAATGCAATGTGATTAATATGTTTAATATTAACTCACTGTGAATTTCTTTCAATAGCATTACTCTGAAAATGCTGTTTTTAGGCATTATTAGTACTTCTCGGTTTTAATTTCTCATGGTGTATTCAACAATCCACTTGCTGGTTTCTGACCACCTGTTCTAACACACCTGCTACAATTTATAAACCATATGTTGTAGTCACTATCTAAAGACATTTAGACTTGATGTGCTTAATGTCTGCATATTTTATAAGCTAAGTTTCTCAATGTGCTTAAAAAGAATTTGAAAGCATGAATATAAGAAACTTGTAAGACAGTAGATATTGACTTGTTACAATTTCTTTTAGGCAAAATAAATATAAATCTTTCCTAGTGTTGAAATTTACCAGACAATAACAGCTCTGTTGGTTATTAGTAATATCTTTTGGAAAGTAAAACTCATATATTATCTATATTACAAAAAGCAGCTTAGCCTTGTAGAGATACAGAGGAAGTCAATTTAATAGTTTAGCCCAGTTTCGTACTAATGCAATAAAGCTTTACATTTGTTTATGAAAATCTCTGTATATATATTTTTTAATATGTGAAAGCAAAATGAACATAGCTTTTGGGCTTATTTAAAAACTTTTACAATAGCTAGAAAAACATTGCCCATAAACATGATTTTAGATTGCAAAATGCTTCTTAACTGCTTAAAGGATAATAAAAGATGAATGCTTATAAACTCATACCGAACAGAAATAGGGCAAAATCCTAATATGGTTGGAAGTGATGATGGTACACCATTTGTTATGTTAATATGTAACAGAAAATAAAATAAAGCTATAGGTAAAATAGAATGTTAAAACTACACTTAAAGGGACAGTCTACTACAGATTTGGTATTATTTAAAAAGATAGATGATCCCTTTAAAACCAATTCCCCAGTTTTGCATAACCAACACGGTTATATTAATACACTTTTTACCTCTGTAATTACCTTGTATCTAAACCTCTGCAGACTGCCCTCTTATTTCAGTTCTTTTGACAAACTTAAATTTTAGCAGTGCTGACTCATAAATAACTCCATGGGAGTGAGCACAATGTTATCTATATGACATACATGAACTAGAGCTATCAGTGAAAAACTGTCAAATGCACTGGCCTGCAAAGACTAAAACAGTAATATATGAGCCTACCTAGGTTTAACATTTAACAAAGAATACCAAAATAACATAGCAAATTCGATGATAAAAGGTAAATTGGAAAGTTGTTTAACAATGCATGTCCTATCTGAATCATAAAAGTTTAATTTTGACTTTTCTTGCAAATAAAAATAAATAAATAAGAATGTCGGCCTAAATAATAATATAATAATTGATAATAATAGTAATAATTGGAGCCCAGTCATACTTATGTTCTTGTTTCAGTTATGAATGAGAGCAGATACTTAAATACTAGTGCAGATATGGAAAATACCATTTTTATGTGCTCATTGGTCAAAGGAAATATTACTAGTGGTGAAACACTACAGATGGTGATTGTACCAAGTTCTAAGGAACAAATAAACAGGACAAAGGATAAGACTAAATTGACTCATATTGACCATTAATTTTTGAAATGGACAACTTTATTTCACATCAATAAATTATATATTTTTTTAATTAAAAAAGGTCTAACAAGATTTTAAAACCTGGAGATTCTCTCATAAGCAAAATAAAAATATACTTGTTTATTATCAATAGAAAATGAACAAAGGAAGACTATAACCTTCAATAGAAATTGGATTTACAGTGACTATGAAAAACCACAGCATATCAGTTACAATCTTAAATTCCTTTAAATTTGGTGCTAGTATCGTCTTTAGTAACAGTGACTCTTGGGAAGCACAGAACAAATCACAACACTAATAGTGAGTACTCACGGAAATAATAATTTGATTGACAATACACATTCTTGGAACGTTGCTATTGGCTGAAATGTTTCTAAGACTATGCTTTCGGTTTTAAATGATCAGGAGAATTTAGTATGCGTGCACACGCTATTGGCCAAGTGACAATGAATGCATTCGATAATGTTTTAATATTTTAACTTTGTATGAATATCCCTTAATAAATTGTATCTTTTCTTTGTAATATTGTGGTGTGAAAGATCCCGTATCTTTAGCGTGTATTTGCGCATACTAAGATTTTAACGTGGAACCAAGTGTAAACAACATCATCATGTGTCATTTAGGAAATATTTACATTATAATACAGCTTGTACATTCAACCTAGGTAGTTTCATTTAATTTTTAATTCTTTTATATACATAGTGCCATTAAACAGATAGTACAGTACTACAGGGAGTGCAGAATTATTAGGCAAGTTGTATTTTTGAGGATTAATTTTATTATTGAACAACAACCATGTTCTCAATGAACCCAAAAAACTCATTAATATCAAAGCTGAATAGTTTTGGAAGTAGTTGTTAGTTTGTTTTTAGTTATAGCTATTTTAGGGGGATATCTGTGTGTGCAGGTGACTATTACTGTGCATAATTATTAGGCAACTTAACAAAAACCAAATATATACCCATTTCAATTATTTATTTTTACCAGTGAAACCAATATAACATCTCAACATTCACAAATATACATTTCTGACATTCAAAAACAAAACAAAAACAAATCAGTGACCAATATAGCCACCTTTCTTTGCAAGGACACTCAAAAGCCTGCCATCCATGGATTCTGTCAGTGTTTTGATCTGTTCACCATCAACATTGCGTGCAGCAGCAACCACAGCCTCCCAGACACTGTTCAGAGAGGTGTACTGTTTTTCCTCCTTGTAAATCTCACATTTGATGATGGACCACAGGTTCTCAATGGGGTTCAGATCAGGTGAACAAGGAGGCCATGTCATTAGATTTTCTTCTTTTATACCCTTTCTTGCCAGCCACGCTGTGGAGTACTTGGACGCGTGTGATGGAGCATTGTCCTGCATGAAAATCATGTTTTTCTTGAAGGATGCAGGCTTCTTCCTGTACCACTGCTTGAAGAAGGTGTCTTCCAGAAACTGGCAGTAGGACTGGGAGTTGAGCTTGACTCCATCCTCAACCCGAAAAGGCCCCACAAGCTCATCTTTGATGATACCAGCCCAAACCAGTACTCCACCTCCACCTTGCTGGCATCTGAGTCGGACTGGAGCTCTCTGCCCTTTACCAATCCAGCCACGGGCCCATCCATCTGGCCCATCAAGACTCACTCTCATTTCATCAGTCCATAAAACCTTAGAAAAATCAGTCTTGAGATATTTCTTGGCCCAGTCTTGACGTTTCAGCTTGTGTGTCTTGTTCAGTGGTGGTCGTCTTTCAGCCTTTCTTACCTTGGCCATGTCTCTGAGTATTGCACACCTTGTGCTTTTGGGCACTCCAGTGATGTTGCAGCTCTGAAATATGGCCAAACTGGTGGCAAGTGGCATCTTGGCAGCTGCACGCTTGACTTTTCTCAGTTCATGGGCAGTTATTTTGCGCCTTTGTTTTTCCACACGCTTCTTGCGACCCTGTTGACTATTTTGAATGAAACGCTTGATTGTTCGATGATCACACTTCAGAAGCTTTGCAATTTTAAGAGTGCTGCATCCCTCTGCAAGATATCTCACTATTTTTTTACTTTTCTGAGCCTGTCAAGTCCTTCTTTTGACCCATTTTGCCAAAGGAAAGGAAGTTGCCTAATAATTATGCACACCTGATATAGGGTGTTGATGTCATTAGACCACACCCCTTCTCATTACAGAGATGCACATCACCTAATATGCTTAATTGGTAGTAGGCTTTCGAGCCTATACAGCTTCCTCATGCATAAAGAGGATGATGACCACATCATCCTCATGCATAAAGAGGATGATGTGGTCAAAATACTCATTTGCCTAATAATTCTGCACACAGTGTATAATCAAAATGGAAATAGTTGTTTTCAATAAAATAAAGACTATTTTAAAACACAAAAACGAAACCAAAGATACAAGCAGAGAAGATTGTGACTTAATGGTGGGGAAAATAGTAATTTTAACAATTTTATTTTTTATAAAATATTAATGAAAAAGTCTGGATTTTCGGAATAATTATAGATTTTTTTTAATTCTAATTTTAGGGATTTGTCCCTGTGCTATGTTAAACAGTGTAGTCTCAAAAAGGGACCTGAAAGCTTGTAATTATATTCCTTATTAGCTATTAAAGATATCACATGTACATCACTTTTGTATGTTGCTTTTACAAAGTATTTTTTACTTTGTTTCAATAACTATTTTATTCCCTTTTAGAACGGGGAAACAGATCAGCAAATAAGAAATGTCTGTATAAAACTAAAACATATGTATCTTTTCACAAAATATTCTACAAATCAGTGATAAACTACAAAAATCATAAACAACATTCTAATTGTATAGTATAGGATCTGATTAAATAAGGATAATTTTACAATATTGATAAAGTAGAAAGCTAATTATTTCTCCTGTGTGAACTTTATTAATCTGGGCATATATAATATATTTTTTAAATGTTATTCTATTTTGTAAACATAGATTTACAGTTGCATTTCAGCCTTGTTTTGTAGCTAATTTTTCATTAAAATTCCCAAATTATCTATATATTTATTGGTATAATTTTTAACATTTTTTTCAACACTAGGACATAGATGGTTTGTATTTTATAAAATATCTTTTTGCATAAATTGTCTATTTTAAAGAAAAGTTCAAATATCAACCAAACTTTACATTTTCTCTGCAGAAAAACACAAAAGATTAAAGCCAGCTAGGAACATGCAGTACTTTTTGACATAGCTACTTTAAAGAAACCAATTTTTATGTCAAAATTCCACCAAGCTCAGGATTATTTGCTGACTAAAGCTGCTTTCCTTTTTTCAACTATCTTATCTCTTTGTGTTCTTATTTCATGACAAGGAATGAAAACTTGTGGCAATCAGTGATGCAGAAAAGCTGAACTGTATCATTAAATACAGCATCACTTACACAATAGCCAATCCAGGGTAGTTTATTCAACCGTTCATGTTAAACCTACCAACTTAAAGCAACTAGCAGCAAACAATAAAACAAAAACATACATTAAATATTGTTGTGGTGTTTTAGCTAGCAGTAAATATAATGTTCAAATGTATCCACTGAAAAGTAAACAATTCTATTCAGCTGTTAGTAACCTTGTAGTTGAGACCTTGTATTTACCTTAAAGGGACATAATACTCATATGCTAAATCACTTGAAACTGATGCAGTATAACTTTAAAAAGCTGACAGGAAAATATCACCTGAGCACCCCTATGTAAAAAAGGAAGATATTTTACCTCACAATCTCCTCAGCTCAGCAGAGTAAGTTCTGTGTAAAAAGTTATACTTCACCTGCTCCCAGCTGCAGGTAAAAATAAAAATAAATAAATGAAGAAATGAACAGCAGCCAATCAGCATCAGCAGTGCTGAGGTCATGAACTCTTACTGTGATCTCATGAGATTTGACTTAACTCTCATGAGATTTCATAGTAAGCTTCCTTTACCTGATTGGTGAAATAATATGAGAGTTCACGAGGCTCATCCTTTCAGCTGTCCCAGGACAGACACACTAAAATGCTGCTTAGAAATCCTTTACAATGGGAGGTGGCTACTGAGGAACTTTTGAGGTAAAATATCTTTGTTTTTTACATACAGATGTTCAGATATTTTCTAGTCAGCTTTTTACAGCTATACTGCATCACTTTCAAGTGTTTAAACATTTGGGTATTATGGCCCTTTAATGGTATAATAAAGAAAATACAAGTTTCTACAATAGTGCTTTGAAAATTGGTCTTATTGTTTTATATGTTTGAGTTAGCAGAGACTCAGCCTAATGTGCACTGTTATATGCAAAAGCTCCTGCTGTACCATATGTTTTGGAATTTATAACTCAAAAAATAAAGACTGTGTCCCATATTTATCAAGGTCTGTCTGACCTGATCCTACAGTGTGGATCAGGTCCAACAGACCTCGCTGAATACAGCGAGCAATACGCTCACCGTATTCAGCATTGTACCAGCAGCTCACAAGAGCTGCTGGTGCAACGTCGCCCCCTGCAGACTCACGGCCAATCAGTCACCAGCAGGGGGGTGTCAATCAACCCGATCGTACTCAGAGCAGGCGGACAGGTTGTGGAGCAGCGATCTTTGTGACCGCTGCTTCATAACTGCTTTTTCTGGCGAGCCTGCAGGCTCCATTCGGAGCTTGATAAATATGCCCCTACGGCTTCAATTAAAAAAAGACTGCATATTTTCAAGAGCTCACCTTCGATAAAGCTTCGATGAAACACATCACGTGATGTGAGTTGGGGTCAGAGGAATTTCTTTTTTAATACTGATGCCGTCTAGGTCTGTGATTTTTACTATATTTTTACAATAAATTCTATGTTTTATCTTCTCATCGCTTGTGATTTGGAAGTGAGATTCATCAGTAAGTTAACATTCTTTTTTGCTTCAACATGACACAGTCTATGATTGATCAGTACACTATGGCCTTATAATTTTTATCTACCTACTTTATGTTCTTCCCATTTTTTGAAGCATGTTCACTTTAATCTACTTCATATGTTGAGGCATATTTAAAAAAAAGGAAGGAAAATATGCTGTAAATATTCACGGAAATAGCAACAGGAAGCGTTAAAGCAGTACTTGAAAAAACAAGCAGAGAAATTAGGGTGTTTTTATTTACTGGGAGTTTTCTTTCGCATGTTTTTTATTGTATTTATTGTATTTAATGTGTGTCCGATTAGCAAGACTGAAGACTTCGTTTAAAAGGTTAGGGCTAAAATAAAAGTTGCACCAAACACAATATAAATACATTTAAATACACTTTTATAATCATAGAAGTATAGTTTTATATCTTACATTTACATTATTAATTATATATATAGAAATATATATATTTAAAAATAAAAATAATTTATAGGAATAAAAATTATGAGTGATGCTATGTGTGCTGTTAATCTAATGTGGTGTCGAGTTAAGGCACATGAAGAATTAGTTTAATCTTGCAGAGCAGTATGTAAATATTAAATATAAAACATAATAATAATAATAATAATAATACATATTAAAATAAACAGTACACCCCTCACATTTTTGTAAATATTTTATTATATCTTTTTATGTGACAACACTGAAGAAATGACACTTTGCTACAATGTAAAGTAGTGAGTGTACAGCCTCTATAACAGTGTACATTTGCTGTCCCCTAAATGGATATGTCCAAATTGGGCCTAATTAGCCATTTTCCCTCCCTGGTGTCATGTGACTTGTTAGTGTTACAAGGTCTCAGGTGTAAATGGGGAGCAGGTGTGTTAAATTTGGTCGTATCGCTCCCACACTCTCTCATACTGGTCACTGGAAGTTCAACATGGCACCTCATGGCCAGGGCCGGACTGGGACCAAAAATAGGCCTAGGCATTTTAAGGCAAAGCAGCCCTCCCCCCGGTTTCTTACTTATTGCAAGCTTGTTTGGGGTGATTGACATTATGTACTCTAGCCCAACCAGAGCAGGGGACGGCATTGCACAAGAATCCTCTTGTGCAATGTTAAATTTCACACTGCTATGAAACCTGTCTGCCTTTAGGGATGCTAAATTCACCCCAATGTGTGACTTCCAGCACTACAGAAATATACTTGCAGACCAAACATATAAAAACACTCTTATGCACACACATCACACATACACTCACCATTATGCACGCACATCACACATACACCCACTTATGCTCACCATTATGTACGCACATCACACATACATCCACTTACGCACTCATGTGGTATCCAAAAAGTGGGAAAAGAAGTAGCGCTCCAAGCCCAGATGTAAAAATCCAAACTTTATTCCAAACTCATAAAAACATATAATGTTAAAAGCGGTCAGCACAAAAATGTGCAAAAAACAGGTGAATGAACAGGTGCAAACAGCAAACGTTTTGTGCACTTGCGCACTTGGACACTGCTAGTTTGTGCACCTGTTCATATCTCTATTTATAGCAAATGATCTTAAAGTGATATAGCAATTAAAATTTAAACAACCTGTAATTTGTATATGTTTAAGGGAGCCTATAACAAGAAACCTGTTTTAATGGATTAAATATTGTAATGCCTTATTAATGATAGTTTTTTGTTAGACATATGTTCTAAGAATATTTATACACAATGATCTCTGTACCTATTCAGAGAGAATAATACATGAAAAAATAGTGTATATACTATATCTATGAAAATACCCTGTAAGTTTAAATACTCTATATACGTATTCTTTCAGGAGGATATGATATATCTAAGACTGAAAATACAAAAATTTCAGACTATTTGGCAAACAAATCTAGGTCCCTTCTCATATTTAGACTCAAAGGATAAGTAGTTTGTAAATTGAACAGCCAGAGAATTTCCCTTTTGTCAAGAGTCATTTCCCTGTCTCCTCCTGTCACGAATACCTCAGGATTCAGCTAAGAAAGGGTTAATCTAAGAACAGTTGTTTTTTTTTTTTTTTTTTTTTAAATAGCTGTGTACTGGGTTTGTGTTTCTTTGAAGTACCAGGAGCATCATAAATGCTTGGCAGTGTAAACAGGATAGAATTTTATGGCTTAGACTGTCAGAAGAATACATGATACAAAACAGGGCCTCAGTCACAGAAAACTGATAAGGTCACTAAAAGGACATTGGTATTATGTATATATGTGTTTAAAACTGTTATAACATTAAGTGAAGGGAAATCTGTCATATCTGGTATCATATTGATTCTCCCAATGAAACCAAGAGAGGAATGGTCAGTATATCTGACTATAGAGTGGCCTATCAGAAATTATAATGGGTTCTATAATTTCAGGCAAAAAACTTATTTTACTGAAGGTCATAAAGACAGGGGGGTTTCTTAGCCCGCCCAGGAGGGTGTGGTCAGGCAACCTGATCTATGGAAAAGAGGTATAAGAATCTTTTTTCAACTCTGAGAGTCATTCTTACAAGGGGAGCTGTTCTGCAGAGTAAGAATCCATCGCTTCATGCCAGCCCCTGGCACAGATCTTGAAACTAGGAAAGTATTCAATTCTGTTTTTCTCCTTTTTTATTTTAAAACACTGTTTGCTAATGTGTCATTTTATTTGTACCAACTTTTTATTAATAATGCATTGTGCATAATATTTTTGGCATAATAAATAATTCTTTTATAAAGTTTGGCCTTTGTTTAATAATTGAACCACGTTACTGAAAGAGACTGGAATATTAGAACTGTATAATTTAGGTTATTTTTCTGCTAAATTGTACTCAGAGAGTGAATGTGTAAGTCTGGGTTTTTCCTTAGGATTTTCCCTTCAATACATTTTAAGTGGTGGCAGCTGAGATATTGTAGTTAGTTAGTGTGGGTGGCATTAAAGGAGTTTTGGGGTATTTCTTTTATGTCTAGTACAGACTGGAGAGTGTTGTTAACCCTTGCACCCACTGAACTAAATCACAAGCTGGCCTGGTGTGGCTAGATTGTGACCTATCAGTGAGAGTAGAAGGGGTCTGATAACCCTTTCTGTGCCAAATAAGTGACTGGCGCAGGGTTGGATAACCTTGGTTCATCACAAATTGGTGGGCAGCGGTGTAGATAATTTTTTTATTAGATTATAGTGCTTGTGGATTTGCTAGTGTGAAAATCCCGGTACTAAAAGAAATTGTTTCTTACAATTTCCAAAGGCTAAAACTCAGTGCATTATATAGTCACACATTGCAAATAGTCCCCTTCCCTATTCTCTGTTTTCTTTTCTGTTTTATTTTTGCTATGGAATCATACGAGCAACATACTAAAGAAGTGTTGGCACTCTTATGCCAGCAGCGTGATATTCCAACACGTGGAAAGAACAAAGAGGTACTAATACAAGCTCTTGTTGAATATGATAACAGCCAAATCACACCAGTTGAGGTCTCAGGAGAGATGTCTGCAGCTGGGGGCAGCGATTCATCAGGATCTGGAGATCCATTGGACTGTTATTTGCAAACTGTTCTTAAACATATCGGCTCGTGGATGCAAGTTTGCGCATGGAACTGATTACAAAGTTTTATGAGAGACAGGCTGCTGTGGCAGCAGCTGAGAGACAGGCTACTGTGGAAGCGGCTGAGAGAGAGTCTCTGGCAGCTGAAAGACAGGCTGCTGAACGACAGGCTGAGAGAGAGTAACAGCTACAGCTTGCACGGTTGGAGAGAGGGATGGTCTCCCCTGTTGTTAGTGAACCTAGAGACCCACCTGCTCCCCGAGTGCGTGCAGAGAATTTTCCCACTCTGGAGAAAGATGGAAATGTGGATGTATTCCTGTGTAGCACTGGAGGCGTTTGCTGAACTACCCCCAGAGTTTGTTCAGGACTATGATTCCATTAAATCTCCACTGCAGAGGAGGTATAATCTTACTCCTGAGGTGTACAGGAAGAAATTCCGTTCTCTGCAGAATGGTTTGTCAGAGAGCTATACTACAGCTGTTGGGAACTTGATGACAGCCTTTAAACAGTGGGTCAGAGGATTAAAAGTTGCCACTATGGAGGAGCTGGAAGATTTGATCGTGAAGGAGCAATTTATGCAGCTGTGCCCAGCAGAAGTTCAAGAATGGGTTTTGGACCGTAAACCCATAACAGCATTGAAAGCTGGTGAGCTGGCTAATTTTTACAAAGCCAACAGGTCACCAGGGAATCGGAAAAAATCCTTTTCTAAGGGGGGATCCATCTGGAAAGGAGCTGCTGCACGACTCCCCTTCACAAAACCTGCTGTGTCTTTATCTAGTGTGTCTGCTCCCTCTGGGAAAGGAGAGGCGGGTGGTGCACCTGGGCAGGGAGATACCCGCAAGTGTTTTGCTTGTCAAAAAATGGGTCACATCAGCATTAACTGCCCAGAAAGGAAGAAACCTTCAGCATCAGCAGGAGGAGGCCACTCCTCAGGATTATCATCTTCGGTTTTGTTTGTAACCCGGCCAGAGGAAAGTACCAATGAGAACCTACAACCTGTGACTGTTGGAGATAAGGTAACATTGGGGCTTAGGGACACGGGTGCAGAAGTGACTATTGTGCATCCAGAGCTAGTGAGCTCGAGGACATTATCCCTGGAAAGACTCTAGCAGTAAAAGGGATTGGGGGAGTACAACCTGCAGTGCCTATGGCACGAGTATATCTAAATTGGGGAGCAGGAAGAGGGTTAATAGATGTGGGAGTGTCAGATAATATTCCTACAAATGTATTGCTTGGGACTGATTTGGGTAGATTATTGTCACAGTATATACATGATCATGATACCTGTGACCTAGGTAAACAAAAAAGGGGTCCTAATGTACAAGAGGCCATTTGTAACTATGCTCAGATATATGCTGAAGGGGAGGGGGGCAGGGTGTGTGTGTGATGCAGCCTTTACCTGAACCAGACATGTCTGTAGGGCCCTGTGAAAATATGGGAGGATGCACTGACAGAGAGAGAGAGAGAGAGAGAGAGAGAGAGAGAGAGAGAGAGAGAGAGAGAGCTGAATGAGAATGACAGTCTGTTGGTGTGTGAACCAATCATCCCTAAGTACCAAAAGTTTGTAGAAGTAGTGCCAAAGGAGGAGGGCCCCTCTGTATCAGTGGTGACCCGACAGCAGTCTGCCCAGATTAGGGAGCAGGGGGTGCTTCAGCCTGAGGACCCAGGGGAGAACACTGATAAGGAAGGTGGGGGGTCTCAAACAGCACAGTCACTAATAATTGGTCAGAGTCAGGATTTTCAGCAGGCCCAGGGGACCGATCCCACACTAGAGAAGATCAGGGACCTAGCTAGGCAGCTGCCTGCTGACTCTGATAATGAGAGAGTGTACTGGGATAAAGGGAGGTTGTACCAGGAGTCCATTCCAGTGCGGGGACAGGATCCCTGGCTAGCTGAGAGACAGTTAGTGGTACCTAAACAGTTTAGAGTGCAACTATTGGGAGTGGCCAATGAAATTCCTATGGCAGGACATCTAGGGGTACAGAGAACCAAAACCCGGTTGTCCCATCACTTTTATTGGCCAGGGATGGGTACTGATGTTGCTAATTATTGTCACTCCTGTCCTGCATGTCAGAAAGTGGGGAAACCTGGGGAAGTGGGACGTGCCCCTTTAATTCCCCTCCCCATAGTGACTGAGCCCTTTGAGAGGGTGGCGGTGGATATAGCAGGGCCCCTAGCTATCCCAAGCAGTTCAGGGAAAAGATTCATTCTGACGGTAGTGGATTATGCGACCTGCTACCCAGAGGCGGTGGCCCTACCATTTATCAGAGCTGATAAAGTGGCTGATGCTTTATTGGGTATCTTTGCAAGGGTAGGTAGGAAATGCTAACTGATCAGGGCACGCAATTTATGTCTGGCCTGATGCAGAGTCTATGTAAAAAGGTGCCGGTAGAACACCTAGTGACTAGCCCATACCATCCCCAGACCAATGGCTTGTGTGAAAGGTTTAATGGGACCCTGAAGCAGATGCTCAAAACCTTTGTGGAGTCACAGGGGAAGGACTGGGAGTGTTACCTGCCGCACCTCCTATTTGCTTATAGAGAGGTGCCCCAGGAATCCACTGGTTTCTCTCCCTTTGAACCCCTATATGGACGCAGAGTGCATGGCCCCCTTGATCTGATCAAGGAGGAGTGGGAAGGGAAATTGGGTGCTCAAGAGACCTTGGTAGTAGACTATGTAATAAGGTTCAGGGACAGAATGCATAGCCTAGTGGGGGAGGTACAGAAAAACCTAAAGGCTGCCCAGTCTAAGCAGAAGCAGTGGTATGACCGGAATGCCAGAGAGAGAGTGTATGATGTGGGACAGAAAGTGTTTTATAACCCATGAGACAGAACAAACTACAGGCTGCCTGGGAGGGTCCATTTACTATCCTAAAGAGAATGAATGATGTGAACTATGTGGTGTCTCTGGATGAGGAGGGTAAAAGGCAGAAAATCTATCATGTAAATATGATAAAAGCCTATTATGACAGAGAACCCACCGTGTTAACTGTGTGTAGTTTGCCTGGAGAAGAGCATGAGACTGACCCCCATGTTGATTTACTGGCCCCCACCAGAAAAAACAACACCCTAGAAGCTGCCTAGATTAGTGCCCACTTAACTGGGGATCAGGGGCATCAGCTGTATGAGGTGCTTAGGCCTTACTATAGCGTGTTCACAGGGAATCCTGGCAGGACACACTTAGTCACACATCATGTAGATACTGGGAATTACCATCCCCTCAGACAAACAGCTAACAGAGTATCCTTGCAGGTCAGTGCTGACATAAAAAGGGAGATAGAGGAGATGCTAGAGATGGGAGTGATTTGCAAGTCCCACAGCCTCTGGGCCTCCCCAGTAGTACTAGTAAAAAAAAAGGACAAAACCACTAGGTTCTGTGTAGATTACAGAAAGCTAAACTTAGTGACTGAATTTGATGCCTATCCTATGCCTCGCATAGATGAGCTACTGGACAGGCTAGCAGGGGCCAAGTTTCTTAGTATCATGGATCTCAGCAGGGGATACTGGCAGATCCCTATGACCCCAGAAGCACAAGAGAGGTCTGCCTTTATCACTCCTTTTGGGTTGTATGAATTCCAAGTGATGCCCTTTGGGATGAAAAATGCCCCTGCCACATACCAACGGCTAGTTAACCACTGATTGGAGGGGCTAGAGGGGCAAGCTGTTGCATACCTGGATGATATTGCAGTGTTTAGTGATACCTGGGAGGAACACCTCACAAATTTAGCCAGTGTGTTGGACCGAATAGCCACTGCTGGGCTAACTATAAAACCAGATAAGTGTCAGCTGGGCATGGGGGAGGTCCAGTACTTGGGCCACCTGGTGGGAGGAGGGGTACCGCGCCCCGAGCCAAGTAAAACTGAAGCCATAATGACCCCTAAGACAAAGAAAGAGGTTATGTCCTTTCTGGGTACCGCCGGGTATTATAGAAAGTTCGTGCCACACTATAGTACCATAGCCAAACTCCTAACAGACCTTGCAAAAAAAAGTCTACCTCAAACAGTCAAATGGACCCCTGAGTGTGACAGGGCTTTTAATGCATTGAAAATTGCCCTTACGGACTCCCCTATACTACAGGCCCCTGATTTCCACAGGAGATTCGTGGTGCAAATGGATGCTTCCAACTATAGGCTAGGGGCTGTGCTGAGTCAGGTGGATAAGAAAGGAGAGGAGCACCCCATTGTGTACCTCAGCAGGTAATTACTTCCACGAGAAGTGGCATATGCCACTGTGGAAAAAGAATGCCTTGCTATAGTTTGGGCCTTGCAAAAGCTACAGCCTTATCTGTATGGATGCCAGTTTACAGAGATAACTGACCACAACACCTTACACTGGTTACATAGGGTAGCTGGCTCAAATGGTAAACTCCTCAGGTGGAGCCTAGCTCTACAACAACATGAGTTTACAATCCAACATAAAAAGGGCAGTATGCACGGTAACGCTGATGGTCTTTCACGCCAGGAGGAGTGTCCTCTTTGATACGCAGCTGAAGTGGCTTATAGCCACCCCTTTTGTGTCTCTTATTGGGGGAGGTGTCACGAATACCTCAGGATTCAGCTAAGAAGGGGTTAATCTAAGAACAGTTGTTTGTTTTTTTAAAAATAGCTGTGTACTGGGTTTGAGTTTCTTTGAAGTGCCAGGAGCATCATAAATGCTTGGCAGTGTAAACAGGATAGAATTTTATGGCTTAGACTGTCAGGAGAATACATGATACAAAACAGGGCCTCAGTCACAGAAACTGATAAGGTCACTAAAAGGACATTGGTATTATGTATATATGTGTTTAAAACTGTTATGACATTAAGTGAAGGGAAATCTGTCATATCTGGTATCAAATTGATTCTCCCATGAAACCAAGAGAGGACCGGTCAGTATATCTGACTATAGAGTGGCCAATCAGAAATTATAATGGGTTCTATAATTTCAGCCAAAAAACTTAGTTTACTGAAGGTCATAAAGACAGGGGGGTTTCTTAGCCCGCCCAGGAGGGTGTGGTCAGGCAACCTGATCTATGGAAAAGAGGTATAAGAATCTTTTTTCAACTCTGAGAGTCATTCTTACAAGGGGAGCTGTTCTGCAGAGTAAGAATCCATCGCTTCATGCCAGCCCCTGGCACAGATCTTGAAACTAGGAAAGTCTTCAATTCTGTTTTTCTCCTTTTTTTATTTTAAAACACCGTCTGCTAATGTGTCATTTTATTTGTACAAACTTTTTATTAATAATGCATTGTGAATAATATGTTTGGCATAATAAATAATTATTTTATTAAGTTTGGCCTTTGTCTAATAATTGAACCACGTTACTGAAAGAGACTGGAGTATTAGAACTGAATAATTTAGGTTATTTTTCTGCTAAATTGTACTCAGAGAGTTAATGTGTAAGTCTGGGTTTTTAAGTGGTGGCAGCTGAGATATTGTAGTTAGTTAGTGTGGGTGGCATTAAAGGAGTTTTGGGGCATTTATTTTACATCTAGTACAGACTGGAGAGTGATGTTAACCCTTGCACCCACTGAACTAAATCACAAGCTGGCCTGGTGTGGCTAGATTGCGACCTATAAGTGAGAGTAGAAGGGGTCTGATAACCCTTTCTGTGCCAAATAAGTGACTGGCGAAGGTTTGGATAACCTTGGTTCGTCACACCTCCCCTTCTCCAAAGGGGAACAAAATCTATTCCCTGGACAGTTAGAGCTGATGTGTCAGAGTTATGTAGTGTCTTGAAGTGTCTAGACACAGGTGTGTCTGAATGGTCATCTTCTATGGAGCGCAAGTGCTCCAGAAATCTGTCTTTCAAGAGTCTCTTAGTTTTCCCTGTATATTGTTTGAAACAGATTTTGCATGTGAGGAGATAAACCACATGTGTAGTTGCACAGTTAATATAATAGTTAATTTTATAGTTCTTATTGGTAACTGTGGATGTGAATTCCTCTCCATCACATACAAAATCGCATGTTGTACCTATCGGGCGCCTGCATTTATAAAAACCTCTCCTTTGTTGTAACCAACATGTTGTTTTTTTGGCTTTTAAATCCGAAGGATAAAGATAGTTGGCAAGGGTTTTACCTCTTTTTAATACAAAATCACACCCATCTTTCAGGATGTCTTTTAAGATTGGGTCAGAATAAAGAATAGGTATTGAATCTTTGAAAATGTTACATATTTTATTATATTCCAAACTATATGTGGTGATGAATTTGATTTTTTGATTGTTTAATACACCTTTTTGTTTGTTTTTATATTTAAGCAAATCCTGTCTTGGGGTTTGATCTACACTTTGTTTAGCTTTATTCAAGATTTTTTTCAGTGTAACCTCTGTCCAGGAACCTTTTTGTTGCTTCTTGTGATTGTTTTTGATATTCAGCATTAGTTGTGCAATTTCTCTTTATTCTGGTGTATTCTCCTTTGGGAATACCCTTCACTACATGTCTTGGATGACATGAATTGTATTTGAGAATTGTATTCCCTGCTGTCAATTTTCTGTATATGGTAGTTTCAACAATATGATTGTCAGTACTTGTTAATGTTATGTCAAGAAAATGGATCTGTTTATTACTCTGTTCACTGGTAAATATTAAGTCACAATTGTTATTATTGAGATATTTACAAAAGTCAGCTGCTTCATCCTCATCTCCCTCGAACACAAATAGCAGATCATCAATATATCTGTAGAATAGAATGATCTTGTCTCTGTAGGGATTTCTATCTCCAAAGACGTGGGACAGCTCCCACCAACCCATAAAAAGGTTGGCATAGGAAGGGGCAAATTTTGCCCCCTCCCAGCTGTCCCACGTCTCTGGAGATAGAAGCTGTTCTGAAACATGAAAAAATTGTGACTCAAAAGATATTCTATAGCTCTCAGTATAAAAATCTTAGTAGGAGATGTAAAATCAGTGTGTTGTTCCAAGAAATATTCAATTGCAGTAATTCCCTTTTCATGTTGTATGGTAGTATAAAGTGAGGAAACATCTGCTGAGATAAATCTGTATGAAGGTTTCCATTGCAAATTTTGAATTCTACTCAAAAGGGCTGTGATATCTTGTATGTAGCTTGGTAATTCCCTGACCAGAGGCTGTAAGAAGGAATCTATAAGCTCAGACATAGGCTCATTCAAAGAGTCTATGCCCGCTATGATTGGTCTGCCTTGGGGAAATTGTAAATTTTTGTGTGTTTTTGGAACATAATGGAATACAGAAATGACTGGTAATTGTGGAATAATCCTTTCTTGAATAGATTTGTTAATGATATTATTTTATGTCTTGCATAAAGGACTAAATTAGTCAGTTCATTCCTGTATTTCATTGTGGGATTGTCCCTCAGTTTGATATAAACTGCTGTATCACCAAGTTGTCTCAGAGACTCAGCAACGTAGTCCTCCTTATTAAGGACGACCACTTTGCCGCCCTTATCAGATTGCCTGATGACTAAGCTGTCATCTGTAGCTAATGTTTTTAATGTTTCCTTTTCTTTATGGGTAAAATTAGATTGAAACTTGTTATTTTTTTGTTAAGTTTGTAATTGTCTTAATTTTTCTTCTATTGTGTTCTGAAAAATATCCAAGACTTTGGGCCTTGTTTGTATTAGATAAAAATAACTCTTATTCTTTATATGTCTAAGAGAAATATCTGATTCCTGTATTAGGCATTGTGTGTTATTTTTTCCTTCCTGTTGTAACTGTTCTAAATCTGTTAAGCTACACAAAGCTGAAAATTCACATAACCTTTTTGATACAGAGCTATTGGTTTCAACAGAGTTGGTTATATTTTGCTCCTGATCCTCATTAGATCCAAAATAGTGTTTTTGCGCAATGTTATCTTGCATACAAACCTATTAATGTCAAGTATTGTTTCAAAAATGTTAAAATGATTATCAGGAACAAAATTTAAACCTTTAGAGAGAACTTGTATTTCAATTTTGTTAAAACTTTTATGAGACAAATTAATGACATCATTATTTAAGCATATTTCTTTTGGACATTCTGAGAACGTGTTGAATAAGTCCTGTATGTCATTCCTTTCTTGGGATTTGCTTCTCCTTGGCTGGATTTGTTCTTCCATCTCCTTTTCCCTCTTCTGCCTCGATGGTTCTTTTTCTTCCTGTTGTTGGTACAGTCAGACTTACGCACTCAAATGCAAGCACACCATGCATACACCGACTTACACATACCATTAAGCACACACATCACACATACACCCACTTACACACTCATATGCAAGCACACCATGCAGACACCCACCTACACATACCATTATGCACGCACATCACACATAAACCATATTTATTAGCCCAGATTAGCAATGCTCTTGGATTTAAAAGTCATAAATCCATATATATATATATATATATATATATATATATATATATATATATATATATATATATATATATATACATACACACACAATATTTTGCTATTCAAAGAAGAGTAACTGGACATTTTAGGAAGGCTATCAACATATCTGTAGAGGTAATAGTTTTTTAGCATACCTGCCACTACTACACCCTTCTAAAGCAAGTCATGAGTATACAGCACACACATATATGCACACACCACACATTTATATGCACACACCACACATACACATATACAGAGCACAAGCACATACACACAAAAAAAACCAAATATATAATATTACTTAACTAGGAATCAGGATACAAAACTATTTTAAAAGTATAGTACAAAATGAATGTATAGTATCTCCTGTCTGTGAAGCATTATATCATGTACTGGCAAATTTAATTTTCCAAACTGGCAGAAAACAGAAACTTGAAAGCTCAGCTCTGAGATGTATGTCTGGCATTATCATTGCACAGAAAGATAAAATATTGAAATCAACTAGGATAAAAAAAGTGTTCACATTTGAGCTCAATTTTCAGAACGCTGACGATGGCTCTGAAACAGACACTGAACTGACCAAGATTTCCATCCCCTCATAATTAATATTGTTTAATAACTTTGAAGAATGTATATATATATATATATATATATATATATATATATATATATATATATATATACTTTTAAGATATTTGCACATATAACCTTTATGCAGCTAGTGTATATAATATATATATATATATATATATATATATATATATATATATATATATATATATATATATATATATATATATATGTATACACACACACACACACACACACACAAATACATTCACATACACAAATGCACACACACGTATGCACATACTGTCTTACACTATACTAGTGCTATACACATATATACACATACTATATTACACTATACTAATGCTACACATTTATACACATACTATATTACACTATACTAGTGCTACACACATATACACATACTGTATTACACCATACTAGTGCAGATCACAGATGGTATAGTTTATGATTGGCTGTTATACTTAGGTGTTTAAATAGGTGTTATACTTAGGTGTTTAAACCCAACAAAGTTGGGCTCTGGTGAAGCTATGCATACACACATGTATGCATGTATGTATACAAACTTACACACACATAGGCAAAGCCATTGAAATTACATAGTTTACGTACAACATTAATGTATATTGTACAATTATAACCCGACAGGCTCTCTACATTGTTTACAAAAACTAAGGTCACCTGTATATATATAAATATAAATATATATATATATATATATATATATATATAAACACACACATATACAATAAGCAACAATGTGAGAGGATATGATAATTAGTCATATATATAATATATACAACTAATTATCATATCCTCTCACCTTGTTGCTTAGTGTTTCTGTTACTTTAACTGACCCAAGAGCAACACTGTTAATAGATATGTTGTTGTTTTTGTTTTTTTCAAAACATGCTTTTAACTTGTGGCTTCCTTGTGTTATACTAATGAAAGTGACTGACACTTTAGAATATTTTTACACCCCTGAAAGACATCCTTAGGAAACTAGCAAGACTAAAAGGCATCCTTAGGAAACTATCAAGACTAAATGGCATCCCTAGGAAACTAGCAAAAATAACTAGCCTGCATTTGTTCATAGGAGCAGCTTGAAAAGTGCAGTGTTCTGTTAGTACAAAATAGCAATAGGTTTAGCAGGTATTAAGTGCTGTGAAGTCAGTGTAAATCAGTATACAGTATGTGTTTAGTTATCCCTCACTGACAGCATGCAAGAGTACAGTGTTCTGTTAATACCTGCTTAACCTATTGCTATCATGTACTAAGTGCTGTGAAGTCAGTGTAAATCAGTATGCAGTATGTGTGTAGTTATCCCTCACTGACAGCATGCAGGAGTACAGTGTTCTGTTAATACCTGCTTAACCTATTGCTATCATGTGCTAACAGAACACTGCACTCCTGCATGCTGTTAGTGGGGGATACACACATATACTGCTTCAGCTTTACACTGACTTTACAGCACTTAATACTTCATAAACCTATTGCTGTCATGTACTAAGTGCTGTGAAGTCAGTGTAAAGCAGTATTGTGTAATTATGCCTCATTGACACCATGCAGTTCTCATCTGCATCTGTTCTTAGATGCATGGATCAAACAATTCTGCTGAGGGAGCTGAGCCTTGCTGGAACCCCTAACAAATCAGCAATAGATTAGTATAAAAAATATCAGCTTCTTACCACAACTGTATAGGAATACTTCCAGCTTCATAACTGACTCCTAAACTGCAGCTCACATCTGACATCATGTGCTCCACCCACTTCCAACCTACTCATTCAGAAGCCAGTGCACAGCACTTTCTTACAGCCTATGCACTGGGAACACTTATAAATACAGTAATAATAATAAAATACTTACATAAGTGAATAAACAATATCTTCTGAAATTACTACTACTGAGAGTAAGGAACCACCAGTCCTTAGATTACTGGCCACCCTCCTTGAGCAGGATAAGAAGGCAGCCCTCTTATCAGTATATTCCTAATTGCCTCTCATTTCTTCCTTACATTTCCCAGCATTTATGGGGCTGCCAAGCCAGGCACCAGCTAGTGCAATCTAAACAAGAAGCAGTTTTGCTCTGAGCAGTTGGTGCCTCAACTCATCATAGGGGCGGTACATCTTCTTTAACACCACGGCAAATGACTGCCTGTGCGCTGCGTTTTATTTCCCCACCAACAAAAACTCAGACAGTAAAAAAATTCCCTTAGAGGCTAGAGAGCCCCATATAAGTTCTAAGGGGCATTCTTTAAGGATTTTTTTTACAGTCTGAGTAGAAGCCTTGAGCCATATATTTAGCTGAGCTGATGCAAAGAGTGGCCACTATTTATTGCCGGTACTTTGTCCCTGCCTTTGCCGCACTGGATCTATTTGCTCTGCTGTTCACTAACCTGCAAATTAATCACTGCTGTTCTCCTTGCAATCCATACTTCCTTCCCCTGTGGTACCACAATGACTGTGCGGACAGCAGAGGCTGTGCTTGCTGGCTGGGCTGGCTGCACGGTGCACCACAGGTTGTGTCATGTATGATTTCACCAGCCGCAGTGTTAGGAACGATTATAGCGCTGATGCTGTAGGGGGGGGGGGGTTAGGGCCAAAAAGGGCCGTTTATTATGTGGGGTAATTAATAGATGGGCGGGGCTAAGGGAGCCCCTATGCCCAATGGTCAGTCTGGGCCTGCTCATGACAAAGAACTCTCTGGTGATCTAAAAAAAAATTTGTAGCTCTACATAAAGATGGCCTAGACTATAAGAAGATTGCCAAGACCCTGAAACTGAGCTGCAGCACAATGGGCAAGACCATACAGTGCTTTCACAGGACAGGTTCCTCTCAGAACAGGCCTCACCATGGTCAACCAAAGAAGTTGAGTGCACATGCTCAGCGTCATATCCAGAGGTTGTCTTTGGGAAATAGACATATGAGTGCTGTCAGTATTGCTGCAGAGGTTGAAGGGGTGGGGGGGTCATCCTGTCAGTGCTCAGACCATATGCCGCACACTGCATCAAATTGGTCTGCATGGCTGTCATCCCAGATGTAAGCTTCTTTTTAAGATGATGTAAAAGAAAGCCTGCAAATAGTTTGCTGAAGATAAGCAGACTAAGGACATGGATTACTGGAACCAAGTCCTGTGGTCCAATGAGACCAAGATAAACTTATTTGGTTCAGATGGTGTCAAGCGTGTGTGGCGGCAACCAGATGAGGAATACAAAGACAAGTGTGTCTTGCCCACAGTCAAGCATGGTGGTAGGAGTGGCATGGTCTGAGCCTGCATGAGTGCTGCCGGCACTGGGGAGCTTCAGTTCTTTGAAGGAACCATGAATGCCAACATGTACTGCGACATACTGAAGTAGAGCATGATCCCTTCCCTTTGGAGACTGGGCCGCAGGGTAGTATTCCAACATGATAACAACCCCAAACACACCTCCAAGATGACCACTGTCTTGCTAAAGAAGCTGAGGGTAAAGGTGATCAACTGGCCAAGCTTGTTTCAGACCTAAACACTATTAAGCATCTGTGGGGCATCCTCAAATGGAAGGTGGGGGAACACAAGGTCTCTAAAATCCACCAGCTCCGTGATGTCATCATGGAGGAGTGGAAGAGGACACCAGTGGCAACCTGTGAAGCTCTGTGAACTCCATATCCAAGAAGGTTAAGGCAGTGCTGGAAAAAAATGGTGGCCACACAAAATATTGACACTTTGGGCCCAATTTGGACATTTCCACTTTTGTTGCCAATGGTTTAGACATTATTGGCTGTATGTTGAGTTATTTTGAGGGGACAGCAAATTTATACTGTTATACAGGCTGTACACTTACTACTTCACATTGTAGCAAAGTGTCATTTCTTCAGTGTTGTTACATGAAAAGATATAATAAAATATTTACAAAAATGTGAGGGGTGTACTCACTTTTGTGAGATACTGTAAATATATATATATATATATATATATATATATATATACATGCCTCCTCTGTGTATCTGCACTCACAGTTCAAAAGTGTCTTCCACCAGGGTGCAAAGTCAAATTATTTGTAGAAGATGCAAGCAGGGACTGTACTCACTGGATCCATTCAGAGCAGTCCTTGCTTGGATCATATATATATATATATATATATATATATATATATATATATATATATATATATATATATATATATATATATATATATATATATATATATATATATATATATATATATATATATATAGATAAAAAACTGAAATTAAAATCCTCCATGTCTCAAAATTAAATCAATGTAAATATTTGCATAGGAAATTAGTAATATGCAATCTCTATCTAAACAGATAACAACAGCAGCCAGAACTGCATCCCTTCACAGGCCTAGGTCCAAATCCTGTAGTAGGCCCAAAGCTGATGAGGTGCAATTGTGGGACCCCCTCGCAGAGATGAGATCTTCCACCTGTCTCTAATTTCCTATGCAAATATTTACATTGATTTATATATATATATATATATATATATATATATATATATATATATATATATATATAAAAATATATATATAAAAAAAAAAATATATATATATACACACACACATTAACAATTATATTCCCAAAGTTCTTAGATTTAGATATAGGTTGTCTTTTATTTCTTTCTCTGTCCAGGTGATCTTATACTGGCTATATAATATTCAGGTCTGGAGGAGGCTAGTCCATGACTTTCAGTGTGTTATCAGATTTTTTTTCTCCAAATAGGATTTCACAGCATAAGCAGTGTGCTTGGGATCTTTATCATGCTAAAAAATAAAACCATTCCACCAGAAGGAATGGCGTCATGAATTAAAACCTGTCTGTACTTCTCGGCATTCATGATCCTATCAATTCAGACAATATCGCCTACACCAATGGCAGATATGCAGTCCAAAACCAGGACAGATCCTCCACCATGTTTCACTGAAGGCCGCAAGCACTCATTCTTACATCTCTCTCCAACTCTCCTCACATATTGTTGACGATTGGACCCAAAATTTCAAACTTGGATTTGTCACTTCATAATACTCTTTTCCACTGATCTTCATTCCAATCTTTGTAGGTTTTAGCATATCTTAGCCTTTTCACTCTGTTCCCCTAATGAAAAAGTGGTATCTTGGCTGCTACCCTTCCATAAAGACCATTCTTTGTCAAACTTCTTGGGACTGTAGAAGGGTGAACTTGGCATCCCGATGAAGCTGCCAGATGCCGAGCCATGTCATTGCTGGACTTTTTCCGGTTTCAAAGAAAAAACTCTCAGAAACTTCTTGTCAGATTTCGAAAAGTTTTCTTGGCCTTCCAGTCCTTTTGTCATTGACCTCTCCTGATTCTTCATATTTCTTTATAACAGCTTGAATACCACATCTTGAGTATCCAGTTTGTTTGCTGATTTCCCTTTGAACTATGATTTTGGCATTTTGGATGAAATTATGTGATTGAAAGTTGGTCTTATTAGCAAGCTTCCAATGAATGTATGTAATTTTCAAGCGTGTCTTGCACAAACCTGGTGTAATAGACCTTTTTCACAGCAGTCATTTTGACATGAAATAGTAGGACAAATACAGGTGTTAGTAATGACATTAATTAGGGTTCCATTTAGGTTTATGAGTGCCAGGTTCCTCCTATTGCTCACATATAAGGGGACATCACACTAAATACTTGCCACTTTAGCCAATTGAAGCTGTTTTTTCAGATTTGTTTTCTGTTTTTTAATACTGCATACAAATATCCTGTATTTTCTGGTTGTATTCTAATAAAGAGACTGAGAAATTGTTATATATGGTCATTATACCATTGCTAAAACAACAAATCTAATGGAGGCCTAAGACTTTTTCACAGTGCTGTATATATATTACAGTAATTATTATAATTATATATTTTTTAAATTTTTTATATTTATATAACGCACCTTAAGATAATTCATTCTTCATGTGCGCTAGCCACCACTTTAGACCTATAGTGAGCAACCTGAAGCATGTTATGCATATTTAACATTCCTATGGTCTTCAAATAGAAAACAATTGGATAGATTACAAGTTGTGCGTTAGGGTAAAAAAGCAGCATTAAGAGGTCCTAACGCTGCTTTTTTACGCCCGTCTTGAAGGTTTAGGGTCACCGCACACTTCTTTGGCCTTACCGCAAAACGACTTACGTAAACTTTGTAAAGTCTTTTTTCTATGGGACTTCCATAGCGCTGGTATTACGAGTCTGTCCTGGGAGGCCAAAAAGTGAACAGTACAACCTACCCTGTCAAGATCCGTAACGCATTCTAAAGTCAGTAGTTAAGAGTTTTATGGTACAACGCCGTAACATAAAACTCATAACTAAAGTGCTAAAAAGTACAGGTAAAAGAGCAATGCCCCGCAAAAGGCCCTTTTAAGGGCTATTGGTAGTTTAGTTTAGGCTAGGGTTTTTTTATTTTGGGGGGCTTTTTTATTTTGATAGGGCTATTAGATTAGGTGTAATTAGTTTAAATATCTTGTAATTTGTTTATTATTTTCTGTAATTTAGTGGGTTTTTTGTACTTTAGCTAATTTAATTGATTTAATTGTTGTTAATTTAGTTAATTTATTTAATTATAGTGTAGTGTTAGGTGTTAGTGTAACTTAGGTTAGGTTTTATTTTACAGGTAAGTTTGTATTTATTTTAGCTAGGTAGTTATTAAATAGTTAATAACTATTTAGTAACTATTCTACCTAGTTAAAATAAATACAAACTTGCCTGTAAAATAAAAATAAATCCTAAAATAGCTACAATGTAACTATTAGTTATATTGTAGCTATCTTAGGGTTTATTTTACAGGTAGTTATTAAATAGTTAATAACTATTTAGTAACTATTCTACCTAGTTAAAATAAATACAAACTTGCCTGTAAAATAAAAATAAATCCTAAAATAGCTACAATGTAACTATTAGTTATATTGTAGCTATCTTAGGGTTTATTTTACAGGTAAGTATTTAGTTTTAAATAGCAATAATGTAGTTAATGATAGTAATTTTCTTTAGATTTATTGAAATTATATTTAAGTTAGGGGGTGTTAGGGTTAGACTTAGGTTTAGGGGTTAATACATTTAGTATAGTGGCGGCGACATTGGGGGCAGAAATCTAATGAAAATTATAAGAGCAACTGAGTTAATGAGATATCTGGATGAATGAATATATGAATATATGCATTTTCGTGTACATTATTTTCATCGCTCACCTTTCATAGCGCTGCTATTACAAGTTCTGAAAAAGCAGGCTTGCGTGGGCAATATGGTGGCGTTGAGCTCCATGCTTCACCCAAATACAAGCGCTGCTTTGACGTGCTCGTGCATGATTTCCCCATAGACATCAATGGGGAGAGCCAGCAAAAAAAAGCCTAACACCTGCAATCGCGGAAACAAAAGCTCCGCAACACAGCCCCATTGATGTCTATAGGGAAAGAAAAAGTTACGTTTAAACCTAACACCCTAACATACTAGTTAAAATAAATACAAACTTACCTGTGAAATAAAAATAAAACCTAAGCTAGCTACAATGTAACTATTAGTTATATTGTAGCTAGCTTAGGTTTTTTTAAAAGGTAAGTATTTATTTAGTTTCAAATAGGAATTATTTGGGTAATAATTGTAAGGTTTATTTATATTTATTTTAATTATATTTAAGTTAGGGGGTGTTAGGGTTAGTGTTACGTTAGGGTTAGGTTTAGGGGTTAATATATTTATGTAGTGATGTGGGAGGCCAGAGGTTTAGGGGTTAATGGTTTAATTTACTATATTTTGTTGTGGTGGGCTTGCGGATTAGTGGTTAATAGGTTTATTATAGCGGCGGTGTGGGCGGACGGCAGATTAGGGGTTAATAATATTTAAATAGTGTTTGCGATGTGGGAGGGCGGCAGTTTAGGGGTTAATAGGTTTATTATAATGGCGACAATGTCGGGGAGCGGCAGAATAGAGGTTAATACATTTTAATAGTGGCGGCGATGTCTGGAGCGGCAGGTTAGGGGTTAATAATTTTATTTTAGTGTTTGCGATGTGGGAGGGCCTCGGTTTAGGGGTAAATAGGTAGTTTATGGGTGTTTGTGTACTTTGTGACAGTTTAGTTATGAGTTTTATGTTACAGCTTTATAGCATAAAACTCATAACTACCGACTTTAGACGGCGGTACAGATCTTGTCATTTTTGGGTGTACAACTCACTTTTCGGCCTCACTGCAAAACTCGTAATACTGGTGCTATGGGAGTCCCATTGAAAAAGGACTTTTTTAAAAGTGCGGTACTGACATTGCGTGATGGCCAAAAAGGTGTGCGGTACACCTATTCTGACAAGACTTCTAATAGCGGCATTAGGGAAAAGGCATCGTTATGAAGCATAACAATGCTTTTTCACTCATAACGCAAAATTAATAATCTAGCAGATAGAGATGAATTTTTTTTAGTGTAGATTCAAATCCAGTTACTATTTGTTGCAACAAAATTCCCGCCAGCCAAAATTTTGTTAACATTTTTTTGATTAAAAACTAATTTCATGCTCAATAGTTTAAAAACCATGATGTCAATCTCAAGTGCAGAAGTTTATAGAGAGGGTTACTGTAAAAACTTTGGTAGAGAATAAAATAAATTTTTACAAAATTGGGATACTAAAATGATGTTGTGCTCATCAGAGGTGTTTGCAGAAATACTAATATTATAATTAAGGATCATTTTTCTATGCTGTCATTTACTTGTTTTTTGGGGGTCAGCAACTTTTGGACATAAATGTAAGTTTTAAATGTATTTATTTATTGTATATATGGTTATTTTACTTAAAAATGCTTTCTGCACCCACTATGGATTATAAATTAATAAATGCTGACACATTCTATTAAATCCTAACTATTATATTACTTTCCATAAAATATTAGAGTGAATTACTTTATTTTTTTTTTATTTTATTTGAATTACTGACATATGGCAATACATTTGGAATCTATTCCAGTCAGTTAGAAGAACTGTACAAAGCAGGTTTCAGAGACTTTTTAACATATTTTAGCATTCAAGTTTATTCTAATCCACCATATGCCTTTTTTAAATCATATATTTTTGTGTTCTTCTCTTGCACTATAAAAAACCCATTGGATACTTTTCATTGATGGTCTTTATCAACTAGATTACACCAGCTAGATCAATCAGAACATACTTCTCACATGTGATTTTTATTTACCCAGTTCAATACAATATCCCTGATCACAGTTGTTTCATGGTTTAACAAAAGGTTAAAAATATAGTTCAATTAACACTTGTAAAATATGTATTTTATCCTTTATTAATGGAATTATTAGAATTAAAGGGACACTGAACCCATTTTTTTTCTTTCGTAATTCAGATAGAGCATGAAATTTTAAGCAACTTTCTAATTTACTCCTATTATCAATTTTTCTTAGTTCTCTTGCTATCTTTATTTGAAAAAGAAGGCATCGAAGCTGTTTTTTTGGTTCGGACACTGGACAGCACTAACTTTTTGGTTGATGAATTAATCCACCAATCAGCAAGAACAACCCAGGTTGTTCACCAATAATGGGCCAGCATCTAAACTTACATTCTTGCATTTCAAATAAAAATACCAAGAGAATGAAGAAAATTTGATAATTGGAGTAAATTAGAAAGTTACTTAAAATGCCATGCTCTATCTGAATCACGAAAGAAAAAATTTGGGTTCAGTGTCCCTTTAAGTGTCTGAATGTTAAAAAAGTTAGTTGTAAAATGACATATGAAAATAATTAAGGGCGCCCTAGGTATACTTATCAACAAATGATACTAAGTGAACAAAACAAATACGATAGTAGAAGTACATTGGAAAATTGTCTAAAATCCCATGCTCTATCTGAATCTATCTGAATCCCATACTTATAATGTTTGCAAATTAAACACTTTTCCCAACTGACACAGAAAATAATCTAAGCATATAAAAGTAATAGGATAAAAAGCAGTAAAAATATTGTTATTGATGAGCAGAAATTGGCTTAGACAAAGGCTGTGGCGGACATTTTCCAAAGTACAGACCTTAGTGAAGGACACCAAGATACAATTGAAATTAAAAACATGATTTTATAGCGCAGGGTGTTATTATACTGATGCAGATACCACTGATCCTATAACCAGCCCTCCTCTGGCTATATCCATGAGCCAGTGTCACTACTGTGTCATTATATAGCGTTGGGTGTTATTATACTGATGCAGATACCACTGATCCTATAACCAGCCCTCCTCTGGCTATACCCATGAGCCAGTGTCAATACTGTGTCATTATATAGCGCTGGGTGTTATTATACTGATGCAGATACCACTGATCCTATAACCAGCCCTCCTCTGGCTATACCCATGTGCCAGTGTCACTACTGTGTCATTATATAATGCTGGGTGTTATTATACTGATGCAGATACCACTGATCCTATAACCAGCCCTCCTCTGGCTATACCCATGTGCCAGTGTCACTACTGTGTCATTATATAGTGCTGGGTGTTATTATACTGATGCAGATACCACTGATCCTATAACCAGCCCTCCTCTGGCTATAACCATGAGCCAGTGTCACTACTGTGTCATAATATAGCACTGGGTGTTATTATACTGATGCAGATACCACTGACCTTATAAGCAGCCCTTGTTTGGCTTTATGCATGTGCTAGTGTCACTACAGTGTCTTTTTATAAAGCTGAGTGTTATTATACAGATCCAGTATTTCCCTCAGGCTTTATTTATTCCATAACGTATCACCCAATATCGTTAGTAGTCTCTTGAGAAGCTACTAACTTTATTCACACTACATTTTTTATTCCTATTATTTAATCAGAAAGAAAAGATATACTAAGGTTGTGGAGGACACTGCAAGGGCTAGTAACGGACACCAGTGAACACTTTTGCCAAATGACACAGAAAATAATCTAAGCATATAAAAGTAATAAGATAAAAAGCAGTGAAAATATTGTTATTGATGACAATATAAAAAAAATTGTTGCTTTTTTATTAGTCTATTTGCTATGTTAACTATTGTAAATATTATTGGTAATCAACTTCTAAGGACTGATATTGATATTGCTAGTAGGAAGCCTCATTTATTGAAAATACAAACTCATGGAACTTTGTATAGCCTTAATTGTATCCAGAGCCAATGTTTTATGAAGGGTAATTATATTTGTCACCTATTTACTAGGTAAAAGCAATTAGAGATTACTTTATATGTTATTTATGTGTTAAAATCTCCGTGTGGCCTTTTATATATAGGCAAAACCACCTAAATAACCATGAGGCTCAACATAAGGAAACTAACTATATCTAACCCTAAGATATAAAATGAATCCGTATTGTCACTTTTTTTAAGAAAAGGGGCATTAAGCTTGACAACTCAGCTTTATGTTTCTAGAAATTATTAATAGAAGGCACAAAGTGGCAAAAAAGTAAGGATATTTGGATATTTGAAGCTACAGTAAATGGATCCATAGGCTTGACATTTTGAAGCTTGACTCATTGCCACTGAAGGCCTGAATAGCTAATATAACTTGTATAAATGTTTTTTGTTTTTTATTTGTTGTTTTTTTATTTGTATTTAATTACTTTGAGAGGTTTACAAGACTACACATTTATTTTTTATTTATTTTTATGGATTTTTTTGAGGGAAATGTAAGCCTGTACAATGTTTGTATGGGTGTTGTCTTTTGAATAATTACCTTCACAACAACTGAGTTTGTAATTGAGGGTGGGACTATTTGCTATTTAAGAGAATGTGGCAGGTTTTTGCAATACTGTTTTAGATGCTGCTTTTGTATTCACATTTAAAGGTGGAATAAAATAAAAGATGTTTTATTGAAGTCCATTCCAATATTTTTGGTATTTTGTATCAGTCATAATTCACATAAAAAAAGTACAGTTCACCATTACTAAAAAAAATGTAGTACATATGATATTTCCGTCCATGGACACCTTATTTTAGTCTATCATAAAGTGAAAAAAGGGTTAAAATAGTAAAATAGCTTAACAATGTATGAGATATTTCTTACAGATTTAATAAATAAATCAAAGAGAATAATTCACTAATAATGAATCATGTACTACTTTTGTTTAATCAACTTCCTTTATCACAGATTACAAAAAGGGTTGGATAAAAATACTTCTCTGCCCAGCTTTTAATACATAGGGCCCTATATATGTATTATTAATAAATGTGATCTATGTATGAATACCGTGAGATCTTAACAAAACTGATAAAATTGTATAAATGAAATCATCAAAACTACTGGCATTTACAATTCCCAATTTAAACCCATTGCAATGCAATGCTGTAGCTCAGTAGAAAAACAAATATTAGACATAAAAATATTTCTCTCTCAAGATTTCACTTTCTTGATAACCTGAAACAGTAAAAAGTACAATTAGCAAAATGTATATTGTAGATATAGTATTTTATATTGTTAATATGCTTCCCAGTCTAACACTTACGTGAACACATATGCATTATAAATTTGTAGGATAATGTATAAATCCACAGACTAGTTAATCATACCTTACTTTTTAATCCCTTTCTCTGCATTCTAAATAAATAAATTTGTTTGAAAATTAATAAAAAAATGGCTGATATCTCCTGTGGGATTTTGTCCACTTGCTGGATAAGCAACATATATGAAATTTAGATTTATTAAACTAAAAATGTTATAACCATTTTAATGCAATGGGCTTTAATACTTTTTAATGCTATTACCTTAAATGGACACTGAACCCAAATTTTTTCTTTTGTGATTTAGTTAGAGCATGCAATTTAAAGGAACTTTCTAATTTACTCCTATTATCAATTTTTCTTCTTTCTCTTGCTATCTTTATTTGAAAAAGAAGGCATCTAAGCTATTTTTGGTTCAGTACACTGGACAGCACTTGTTTATTGGTTTTTGAATTCGTCCACCAATCAGCAAGAACAACCCAGGTTGTTCACCAAAAATGGGCCGACATCTAAACTTACATTATTGCTTTTCAAATAAAGATACCAAGAGAATGAAGAAATGTGATAATAGAAGAAAATTGGAAAGTTGCTTAAAATTGCATGCTCTATCTGAATCACGAAAGAAAAAAATTGGGTTTAGTGTCCCTTTAAAAGCAGATGAAAACATTTTAGGAATTAAGCCCAGTCACAGATGTTAATGCTTCTTATAAAAAATATGTAAGTACGAAATAAAAAGGTTAACTAAAAATGTATTCTTTGACTACAACTCAAAAGAGACTTCTGAGGGGGAGAACAGCAGATATAAAGTACACTGCAACCTTACATACATCTATTATACAGTTACATAATTTTATTGTATTTGTTTGTTTAATAGACATAAATTTATATGCAGCCCTTAAGGCTTCAAAGATATTTAACAAGTTACAAGGTTAGTGTAGACCGACGGTAATTATACCAGAACTGCCTACCTCCTAATTGCACCTCTCACAGTTGTGCAATTGAATTTATAGCAATATAAGTTACAAAGGATGGAGGCGGCACCAAATAAAGGCTATCTGGCACTCAAACAATTAATTTCTATGAAAAACTTATAAGTTTCAGGTTCAAAAATTATTAATATGTCAGTTTAGGAGAGAAGGCTCTAAATTACTCACAATGGATAGGCAGCTAACAATATATATATATATATCTATACAATTGGACCTTAGGATCTGGTTTGAATTATTTATATTTCTTTATGTTAACTCAGACCAATATATAAAATTATTGATTCCTAAAAAATGTAAGGTTCTGCAGGTTCTAATATCGAAAAACAATTTTTATTACAAATTTACAGATAAATTCATATAAGTTGATGTGGGTTCAAAAATATATATAAAAACATTCACTAAAATACTATGACACCGGTGCCCAATAATTCTTAAAAATGTAAATAATAAGACCTATTAGAGTCAGATCAGCAGGCTAAAAACAAACATTAGATAAATTATTACAACACTCTAATCATCCATTCGCTGTGGAGCGGATTATCTACTAAAAAACTTTTAACAAAGACCAATTCTAATACTCAGTTCAAATACTTGATATTGGCTAAAATTAAATTTAAAATTAAATGAAGCTCAAGACGAGCTGTTATACAAAAGACCGGATTGAACAAAATATGTGGTGGCCACTTCTGTTAATTGACACAGTTCTTTATGTTTTAGGACACTATTGAGAGTCTGTATTAAAATGATGTGAGCATACTCGTACAGTATATGCGGTGTTGTCTGGCAATCTCCGTAAGGGCTTGAAAGTCTCTTTAAGCAGCAATCACCTGTATAGATGTATGATAATGTTTTGCAAGGTGCTTGTTAGTCTCTTTTTATAATCAATCAGAGTGCCTGTGTTTAGACGTTCTTCACACTCCAATTTAACAAGTAATGCTTGAGATTGGAAACACTCACCCGATCTCTCAGTGATTCAGGCAGCAATTCTTCAGCCTGTTTGTCTGTGTCCCGCCGGGGTCGTGTTGAATCACTTTAAATAAGTGTCAGCAGTCTTCTCTGGATTCCTTTAGTGTGCACACTGTTGGATCATCCGTTCATCTATACTCCTACCGTCTGACCAGGTTATTCAGGTGTTTTCTGGCGTGACGGTCCTGGGAGTAGAAGTGTCTCTGTGTATTTTTCCTCTGCAGGGCTGGATAGTAGTCAAGTCTATGCGTTTCAGCTCACCAGGGAGCCTTTGTCAAGATGCCTACGTCCAGCTGAAGTCGTTTATTTAAAGGGAATTTCATTAACCCCTTCATTGTTTTCAATTAATGTCCTTATCACCTACTTTCTACTTGTCAATGCCCCATTTTTTAATATTCAACCGGTGTATTTGTTTCCAATTCACTTCTAATATGTGAGAATAACCACTTGATAAAATGTGAAAATAACCACTTAAAAATAAATTGACTGTTTTAAATCTCAATCCTGTTAACCCCATAGCACCTTACATTAATTATTTAGACATCAATAATCTCCAACCATAAAATACAAAAATTTAATATAAATAGGGCACTTAGAATACAAAAAAATGGATTCCGTTTTTCAATAATAATTTACATGAATGACTGTTTATATAAATAATCTCAAACCATCCCAGATTTGAACTCACAACCTTTGTGGTGGGAAACCTACTTCTTATCCATTATGCTACCATTGTGGCTTTAATTCATCTATTCATATTGTAGTACTTAGCTTATTTACCCTTATATGTCACTTTGGAAATTAAAAAGTTTATCCCATATTTCTTACTTGTATTCAAACTCTTATCCTTTGTAATGGGAAACTTACTTCTTAACCATTATGCTACCATTGTGGCTTTACTTCCACAATTCATAATGTAATATTTAACTTGTTTACCCTTATATATCACTAAAGAAAATAAAGATTTATCCCAACATTTCTTACTTGTATTCAAACCCTGGTACTTTATGTTTGCAAGGTTAGAGCCTTACTCATTGAGCTGATCACCAAGTCTCCTTTTCAAATGTCCTATATAACTATATCTTTTTTTTTTTTTTTTTTTTAATTAGCCCAAAGTATAGATTGACCACAATATATAGATTAAAAAAAAAGGAGGACCCTCCCTATCTAGAACTACAGTTAGCTCGTTCGACTATATATATAGTATAGATTACTTAAGTTGAGTGTGAAAAAGAATTTATTTGAAAATAAAAATGGTAATGGCCTTAGTCAAGATCATGAATATCTTAACTCATAATTTAAAGGTCTATGTCATGGTTAGTTTCAGTCTTTAGATGGAATGGATGAATTATAAATTTTATATAAAAGAATTCAAATCCATTTCGCTATTAAGTCCCTTAGGGTGAAGTGTTCCAAAATTAAAAATGAATTCTGCTTCATGTTTTAACAGTTTCATCCCTATGTTTCCTCTTCTCCCATCTGATACTACTTTTTTAACTCCCCAAAATTTTAGGGCAATAGTGTTACTATTATGAACCTCTTTGAAATGCTTATACAGAATGGTATCTTCCCTCAGATGTTCTATCGCTAGGATATGTTCACGTATACGGTCTTTTAATTTCCGTCCCGTTTGTCCAAAGTACCTTAAATTGCAGTTACATTTTAGCATATAAACAATATTAGTATCTGTACATCTTATGATGTCTGTTATTTTAATTAATCTTCCATCTTTATCCGATTTTATCTATTTTAATTTTGTGCTATGTTTACAGGATTTGCACTGATGGCACGGAAAAAAGCCTTCAATTTTTTATCCTTTTAGGGTTTTGTATCCTTTATTGCACATTTGTTTTCCATTTCTAAATTCACTGGGTGCTAATATTGATTTGAGATTTTTCGCCTTTTTATAGATGAATCTCGGGTTCCTTCCTATACTAGGCCCTATTAGTGGGTCTTTCAATAACAAGTGCCAGTGTTTCTTAATTATTCCTTGAAATTGTTTATGGTTAGCTGAGTAAGTTGTAATTAACGGGATATCCAGTGTTCCTTTCCCCTCTTCCTTTCTAGGCTTGTCTTTTTTCATTAGCAGTTCTTCTCTATCTATACTCTTAACTTTGTTTGCTATTTGTGTGATTCTGTTGGTATCATATCCCTTTTGACCGAATCTTTTTATAAGCACTTTTGACTGTTCCTCAAAATCTCCTATATCAGTACAGTTCCTTCTAATACGTAGTAATTGACCCTTTGGTATGTTCTTTTTCCATTTGGTATGATGACAACTCTCTGAATCTATATAATTATTAGAGTCAACTTTTTTAAAGAAGGTCTTTGTTTTTATTTCATTATTCTTTATTACTATTTCTATATCTAGATAGTTTATTCTATGATTACTACTCTCATAAGTGAAATTTAAGCCACACTTGTTGGAGTTAAGGTCATCAATGAACAATTCCAATAATTCTGTGTCTCCCATATTAAAATCAGGTCGTCGATGTAACGTCTATAGAGCACAAGGTTCGCACCCCATGGGGATTGATCTATAACTCCTTTTTTTTGTATTCTAAGTGCCCTATTTATATTCAATTTTTGTATTTTATGGTTGGAGATTATTGATGTCTAAATAATTAATGTAAGGTGCTATGGGGTTAACAGGATTGAGATTTAAAACAGTCAATTTATTTTTAAGTGGTTATTTTCACATTTTATCAAGTGGTTATTCTCACATATTAGAAGTGAATTGGAAACAAATACACCGGTTGAATATTAAAAATGGGGCATTGACAAGTAGAAAGTAGGTGATAAGGACATGTTGAGAATACATTAATTGAAAACAATGAAGGGGTTAATGAAATTCCCTTTAAATAAACGACTTCAGCTGGACGTAGGCATCTTGACAAAGGCTCCCTGGTGAGCTGAAACGTGTAGACTTGACTACTATCCAGCCCTGCAGAGGAAAAATACACAGAGACACTTCTACTCCCAGGACCGTCACGCCAGAAAACACCTGAATAACCTGGTCAGACGGTAGGCGTATAGATGAACGGATGATCCAACAGTGTGCACACTAAAGGAATCCAGAGAAGACTGCTGACACTTATTTAAAGTGATTCAACACGACCCCGGCGGGACGCAGACAAACAGGCTGAAGAATTGCTGCCTGAATCACTGAGAGATCGGGTGAGTGTTTCCAATCTCAAGCATTACTTGTTAAATTGGAGTGTGAAGAACGTCTAAACACAGGCACTCTGATTGATTATAAAAAGAGACTAACAAGCACCTTGCAAAACATTATCATACATCTATACAGGTGATTGCTGCTTAAAGAGACTTTCAAGCCCTTACGGAGATTGCCAGACAACACCGCATATACTGTACGAGTATGCTCACATCATTTTAATACAGACTCTCAATAGTGTCCTAACACATAAAGAACTGTGTCAATTAACAGAAGTGGCCACCACATATTTTGTTTAATCCGGTCTTTTGTATAACAGCTCGTCTTGAGCTTCATTTAATTTTAAATTTAATTTTAGCCAATATCAAGTATTTGAACTGACTATTAGAATTGGTCTTTGTTAAAAGTTTTTTAGTAGATAATCCGCTCCACAGCGAATGGATGATTAGAGTGTTGTAATAATTTATCTAATGTTTGTTTTTAGCCTGCTGATCTGACTCTAATAGGTCTTATTATTTACATTTTTAAGAATTATTGGGCACCGGTGTCATAGTATTTTAGTGAATGTTTTTATATATATTTTTGAACCCACATCAACTTATATGAATTTATCTGTAAATTTGTAATAAAAATTGTTTTTCGATATTAGAACCTGCAGCACCTTGCATTTTTTAGGAATCAATAATTTAATATATTGGTCTGAGTTAACATAAAGAAATATAAATAATTCAAACCAGATCCTAAGGTCCAATTGTATAGATATATATATATTGTTAGCTGCCTATCCATTGTGAGTAATTTAGAGCCTTCTCTCCTAAACTGACATATTAATAATTTTTGAACCTGAAACTTATAAGTTTTTCAAAAATATTTACCTGCGGTCTCTGTGTGCTAGGAAGTTGGCCATCACTGGCCAAGCATCCCTTTCTCTGGTGTATAAACATATTTTCATTTAACATGCATTAGTCAGCACCTTCTTTCATGGGAATTACATGCAATTTCCTAAAGCATAAGTGATATTTTTTTTCCAACCATATGTTATGTATCATTACTTTTGCACACACATTCAATTATTTGCATTTGATACTTTGGGCCCCATGTATTAAAAGGTGGGCAGACAGCTGTCCGCCCGTTTTCGCTACATATGGGCAGCGGATCTTTTTGTCCACTGGCCCATATGTATCATTACACACTCATCGGATTGTGTAATGCGCGCCTCTGCATTCGCGCAATCGTGCGAGTGAAGGGACTGTCAATCATAGAGAGTGAGCGAGCTCTCTGTTATTTCCCTCCGCCACCTCACAGGTGGCAGAGAAATGACCGCTCACAGGTGGCAGAGAAATGACTGCTGCTTCTTATATTGCTGGAAGCAGGCTCGCCTATGCAAATCTGCCCCGCAAGGGCTCAAGAGAAGCTCTCACTGCTTCATACATGGAGCCCTTTAATTCAGTTGTGTGTGTGGTTTTTTTTATCTTTCTAGATAATATGGAGTTAAGACAGGTGCTTCATAAGTGCCTTCACCATTTTAGCCAAAACTTCCTGTTGCCTAGTTTTGTGTGTGATTTGAGTGTTAAAACAATTTTCACATGGGGGCGGAGCCTGGCTGCAGCTAAGATGGCTGTGTAACTCCGGTGCTCTGCAAAGACGGGCTCTTAAAACAATGACCTGAAGGAGCTAACCCGAGCTACCACAACTAATTTTACATCCTAAAGCAGGCTAAACACTAAAGGCATCTACCGATCGCTGCATATCACCTCTCACTGGTGTATAAAAGACCGCAGGACACTTTGCAGCATGTGGGACACCACGCTACTTTTCAGACTACTACACGCTGCTTGAGACATATCGGACTACCACCAGCTTATTAAGACATAACGGCAATACCCTTGATCTCAACTCACCACACTAACCACCTCTACCTGGTCCCTGAGGTCAGGTCACCGCAATCGCCGTGGAAGTGAGACCGAAAATCACCGATATAAGCAGGGCTCTGTGAATGGCGGCGGCCATCTTGGTAACGCCGCTCCGATAACTCAGGTAACCCTGACACACTCCACAAGTACACAGTGCCTCAACCTAATACTTAATCACCTTAAAATAGCCTGCGGACTACCATACATTGCCTATAAACCAAAAAGGGGGACAAAATAAGGCACCACAATACTCGCCATAATAACTGCGGCCTAATTTGCTTTAGTGGAAAGGTTAAGATCGTCATTACACAGAAGGGCCTTTCACACACACAGCTACAGGGTCTGCTAGACGATATACCACCTATAACCCACATAAGACCTATAACAGCTGCCTGTTAACTTTCAACTTTTACTTTTATTGAGGTTAAGCGCCCCCCTGCTCACACTCCATCTATTACAGGGGAGAGAGAGAGGGGAGATCAAAATATAAACTTTAATACAGTCTAAGAATTACCACTAACTTCTCCAAGAACCTCTTTATGCAATATATACGGAACCTGTCTATGCTGAGAAGAATTTAGAAGCAATCATAACTACAACTGCTTATAGATTGCTGTGCCCTTTAGCAGTATGACTGCACTTTACCTAACTAACACGTAAAAACAACAAACAACTAGAAGCAGGGTGGTTGCAGACAGTGCACATTAGATATCCTGAAAGGTGCTGCAGATAGTCTACGTAAGACCACATTCACATTCTTCACTATCTTCTATATCAAAGCTGAATAACCCCTGCTCCTTGTGAAAAATTACTGCCTCCTATAACTAATCTTATAATGATGGCGGCTAGAAGACATACCAAACCTGAAAAAGCCCTGAAGCATGCATCAACAAAATCTCATACTGTATCATCCTTTTTTGCTACAGAACACTCCCTGTCTCCCAATCTCTCTCAAAACAAACATACTTCTACACCAAACATAGAAGAACCTACAACGGAGCTCTCAGCCTCACCTAAACTACCTGACAATATTCCTACATCACTCCTATCTCAATTCGCAACGAAACAAGAGATTTCTTCGATTTTCCGGACATGTCTGCGCGAAGAACTACTAGAAATGAAACAGGACCTGCACAATTTAGGTTCTAGAGTTGACATGCTGGAAGCGGAGACTGAGGAGGTGAGAGAAGATATCCATAGAATTGAGGATAGAACTACAACACATCAGGAAACAATCACCACATTAATGGATAAGATTGACGACCTTGAAAATAGGAGTAGGAGGAAAAACCTGAGGCTACGAGGCATTCCAGAGTCTATCTTACCGAAGGACTTTCATGAATATTTACAATCGTTATTTACCTCCATCAAAGACTCCGCTTACCCAAACGACATACTATGGGTAAGAGCTCACAGGGCATTAAGGCCTAAACCTCCTGATAGCGCCCCTCCCAGGGACATCATTATCAGATTCAAAAATTTCCTTGAAAAAGAGATGCTGCTTAACCAAGCCCGTAGACATCAGCCTGTCAAGTTTAGAGGAAACGTGATACAGTTTTATCAGGACCTTTCTGCCAGAACCCTGCAGATAAGGAAAGAATTTTCCCCGCTCACATCCTTACTCAGGAATAAGAAAATCCCTTACAGGTGGGGTTTCCCTGTTCATCTCATGGTGATCCACAATGACAAACGTTACACCTGCCATACACCTGAAGACACTTCAGCCTTCTGCAGGGATCTAGGCATAGAACAACCTACTATGGACCCCTCCGATCTACCCACTACTCAAACATCACACAAAAGACCACAATCCAACCTACCACGATGGCAAACCAAAGGGACACGCAATGCAACCGAAGCAAAACAAGGCAAGGTCCGCAAGACCACACCACCCCAGAAACCTTCTCCAAACCCTGATTCGGATGAAGATTGAGTCTAAGCCCTACACTTAGAATGGTTAACCAATTCTGCTTGGTTTTCTTTTTCTCTTTTGAGGGTTTTATTTATTGTTTCCTTTCCTCTTATTGGATCTTTATGGACATCCCCACTGTCTGGGTGGAACTGGGAAGGTGAGAGGGACATGGTCAGGTAATATTAAAGACATTTGAAATACTAATATAGCCTCTTTTCCCTCCCCCCCGCCCTCCCTCAATGTACTTGCAATCCCCTTTCTCCTTCTCCTTCTCTTTTTCTTTTGTCGAGATTATTTACAGTACTGTGTTACCTCAGGTCACTCTTATACAGCTAGTCATCACTTCCCAGTTTTTCGTTCCATGACAGACCCACTAACCCAAATGTGGTGACTTGCTGGAAAAGCGTCAACATAAATAAATAAGAGACCCATTCTTTCATATAGTACCCCCACAAAAGACTGGAACTCTAATTTATGTCTATTACTAGACTTAGAGTCATGTTTGTATTGTTTGTATTGTTGTCTTTGTTACTGTTTTTTTTGTCAAAGTTTTCAGAATATGCTTTTACTGTGTATCATATTATTTTCTCCAGAAGATGTGTAGGCTATGATAAGGTTTGTTCCCTTAACGCAGAAACAACCCACCAACACTCCCAACACAGCTCCTATATAATACATAATACATTCACTCTCTCACACTTCTTTAAACACAAGACACATGGCTCATAGAAAAAATAAAAGGAACCATACCCTCTAATAATTCTATCACAAAATGCAAAAGGGTTAAACTCCCCAAGCAAACGCTTCAAAGCACTTGCTGATTTAGCGAGGAGAGGGGCAGATATTATCTATCTACAGGAGACGCATTTTAAAAAACAAAACTATCCAAAATATCTAGGCCGAACATACACCCAACATTACCATAACACAGGCCCCACTAAAAAATGCGGAGTAAGCATTTTACTTAAGAAAACATTGCCCTTCACACTACTAAAGAAAATATCTGACAAGGAAGGCAGACTCCTGGGCTTGGTAGGTCTTCTATATGGTCAACCCATAACCCTAGTAAATATATACGCACCAAATTCCACTCCTAAACCATTCTTTGTTAACTTATTTTCCAAACTACTCGATTCCTCCAAAGGCCCAATCTACCTGGGTGGAGATTTCAACTTCCCAATTCAACCACAACTAGACTGTACTAACCCCCTTACTAGGGGAAATACCAAATTCCTAACATATTTCTGGAAGAACCTTAAAGTACACAACTTACATGATACATGGAGATACATACATCCAGAAACCAGGGATTACACATTTTATTCATACCCAAATAAATCATATAGTCGGATCGATTATATTTTCACTAATCAACTCGGCCTTTCCCAAATCACCAAATGCTCAATCACATCCACCCCATGGTCAGATCACAGTGCAGTTCAATTACATGTTAACTGGCCGGAACGCAGCACACATTATCACCACTGGACACTTGATGACACCCTACTGGGTGACACAGATAATGTCATGAAACTGAGCAAAACCCTGGAGGAATACTTTCTTCTTAATGTCCCTTCAACACCAAACCAATTTTCGGCTTGGGAGGCACACAAATGCTTCCTCAGAGGTGAACTTATCAAGCTTAAATCTAAGATCAATAAGGTGAAACAACAAAAATACAAAGCCCTTACCACTAAACTCGCACATATCACCTTACAACACAAGCTCTCTCCAACAGATCCCTCTATCTTAGACGAAATAACAGCTACACGAAAGGCACTAGACGATTATTTACAGATAGAATATCATACCCTTAAACAGAAGACAAACAGCCTATTTCATTTTGAGGGGAATAGAGCAGGTAAATACTTAGCGAGATCACTCCGAAAAAGAAAACTTAAATCATACATTACTGAAATACACACACCAAATAAACCCCCTCAAAAAACTACCCCAGATATCCTAGAGGCCTTTCACACCTATTACTCAACTCTCTATAACATCCAACCTGAGTTGCCAGCAGACCAGCTTTCTGAAGCCACCCACAATTTTCTTCAAGAATGCCAACTCCCATCCATAAATGACACACAATTAAAAGATATCACCTCATATATTACCCCGCAAGAAATCATATACGCAATCCAGGAATTAAAAACAGGAAAAAGTCCAGGCCCCGATGGGCTCTCAGCCAAATACTACCAGACATTTAGAGACATCTTAGTACCCCATCTAACGAACTTATTTAAATCTATAATAGACGGAGCACAATTTCCCCCTCCCATGCTAGAGGCACATGTGGTGGTACTGCCCAAACCTGGCAAACCACCCACAACACCCTCCAACTTTAGACCCATATCATTGTTAAATTTAGACATCAAGCTATATGCGAAAATTTTGGCCACCCGACTGAACAGAGTCATCCCAGACCTCATCCATACTAATCAAGTAGGCTTTACCCCACGCAGAGAAGCCCGTGATAACACCATGAAAATAATAAATATTATAGAACATGCTAATACCCGCCATATCCCATCTATAGTCCTCTCACTTGATGCCGAAAAGGCGTTTGATCGTCTTAGCTGGCCTTTTCTTACTCAGACCCTGAAAAAATTTGGCTTCAATAATCAATTTATCCATATGATTTTTGCACTATATAATAACCCCATGGCAAAAATAAAGTTGAACGACTCGTTATCTAACCCTTTTCACATTAACAACGGCACCAGACAGGGGTGTCCACTTTCCCCAACTTTATTTATTTTGGCAATGGAGACGCTAGCAACCCAAATCAGGACAATACCTCAGATTTCCGGAATTACCATAGGACAAAAAGAATATAAGGTCTCCCTATACGCAGACGATATCATACTTACTCTCACGAATCTCTCTACTTCTATTCCCTCCATAATGCATCTTTTTCAGAGATATGGAATGCTATCCAATTTCCGCATTAATAACACTAAATCAGAATACATCAACTTAAACTCTTCCCCTGAAGACCTAAATATATTACTAGTGCATAATTTTAAACACCAACCAAAGGCCTTAAAATACTTAGGGATACTCATTACACCATTCCTGCAGGAGATAATTCCTTTAAACTTTAACCCTCTTAGAAATCACATCCAAACTACTCTATCCTCCTGGTCCAATAAACCAATCTCTTGGCTAGGACGGGTGAATGCCATTAAAATGGTTATACTTCCTAAAATCCTGTACATTTTACAGGCAATACCCAACCCCATTCCCGACTCGACTATCCACTCCTTACAGAAAATTATTAATTCATACATCTGGGGCCACAAGCGCCCTAGGATTGCCACGCAAACCTTATACCGCTCTAAATCAGAGGGGGGATTGGGAGTTCCCAATATACTTTTGTATCGTTATGCTACACTCATGACCAGAATAGTAGATTGGTGTAAACATGCCCGACATAAAGAGTGGGTGGGCTTGGAACATGTATCTACAGGAGAGATTCAATTGGGGGGTAGGTGTTGGCTCCCAATGGGACGGGATAAAGATACATTAGACCCTCCCATTTTAGTGAAGGAAACGCTGAATATATGGGGAAAAATCTTAAAAAAATATAAATCCATTTCTACACCTTGCTCCCCTTTAACTCCCACCATAGGCAACCCCATATTCCCGTCTCAGCTTCCTATTCTCTTCACCGACACTCCTAACTTAACTCAAATGATCCCACACTACTCCCTTACACGGGATAGCAAGTTAAAACCTAGAGAGGAAGTGTCTGAGATACTGGGACTCTCCCTTAGGGATTGGCTCTCGTACCATCAACTTGTTCATTATTTCACAACACACATAGAGAAACGTAATTTGTCCAGACCATTAACACCATTTGAATCCTTATGCTACCTGCCCCTCCCGGACACGGGTATCCTTTCCATATCTTATAAATTATTGGTTGCAGACAGATCAACTCACCCCCCAGCCTACACGATAAGCTGGGAGAAAGAGCTTAATGAACAACAAACACCCAAAACATGGAAAATAATATATACACACATGAGCTCCTCCGCCTCATCCATGAACATAGCGGAAATGAACACAAAACTTCTCTGCAGATGGCACTATACCCCCGACAGATTGGGAAGGTTATTTCCACACACTAACTCCAATTGTTGGAGAGGTTGCACACAACCGGGCACATTCACTCATCTATGGTGGACCTGCCCGATTGCACAAGCATATTGGATAGACATTAGTAGGGAAATACAAATAGTGATAGGGACCTCTCTTCCATTCACACCTTGGACCTTCCTGTTTAACTATCTCCCACAGATAACATGTACACTAAGACTGAAACTAGCCACAATAATGATTAATACAGCCAAACGATATATTCCATATTATTGGAAACAGTCCACCCTACCATCTGTAAAATTTTGGCAAGAGAGGGTGTCCACGGCATTAGCATTGGAACAATACCATTATATAAAACTACGCAAATTAGAAGACTTTCTTTCCATCCGCCTTATATGGGAGGAGTATCTCCCCCCCCCCAAAAAAAAGAACCCCCCAGCACTACTCGCACTTATTGACAGGTCCCGCACATACACAACCCACGGCAGAACCCCCCGAGAATCTACGCTAGATAGAACTCAAACCCATCAATTTACACATTACCTTTTGTCTGATCCAATACATAGACCTTCTTACACTGTTCTTCATAGTTTCATAAATAATAGTTATAATTATAATGATAGCTATATTCTGAATTTGTCTGTTCTTTTTGTTTGTATTATTGAATGTTTTATTGGAGAAATGTCAAGTCGCACTACAGAGGAAAAGGACTGCGCCTATTAAAGAACTCTTTTCCACCTCTATTGTAGAGGATCCTCTGCTACATGTAAACAGCTACATGAGAAACCAGTATATAATTATATCTCTGTATTGAACTGAACACATTTTATTATTGTATGCTGCATCTTGACAAAATAAAGTTTCTTTTAAAATTCAAAAAAAAAAAAAAAAAACAATTTTCACATGCATCTTAAAATGATATACTGCTTTCTCATTTGAAAGGTCAGACAACCCTTTGTTAATTGAACGGTTGTATGTTCCTTTGCATGATTCAGGGACCCACATATAGGTCTCCCAAGGCTGAGGCACTTTCACAGTATTGCACACTACTAGATGAATTTTCACATATCCCGAACAAGCAGATATGTTTATACATTACTTAATTCACTTGGGATTTACCAATTACTCAATGAGAAAGTAGCTGATTAGAAAAGGTGACTAAGATTCCCTGCGCACCAGGCAAGTAAAGCAAAATGTCTTAGCGTTTTCAGTTCTGCTGTGCCTCTAATTTTCATCACTTGTAATTCACCATCTGCTGCCCCTCTTTAAAAATATCTGAATTGGCTCTTGTTTATTTATATAATTCTGTTTAATATACTTGTTCTAACTTTTATGACTCTCATTACATTTCTGTCCTGATTTGAAAAGATTTTCCTCTGATCCCCACTTTAGTCTTCCACGAAACATCTTGTCTCTCCTCTCATGTTCTGTTCTCACTTAGAACCACATAAGGTAAAGGTCGTTCATTAGGCAAAATTGTATAAAAAGATTTAGCAATGCTAAGAGATCCTACACAGGAATCTCTAAAGACAACTATGAAATTATTTTGTATGTCAGGAAAAGTTGACTAACAAGAGGGACAAGTAAATTGGGCTGCAATTAGTCAATAGTTCAATGTTGAGGGACTATGGGTGAGTTGGGGAGCAGATAAAGACTTGCCGGCCTGCGTCTCATGCCCTTGCTATGCCTCCGAGTCTAAGTTGCTTAATCCCTAAAGACTTGAGAGATTTGTGATCAGAATAGCAAAGACATTAATGGCAGTTGTTAACAATGCAGAGGTAGATGGTGTGTTTAGTGAATTCTGTTCCCTTTAAACCCTTAATGACCAGTGACGTACCCTTAATGACCAGCGAGTGGCAGGACCGTGCTATTATAAACAGCACTATTCCAGGATGCCTGCAGGTGAAAGGGAGATCATAATAGTGCGGTCCTGCTGCTTGCGGTGAGACTAGTGCTACTATGACCTGAAAAAACATGTCATGTTAACAATCATTTATTAAAATTCATTATGCCTAGATTTAGAGTTCTGCGGCCAAAGGGGTGCGTTAGCTACGCTGGCTTTTTTCTGGCCGCACCTTTTAAATACCGCTGGTATTTAGAGTTCACAGAATGGCTGCGTTAGGCTCCAAAAAAGGAGCGTATAGCATATTTACCGCAACTTCAACTCTCGATACCAGCGGTGCTTACGGACGCGGCCAGCTTCAAAAACGTGCTCGTGCACGATTCCCCCATAGAAAACAATGGGGCTGTTTGAGCTGAAAAAAAAACTAACACCTGCAAAAAAGCCGCGTTCAGCTCCTAACGCAGCCCCATTGTTTGCTATGGGGAAACACTTCCTACGTCTGCACCTAACACTCTAACATGTACCCCGAGTCTAAACACCCCTAACCTTACACTTATTAACCCCTAATCTGCCGCCCCCGCTATCGCTGACCCCTGCATATTTTTTTAACCCCTAATCTGCCGCTCCGTAAACCGCCGCTACTTACATTATCCCTATGTACCCCTAATCTGCTGCCCCTAACACCGCCGACCCCTATATTATATTTATTAACCCCTAATCTGCCCCCCACAACGTCGCCTCCACCTGCCTACACTTATTAACCCCTAATCTGCCGAGCGGACCGCACCGCTATTATAATAAAGTTATTAACCCCTAATCCGCCTCACTCCCGCCTCAATAACCCTATAATAAATAGTATTAACCCCTAATCTGCCCTCCCTAACATCGCCGACACCTAACTTCAAACATTAACCCCTAATCTGCCGACTGGAGCTCACCTCTATTCTAATAAATGTATTAACCCCTAAAGCTAAGTCTAACCCTAACACTAACACCCCCTAAATTAAATATAATTTAAATCTAACAAAATAAATTAACTCATATTAAATAAATTATTCCTATTTAAAGCTAAATACTTACCTGTAAAATAAATCCTAATATAGTTACAATATAAATTATAATTATATTATAGCTATTTTAGGATTTATATTTATTTTACATGTAACTTTGTATTTATTTTAACCAGGTACAATAGCTATTAAATAGTTAAGAACTATTTAATAGCTAAAATAGTTAAAATAATTACAAATTTACCTGTAAAATAAATCCTAACCTAAGTTACAATTAAACCTAACACTACACTATCAATAAATAAATTAAATAAAATACCTACAATTACCTACAATTAAACCTAACAGGGTTTATTTTACAGGTAAGTATTTAGCTTTAAATAGGAATAATTTATTTAATAAGAGTTAATTTATTTCGTTAGATTTAAATTATATTTATCTTAGGGGGGTGTTAGTGTTAGGGTTAGACTTAGCTTTAGGGGTTAATACATTTATTACAGTAGCGGCGAGATTAGGTCGGCAGATTAGGGGTTAATAATTGAAGTTAGGTGTCGGCGATGTTAGGGAGGGCAGATTAGGGGTTAATACTATTTATTATAGGGTTATTGAGGCGGGAGTGAGGCGGATTAGGGGTTAATAACTTTATTATAGTAGCGGTGCGGTCCGCTCAGCAGATTAGGAGTTAATAAATGTAGGCAGGTGGAGGCGACGTTAAGGGGGTAGATTAGGGGTTAATAAATAAAATATAGGGGTCGGCGGTGATAGGGGCAGCAGATTAGGGGTACATAGCTATAATGTAGGTGGCGGTGGTGTACGGAGCGGCAGATTAGGGGTTAATAATAATATGCAGGGGTCAGCGATAGCGGGGGCGGCAGATTAGGGGTTAATAAATATAATATAGGGGTCGGCGGTGTTAGGGGCAGCAGATTAGGGGTACATAGGGATAACGTAGTTGGCGGCAGTGTACGGAGCGGAAGATTAGGGTTAAAAAATTTAAATATAGTGGCGGCGATGTGGGGGGACCTCGGTTTAGGGGTACATAGGTAGTTTATGGGTGTTAGTGTACTTTAGAGCACAGTAGTTAAGAGCTTTATAAACCGGCGTTAGCCCAGAAAGCTCTTAACTACTGACTTTTTTCTGCGGCTGGAGTTTTGTCGTTAGATTTCTAACGCTCACTTCAGCCACGACTCTAAATACCGAAGTTAGAAAGATCCCATTGAAAAGATAGGATACGCAAATGACGTAAGGGGATCTGTGGTATGGAAAAGTCGTGGCTGTAAAGTGAGCGTTAGACCCTTTCCTGACTGACTTCAAATACCGGCGGTAGCCTAAAACCAGCGTTAGGAGCCTAGATTTAGAGTTCTGCGGCCAAAGGGGTGCGTAAGCTACGCTGGCTTTTTTCTGGTTGCACCTTTTAAATACCAAAAAAGAAGCATATAGCATATTTACCGCAACTTCAACTCTCGATACCAGCGGTGCTTACGGACGCGGCCAGCTTCAAAAAACGTGCTCTTGCACGATTCCCTCATAGAAAACAATGGGGCTGTTTGAGCTGAAAAAAACCTAACACCTGCAAAAAAGCCGCGTTCAGCTCCTAAAGCAGCCCCATTGTTTACTATGGGAAACACTTCCTACGTCTGCACCTAACACCCTAACATGTACCCCGAGTCTAAACACCCCTAGCCTTACATTTATTAACCCCTAATCTGCCGCCCCCGCTATCGCTGACCCCTGCATATTATTATTAACCCCTAATCTGCCGCTCTGTAAACCGCCGCTACTTACAATATCCCTATGTACCCCAAATCTGCTGCCCTAACATCGCCGACCCCCTATATTATATTTATTAACCCCTAATCTGCCGCCCCCAACGTCGCCTCCACCTAAGTACACTTATTAACCCCTAATCTGCCGACCGGACCTGATCGCTACTATAATAAATGTATTAACCCCTAATCCGCCTCACTCGCGCCTCAATAACCCTATAATAAATAGTATTAACCCCTAATCTGCCCTCCCTAACATTGCCAACACCTAACTTCAAGTATTAACCCCTAATCTGCCAACAGGAGCTCACCGCTACTCTAATAAATTTATTAACCCCTAAAGCTAAGTCTAACTTTAACCCTAACACCCCCCTAAATTAAATACAATTTAAATCTAACGAAATAAATTAACTCTTATTAAATAAATTATTCCTATTTAAAGCTAAATACTTACCTGTAAAATAAACCCTAATATAGCTACAATATAAATTATAATTATATTATAGCTATTTTAGGATTTATATTTATTTTACAGGTAACTTTGTATTTATTTTAACCAGGTACAATAGCTATTACATAGTTAAGAACTATTTAATAGCTAAAATAGTTAAAATAATTACAAAATTACCTGTAAAATAAATCCTAACCTAAGTTACAATTAAACCTAACACTACACTATCAATAAATTAATTAAATAAAATGCCTACAATTACCTACAATTAAACCTAACACTACACTATCAATAAATTAATTAAATACAATATCTACAAATAAATGCAATGAAATAAACTAACTAAAGTACAAAAAATAAAAAAGAACTAAGTTACAAAAAATAAAAAAATATTTACAAACATCAGAAAAATATTACAACAATTTTAAACTAATTACACCTACTCTAAGCCCCCTAATAAAATAACAAAGACCCCCAAAATAAAAAATGCCCTACCCTATTCTAAATTACAAAAGTTCAAAGCTCTTTTACCTTACCAGCCCTGAACAGGGCCCTTTGCGGGGCATGCCCCAAAGAATTCAGCTCTTTTGCCTGTAAAAAAAACACATACAATACCCCCCCCCCAACATTACAACCCACCACCCACATACCCCTAATCTAACCCAAACCCCCCTTAAATAAACCTAACACTAAGCCCCTGAAGATCTTCCTACCTTATCTTCACCATACCAGGTTCACCGATCGATCCAGAAGAGCTCCTCCGATGTCTTGATCCAAGCCCAAGCGGGGGGCTGAAGATGTCCATGATCCGGATGAAGTCTTCATCCAAGCGGGAGCTGAAGAGGTCCATGATCCGGCTGAAGTCTTCTATCAACAGCATCTTCAATCTTCTTTCTTCCGGATCCATGTTCATCCCGCCGAATTTTCCTACCTTAATTCCGATTGGCTGATAGAATCCTATCAGCCTATCGGAATTCGAGGGACGCCATCTTGGATGACGTTCCTTAAAGGAACCGTCATTCGTCGGGAAGTCATTGGTGAAGATGGATGTTCCGCGTCGGCGGGATGAACATGGATCCGGAAGAAAGAAGATTGAAGATGCCGTTGATAGAAGACTTCAGCCGGATCATGGACCTCTTCAGCTCCCGCTTGGATGAAGACTTCAGCCGGATCATGGACATCTTCAGCCCTCCGCTTGGGCTTGGATCAAGACATCGGAGGAACTCTTCTGGATCGATCGGTGGGGAAGATAAGGTAGGAAGATCTTCAGGGGCTTAGTGTTAGGTTTATTTAAGGGGGGGTTGGGTTAGATTAGGGGTATGTGGGTGGTGGGTTGTAATGTTGGGGGGGTATTGTATGTGTTTTTTTTACAAGCAAAAGAGCTGAATTCTTTGGGGCATGCCCCGCAAAGGGCCCTGTTCAGGGCTGGTAAGGTAAAAGAGCTTTGAACTTTTGTAATTTAGAATAGGGTAGGGCATTTTTTTTATTTTGGGGTCTTTGTTATTTTATTAGGGGGCTTAGAGTAGGTGTAATTAGTTTAAAATTGTTGTAATATTTTTCTGATGTTTGTAAATATTTTTTTATTTTTTGTAACTTAGTTCTTTTTTATTTTTTGTACTTTAGTTAGTTTATTTCATTGTTTTTATTTGTAGATATTGTATTTAATTAATTTATTGATAGTGTAGTGTTAGGTTTAATTGTAGGTAATTGTAGGTATTTTATTTAATTAATTTATTGATAGTGTAGTGTTAGGTTTAATTGTAACTTAGGTTAGGATTTATTTTACAGGTAATTTTGTAATTATTTTAACTATTTTAGCTATTAAATAGTTCTTAACTATTTAATAGCTATTGTACCTGGTTAAAATAAATACAAAGTTACCTGTAAAATAAATATAAATCCTAAAATAGCTATAATATAATTATAATTTATATTGTAGCTATATTAGGGTTTATTTTACAGGTAAGTATTTAGCTTTAAATAGGAATAATTTATTTAATAAGAGTTAATTTATTTCGTTAGATTTAAATTATATTTAACTTAGGGGGGTGTTAGGGTTAGACTTAGCTTTAGAGGTTAATCCATTTATTACAGTAGCGGCGAGATTCGGTCGGCAGATTAGGGGTTAATAATTGAAGTTAGGTGTCGGCGATGTTAGGGAGGGCAGATTAGTGGTTAATACTATTTATTATAGAGTAATTGAGGCGGGAGTGAGGCGGATTAGGGGTTAATAACTTTATTATAGTAGCGGTGAGATCCGCTCGGCAGATTAGGGGTTAATAAGTGTAGGCAGGTGGAGGCGACTTTGAGGGGGGCAGATTAGGGGCTGATAAATATAATATAGGGGTCGGCGGTGTTAGGGGCAGCAGATTAGGGGTACATAAGGATAACGTAGGTGGCGGTCGGCAGATTAGGGGTTAATTATTGTAGGTAGCTGGCGGCGACGTTGTGGGGGGCAGGTTAGGGGTTAATAAATATAATATAGGGGTCGGCGGTGTTAGGGGCAGCAGATTAGGGGTACATAAGGATAACGTAGGTGGCGGTCAGCAGATTAGGGGTTAAAAAAATGTAATTGAGTGGTGGCGATGTAAGGGGACCTCGGTTTAGGGGTACATAGGTAGTTTATGGGTGTTAGTGTACTTTAGAGCACAGTAGTTAAGAGCTTTATAAACCGGCGTTAGCCCAGAAAGCTCTTAACTACTGACTTTTTTCTGCGGCTGGAGTTTTGTCGTTAGATTTCTAACGCTCACTTCAGCCACGACTCTAAATACCGGAGTTAGAAAGATCCCATTGAAAAGATAGGATACGCAATAGACGTAAGGGGATCTGCGGTATGGAAAAGTCGCGGCTGGAAAGTGAGCGTTAGACCCTTTCCTGACTGACTCCAAATACCGGCGGTATCCTAAAACCAGCGTTAGGAGCCTCTAACGCTGGTTTTCACGGCTACCGCCCAACTCTAAATCTAGGCCTTAGAGTTTAAGGGGGATATTTATCAAGCCGTCAACCGCAAATACTCTGGAATTCCGTAGCGGAATTGTGGCGATCTTGATTCAACCTAGTTATCAAAGCCTACAGACTGGCAAAAGTTGAAATCTGTGACGTAACATACAATCCGCTGGTCTCAATCTAACACAGATCGATGCTTACGTCATTACAGATGATCCGAATATACATTCGGAACTATTTGACACTTTTTAAAAGTTATCAAATAGTTAACCGGTACGCTCACAGCTATTCCGGCCCAGCGTACCTGGTTTTCAATCCGTTACCCTGGAGACTACGGATGCCATAGGAATCAATGGGAGTCTGAAACAGCGAGAGCTTATGTTCGATGCTGCCAGATATCCCATTGATTTATATGGTAAAAAACGAGTAACATTTACACCTAACACCTTAACATAAAGCGAGATTCTAAACACCCCTAATCTTTCACCTCAATATCGCCACAACCTAAATAATATTTATTAATCCCTGTCCCGCTGCTCCCGGACCCCTCTGCCACTTAAATAAAGTTATTAACCCCTATCCCGCTGCTCCCGGACCCCACCACAACCTAAATAAACATATTATCCCTAAACCCCTTGCCTCCCATATCACTACCATTAACTAAACCTATTAACCCCTAAACTGCCAGTCCGCCACATCGCCATAAACTAAATTAAGCTATTAACCCCTAAACCTAACAACCCGCTAATTTTACATTAAAATTACAACATCCATATCTTATAATAAATTAAAACTTACCTTTAGAACTAAAATAAACTATATTAAACTATTAATTAACCTACCCTAACTATTATACTACAATTACATTAAACTAGCAATTAAATTAACTATATAACATATTAAAAAAAACCTAACCCTACTCAAATTATTTAAATCTACTATTAAAAATTACTAAATTACAAAAAAAAAACACTAAGTTACAAAAAACAAACAAACAAAGTCACAAAAACAAACACTAAGTTACAAAAAAAACACAGTATCAAAAATAAAAATGAATTACACCTAATCTAATAGCCCTATCAAAATAAAAAAGCCTCCCAAAAAAAAACAAAAAAACTAGCCTACAATAAACTACCAATGGAACATAAAAGGGCCTTTTGCGTGGCATTGCCCCAAAGAAATCAGCTCTTTCACCTGAAAAATAAAATACAAACACCCCCAACAGTAAAAATGTAGGCTAGGGTTTTTTTTTTTTGGGGGGGGGAGGGGGTTTATTTTGATAGGGCTATTAGATTAGGTGTAATTTGTTTTTATTTTTGATACTGTGTTTTTAGTGTTTGTTTGTTTTTGTAACTTAGTGTTTGTTTGTTTGTTTTTGTAATTAAAATTTTTTTAATAGTAGATTTAAATAATTTGAGTAGGGTTAGGGTTTTTTAATATGTAATATAGTTAATTTAATTGCTAGTTTAATGTAATTGTAGTATAATAGTTAGGGTAGGTTAATTATTAATAGTTTAATATAGTTTATTTTAATTCTAAAGGTAAGTTTTAATTTATTATAAGATAGGGATGTTGTAATTTTAATGTAAAGTTAGCGGGTTGTTAGGTTTAGGAGTTAATAGCTTAATTTAGTTTATGGCGATGTGGGGGGCTGGTGGTTTAGGGGTTAATAGGTTTAGTTAATGGTAATGATGTGGGAACCATGAGGTTTAGGGATTAATACGTTTATTTAGGGGTTAATAACTTTATTAAAGTTATGGCGGGGTCCGGGAGTGGCGGAATATGGGTTAAACATTTAAGTATAGTGGCGGCGTTTAGTGACAGGGTATAAATAAAGTTGGTAAAAAGCTGAATAGCAGCGAGATCAATGACTGCTAGTTAACAACAGTCCGATGCTCATCGCCCCGTACTTGGTGTGCGGCTTTTTGATGGCTTTTTTTATAAATATGGAGACCGTATTTAGGTCCGCGGCCGCGATGTAAGGCGAGCGTATTGGTGCCGGTGAATGCAGCATAGTTGATGCTTTGATAAATATCCCCCCATGATTCTATGCCACAATTTTCAATCCTATTCTTTATCATATCAAGCATAATTCAGATGTGTCTTACGGAAAAATGACAAATGTGTTATATATCATGTTTTATTCAGTGCTCAGTGTATGACAGTGATCAATTTATTATTATTTGGTAAAGTCAGTTGTTTTGCTTTGTTTAGTTGAAATTAGGTCCTCCTGAGATTATTTCTTGATAAAATGAATTGGATGGCCTGTTGGCAAGTCAATCAGAAAAATAAAAAATTGTATTTAATAATAGAAGTGTATTTTAGAGAAAATGAACTGGGAAAAAATGTAAACGTTTAGCTTTAAAGTGCCATTTAACACATTGAGATTGTAATACAAATGTTTAACCATGCACATTAAAATATTTGCAATATACTTTATATACATTATGTATTTAGTCCTATTTTCTTGTAATTTAAATCTGAAATGTGTGGGTTTTTTAAATTTTGACACTTTTGAGTACAGATTTCACAAGCTTAGCCCTACATCTATAATTGTCCCTAACTGGCTATATAAGAAGTGAAAATATAAGACTGCAAAATGACAATTCAGTATTAATTCCAAATTGTCACTTCCAAAAAAAGCAAGTAGTTGTGTTAGGGTGGGGAGGGAGCAATTGCTTCAAACAAGGTGCTAATGTATTTAGAACGTTTTCACACTCTACTAGTATGTTAATTTAATGCAAGACTATAAAGATGTCTTGTAATTACAATATTGGTATGCCCCTTTAAAAGTGTATTTATTCCAAAATTGCACATTTATTTTAAAATAATATTTATTTTCAGGTAGATGAACAAATTAGGAAGTCATTGCTTAAATGTGTTAAATGCTATATGTTATATTTGGTATAACTTAATTGTAACCACTTGATTTCTTTTTTTTTTTTTTTTTTTTTTTTCTTTACTAATTTGTGGTTATAATATTCTAATTTTAAAGTTTAATGTGATCATATGACAGATGGATTAATCTCATTTATGCCATTTTGGGCAGCAGTAAGTTTCACGTGAATGGAATGAAGTGACAGATGAATAGTGAACATGAAAGCAAATTAGCACCATTCATTGAAGTTATAAATAATTAACTGCTACAATTAACCAATCAGACTCTTTTTTTTCCAACTGAAAGCTTTCTCGAAAATTAAACAAAAGGGGCTAGAATACAAGTGGTGTGCTAAAGTTAGGGTGAGTTGCGATAAGCAATAATGCAACCACGCTAATTTGCACGAGTATTACAAGTTGAAAGTAAACGGGCGTGCTGAAATGCAAACAAAATGTGTGCTCATTGGGTTAGTGTGAATAAAGACCTTGCACAAAGTGTGTTAAAGAAATGTGCACTAAACACATAATAACTTAAGTGTAAAACTCAAATAAAACAGTTTCTGATAAAAAATATTCATATAAATATTGATAGCTTTTTTTATAAGGGTTAAAAGGGTAAAGACATATGAGGAGGTGTTTAAATGGAAATGGCTAAAATGTATATATGTATATGTATACATAAAAATATATATGCATTTATGAGTATTTATGTGTTATGTGTTTATATATGTATACACACACACATAAGCAGCAAACAGAAAACCGGCGAGTCTCAATGTGTAATAAAAAAGTAGATTTTTATTAATGCCGAAAAACACACACTTTAAAACCAAGTGTTATAAAATCCAAGCATGGAAATAGCGTCTTACGCATTTCGGCAGTGGACTGCCTTAATCATAGACATGCTGTAGATGTGTTACATGTAATTTACACATCTATCAATTAAATTAATTACAGCCTGCTGGGATCATAAAAGGAAATATGTCCCTACTAACTGATACAAATTAAACCTAATCAAAGGTAGCCAGATGCAAAAACCTCTTTAGACCTATTAACCATTGTCATATGATCCTTAAAAGGACAGATGGTATATACTGGGGTGCTTTAGGCTAACAATATTGCCTCATATAACAACCTGGACATGAATGACTTAAAATACAAATTATGTGAATCGTCAGTGTGAAAGTAGCCTATAACTATGTTCAATATATACATCCTTAATAATTATTAAAGCAACAAAATAGCCATGCATACAATAGCATACTTAAGTATATAGAATATTTAACTACTTCAGGGGTAGTTGATATACAGGACTACTTACTTTACACTTTACTCAATTTACACTGTTCATACTGTGGATAGTAAATTATATACAATCAAAATGTTAGTGGGGCAGAAGATATTATTTATAGGCGCACCCAAAAATTGAGGACATCTCCATCAATATTAAATCCTGCCGGCCTTCTGGTTTTTAACTGAAAAAATCCAGAAGTCTTCTCTATAAAAGAGCATTTTTACTCTGTCTCCCCCTCTGATTGACATTTTGACATGCTCAATAATCTGCCATTTGAGAGGCATCTCTTGTATGGTGGACATAAATGAAATGTCTTACCAAATCCGAGCACTCAATGCTATTCTCAATATTTTTGAGGTGCTATCTGATTTTACTCTGTGACATCCTCGAGGTGCATCCTATATATTGTTTTTTACACTGGGTGCATTCTACCAAGTAAATTACAAATGAGGTATGGCAATTTGTGTAACTATTGATATTGTAAACTCTCTGAGTCGCTTGGGATTTGGAAACGTTTTGACACTTCAGTATGTCCACATGCTATACAATTGTTAAAGTGGAATTTATAATGCCCCTTAACATTCAACCAACTACCTTTGTGAAGGGTGCAGCATGCTGAGGGATAAGATATTTCCAAGGGTAGAGCCTCTCCTAGATACAAAATTACAGCCTGATGACACAGTCATTCAGGCTGTCCTCAGCAGTAAGTATAGTGAGAGATAGTGTCACATATTTGTACATACTGGGCACTATAAGATGTTATAAACGTTGGATTCTGAACATCATAGTTTTTACCTTTCTGATCTACATTTAAATATATATATATATATATATATATGTATAGAATTAAGTAGAATGTTACCATTCAGTGTCAGTGAGTGGAAACAGGCGTTACTCAAGTAAATGCGCTAGTCAGAGGTATGAAAATCTCATAGAGCAGCTATGAAGGTACAAATATTGTATGATAGACTAAGTCTATACAATATAGGAAAAATAGGAGTCAAAGGGTAAACAGCGCTTATGGAGATTCTTAAAAACTGAATAATATTAAAATCTCGGCAGTGTTGGTGGGTAAAGAAAACAAAAAAAAAAAAAAAAAAAAAAGGGAAGAGAAGTATATGAATATACGTATATATATTAGAGTCTTTGATAGGATATTGGAATCCTAGTGTAATGAAGGCATAATAGATACCCTTACCAAAAGTTACCTCAATCCTATGAGGTAAGTTTGCCGCATTGGAGGATGTATCTAGTGGTTGAATGAATCCTGGATGTTCTGGTCTGTATAAAATCGCTGCCTCTTGGAGTAGAATGGGATGTGGGTCCCCTTTGTGCTGGTTTCTTTAGGAAACTTCCTGTATTTATTGCCTCTTGGAGCTTGGTTTTCTTGTCTTGGTATGAACTTTAGGATGTCAGAGCAGGTGACGTGGTTACAGGGTACTTATTTCTTTTTTCTTTTCTTATTTTTTCTTCATTTTCCTTAGAGTTGTGTCAGCAGATACAAAACTCACGTCTGTGGTACACAAAGATATTTCCTTCCTTCCTAGTACTGTGTGCATAAAATATTTCCAAGCACACCACTCACAAATTTCCCTTTTCCGACTCCGAAGAAAAAATAAGAAAAGAAAAAAGAAATAAGTACCCTGTAACCACGTCACCTGCTCTGACATCCTAAAGTTCATACCAAGACAAGAAAACCAAGCTCCAAGAGGCAATAAATACAGGAAGTTTCCTAAAGAAACCAGCACAAAGGGGACCCACATCCCATTCTACTCCAAGAGGCAGCGATTTTATACAGACCAGAACATCCAGGATTCATTCAACCACTAGATACATCCTCCAATGCGGCAAACTTACCTCATAGGATTGAGGTAACTTTTGGTAAGGGTATCTATTATGCCTTCATTACACTAGGATTCCAATATCCTATCAAAGACTCTAATATATATACGTATATTCATATACTTCTCTTCCCTTTTTTTTTTTTTTTTTTTTTTGTTTTCTTTACCCACCAACACTGCCGAGATTTTAATATTATTCAGTTTTTAAGAATCTCCATAAGCGCTGTTTACCCTTTGACTCCCATATATATATATATATATATATATATATACATATACATAAATATATATATATATATATATATATATATATATATATATATATATATATTCTTTGCTGTACATAAGATCAAATAGTCTTCTAAAACCACAGTATAATATTGTAAACCAATACAGGTTTTTTTCAACCTGTTTGGGCTAGATGACTAATGGAGTGATATTTGTCAATCCCTCTCGCGTTCTAACTTTGCTGGACTAACCAACGTGCACTTAAAATAGTAATCTGATCCTTATGTTTAAACAATAAATTGCAAACCCTTTAGCAAAAAAAATGTGTGTCTCCATCCAAAATGGCCATTATACCCAACAAAAGTGCTTCTCTTGGGTCACATACTTACACCAAACATAATAGACTAGATTACAAGTTGTGTGTTATTGTTGTGTGTATTTAACAAGTTGAAAGTAAACATGACTGCACAAATGCAAACTAACTTTATGCTGGTCGGGTTAGCGTTAGGAATAAATAAAAGGTTGCACCAGGGCTGTGGAGTTAACAGTGGCTTAGCAGGTTTACCCAGTCCAGTCTGTGAGTGCAGTCCATTCCTGTGTTTTGTATTTACATAGGGGAGATTACAAAATCCTGTGTCACCCTGGGAGGTTTGTTTGTTTAAAAGTATGCATTTTGTGGGTGCTGGTTTATGGTCCCAGGAAGGGGGAGACTTTGATGTGGTCCTGGGCTTGATCCTTTGGCGCCAAATGTAACTGACTTCCCCCAGTTTTGCTTTTAAACATTACTGAGTATCTGCTGCTGAGTGCCAGGTTTTCTGTGTGTTGTGTTTATAATGTTTGAAAAAATAAATAAATATATATATATATATATATATATATATATATACTGTGTGTGTATATATATATATATATATATATATATATATATATATATATATATATATATATAACCCCTTCCTTATCTATCTTTGGGGAGAATGATACAGGTTGGACAGTCACCTTTGACGCTGTGGCTTCACAGGAATGAACTAAGTCTCCGCTGGAGTAGGGAGTCTGGGACATCTTGATTAATGTAACATACAGTGCCTCCACTCAGTGATAACAATTCTCAGGGAACCCACAACACTGAGACAATGAGTTCCCCACAACATGCAATAATAAACAGAAGCAGATAATAAAGTAGCACAGAATATATTTAAATGCAAATAGAACAACATATAAATAACATAACAGTCCCACACTTTGCAGGGTACCCTTTTTCCCAAAATACACTGCTAAGTTAAGTCCCTTGTGGTGGTGCACGTTGGGGCCCTTAGTAAGTTTCAGATATCTGTTTAGTGTGAGGGATAACTGTAACTGTTCCACTACCTGAATCCTCCTGTAGAATGTTCTAGAAAAGGTCTGTCTGTTTTCTCTGCTGCTTGCTTTTCCACTTAAGTGCTGACAGTCTGAAATGACAGCTCACTCTAGTTCTACTGTAGCTGCTTCTTACTGTGACATCAGGCTGAGTGTTCACAGCATGCAGGGTCCTGGATGCTTTATTTCCACTTAAGTGCTGACAGTCTGAAATGACAGCTCACTCTAGTCCCAATGCTGCTGCTTCTTACTGTGACATCAGGCTGAGTGTTCACAGCATGCAGGGTCCTGGATGCAACCTTTATCATCCCAGGCAGAATCACACACACATCTTTCAGCAGCCCTGAACAGCTCTGACTAAACTCTCCTCACAGGAAGTCTCTGAAAAACTGCCAGCCTCTGATTGGCTCTCACTACCATGTGATGCAGGGTTGAGCAAAGGGCAAAGTGTAAAGTGCAGTTAATCCCTGCAGCAAAATGACAAAGGGCTACATTCTCCCCCCTGTAAAATTCCTGCCTTCCACTGGCAGGGTAGATACATTAAATAATTAAACATCACTCTGGCACAAGTAACAAACTAATCTAATACAACTGTGTTCCTGTACCTAACAATGTATTCAAGGTGTCAAGGGCATGTAATACTTGTATGACCTTGGAGTGGGACTCTTGCCAGTATGTGGGTTCCCCTACTCGGTCATAAGTGAATAATCTTGGTGGACGCCTATGTCTTTGACTTCCTCTTGAGTCTCTTTGTGGCAACTGTTGAATTCCTCCAGAAGTAGATCTTCTCACTGCTCTGTTTGGAAAAGGTGCTATAGCTTGAGGCCTAGGTCTCCCCATAGAATATGTATCTGTGTCAGTAGATCTAGGGATGAAGTTGGGGCTTTCAGGATTAAGATCTGACTGAGGAGAAGCAACAGGAGGGTCAGAAGCTTCTGACTGAGCATCAGGAGGTGTCCACCACTCTTGATCTAAACCTGAATTGTCATGGTTTCCTTCACTAGAATTATCTGCTTCCTTCACTTCTGGTTGCCAACAGGTAACAAATGATTTTGATGCCATGCCTTAATTCGGCCTTCAGGCCCTTTTATTTTGTATACAGGAAGTCCTGGAAGCTTGGAAACCACTTCAAAAAGGGTGCCTTTCCACCGGTCAGCGAGTTTGTGTTTTCCGATAATACCTAGGTTTTTAAGGAGTACCTTATCTCCTGGCTGAATTTCACTATGCCTGACTTTAGCGTCATAACGTCTTTTGTTATTTTCATTAATTCGGGAACTAGCCTTCTCTGCCAGGTCATAGGCTCTTTGTAGACTCTGTTTCAAGTTGCAAACATACTGGTAATGTGGGACATGGGCCATTCCATCAGAAGAGACATCAAACTGAAGATCTATTGGAAGCCTTGCTTCTCGACCTAAATGCAAGTAATAAGGAGAATATCCTGTAGATTCATGTCTTGTACATCTGTATGCGTGAACCATGGCTTCAACATGCCTACTCCAGGTTCTTTTCTCTGTATAGTTAAGGGTCCCTAACATGTCCAACAGGGTATGGTTGAACCTTTCAGGAAGAGCATCCCCTTCAGGATGGTAAGGAGTAGTTCTGGACTTTTCAAAGTCGGCTTTCAAAGTCACGACCCTGATCAGAATGAATTCGGCTAGGTAACCCATAGTGAATGAAAAACTTCTGCCATAGCACTTTGGCAACTGTGGTGGCTTTCTGGTCTTTAGTAGGGTAAGCTTGAGCATACCTGGTGAAATGATCAGTCACTACCAGTACATTTCCTACTCCTGCTGAATCAGTCTCAATACACAGAAAATCCATACAGACTAGATCCATGGGGCCAGAGTTCTTTAGGTGGCCCATTGGCGCAGCTCGGGTAGGTAGAGTTTTCCTCTGAATACACCTTCGGCAATTATGACAATGCCTCTCCACAGAGTCTCGCATTTTTGGCCAGAAGAAACGATCTTGCACCAATCCAAAAGTTTTGTCCACCCCCAGGTGTCCATGTTGGTCATGCAAGGATCTTAGTACCATTCCTCTATACTTTTCTGGTAATACCAACTGTCTTCATCCTGGGTGATCATGATATTGAATGAGCCAATAGAGAAGTCCCTTCTCAATACGAAAACGGCTCCATTCTCTCTTGAATAGTTGTTGCAACTCAGAAGGTAAACAGTTCAAGTATTTTTGGCACCCATTCTTAACAGCTTTTAATAATGGGCCCACTGTTGGGTCTTGAGCTTGAGTTTGTTGTTTATCCTCATTACTGATGCTTGTCCACTGGGGCAGGTTAACTGGGTAACACATAGCCTCTGGAACTGCCTCAGCACTACAACTGAGTGAGTCGATGCATCTCAATTCAGAAAAGTTAACCCACCCATCTTCAGTGATAGAGGTCTGACACAATGCCCTTACTCCAGGGCCAGGAATTTCAATCCAATCTTCTTTATCTGTCTCTGGAGGAAGTCCAGGTCTCCGAGATAAAGCATCAGCTCCAACATTAGTAGATCCAGGCTTGTATTTCAATGAGAAGCTATAGTTGGACAAAGCTGCAAGCCAGCTATGTCCAGTGGCATCTAGTTTAGCTCTGGTCAAGATATAGGTGAGGGGATTGTTGTCAGTTCTCACCTCAAATTCTGCACCATACAGGTAATCATGTAGTTTATCTACAATAGCCCACTTCAATGCCAGAAATTCTAGTTTATGCACTGGGTAATTCTTTTCAGCTTTAGATAAGCTCCGACTAATGTAGGCAACAGGCCTCAGCCCCTCAGGATGTGCCTGGTGGAGAATGCCTCCAAGCCCTTCCATGCTGGCATCTTCATGAAGCACAAATGGTTTCTCAAGATCTGCATATGCCAGTACAGGAGCTTCAGTCATCTTACTTTTAAGTAGCTGAAAAGCTTCTTCACAGGAATTAGTCCACTTATCTCCTATAAGTTTCTTGGAATGCAGGCTCTTCTGCTTGGCATTCTCTCCAGGCTCCAATTTCAGAAGATTGTGAAGACTTCTGGCTATCTTGGAATAACCTTCTACAAAGTGACGGTAGTAACCGCAGAACCCCAAGAATGAACGTAGCTCTTCAATATTCTTTGGTCTTGGCCAATTTACCACTGCTTCTATTTTTGCTGGGTCTGTGGCCACACCTTCTGCAGAAACTATATGTCCAACATAAGTCACTGAGCTTCTTGCAAATTTGCATTTGTCAACTGATAACTTCAGACCTTCAGCATGCAATCGATCTAACACCCTCAGCAACCGATTTTCATGTTCTTCAGGGGTTCTTCCAAAAATTATTATATCATCCAGATAAACAAGGCACTCTCTTGGACTAAGGTCCCCAAGGGTCTTTTCCATTAACCTCTGGAAAGTTGCTGGGGCCCCGGTAATCCCTTGTGGCATACGGGTAAACTGGTAGAAACCCAAAGGGCAGATGAATGCTGTTTTCTCTTGGTCTTCTTTTTTCATGGGAACTTGATAATATCCAGAGCGGAGATCCAATACACTAAACCATTTGCTACCAGATAGAGCATTCAGTAGATCTTCTATTCGGGGTAGTGTATACTGGTCAGGAATTGTTCGTTTATTTAAAGTTCGATAGTCTATACACAATCGCACAGAGCCATTCTTTTTCCTCACCACTACAATGGGAGAAGCATAGGGACTTCTAGATTCTTTGATAATGCCAGTATCTTCCATTTCTTGCAAGATGTTTCTCACATCCTCCACATCTCGTGGTGCTATACGTCGAGACCTCTCACAAAAGGGAGCAGAGTCCGTCAATCTTATGGCATGTTGTGCACTCCTGCAACACCCTACATCCATGTCTTTAGTTGAGAAGACTCCTCTTCTGGTTTTTAGAGCTTTAAGCAATCTCTCTTTCCATTCAAATGGTAAACTTGAGTCTTCAAAATTAAACTCCAATTCTCCTGAGGAGTTGACTGCTGGTTCTATGGGAAGGGCAGAAATTGGGGTTATTTCCTCTAAGATGTGAAGGATTCCCAATTCTTGACAATGATAAATATGGACATCTCTTGGGGACAGAGTACAGACAGTTACTGCAAAAATTGGAATTACAAAGGAAAAGCATACACACAATAGTGTAGATACTTGAATCAGTGATGGTAATAGCGCTCTAGAACAAGGTCTTATACACACACTCTCAATCACACTTGTGAATTAATACAGGATGACTTGAATAACTGAAAGTGCTTATTCCATAATAAGTATTGTTAAAGGAGGTTGATACTCCGTATAGTGACTACAGTAAGAGTTCGGTAGCTTAAGGCTAATCTAAAACAGAGGAGCTCCTAGGACTCCTCACCAATGCCCTAACGTCCCTAACATGTTTCGCCACTTAGCGTGGCTTTTTCAAAATCTCATATTTACAATCACAACTTGAATCTTTTACAACACTCAATCAGTTATGGTCTAACTACCTGTCTAAATAAACGTGGACATACTTTGTACTCTACTCTCTCACACATTTACTTATATAGAGTGCCAAGTCACACTTCTCACTACTATTCGTAATTTATCTGTTATGTACGACTACAGATAGGTACATCAGGCTTGCACGCAAGCAGGCATGACTGCTTAATTGAACTAAAAAATTGGTTATTAAATTTCTACAAACTACAGTCGGTACTTAAGTGTGGTTTTAATTATTTTTCCTATTTTAATTATTGAACCCAATAAAAGCTATATTTTAAATTTAGTGTCTATTCCTATTCCCGTATTCTAACCTTGGATTAGCAACTAAGTGATTATTATTTTCAACTAACTTGCAATTTGACCTAGGAGTGCTGTCTGTGTGTATGCTTTTCCTTTGTAATTCCAATATTCATACTCATACACCAAGCACCCACATCTAGCCGTATTGTAGTGGCACAATTAAAGATATAAATAGGTCTATTACATAACAGTAGTGCCATTGGTAATTTTTTGTAAATTAAAAGTTACTGCAAAAATGCCTGTTGTGCCTTTCTGCCAATCCTTGACTTCAGGCATAATCATCCAGCCCTTTCGAATGTCTTCTTCAGGAATAGATTCTCCACAATAGATCTGTGCACAATTAATCATACCCTCCTGTAAGGTGGGTACAGCTTTAACAGATTTAATTTCTCCAGGTCGTAAAGTCAAAGGCTGGGGGCCCCAGTAATGGAACTGCCCAGTCAGTGATTCTTGAGCTAATTTGTGACATTTGTGTCTTAGGGCAGGCTCCAATTCAGCCATCTGATTAATGGATACATTTCCTACCTCTTGCAAGTAGGATCTAAACAAGTTTCTAACCATACTAGTGTTGGTTCCCAGGAGAATGGAGAAACTTGATTGTTTTGGGGTAGGGCACAACAGAGCCTCCACATCCATGGAGCAAGTATTTCCAGTGTTCAGTTGTGGGATTACAATCTGCACTCTGACTACTCCTTCTACTGTACAGGCTTGTGAACCTAGCCCCCATAAACTGACATCTTTAGCTGTGGCAATAGGTAAGTGACGTAGGTGAGCATCATAAAATGATCTGAAGATAATGGTCACCTGGGATCCAGTGTCTAGCAATGCAGAAGCTGGGATGCCCTCAACCATAAGTGATACCAGTGGCTTGGGTCCAACTCTGATACTTGCAGCTGTTTCCAAGCTCTTAATGTGACACTTCTTCCAATGAGTCCACTTTTTTTTTCTAGAAACTTTTCTTTTGGGTAAGGTATCTGTGACAAAGGTTTCAACATGAAGAACATCTTCTTTATGTGTACAATGGGATGCTATATGCCCAAGCCCATTACATCTAAAACACCTGAGAGGTTTGTCATGTTTATTATCCTGGGTAGTTGAATTGATTGATTCACAATTTTTAGGTTGAGCTTCTTTTTTTTCTTTTGTACTTTTGATTTTATGGGAACTGTCCTGAGCAGAGGATTTCTCAGCAGCTCTTAACCGTGAACGAGTAAGATGAGTCTTTTCTATAGTCCTTACTTCCTTCATTACTTCAGCAAAAGATAGAACCTTTTTAATACATAAAAGATTCTCCAAGGTGGCTGCACAGGAGTCTCCAGGTAGTGTTCCTCTAAGGAGCTATTTGCACCGGTATTTGTCAATTTCAGATGCGGGAATGATCCCTTTCTCCACTAATGTTCCTACTATGAGTTCTACTCTCACAACATAGGCTGACAGTTTTTCACCTTTTACTTGAATTGTATTTGCATATCGTTCTCTCATAAACTCATCTTCTTCCTCTGCATATGCAGTCATTATAATTTCAAGGAGCTCTGATGCAGAAGCTTGAGGATAGATAATTTGATGTTGCCTTACCAGGTCTAAGGCCGGACCTTTTAAACCTTCTATGAGCCTTTGTCGTTTCACATCCTCAGAACAAGCCCATTCTCTAAGAAGCTGCAAAGTAGTGTCTCTCCAGGATTTGAAGCACTCTTCTCCAACAGGAGTAGGGTCAATCCCAGAGAAAATCTTCAATCTCTTGTAATTGTGAATGTGTTGAGCTTGGGTCAGTTCCACCGCTAATTGTTTAATTACATTTGTTATGGGAGAAGAAATCTCTTGCTTAGGAGAATCATTCTTTGGTCTCCTTTCACTTACTAAAGAACTGCCTTCAGAATCATTTAGATTTAAATCATCTTCAGACTCACTGTCACTATTTTAAAATATCAGGTCAGAATCATCACCCTCCTCGTGGTCAGAATCTCCTTCTGGGTATACTATCAGGCACCCTTTAGGGTCTGCTCCAGGTATAGGGATTCTAGTTGTTCCTTTTTCTGGATTTATATCCTGGTCCCCCTGAACAAGGGTCACACCATGAGTTCCTGTTTTCTTGCCTGAACTATGGCAGGGTTTTCCAACCCAGGGATCAGTTTTAGGGCATATATAAACTTCCTCCGGCTGAGTCCAATAGGAGTTTGCACAGCCACAACCTTCTGGGGAGGAAGCCTCATTATTCTAGCCCACTCTCTAACATCTCTGGGTGATGGAACAGGGGTCTTGCTTAAACACTTCTTACTGTCCTAGTTCATCTCAGCGTTGCCTCCATCTGTAACCCCTTCCTTATCTATCTTTGGTGAGAATGATACAGGTTGGACAGTCACCTTTGACGCTGTGGCTTCACAGGAATGACCTAAGTCTCCACTGGAGTAGGGAGTCTGGTACATCTTGATTAATGTAACATACAGTGCCTCCACTCAGTGATAACAATTCTCAGGGAACCCACAACACTGAGACAAGGAGTTCCCCACAACATGCAATAATAAACAGAAGCAGATAATAAAGTAACACAGAATATATTTAAATGCAAATAGAAAAACATATAAATAACATAACAGTCCCACACTTTGCAGGGTACCCTTTTTCCCAAAATACACTGCTAAGTAAAGTCCCTTGTGGTGGTGCACGTTGGGGCCCTTAGTAAGTTTCAGATATCTGTTTAGTGTGAGGGATAACTGTAACTGTTCCACTACCTAAATCCTCCTGTAAAAATGTTCTAGAAAAGGTCTGGCTGCTTTCTCTGCTGCTTGCTTTTCCACTTAAGTGCTGACAGTCTGAAATGACAGCTCACTCTAGTTCTACTGTAGCTGCTTCTTACTGTGACATCAGGCTGAGTGTTCACAGCATGCAGGGTCCTGGATGCTTTATTTCCACTTAAGTGCTGACAGTCTGAAATGACAGCTCACTCTAGTCCCAATGCTGCTGCTTCTTACTGTGACATCAGGCTGAGTGTTCACAGCATGCAGGGTCCTGGATGCAACCTTTATCATCCCAGGCAGAATCACACACACATCTTTCAGCAGCCCTGAACATACTCTGACTAAACTCTCCTCACAGGAAGTTTCTGAAAAACTGCCAGCCTCTGATTGGCTCTCACTACCATGTGATGCAGGGTTGAGCAAAGGGCAAAGTGTAAAATGCAGTTAATCCCTGCAGCAAAATGACAAAGGGCTACATATATATATATATATATATATATATATATATATATATATATATATATATATATATATATATATATATATATATCATCATCATCATCATCATGCTACATACAGTCGCTTAGCCATGTTTTCATTCTTTTGCAACCCTGGCCTAATTTTTCCCCATAGTGGGCATTAGACTACAGACACTTATGTAAACAATTAAGTCACTAACAAAATGAACACTATAGTCAATAGGAACTTGGACAACATTTGGACTCCAAGCATGTATGTAGCACACTAGATTGCAGTCAAAACCAATTGGAGCTTTTATCAATAATTATATAACCATTGTGGATATGTATCTGGTCTGGCTTCCAGGGGAGTCCATAATAACCTACGAGTCATAAATCAGTAAAATAATAAAGTAAATAGAGTACATTGAAATACTTACCTTGGGTTTCACCTATTTGAAAACCTACATGGTGGGCAGTCCTAGCACCTGTGGCAGCACAGGTGCCAAGGCATAGGGTGGTTTATGGTTTATAGTGCATACATAATATAGTTTGGTGTGGCATAAAGCACAGATGGGCAGTAAGGGCATCCAAGGCACCACCATGTGCTACCTGTTTGGTCATGCCTTGACATTTAAGACCTGAAGATGGTAAGTTAATTTATTATCAGCATACAGGTGAAGTAGAGTGGACGTGTCATTAAAGATACTTAGGAATTATTTGCTTACAAAAAAGAGTTGGAAACATACATTCAAACGTGGTGGCAAATTAGAAAGTTGTAAGGTGTCATAATCAGGGAAAGAAGAAGGTAAAGTTAGTGAGATAAGAACAAAACTGTTTCAAAGGCAACAAGGAATTGGAGGATTTAGAGTAAAAGTGTGTGTCTGTAGAAGAATTAGAGCCTGATTCTCCAAAGCTCTCTAGTCTAACAATATTCTATAAGATGCCTCATTAGTATTACAAGGCCTGTCAGGTATTGTTTAAAGGCAATTTTTACATTAGAAAATATCGGCTAGATTACGAGTCCTGCGTTAGCCTTAAAAAGCAGCGTTGAGAGGTCCCAATGCTGCTTTTTAATGCCCGCTGGTCTTACGAGTCTTGAAATGACAGGCTCACCGCTCACTTTTTCGGCCAGACTCGAAAATACTACAAATCCACTTACGTCAATTGCATATACTATATTGTCGATGGGACTTGCATAGCGCCGGTATTACGAGTCTGCCAAAAAGTGAGTGGTAGACCCTCTCCTGTAAAGCCTAGTACCGCATTTAAAAGGTAGTAGTTAAGAGTTTTACTCTACAACGCCGTATCATAAAACTCTTAACTAAAGTGCTAAAAAGTACACTAACACCCATAAACTACCTATTAACCCCTAAACCGAGGCCCCCCCACATCGCAAAAACTAAAATAAATTTTTTAACCCCTAATCTGCCGAACCGGACATCACCGCCACTATAATAAATATATTAACCCCTAAACCGCCGCACTCCCGCCTCGCAAACACTACAGGGAGTGCAGAATTATTAGGCAAATTAGTATTTTGACCACATCATTCTCTTTATGCATGTTGTCTTACTCCAAGCTGTATAGGCTCGAAAGCCTACTACCAATTAAGCATATTAGGTGATGTGCATCTCTGTAATGAGAAGGAGTGTGGTCTAATGACATCAACACCCTATATCAGGTGTGCATAATTATTAGGCAACTTCCTTTCCTTTGGCAAAATGGGTCAAAAGAAGGACTTGACAGGCTCAGAAAAGTCAAAAATAGTGAGATATCTTGCAGAGGGATGCAGCACTCTTAAAATTGCAAAGCTTCTGAAGCGTGATCATCGAACAATCAAGCGTTTCATTCAAAATAGTCAACAGGGTCACAAGAAGCGTGTGGAAAAACCAAGGCGCAAAATAACTGCCCATGAACTGAGAAAAGTCAAGTGTGCAGCTGCCAAGATGCCACTTGCCACCAGTTTGGCCATATTTCAGAGCTGCAACATCACTGGACTGCCCAAAAGCACAAGGCGTGCAATACTCAGAGACATGGCCAAGGTAAGAAAGGCTGAAAGACGACCACCACTGAACAAGACACACAAGCTGAAACATCAAGACTGGGCCAAGAAATATCTCAAGACTGATTTTTCTAAGGTTTTATGGACTGATGAAATGAGAGTGAGTCTTGATGGGCCAGATGGATGGGCCCATGACTGGATTGGTAAGGGGCAGAGAGCTCCAGTCCGACTCAGACGCCAGCAAGGTGGAGGTGGAGTACTGGTTTGGGCTGGTATCATCAAAGATGAGCTTGTGGGGCCTTTTCGGGTTGAGGATGGAGTCAAGCTCAACTCCCAGTCCTACTGCCAGTTTCTGGAAGACACCTTCTTCAAGCAGTGGTACAGGAAGAAGTCTGCATCCTTCAAGAAAAACATGATTTTCATGCAGGACAATGCTCCATCACACGCGTCCAAGTACTCCACAGCGTGGCTGACAAGAAAGGGTATAAAAGAAGAAAATCTAATGACATGGCCTCCTTGTTCACCTGATCTGAACCACATTGAGAACCTGTGGTCCATCATCAAATGTGAGATTTACAAGGAGGGAAAACAGTACACCTCTCTGAACAGTGTCTGGGAGGCTGTGGTTGCTGCTGCACGCAATGTTGATGGTGAACAGATCAAAACACTGACAGAATCCATGGATGGCAGGCTTTTGAGTGTCCTTGCAAAGAAAGGTGGCTATATTGGTCACTGATTTGTTTTTGTTTTGTTTTTGAATGTCAGAAATGTATATTTGTGAATGTTGAGATGTTATATTGGTTTCACTGGTAAAAATAAATAATTGAAATGGGTCTATATTTGTTTTTTGTTAAGTTGCCTAATAATTACGCACAGTAATAGTCACCTGCACACACAGATATCCCCCTAAAATAGCTATAACTAAAAACAAACTAAAAACTACTTCCAAAACTATTCAGCTTTGATTTTTAATGAGTTTTTTGGGTTCATTGAGAACATAGTTGTTGTTCAATAATAAAATTAATCCTCAAAAATACAACTTGCCTAATAATTCTGCACTCCCTGTAGTTACATTTTATTAACCCCTAATCTGCCGTCCCTAACATTGCCGACACATACCTACATTTATTAACCCCTAACCTGCCGCCCACAACATCGCCGCCACTATATTAAAGTTATTAACCCCTAAATCTAAGTCTAACCCTAACCCTAACACACCCCTAACTTAAATATAATTTAAATAAATCTAAATAAAATTACTATCATTAACTAAATTATTCCTATTTAAAACTAAATACTTACCTATAAAATAAACCCTAAGCTAGCTACAAAATAACTAATAGTTACATTGTAGCTATCTTAGGGTTTATTTATATTTTACAGGCAACTTTGTATTTATTTTAACTGGGTACAATAGTTATTAAATAGTTATCAGCTATTTAATAGCTACCTAGTTAAAATAAAGACAAATTTACCTGTAAAATAAAACCTAACTTAAGTTACAATTACACCTAACACTACACTATAATTACATTAATTCCCTAAATTAACTACAATTAAATACAATTATCTAAAGTATGAAAAAAACACTAAATTACAGAAAATAATAAACTAATTACACATTTTTTAAACTAATTACACCTAATCTAATCCCCCTAATATATAAAAAGTCCCCAAAAATAATAAAAAGCCATACTCTATACTAAATTACAAATAGCCTTTAAAAGGGCCTTTTGCAGGGAATTTCCCCAAAGTAATCAGTTCTTTTACCTGTAAAAAAAAATACAATACCCCCAACATTAAAACCCACCACCCACATACCCAACCCTACTCTAAAACCCACCCAATCCCCCCTTAATAAAACCTAACACTAACCCCTTGAAGATCACCCTACCTTGAGAAGTCTTCACCCAACTGGGCCGAAGTCCTCAACGAAGCCGGGCAAAGTGGTCCTCCAGACGGGCGGAAGTCTTCATCCAAGCCGGGAAGAAGAGGTCCTCCAGACGGGCAGAAGTCTTCATCCAGACGGCATCTTCTATCTTCATCCATTCAGCACGGAGCGGGTCCATCTTCAAGACATCTGATGTGGAGCATCTTCTTCTTTCTTCATTCAACGACTGAATGAAGGTTCCTTTAAATGACATTATCCAAGATGGCGTCCCTTCAATTCCGATTGGCTGATAGAATTCTATCAGCCAATCGGAATTAAGGTAGAAAAAATACTATTGGCTGATGCAATCAGCCAATAGGATTGAAGTTAAATCCTATTGGCTGATCCAATCAGCCAATAGGATTGAGCTGGCATTCTATTGGCTGATTGGCTGATTGGATCCCGCTCTGCGCCGGATGGATGAAGATAGAAGATGCCGTCTGGAAGAAGACTTCTGCCCGTCTGAAGGACCTCTTCTTCCCGGCTTGGATGAAGACTTCTGCCCGTCTGGAGGACCACTTCGCCCGGCTTCGTTGAGGACATCGGCCCGGTTGGATGAAAACTTCTCAAGGTAGGGGGATCTTCAAGGGGTTAGTGTTAGGTTTTATTATTATTGGGTGTGTGGGTGGTGGATTTTAATGTTGGGGGGTATTGCATTTTTTTTTTACAGGTAAAAGAGCTGATTACTTTGGGGCAAAGCCCTGCAAAAGGCCCCACAAAAAACTTAATAAGTTTTTTTATTATTTTATGTAATTTAGTGGGGGGGTTTTCTTCGTACTTTAGATAATTGTATTTAATTGTATTTAATTGTAGTTAATTTAGGGAATTAATTTAATTATAGTGTGGTATTAGGTGTAATTGTAACATAGGTTAGGTTTAATTTTACAGGTAAATTTGTATTTATTTTAACTAGGTAGCTATTAAGTAGTTAATAACTATTTAATAACTATTGTACCTAGTTAAAATAAATACAAAGTTGCCTGTAAAATAAAAATAAATCCTAAGATAGCTACAATGTAACTATTATTTATATTGTAGCTAGCTTAGGGTTTATTTTATAGGTAAGTATTTAGTTTTAAATAGGAATAATTTAGTTAATTGTAGTATTTTATTAGATTTATTTAAATTATATTTAAGTTAGGGGGGGTTAGGGTTAGACTTAGGTTTTTATGCTCTCCGCTCACTTTTCTGCGGCTAACGCCGGGTTTGTAAAAACCCGTAATACCAGCGCTGTCTGTAGGTGAGCGGTGAGCATAAACTGCTCGTTAGCACCGCACACCATTACTGACAAAACTTGTAATCTAGCCATATGTTTCTAATTAAGGGGAATTCACAAACATTATTTCTGTTAAGGAGAAAATTTAGGGCTAGATTACAAGTGGAGCACTAAATTATCACAACTGCAGTTTTGGGGCTTTAAAGTTGGTGGGAGTGGGGTGTTAGAAAAAAAGATGCATTAAAAAGAACATGGTGTTCCCAGAAAATATATATGTATATGATTATATACAAATATTTATGTGTTAGGGGTGTATTTTCTTTCTTTTGATGATGTCATAATTTTTAATTGGGGGTGGGTCTATTTGGCTATATAAGATGTACATTTGGCATTTGTTTGTATTGAGCCTGAGGAGGGGGTAATTTACCCCGAAACGTTGCTCTGTATGTGCTGCTGCCTATAGTAAAGAAATTTTGATTCAAATTGATTCCTGAGTGTCTGCCTAATTTCATTGACACATATTAACACATAAACATACATGTATATAGTCATATACATATATTTAAAAATTGCTGCCCATCTTTGCGCTACTTATCCCTTGCACTGCACAAGTTCTTATGCCGTGTGTCACGACATGAGAACGAGGCTCCCATATGAGCCTATGGAATCCTGTTCTCTCAACTTGTAATACCAGCACACATTGACATGCTGGTATTACTAAGTGGAGCGCTAATATCGCTTTCAAGAAAGCGATATTTAGCGCTTTACTTTAATCTGGCCCTTACTGTACAATATAATGCTTAGTTAAAGAAGATGATGATTTCTTTGATGATAGCAAGTTTTTAGAGAATTGGCCCTTAGAGGGCTAGATCACAAGGGGAGTTCAATTTATTGATCCCACTTGCACGCTAACTGCATAGCTAATCGTATTACTCATATGCTAAATCACTTGAAAGTGATGCAACATAACTATAATAAGATTAGTAAGGGTTGTAAGGGTTTTAAGGGTAAGGGTTTTAATTTCTGTATTTATAGCAGTCTATTGAGATAACTTTTTCAACCTATTTGAAAAAAAAGTTTTTTCCTATACTTTTTAGTCTCTCAGAACTCAATAAACCAGAAAAAATAGTTATAACCTATTTTTATGTTCTCTGTTTTAACGATAACTGCAAGACCTAAAAAAATAATGTTACTTAAAAAAACATTTACATCAGCTTTATGCATGACTAACTAATCAATGTAAATATATCATGCCAAAGGTGTTTAGTGTAATAGAAAGTGTAGTAGAAACTAAAGTGTAATAGAAACTGTGCTATGCTTTGTCAGTCCTAAGAATATGCATGTTAGCAAATGAATACATTATTAAGTGTTCATGAAAATTATTATTTATATATGTATGCGGTTCTAATTCAAAAAAGTGCAATTGTTCAAAATGCAGGTGTTTTAAAATACAGATATATATATATATATTTTTTTTTTTTTATTCTTCCAATATATCATTGAGCTATGAGTTGATGTTTAAATGAGGTTGCCATCTCTTATCTGTCAAATAGGAAATTGTTTCTTCCTTAGTTACAGCAAACTTAGGCACCCTGTGAGCCTGGCCAGTCAAGCAAGGTTAACATGACATAACTCTTTTATTATCAAGATCTGTTATGTTCAGCCATGCAGTTCTGAGGTAAGTGAAAAAGAAAAAAAATGAAAAACCTTTGTCTAGCACTGGTGTTTCTAAAAATGTTTATTTTGTGTTTACAATGAGCTCATTCACATTTCAGCTGATAAAATCATAGGGTGTATTTCAGGACATTGACAAGCTTGCTACTAGTTTTTTTTTTTTTTTGTAACCTACACTGCCTACAAATATGTGTGTACATGTATGTGTTTATGTGCAATTATTTTCTTTCCTTTTTTGGTTATCCATCCAATTTTTTATTTTTGTGTGTATGTATGTATGTATGTATGTATATATATATATATATATATATACTACGGGTAAGGTGAATCATATATATGTTTGATGTAGTGACTCGATCAGTCTGAGGGGATTTATGATCTTACATCAGGCTTTACCCACAGCCACTTGGGTAATCCTAGCATTAACCCAGGTAATGCTAGGATTACCCAATATCTGACTTTACCCGCAACATATATATTCATACAGTTATGGCCAAAAATATTGGCACCCCTGCATTTCTGTCAAATAATGCACCACTCCACCCAGAAAATTGTTGCAATTACAAATAGTTAGGCATTCTAATGTTTATTTATTTTGTTTGTATTGGTATAACACAAAAAAAGCGGAGAGAAAAAAGTCAAATCAAACACATTCCACTCAAAACTCTAAAAAGGGATTGGACAAAATTATTGTCACCCTCAATTTAATATTTCATAGCACACCCCTTGGAAAAAAATAACTGAAATCAATTACTTCTTGTAACCATTAATGGGTTTCTTACACCTTTCTACTGGATTGTGGGTTACTCTTCGCCAACTGCTCCAGCTCTCTCAGATTGGAAGGGTTCCTTTTAACAACTGCTGTTTTGAGATCTCTCCACAGCTGCTCTATGAATTTGAGATCTTAACTCAATGCTGGCCAGTTCAGTACTGTTCAGCACTTTGTCTTAAACCATTTCTCTTTTTTGACGTGTGCTTTGTGTCATTGTCCTGCTGTAAGACCCATGGCCTCTGACAGAGACCCAACTTTCAGACAATGGGCGCTACATTGCACCACATAATTCTTTGGTAGTCTTCAGATTTCATAATGCCATGCACACAGTCAAGAGATTCAGTGCCTGAAGCAGGAAAGCAACCCCAAAACATCAGTGAACTTCCACCATGTTTGACTGTAGGGACTGTATTCTTTTTTTTTAAAAAGCCTTATTTCTTTTTCTGAAAACAGTAGAATGTTGGGCTTTACCAAAAAGCTAAAATTTTGTTTCGTCTGTCCACAGCACATTCTCCCAAAAGGATTTTGGCTTCCTCAGATAAGTTTTGGCAAACTCCAACCTGGCTTTAATATGTTTCTGTGTGAGCAGTGGAGTCCTTCTGGGTCTCCTAGCATAGCGTCCCTTTACATTCTGATGGTGAAGTATAGTGCAAATTGTCACATTTGAACCCTGTGCTTGAAATTGTCTGGAAGTTGATCAAGGTTCTTTATCCACCATTCGAACAATTCTTTGTTGCAATCTTTGATAAATTTTTCACTTTCGTCCACGTCTGGGGAGATTAGCTACAGTGTCATGGGCTGTAAACTTCTTGACAATCTTGCGCACAGTGGACACAGGAACATTAAGATCTCTGGGGATGGACTTGTAACCTTGAGATTGTCCACGCTTTTCCACAATTTTTGTTCTCAAATCTTCAGACAATTCTTTGCTGCTCTTTCTCTTCTCCATGCTCGGTGTGGCATACAACAGAAAGGTTGAGTCAATTTTTCACCATTTTAACTGGTTACTGGTGTGATTTCTATATTGTCAGCACCTGCTAATTGATACAGATGAGTTTAATTACAAATTACAGGAGCATTACACACTTGGAATGCAATTATTTCTTACAATTTTGAGAAGTTGACAATAATTTTGTCCAGTCCATTTTTGGAATTTTGCATGGAATGTGTAAGATTTGGCTTTTTCTTTTCTCCACTTTTATATGTCAAACCAATGCAAACAAAAGAAATAAACTTGAGAATGCCTAAACAATTTTCTTGGCAAAGTGGTGCATTATCTGACAGAAATTCAGGGGTGCCAATACAATACAACATTGTATACTACTGAGCTACTAATGTAGAAACAAACTTTTTTTTTTAAACACTTCAGCTTTTTAAAAAAAGCAATATAATTATATTTATAATTATTTTATAAAGCTTTCTATGAAGCTTGTGAGGTCAAAGATTTCCAATCGTCTTTCTTTTTTTTTTTTTTTTTATACAACTTAAGCTTTGAAAAAAGCTGTTTAAAATAAAAAACAACATGCTTATCTTTAGCTTTTAAAAAAGCTTTTTGATAGAATAGCTAATAATACTAAACAATTAAATTAAATACGATGTTCCGATATTAATCTAACTGATCTCTCTCTACAACAACTCTCCTCACAGACTACTTTTTTCTAACTGCATCAAATACTGTTTTAACATATTATTTAAATGAACTAACCGGCGCGAGGAAGGGGCATGGTTAGTCTTGAGCGACACATGCGATTTGCCGCGAGCGAGAGGTGTGGCTTTCCAAAAACATGCAGTGTTTGATTGACACTGACGTATATGTTAAATCCTATGACCTAAAAATATTTTCGGAAGTTGCGATCGGCAATTTCCATAACTACGCCCACTCATAATTTATACTGTATCAATGCATAGTTAATGTATCAATAATGTAGACACTGACAAAAAAATAAATAAGCATTAATAAAAATGTCAGTGTCTACATTATTTATAGTCACTATGCATTGTGACTTTATAAATAATGTTTAGACTGAGCCGCCTCCCAATAATATTTACCTATATTTACCTATATTTCCGCCTTCCCCAAAAAATCGCAAGTAAAACTAAAATGAATAACCCCTTAACCGTCAACCACCCACATCGCAATACACCTAATTACCCTATTAACCCCTAAATCACAAAACCCCCATATTGCAATAAACCTAATTACCCTATTAACCCCTAAACCGCAAAACCCCCACATCACAATACACCTAATTACCCTCAGTAACCCCCCCACCCCCCAAAATAAAAGAACCTAACACTAAAAAAACAAAACTACCCATTGCCCTGAAAAGGGCATTTGTTTGGGCATTGCCCTTAAAAGGGCATTTATCTCTTTTACTGACCATCCCTAATCTAAATAAAACACCCCCCTCCCCCCCAAAAAAAAAACATTAAAAAATCCTAAGTCTAACCCCCAGGTTGCTACTCACGGATCCTAAAGTCCAGCAGGGAAGGTCCTGTTCCAGGCATTGAAGTCTTCTTCCAAGCGCAACCTCTTCTTCTTTCAAGAACATCCTGTGCAGAGCAGAGCTGAAGACAGGCGACCCTGGTACTGAAGACTGTCGACCGCGGTTTGAATAGCCAATAGAATTTCAGTAGCTCTTATCCTTTTGGCTGATTTGAACAGCCAATAAGATTTGAGTAGCTCTCATCCTATTAGCTGATTTGAATTGGAAGAATTTAATCATCCAATAGGAATTCAAGGAATGCCATCTTTAATCACGTACCTTGAATTCGCTATTCAATGTACGGCGGAGATCGTACAAAAAGGATCCTCCACACTCCATGGCTCCGCAGTTGACTGTCTTCAGTACCAGGGTCGCTGGTCTTCAGCTCAGCGGTCTTGAGTACCTATGTCTAACCCCCAGGTTGGTACTCATGGTTCCTGAAGTCCGGTGGAGAAGGTCCTGTTCCAGGCAGTAAAGTCTTCTTCCAAGCGCAACCTCTTCTTCCTGGAACATCTTGCGCAGAGCGGAGCTGAAGACCAGCAACCCTGCTACTGAAGACTGTCGACCGCGGAGCCATGGAGTGTGGAGGATCCTTTATATACGATCTCCGCCGTACACTGAATAGTGAATTCAAGGTACGTGATTAAAGATTGCATCCCTTGAATTCCTATTGGATGATTTAATTCTTCCAATTCAAATCAGCTAATAGGATGAGAGCTACTCAAATCTTATTGGCTGTTTAAATCAGCCAAAAGAATAAGAGCTACTGAAATTCTATTGGCTATTCAAACCGCGGTCGACGGTCTTCAATACCGTGGCCTTCAGTCTTCAGCTCCGCTCTGCGCAGGATGTTCTTGGAAGAAGAAGAGGTTGCACTTGGAAGAAGACTTTTCCGCCTGGAACAGGACCTTCTCTGCCAGATTTCAGGAACCATGAGTACCAACCTGGGGCTTAGACATAGGTTTTTTTAAGTTTTTTTGGGGGGGTTTGTTTTATTTAGATTTGCTGCCTGGCTTACTTACTTTCTCTCCATAAATACACCTGTTCTAATCCTAGGGGACTTCAACATCCCCATTGACAACCCATCTGCCCCTGCTGCCTCTAAACTTCTCTCACTCACTAACTCCTTCAGCCTCTCACAATCCACCCTATTCCGTACCCACCGCAATGGACACTCGATTGATCTGGTTTTTCTCCTATCTCTGCTCTCTCTCTGATGTTACATGTCGCCCATTTCCCATCTCAGACCACCATCTGCTCACCTTTAATCCTAATATAGATACTAAACCTACTTCCCCCTCTCACCCCCACACCTGTAGAAATCTGCACACTGTTGATGCTCTCCAACTCTCCAATCTTATTCAACTACGCCTCCCCCACACTTCCACGATATCCTGCCCTGACCTTGCTATAACCCACTATAACAATACTCTCTCCGCTGCACTTGAAACTCTCGCTCCACCCCAACCTCGCAAAGCCCCACGTCGTCAGCTCCAACCCTGGCACTCCCAACAAATGCGTCACCTACAAAAATGTTCCCCCACTGCTGAACGTGTCTGGAGGAAATCCCGCTCTGAACCTGTTTTCATGCACTATAAGTTCATTCTCTACTCTTACACTTCTGCCCTTTTCTTAGCTAAGCAAACCTACTTCTCTTCTCTTATATCCATGCTGACTATTTACTCAATAAAACACTTGCAATCCGAGGAAACATCCCAACAAAAACCTGCAATCTCCCAACTCCGCTCCCAGTCACCCCCTCTGCCACTCTCTGCACCCTCCTCCCAACCAATGAGAGTGAAGTGGCTTCCCTTATGTCTCCCTCACACCTCACTACCTGCCCACTTGACCCTATTCCTTCACATCTAATTCCTCCTCTGTCTACCACCCTCACTCTGGCTCTTACTCACTTATTTAACCTATCCCTTTCTACCGGCTCATTCCCTGCCTCCTTCAAACATGCGAAGGTCACCTCTATCCTCAAAAAACCCTCCCTCGACCCGAACTCCCCTGCAAACTACCACCCCATATCACTGCTCCCACTAGCTTCAAAACTACTTGAAAAACTAGTTTTCAATTGCCTAACCCATTTCCTGTCCTCCAACTAATTGCTCGACCCCCTGCTCTCTGGCTTCCTCCCCAACACTCAACTGACACTGCCCTCACCAAGGTTACTAACGATCTTCTTTCTGCTAAAAACAAAGGCTACTACTCTATACTTATCTTACTTGACCTATCTGCTGGCTTTGACACTGTTGACCATCCCCTTCTCCTACGGTCTCTCAGTTCTCTTGGTCTCTGTGACACTGCCCTCTCGCGGATTCACTCTTATCTTTCTAACAGATCCTTCTCTGTCTCTTTTGCTGGTGACTCCTCCTCTCTATTGCCCCTGTCTGTTGGAGTACCTCAAGGCTCTGTTCTGGGTCCTTTACTCTTCTCTATTTATACTTCTTCACTGAGTAAACTTATCAACAGCTATGGCTTCAGCTATCAACTTTAAGCTGATGATACCCAGATCTGCCTTTCCACCCCTGCACTCTCTCCTGTCAACTCTCACATCTGCGACTGCTTATCTGGTATTTCCTCCTGGATGGCCTTTTACCACCTAAAAATAAATATGTCCAAGACCTAACTACTTCTAATTTACTCCTCTAGCTCCACTCCAGTCTCTAATTTTTCTATCACTGTTGGCGGCACCACTATCTCCCCATCACCCAAATCCGCTGCCTCGCAGTCACGCTTGACTCAAATCTGTCCTTCATTCCCCACATCCAACTGCTCTCTTTATCCTACTGCAACCACCTAGGCATTATATCCAAAATGCCCAATCAAATGCCCTTTTCAGGGCAATGGGTAATTTAGGTTTTTTAGTGTAAGATTTTTTATTTTGGGGGTTTTGGTGGGTGGAGGGGTTTACTGTTAGAGGGGACTTTGTGTATTTTTAATGTAAAAGAGTTGATTAACTAGGGGGAATGCCCTGCAAAAAGCCCTTTTAAGGGCTACTGGTAGTTTATTCTTAGAGTAGGGGGTGTTTTTATTTTGGGTCAGGCTTTTTTATTTTCATAGGGATTATGTTTAATTTTGTTAAATTTGGTAATTAGATTTTTCATTTTCTGTAATGTTATCCTTTTTTATTTTTTGTAACTTTAGAATATATTAGTTTTGGTAATTTGGGTTTATTTAATGGGGTGTTAAATTAGGGGTTGTTAGATTAGGGGGTGTTAGGTTAGGGTACTTAGTTAATTAAATAATTATTAGCATTTTGGGTTTTGGCGGTTTAAAGGGTTAATAAGTTAATTAGGTTTATTGCGATGTGGGGGTTTTGTGATTTAAAGGGTTAATAGGGTAAATAGGTTTGTTGCAATGTGGGGGTTTTGTGGTTTAAGGGTTAATAGGGAAAATAGGTTTATTGTGATGTAGGGTTTTGTGGTTTAGGGGTTAATAGGGAAATTAGGTATATAGCAATGTGGGGGTTTGCTATTTAGGAGTTAATACTTTGTGTAGGATTTTTGTTGTTGTTATATTTCGTGCAGCTAGTGTTTTTTTTTTTAATACTTGAAGCGGGCGGTGTTTTTTTTTTAAAAAATACTTGATGTGGGTGGTTAGTTTTTTTTTATTACTTGGTGCGGGCAGTTAGTTTTTTTTTTTTAATACTTGATGCGGGCGGTTAGTTTTTTTTTTTTTTAATACTTAATGCGAGCGATTAGTTGTTGCTTTTGTAATGCTCCGTTTGCCTTCGCTGCATCCCGGTGGATTCCAAAAAATGCCATTTTCAGGCTTCGCTGCATCCAGGTGAATTCTTTTGTCCTCGCGCTGCCAACATTCCATCGAGGATGCGTGCACAACTACCGACGGCGTCGGACATTACAAACGCAATTATTGTGTATATATATATATATATATATGTATACAGTACTGTATACAGGGAGTGCAGAATTATTAGGCAAGTTGTATTTTTGAGGATTAATTTTATTATTGAACAACAACCATGTTCTCAATGAACCCAAAAAACTCATTAATATCAAGTTTTGGAAGTAGTTTTTAGTTTGTTTTTAGTTATAGCTATTTTATGGGGATATCTGTGTGTGCAGGTGACTATTACTGTGCATAATTATTAGGCAACTTAACAAAAAACAAATATATACCCATTTCAATTATTTATCAGTGAAACCAATATAACATCTCAACATTCACTAATATACATTTCTGACATTCAAAAACAAAACAAAAACAAATCAGTGACCAATATAGCCACCTTTCTTTGCAAGGACACTCAAAAGCCTGCCATCCATGGATTCTGTCAGTGTTTTGATCTGTTCCCCATCAACATTGCGTGCAGCAGCAACCACAGCCTCCCAGACACTGTTCAGAGAGGTGTGCTGTTTTCCCTCATTCTAAATCTCACATTTGATGATGGACCACAGGTTCTCAATGGGGTTCAGATCAGGTGAACAAGGAGGCCATGTCATTAGATTTTCTTCTTTTATACCCTTTCTTGCCAGCCACGCTGTGGAGTACTTGGACGCGTGTGATGGAGCATTGTCCTGCATGAAAATCATGTTTTTCTTGAAGGATGCAGACTTCTTCCTGTACCACTGCTTGAAGAAGGTGTCTTCCAGAAACTGGCAGTAGGACTGGGAGTTGAGCTTGACTCCATCCTCAACCCGAAAAGGCCCCACAAGCTCATCTTTGATGATACCAGCCCAAACCAGTACTCCACCTCCACCTTGCTGGCGTCTGAGTCGGACTGGAGCTCTCTGCCCTTTACCAATCCAGCCACGGGCCCATCCATCTGGCCCATCAAGACTCACTCTCATTTCATCAGTCCATAAAACCTTAGAAAATCAGTCTTGAGATATTTCTTGGCCCAGTCTTGACGTTTCAGCTTGTGTGTCTTGTTCAGTGGTGGTCGTCTTTCAGCCTTTCTTACCTTGGCCATGTCTCTGAGTATTGCACACCTTGTGCTTTTGGGCACTCCAGTGATGTTGCAGCTAATATGGCCAAACTGGTAAAAAGTGGCATCTTGGCAGCTGCACGCTTGACTTTTCTCAGTTCATGGGCAGTTATTTTGCGCCTTGGTTTTTCCACACGCTTCTTGCGACCCTGTTGACTATTTTGAATGAAACGCTTGATTGTTCGATGATCACGCTTCAGAAGCTTTGCAATTTTAAGAGTGCTGCATCCCTCTGCAAGATATCTCACTATTTTTGACTTTTCTGAGCCTGTCAAGTCCTTCTTTTGACCCATTTTGCCAAAGGAAAGGAAGTTGCCTAATAATTATGCACACCTGATATAGGGTGTTAATGTCATTAGACCACACCCCTTCTCATTACAGAGATGCACATCACCTAATATGCTTAATTGGTAGTAGGCTTTCAAGCCTATACAGCTTGGAGTAAGACAACATGCATAAAGAGGATGATGTGGTCAAAATACTCATTTGCCTAATAATTCTGCACTCCCTGTATATATATATATATATATATATATATTGCATACAAAGAGAGAAGCGCTCTACCAGGAACGAACAACAGCTCAGTGGCTTGTTCTATGGCGATTTACCACCCGGAAGCAGCCTCTTTTAGACCAGTGTGCTTTTCACAGAAGAAAACTTTCCTGAAGTATATCAGTCTGATCCCGCCAAGTAAGGTCAGTCCAGCCCCGAAATACCAGGCAATTCTCCTCTGAACAAGGAACATGACAACCCCAGACGATCGTTTCGGCCTCCTATGGGCCTCGTCAGTGAGGTGCAGCCACATTCCTCTAAGCACACTGGGCAAGGAGTCCACGTCTGGTTTCCCCCATCACCCATAGGGAGACTTCCCCAGGGTCATAATAATTTGCATACAAAGAGAGAAGCGCTCTACCAGGAACGAACAACAGCTCAGTGGCTTGTACTATGGCGATTTACCACCCGGAAGCAGCCTCTTTTAGACCAGTGTGCTTTTCACAGAAGAAAACTTTCCTGAAGTATATCAGTCTGATCCCGCAAAGTAAGGTCAGTCCAGCCCCGAAATACCAGGCAATTCTCCTCTGAACAAGGAACATGACAACCCCAGACGATCATTTCGGCCTCCTATGGGCCTCGTCAGTGAGGTGCAGCCACATTCCTCTAAGCACACTGGGCAAGGAGTCCACGTCTGGTTTCCCCCATCACCCATAGGGAGACTTCCCCAGGGTCATAATAATTTGCATACAAAGAGAGAAGCGCTCTACCAGGAACGAACAACAGCTCAGTGGCTTGTTCTATGGCGATTTACCACCCGGAAGCAGCCTCTTTTAGACCAGTGTGCTTTTCACAGAAGAAAACTTTCCTGAAGTATATCAGTCTGATCCCGCCAAGTAAGGTCAGTCCAGCCCCGGAATACCAGGCAATTCTCCTCTGAACAAGGAACATGACAACCCCAGACGATCGTTTCGGCCTCCTATGGGCCTCGTCAGTGAGGTGCAGCCACATTCCTTTAAGCACACTGGGCAAGGAGTCCACGTCTGGTTTCCCCCATCACCCATAGGGAGACTTCCCCAGGGTCATAATAATTTGCATACAAAGAGAGAAGCGCTCTACCAGGAACGAACAACAGCTCAGTGGCTTGTTCTATGGCGATTTACCACCCGGAAGCAGCCTCTTTTAGACCAGTGTGCTTTTCACAGAAGAAAACTTTCCTGAAGTATATCAGTCTGATCCCACCAAGTAAGGTCAGTCCAGCCCCGAAATACCAGGCAATTCTCCTCTGAACAAGGAACATGACAACCCCAGACGATCGTTTCGGCCTCCTATGGGCCTCGTCAGTGAGGTGCAGCCACATTCCTCTAAGCACACTGGGCAAGGAGTCCACGTCTGGTTTCCCCCATCACCCATAGGGAGACTTCCCCAGGGTCATAATATATATATATATATATATATATATATATATATATATATATATATATATATATGTATCAAGCTGTATATCACGCTTCAGAAGCTTTGCAATTTTAAGAGTGCTGCATCCCTGCAATATATCTCACTATTTTTTACTTTTCTGAGCCTGTCAAGTCCTTCTTTTGACCCATTTTGCCAAAGGAAAGGAAGTTGCCTAATAATTATGCACACCTGATATAGGGTGTTGATGTCATTAGACCACACCCCTTCTCATTACAGAGATGCACATCACCTAATATGCTTAATTGGTAGTAGGCTTTCAAGCCTATACAGCTTGGAGTAAGACAACATGCATAAAGAGGATGATGTGGTCAAAATACTCATTTGCCTAATAATTCTGCACTCCCTATACATATATATATATATATATATATATATATATATATATATATATATATATATATATATATATATAATTATTTATTTTTTATTATTATTATTATTATTATTATTTGTTTTATCATGACCCTTTTTGAGGCGGCAAAGTCCAGTTTAATGCGCTGAAATTTCTATCCTGTGCTGTCAATGCTTTGTTAAAGAAACAGTACACACCTTGAGATTTTAAAACAGTTTAGTCATGCCTGGTCAAACAACTTTGCAATATACTTTCATTATATTTTTTTTTTTACCTTTATAATCTAATTTAGCTTATAAAATTGTTTTTGTTTTCTAATCCTCAGAACTAAAATAAATTCAATGAAGACATCTTAAGGCTAACCCCGCTATATATATTTCCTTTTTTATGTCTTTAGCAGATAAGAACTGGAAATCAATGCACTGTATGTTAGCATAATGGCAGGTGCTTGCTTTACCAACTGTAGATACAAGCAGGGACCTCTGCAAATGAGGCAAGTAATGGGTGAAAAAAATGTCAGCAATAAAATGTGTTATTTTGTTTTAACCCCTTAATGACCGAGGACGTGCAGGGTACGTCCTCAAAAAAAAGGCAGTTAACGCCTGAGGACGTACCCTGCACGTCCTCGGTGTGGAAAGCAGCTGGAAGCGATCCTGCTCGCTTCCAGCTGCTTTCCGGTTATTGCAGTGATGCCTCAATATGGAGGCATCCTGCAATAACCATGTATGGCCATCCGATGCAGAGAGAGCCACTCTGTGGCCCTCTCTGCACCGGACATCGATGGCTGGTATCGTTGGTGGGTGGGAGCCGACGTGGGAGGCGGGTGGCGGGTGGCGGCCATCGATGGGCCCAGTGATGTGGAGGGGGGCGGGATCGTGGGCGGGGATGACCGGGGGCGTGCACGGGCGCGCACGCGTGCACGATAGGGAGGGGGCGGGCGCGTGCACGGGAGGGAGCGGGTGGGAACCGCTACACTACAGAAAAAGGATTTGCTCATCAGGGTTCTAAAACGTAAAATTAATAAAAATAAAAAGCGAAATCAGGGGGTGTTGGGTTAGTATGTGGGAGGGAAGCTACACTACAGAAAAAAAAATGGGGAAAAATAAAAAACAACAACATTTTTTTCTGCAAATTGGGTACTGGAAGATAGCTGCCAGTACCCAAGATGGCCCCCAAAAAGGCAAAGGGGGATGGTTAGAGAGATGTTTGAGGGGGATCAGGGAGGTTGGGGGCTAAGGGGGATCCTAAACAGCAGCATATGTAAATATGCTATACAATTTTTTTTTTAAAAAAAACAAAGATTCCCTTTATTTTTGTACTGGCAGACATTCTGCCAGTACTTAAGATGGCTGGGAAAATTGTGGGGTGGGGGAGGGAAGGGAGCTGTTTGGGAGGGATCAGGGGGTGTGATGTGTCAGGTGGGAGGCTGATCTCTACACTAAAGCTAAAATTAACCCTGCAAGCTCCCTACAAGCTACCTAATTAACCCCTTCACTGCTAGACATAATACACGTGTGATGTGCAGCGGCATTTAGCGGCCTTCTAATTACCAAAAAGCAACGCCAAAGTCATATATGTCTGCTATTTCTGAACAAAGGGGATCCCAGAGAAGCATTGACAACCATTTGTGACATAATTGCTCAAGCTGCTTGTAAATGATTTCAGTGAGAAACCTAAAATTGTGAAAAATGTAACGTTTTTTTTAATTTGATCGCATCTGGCGGTGAAATGGTGGCATGAAATATACCAAAATGGGCCTAGATCAATACTTTGGGTTATCTACTACACTACACTAAAGCTAAAATTAACCCTAGAAGCTCCCTACATGCTCCCTAATTAACCCCTTCACTGCTGGGCATAATACACTTGTGGTGCGCAGTGGCATTTAGCGTCCTTCTAATTACCAAAAAGCAACAACAAAAGCCATACATGTCTGCTATTTCTGAACAAAGGGGATCTCAGAGAATAATTTACAACCATTTATGCCATAATTGCACAAGTTGTTTGTAAATACTTTCAGTGAGAAACCTAAAGTTTGTCAAAAAAATTGTGAAAAAGTGAACGATTTTCTTTATTTGATTGCATTTGGCGGTGAAATGGTGGCATGAAATATACCAAAATGGGCCTAGATCAATACTTTGGGGTGTCTTCTAAAAAAATATATATATACATGTTAAGGGATTTTCAGGGATTCCTGAAAGATTTCAGTGTCCCAATGTAACTAGCGCTAATTTTGAAAAAAAGGGGTTTGGAAATAGCAAAGTGCTGCTTGTATTTATTGCCTTATAACTTACAAAAAAAGCGAAGAACATGTAAACATTGGGTATTTCTAAACTCAGGACAAAATTTAGAAACTATTTAGCATGGGTGTTTTTTGGTGGTTGTAGATGTGTAACAGATTTTGGGGGTCAAAGTTAGAAAAAGTGTGTTTTTTTCCATTTTTTTCCTCATATTATATAATTTTTTTTATAGTAAATTATAAGATATGATGAAAATAATGGTATCTTTAAAAAGTCCACTTAATGGCGAGAAAAACGGTATATAATATGTGTGGGTACAGTAAATGAGTAAGAGGAAAATTACAGCTAAACACAAACGCTGCAGAAATGTAAAAATAGCCTTGGTCCCAAACGGACAGAAAATGGAAAAGTGCTGCGGTCATTAAGGGGTTAAACATGATTATATTTGGTTGATATAATAGTCTATAACAAAAAAAAACAAACAAGTATCTTTTAATTACATGTTGTTGACTCGTTCTGTAAACATAACATGGATTAAAAATATATTCTCATAGGTCTATATATAGGCACAATGGCAAACACTTCTCTGTATGATGTAAGTTCTCATTTACATATAAAGAAAAATCTTGTGTTAGAATGCTTGCTTAATGGAATTTTTAGATCTTTATTTTTGCTACTCCCATAAGAACTTGATTGTGATCATATATAAGTATGTGGAGAGTTACTGTGGTACTTAAAGTATGCATGTATAGCTTTGCTACTTTTTTTGATAAATGGCTTTGTGGTCAAAAAGTAGTAACAGTTTTGAATCAGATAATTGTGGTGAGGTAGATCTGGTTTGATGGCAGACCTAGAAGTATGGATTTTTTGTTATATTTCATGCGGGCAGTGTTTTTTTTTTTTTTAATACTTGATGCGGGCAGTTATTTATTTATTTTTTAATACTTGATGCGGGCGGTTAGTTTTTTTTTTTAAATACTTGATGCGGGCTATTAGTTGTCGCTTTTGTAATGCTCCGTTTGCCTTCGCTGCATCCCGGTGGATTCCAAAAATGGCAGGGTGGTGAAAGAATCCACCTTCGGAGTGAATACCTCTCAGGAGTGAAATTGGTATCTCCTGAAAACAACATAAAATTATTATTTGCCCAGTTTATCTCCCAAATTCCTAAAAATAATATACCACAGGTTTAATACTCTTAAGTGCCCATTCACTCCTGGGAACCCATCTTCCCAGCATTGTTGTTTGTGCAATGCCATCCCCTGCTCTTGCGTGGCTGTAAATCACGCTGCCAGTTCGAAGCTGCTGTATAGATTAGGAAATATTGATCTGATATACAATTAAAGTAGAAAAAAACAGAGAAATCAGAAGTAGGTGCAAACCCTAAACCCTTAGTCAATTTTTTCTACTTTAATTGATATTAATAGGTTTGTGTGCAAACTGGCATTAAAAAGATATTTTTGTGATCAAAATTCAGAGGCCCCTGATTATGCCCATCATGTGGATAGGCATATACGTGAAGGTGAAAACAGGGATTTGTCTGACATTGGTATGTCCAATTTGGACTTCAATGACAGACTAGCCCTAGAGGTTTTAAGGGATTTGGACCCAGGTGATGCAGACTTAAATTACTATACTATCAATAAACCAAAAAAGGAGTCAAAAGATTTTTATCCTATACACTTTAGGGGAACACACTTGAATCTGTTCCAGAAAAAAGTTGAACAAGAGATTATTGAGTATAGTCATAGTCTGATATCAGATGACTCCTAAACGATCAATTGGAACCTCAACCCCAGAGAGAAGTTAGCCATTAAACAGCTGCGTGATAACCATGATATTGTCATCCGTTCTTTGGATAAGGGTGTCAATGTCGTGGTTATGAATAAGTCTGATTATTTACAAGAGGTGTTAAGACAATTAACTGATGGGGTTACCTATAGGCCCTTACCCTCAAATCCAACAGCAGCCTTTAAGAAAAAGGTTTAAAAAAATTTTTTTGAGGGCATATCAATTGGGATATTTGGTGAAGAGGACAAGGCCTTGTTAATTCCTGTGTACCCTGTGATGCCCATCTTTCACCACCTACCCAAAACTCAGGATGTAAATAATCCCCCCGATCGTCCGATTATTTCGGGTATTGGCTCTCTTTTTGAGCCACTGTCTCAATGGGTTGATTAAATTTTGCAGCCCCTTGTTAAAAGTTTGAGCAGTTATCTTAGAGACTCGGTTCATCTCATTTCACTCCTTGAGGATGTTGAATGGAATGAGGATTTTGGGTGGGTGGTGATAGATGTGGTGTCACTCTATTCCAACATTCCCCATTCTTTAGGAATAAGGGCTATTGAATTTTTCCTCAAGCAAAGGACAAATTACTCAGATGTGTTTTGTACCTATATATGTGAATGTGTCGAGTTCCTACTGTCCCATAACTTTTTCATGTTTGATAACAAGTACTTTTTACAAATTTGTGGAAGAGCGATGGGGGCTAAATTTGCCCCCTCATTTGCGAATTTGTTTATGGGATGGTGGTAGCTCGGCACCTTGTTTAACACAGACAACCCCTTTAAGAACAATATACATTTATATATGAGATATATAGATGACCTCATTTTTATTGTAAAGGGAGATTTTGTCTTTGAGGACTTTTTGAATTATCTCAATGAGAATGATCTCAGTTTGAGATTCACAGGTGGCATGCATGTGAGTGAGGCTCAATATTTGGACCTAAAATTAAGTGGCTGTGTTCAAGATGGTTGTGTCATTACTGACACTTATAGGAAACCGACCGCAGGTAACACGATTCTGCATGCCAGGTCGTGTCACCCAAAACACCTAATTAGGTCCATACCCAAGAGTCAATTCTTGTGATTACGCAGGAATGCGTCAGCTGATGAGCTGTTTGAGAAAAAGGCAAAGAATCTCAAATTGAGATTAGAAGCTAGGGGTTATAAACAATATCTACTAGAAAGAAATATATCAGAGGTGAGAAATGAGCATCTTACCGGTATAAGAAAGGGACACATTAGAATATAAACAGATGGTTTCTTGAAATCTACAGTGTTCTCTACGCAATATTCTTTACAATTCAATGAGGTGTGTAACATTTTAAAAAGAAACCTGATCCTTTTGGAAGGTGATGAGGTTATTACTCCACATATAAAAAACATCAGGTTTGTTGCAAAGAAAGTTCCTACTTTGGGAAATTTGTTAGCCCCTAGCTTAGTGTTGAGCAGTCCTGATAAAAGTAAAACTAATTGGCTCAATCGTAAGGGAACTTTCTCATGTCTATCTTCTAACTGTGGATGTTGTGAGGTTGTCTCAAGAGGAGATACTTTTAGGAGTACGTCAACAGGATTGATATACAGGATTAATCATAACATAAGTACATACAGATTATTTTTAAACATTATGATCAAGTCTTCCCCTCCAATATCAATTATCAGCATTTAGGAAGATCAGAGGTTATCTGTTTCCACGTAATTTACAGGTAGCGTATTTTAACAACTGTTGTCACCTTTGCAAGATTTCTGTTTACAGCTATGAATGTGTTAACTTGAGGTAAAACCCTTCTGATTAGTGTTGTTTTCATTTTTATCACATGTGTTCTGGTATGTATACAAGTTTGTAGAGTATGTGATTGGTGCAAATTTGTATTTATTCAGACCGTGTGTGAGTAGCAAATATCAAAACACGTAAGGACACGCCCCTTTTTCCTACCTCCATACCTGTGTGTGTTGTTGCTGTCATGTGCTATGGATTTTTGGATTACTGCTTGGTCCCTACCCCAAGCCTGCACCTTTCCACTCACCATAAGCTCTCCTATCTAACGGATACAATTCATCCGGCGTCTGGAGGTTCAGCTGGCCTGTCAGCCTGAAGCTACGCATCTCCCAGTCTCAAATTCAAGAACAAAGGTACTCAGACTCCTTATAATACTGCATATATGCCTAATATGATCCTGCTGTTGGCGGCCGTAACAGTAGGTCTAACGATTTTCATTTAATGAAAGGGTAGTTTGAAATATATATATACCTGTGTCTACAGTGACCTAGATTTTGATGTCTGGTTTATTTAGGTACTCCTATATGTTAGCACTCTAGGCTTACCTTTAACCTGCCCTGTGACATAGTTTAGACCACCATGATTCCAGTATTAGTATATCCACGCTTAAGATACTCCACTCTATATATGGTTTATATTGTCTCAGGAGAGTACACTTCTAGATACTAAGCCTTACCAAAACTCATTTTTATGCAAATGTTTATAATTCCTCCATCTTACTACATTATAGCAACCTCCTAAGTGACATGGGATAATTACTTTTTACCTTCTATGTATACATTCACAACTTCAATTCTTATATTTTCCCTATCCAATTCCAGGATACATAAGTAATTGTTAATATCATTAGCTTTCTCCATTTAGAAGACGAAAATTGACAATTGCCATTGCTGGTTTTTCCCCCTAGTGTCAATCTCATTCCTTTAGGTCCATGAGTGGCCCTAGAAAGTCCAGGAGGAACCTACGTAGTACATGAAATATGGTCCTATCACTTTCTAGTTAATAGAGCCTTTGGCCTGCAGTTTAATCATTTCCTTAAACCTATTCCGACATACGGTCTGGTGCGGTCATGTATATAAACAATATGAGATTGTTTGAAATATTGTGTATCATACGAGTCAAGTGCCTGTTTATTATTGTACTTACTAATAACCTTAATTGCAAGGCATGGAAAGAGACTACATAGTACATACCATAGTGACCCTCATTCTTTAAGTTAAACAGTTGATTCAAGAGTGTCCTTTTTACTTCCAACTAATTATATCTCTCATTGCCCCTATTCTAACATCCTGTCCACTACATTTCCTTGTTTTGGCTTACTGTCATTATGTCCATTTAATTGTGTGCTCAATATTATCTCTTGAACCACCTGTATATACATTCAGAAGGTCTGTCCCCTCTCCCCCTTCCCCCTTAATTTAGGGCAGCTTTCGCCTGCTGATTTCCCCCCAAAAAATGTCCATCTACTATCACATTCTATGTTACATTATATAGAAAATGAGATGTCACCTATACATGCCTTGCATTCACATTAATACCAGGTTGTTTGCCTTTACAAATGCATTTAGAATTATATACTTAGCTCACAAATTACCACTGTTTTTTGAAGGGAAGTATTGTTTCATTGTCCAACCACTAAACTGTCTTAACCCGACAATACCTTGTATCTTTGTTATGTTGATATACAAAAACCTCAATAAAAAATGTTTTTTTTTTAAAAAAAAAAGAGAAATTAGGAAACAATGTAGGGCATTTAAATTATTCAAAGAAAATAGTACAGACTCAACATTCCATATTTATAAGGAATGTAACAAAGCATGCAAAAAAGCAATCAAATTAGCCAAAATTGAAAATTAAAAATTAATTGCAAAGGATTCTAAGTCTAACCCTAAAAAATGATTTAAGTACATAAATAGCAAAAAATCTAAGAAAGACAATATAGGTACATTAAAATTTGTGGAGGGTAGCATGATTAACAGTGACAGGGAGGAGGCTGAGGTACTAAAACAGTTTTTTTTCTTCAGTATATACAAGAGAGGAACCATTGGATGATACTTTGTAACAAAATAGAACATGCCAGCCATTACCATTAACTGGGTTATGTATAGAGGATATCAGGAACAAATAGGATAAGATTAAGGTAAATTAAACTCCAGGCCCAGAACTTGGAATACACCCAAGGGTGTTAAGGGAACTTAGCACTGTTATAGACAAACCTCTACTCTAAATTTTTCAAGACTCATTATCCTCAGGTATGGTACCCAAGGATTGGCGTAAAGCTGATGTGGTGCCACTTTTCAAAAAGGGAAGTAGGGATGATCCAGGAAGCTATAGACCAGTTAGTCTGACATCAATAGTGGGGAAGATATTTGAAGGAATTATAAGGGATTATATTGATGAGCATATTTGTGTAAACTAGACTGTGAGTTCTAATCAGCATGGTTTTATGAGAAATAGATCATGTCAAACTAATCTAATTAGATTCTATGAGGAAGTAAGTAAAAATATAGATAAAGGGGAATTAGTTGATGTGATATACTTAGATTTTGCAAAGGCATATGATACAGTGCCACATGAGAGATTAATGCACAAAATTAAGGGACTGGGAATAGCTGAAAATGTTAGCTCATGGATAGATAACTGGATAAAAGATAGGGAGCAACGAGTAGTAGTAAATGGATCATAATCAGATTGGACAAAGGTAATCAGTGGAGTCCCCCAGGGATCAGTACTGGGCTCTGTTCTTTTTAATATTTTTATAAATGACTTGGAGCAAGGATTAAGTAGAGACATCTCTATTTTTGCAGATGATACAAAGTTAAGTAAGGTCATTAGGTCAGAGCAGGATGAACTTTCGTTACAAAAGGACATGCAAAAATTTGAAGTATGGGCAGGTAAATGGAAAATGAGATTTAATACGGTAAAATTCAAGGAAAAATAAGCAGGCAGCGTATTATTTAAATGGGACAAGACTTAGCCAAACACAGAAGGAAAGGGATTTGGGGGTAGTAATAGACAACAAGCTAAAGATGGGTGCACAATGCAGGGCAGTGGCTTCAAATGCTAATAAGATACTAGCATGTATTAAAAGAGGCATTGATTCAAGGGAGGAAAGCATAATTCTGTCACTATATAAAGCCCTAGTAAGACCTCACCTTGAGTATGGAGTGCAGTTCTGGGGACCGATCACAAAAAAGATATTGCAGCACTAGAAAAAGTTCAGAGAAGGGTCACAAAGCTAATAAGAGGATTGGAGAATTTAAGCTATGAGGAGAGGCTAGAAAAACTGGGTCTGTTTTCTTTAGAAAAAAAGGAGCTTTAGAGGTGACATGATTATTTTATATAAATATATTCAAGACCCATATACAGAGATGGCAGAAGCTCTGTTTATTCCAAGAAAATTTTTTGACAAGAGGCACTTGCTGAAAATCCCTTCATGCATGATGATATATGATCACTTATGAAAATACTCAAAACATAGGTATTGGTCAATAAATGAGAGAGTAAATGGACTATTCTTAATGAAATCTCTTTTTTTGGTGGAGTGAAAGTGTAGATTGAAATAGTAAATATAAAGGAAAAATTGGGGGGAAATCAGCGTTCAAGAGCCGCTAGAAAATTAAGAGGGGGGGGGGGCGTGTCCAAGGGATTTTTTAAAATAATATGGTAAGTATAATTGGGCCAATTAACAAGTATATATCTTTTAGGGCCTACATAAAACTAGAGAGGCGTATAGGAAAAAAGGCTAACACGCATCAGAGGGGTATTCCCAAGCAAATTTACATTGTAGGGGGTGTACAGAACCATATATTATTATCTTGAATATCATCTATATATCATCTATACGTAACAAGATGAGTCATTGCCTGTCAAATGGTAACATTAAATGATTCAGAAGGATGATTAGCCTTAGCATCCATTAATGTTAAAAAAGTTGGAGCATACACTCCCCAGTAAATAAACCGCTACAAATACAAAAACAGGGGACTAAGTACAGTTAGTGTTCACTTTTATGTTGGATGTAAGGTATAGTATGATCTGAGAGGTGTCATCAGTAACTAGATGTTTAACTTAGGATAGAAAACTGGCATATAGTAATATTCATATTGTAATGGGACACTTATGCAGTAGCTTGTGAAAACACACATTTCGATCATATCAACTGTTATGTTGGTATTCTCTTCCAAAAGTGTCAGGTACAATGGCAGCGATGAGATTGTGTTCTTATGTACTAATAATATAAATAAACAGAATGTAATAGCAAGGTGATAGACAGTTCAGATGGTAAGTAGATGTTCTTGGGTAAGGTTTTGTATCCATCTAATCATACAATGCAATAAGAACCTCTCTAACTCAAACTGCATAGCATTCGTGGTGTACAGTTTTATTGGTATATATAAGGAAGCTGTCAGCTCTAGGTTGTAACTGCTAGAGGGTGTTATGTTGAACGCTTCAAATGGGAGTGAATGAAGTGTAACATAGTCCCTGATATAGTCAATAAGTAGTTTTCTCATTATCTATTAGGTACCTCTAAAACTACAAATAGAAGCATGAGGCAAGCTAAGAGTTATCTGTTTGCAGGGAGCCCTGTAAATAAATGTATGAACGCCCAAGCAAGTTTGGGCTACTCTGTATGCGCAGGCTCCATCAATGAGCCTATAGAGCTGATAGAATGTTAAGCCCGCTGGTATGCCTGCTTAGCCATCTCATCCTACAGTGTAGGTTAGGGTGCATAGTATATTGTATCAATATGACATAAACTCTGACCCTCAAGAACATAGCCCCTTAAACATCATAGGCATAGATATTCCAATAAACAGTAATATATTTGATCCCAACAAAGTAAATATATAGGAGTCCAAGGGTATCTAAAAAAAAAAAAAACACACAAGGGGTTAGGGCTATCAAGTTACATAAGAGATGCATGTATATTCAATAACATAAACTAATGCTTTGAGAAATAAAACATATGAGAAGCTATAGTTTTGCTATATAATTAGTTATATTATGGACAAACCATATTCTAATTAGAATTATATTATAGAGGTTGTAAGTACTCCTATACAGCATGGTGTTTAAAGGAACACCAGACTACACATATCGCTGATGTCTTCCTCTACCTACATAAGGCTGCACATTGTACCTAGAGAGGAGTCTCAAACCAAGTAAATTGTAACTCTCAGACTACTAATGCTATATGTACACTAATATCTAAGGCTAAATAGTAGTGAGAGAGGAGGGGAGGGAGGATAACAACTGATAATGTTAATAATAGAGCAGGTAAACTGAGCTGTAATGCTTATAATATGTTCCTATTATAATTTAAATTATAACAACCTTTTGGATCTAGGATATATATGGAAAGGAGCTAGTAATTGGTGTTACATAACTGCATTAAGGCATATCATGAGTACCAGTAGTAAATATATAAAGCTATACCATTCCACACTAAAAGGAAGGAGATTAACGAGGTAATTGAGAAAACAACTGAACTAAAAGAAAATACAACAGACATGAGTCATTAACCATGAATTGGACACATTCCTCGAGCAGGATAATTTTCATAAGAGTGCCCCAATACAATTAGACTCAAAAATTCAGTCCAGGTCACTGGTACTGAGATTAAGTGGTAGAAGCACCTTCCATGTGTCTTTGTTTGCTGAGTAGGCTGCCTGGATCTCTCTTCTCTGGTCTCTTCAGAAGGGTGTTCCATTTGTCCAGTCTGCTTTTGAAAAATAAATCCAAGAAATGATAATAAGATGCCCTTATTTGCCAACTGAGGCTGCTCTGTACCATATCAGACAATTCTGGTGTTAATAAATGCTTCTCAAATCTATTACGCCATGTAGGGGTTGTGAATCCCAAATCTTCAATACAGATCGTAACTGCTTCTGTTGTTGTCAAATTAGCAGGGGAATCATAACTTAAGAGCATAGGCGGTCGCCATTGATGCGTGGCATCTAATGCCGAAGTTTCATCCAGAATTGTGGTCTCCATGAGAAGCTCTCTGTCTCCTTTATCGGGATCACGCAGATCTGCTCTGTCGGAACCCAGGCAGCAAACTCGTGGCAGGTAGGTAGCAGGTTCGTCTGATTGGTATTCAGACATCAAGCATTTGAGAACTTGAGTGAGCTGCCTTTTCATGCAGCTAAAATGGTCATCCAGTAGCCCTTGTACACAAGACTCCCATCTGTCTACCATGTTCATAGGTCTCAGGTTATCAGGATCTGAAGATTCGACCATCACGAGCCTATAATAGCTTTCAGCCCTCGGATAGAAATTGGTAATAGTTCTATATCTTATAAATAGTAATGGTGGGAAGGAGGGTTGTAGATTTATATCTTATGTGAGCATCTATATGGATCTTGTATCCTTTAAAACTAGCAGTTAGTCACTAAGGCTGTATTAGTCTTGGGCTCTTTACCATGCTAGAAGATCCTTATGTGAATTAGATGACAGTCTCACAATTAGTGCTCCGGTTTAGATTTAGACCGCATGGGTTGTTAAATCAGGAAGCTGGGTCTGTGCCGATATAGGTAAGGAGGTATTATTTGTATATCTTGGGATCTTAAAGGTAGTCTGCACACAAATCAGCGGGTTTTTACAGGTAGCAGCAATTAGGTTTATCCGTTTGGATACATTTCTGTCTATAAACAAAATTCATAGATATGATTGCTAGTATTAAATGGGTCACCTTTTAGTGGGATTATTTGTAAGTATTTTAGATTTGTATAGGTTGAACTTGATGGACTTTGGTCTTTTTTCAACCTCATCTACTATGTTACTATGTAACTATGTAAGTATAATACTTATATATACAGTTTCTTTGTAGGCCCCCACTTTAATAATGCATCTCCATTATAATAAGCCACTGTCTTGTAATTTCATTTATAGTGTGAGCATAAATTTATATAAATTATTTTTTTATCCAAAAGATTATAACAAATAATGGGCAATTCATTCTTAATTCAGACTTTATTGTCAAAGGGTCTAGATCTACCTGCTTTTTTAATATCTACCACTTTAAAATCTAAAAATGATATATTATATCTATCTTAATGTCTAGCAGGATTAAAATCAGGTATTAGCAGTATTACATTCTTCTATGTTGCGCAAGCATTCAGGAGTTTTCTCTTTCAGGTATCTATTATGTTTTCTATATTAAATAGTGGACATTTAGCCATTTAAAAAGCCAAATAGCCAAATAAAAAAGGAATAAATAAACAGAATGTTTTCATTTAAATTGCAAAATAAATGTTCCCTTTGATTTGATAGAAGAAAAAACTGAAAAGTTTTAATCTTTACAGATTTCAGTCTTTGCTAATGAAAACAAATATAATCAAAAGTGTGTATAAAAGAAACACAATACTTTCACTATAGAATTACTTTTGAGGTCATTTTTAGACCTGAGGATGGGGTTGACCTCAAAATGTGTAGTATAAAGTGTGAAGAAGTCTTGTCATACAAAACATTTTTTTTCCTTTGAATGTCTCATCAGTTAATATTCCTTCCACAGATTGATAAACAGAGCCCTATATGTTGATTGATCTTTTTTTTTTTCAAGTGTTTCTTGGTGGTTACAGGTGACATTAACCTTTTGTTCTTCAAAACCATTGTATCGGTATAGTTGGCACGTGAGTTTGCTGGTTTATTTATTTTGCTAGTTTACACTGCTTTATGTTGTTCCTATTAAAAGAGAACAGTGAGCATACAATTTAAGTTCACCTTATTATTTTAATCAAATAAATAAATAAGAAGACACTCTTCTATTATGCTCATCACTTTTCAATTATTATATTTTTACATATAAAAAGGAAAAATTTTGAACATAATTATAAATGTTTAATTTTTTATAATTATAATTTTACATTAATCCATAATTTTTAAATGATCAATCCTTTAAAAAAAAAAAAATATTATACAGACCATAATAATAAACTAGAAAAGTATTCTTATGTTAGCTCATTTGTGTCTAAGAGGTTAACAGTTGTCTGGTTCTCAACTATTATTCATTCAACAAACTAAACCATGAGTTGTTAGCTGCTACACTGCTCAGTTACAAGAGTACTAAGTGGGAGAGAAAAGGACACTTTTACTACTATGGTTGGGAAGAGCTTACATAGGTATTATGTATGATCCCTATGTGTGCCCCTGCAAATCAGAGCTTACAATACAAGGAAAGTGCATGGATTTGCCTTATGTAAATATTCTGGTACACAGTATTGCTGTACAGAAAATACTGCTACAATATTTTTTCAGGACAGCTACATTTCCATTGGTGTGGATTGACCAAGGGAGGGGGTAACTCCCAGTCACAAAAAAGCTGCTTTGTGGTTGCTGGCTCATTTTTTATTGATTTCAAACAGAAGAAGATAGCACTGTTCAAATTGGGAGGCTCCACTACAGTTTATGCCTTGGGTCCCATTGAGGTCTAGTTAAACTCTGATTAGACACTGTGCATTTTATATCCATTTTAATAGCCTAATAATCTCTAAAATACATTTGGCCTCAATTAAGTGTTTGGGCTCTGCTTTTTGTGCTTAACCAAAAAAATGGTTTGACTACATCATTTTACCTTTAACCAGTCCAGAGTCACTCAATTCCATATAACTGTGCATAGTTTTCATTATGTAGTTGGCAAAACCCTGTACACTTTAATTACTTGTGTGAGAGAAATGCACAAGTTTTTGATAAACAGGTTGTTTAACGCTATAACCATGACACATGGGGATTGTGTTTGTTTTAAATTGTTAAATGAACAAATAATGCTACAGCAGATTTTAATTAAAACCTACAGCTCTAATTTCATTTTCTTCTGTATCAGAAATTCATAGTTGCATTTAACAATGTAGGAACAAGAGAATAGTCTGAAACCTGTCTGAGAGCAACATACAATATATGATTTAATTTTAAGTGTATTCTTTTTTTGAATGTTTTTTATAAAGGTCAGTCCATTGTAAGAGACAAGATGGAATGTAAGGAAGATTTTATTAAAAATTGATTTTGACCTTAACAAAGAGTGAATTCACCTTTAACAGAAAAAAAGAAGTGGCAAAAACCTATTAACTATTATCATTGTTCGAAGTAATTAAAGTTGAGCTACATCTTAAATAAAGCAGACTTGCATTTTTAGATTTTTTTTTTAATGCTGGCATCTGACCTTGCGCTGTTTCATAAATAATTTACTTCAAGTAGTTTAACACAAAGTGAAAAGAAAATCATGTTAGGAACATAGTAATGAGAAGACAGAAAGATTAGTAAACAATAAACTTGAATTTCTATTGTGGGCCCTACTGCTTTTAATTGAAAAGTTAAAGAGTAGAAAAAATATAAGGTCAATAGCTGTATAAACAAAAACAAAAAACAGATACATAGTCTTCTTTTCACTTATTTTAATGGCTCCTATTATTTATGTTATAATAATTTAAATGGTTCTTATTGTTGACATTTATTCCAAGTTGAAAGGAGTACAATGCCATCAAAATGAGGAATAACAAAATGAGAGACCCACTAAGTTATTCAATTAGCAAACTTCAACATGGAAGATTATTTTAATAGTACATTTGTATTTTTCTATGTTATAAGAAATATGAAAGTCTGTATAGGTTAGCAAGCGTTTTATTTTGATCCATCTAAAGTAGCATATTATACACAGCTCCAATATTAACAGCACCTTCATAACTAAAATGTACTTAATGTCATAGTTAATTCTACAGTTATACTGTTCTGCAATAGGTATAGAAATACAATTTAAGAAAGAGATAACAGAGTTTTTTTTTTTCTTTAGATCGTACAATGCCTCCTTTAATATAATACTTCCCAAAGAGAATCAGTGATAATGAGGGAGTATCTTTCACAGTGAAATAACTATACCTGAATCCAATCACTATCAGACAGTGTATGTTAAATACAGTTCCAACTTAATTAAGCTGACTGAATTTCAGATAATTAACTAGTATATTTAAACACTATAACTCATAATTAATATTGCCATTAACAGGAACATTTTATGATATATGGACATATTTTACTAAAAATCATGTTAAAATAAGGAAATAAATGTTAATTGCAATGTAGTTATATTAACCAGTAAGATTATGTCTTTAAAATATAATTGTGTCATGACAGTGGGCTCAGCATCAAATTCATTGGATTTTGCTCTGAAACAAGCCTGGACTGTTCCTGTTGAGAAGGATGATATACGTTGTTTTAATTGTAAAATTCCATTTTAAAGGGACAGTCAAGTCCAAAAAAAAAAAATGTTATGATTTAAAGGGACAGTCTAGGCCAAAATAAACGTTCATGATTCAGATAGAGCATGTCATTTTAAACAATTTTCCAATTTACTTTTATCACCAATTTTGCTTTGTTCTCTTGGTATTCTTAGTTTAAAGCTTAACCTAGGAGGTTCATATGCTAATTTCTTAGACCTTGAAGGCCACCTCTTTTCAGAATGCATTTGAACAGTTTTTCACCACTAGTGAGTGTTAGTTCACGTATTTCATATAGATTACACTGTGCTCGTGCACGTTAAGTTATCTGGGAGCAGGCAGTGATTGGCTAAACTGCAAGTCTGTCAAAAGAATTGAAATAAAGGGGCAGTTTGCTGAGGCTTAGATACAAGATAATCACAAAGGTTAAAAGTATATTAACCCCTTAATGACCGGACCATTTTTCAATTTTCTTACCCTTAATGACAATGGCTATTTTTACATTTCTGCAGTGTTTGTGTTTAGATGTAATTTTCCTCTTACTCATTTACTGTACCCATACATATTATATACCGTTTTTCTCGCCATTAAATGGACTTTCTAAAGATACCATTATTTTCATCATATCTTATAATTTACTATAAAAAAATTGAAAATATGAGGAAAAAATTGAAAAAAAACACACTTTTTCTAACTTTGACCCCCAAAATCTGTAACACATCTACAACCACCAAAAAAAACCCATTCTAAATAGTTTCTAAATTTTGTCCTGAGTTTAGAAATATCCAATGTTTACATGTTCTTTGCTTTTTTTGCAAGTTATAGGGCCATAAATACAAGTAGCGCTTTGCTATTTCCAAACCACTTTTTTCCAGAATTAGCGCTAGTTACATTGGAACACTGATATCTTTCAGGAATACCTGAATATCCCTTGACATGTATATATTTATATTTAGAAGACATCCCAAAGTATTGATCTAGGCCCATTTTGGTATATTTCATGCCACCATTTCACCGCCAAATACGATCAAATAAAAAAAAAAACTTAAATTTTTCACAATTTTAGGTTTCTCACTGAAATTATTTACAAACAGCTTGTGCAATTATGGCACAAATGGTTGTAAATGCTTCTCTGGGATCCCCTTTGTTCAGAAATAGCAGACATATATGGCTTTGGCGTTGCTTTTTGGTAATAATAAGGCCGTTTAATACTGCTGCGCACCACACTTGTAATATGCCCAGCAGTTAAGGGGTTAATTAGGTAGCTTGTAGGGTTAATTTTTAGCTTTAGCGTAGAGATCAGCCTCCCACCTGACACATCCCACCCCCTGATCCCCCCCTGACCCCCCTCAAACAGCTCTCTTCCCTCCCCCACCTCACAATTGTCACCGCCATCTTAAGTACTGGCAGAAAGTCTGCCAGTACTGAAATAAAAATAATTTATTATTATTTTTTTTATTTTTTCATACAGTCTGCAGTGATGGATCCCCCCCTTACCCCACAACCTCCCTGATCCCCCCCAATACATCTCTCTAAACCTCCCCCTCTAACTATTTGCCGCCATCTTGGGTACTGGCAGCTGTCTGCCAGTACCCAATTTGCCCCCCAAAATAGTTTTTTTTTTTACTTTTTTCTATGTAATACTTGTTTTCTGTAGTGTAGCTGGCCCCCCTAAACGATCTACATCCCTCCCCCTCCCAGATCCCTTACTAAAGAGCTAAGATCCCCCTGCTTCCACATTGGTCTTTTTATTTTTACTTTCATTTTCGGCATAATTTGCGTGCGCGCACCCGCGCGCGCACCAGCCCCCCGCCCCCCCGGCCGCAATCGCCGCTCCGGTACTAACATCAAAAGAAGTAAGATCGGTTGGGGTAAAAAACTAAGGCGAGTACAGATAAAGGCTGCTACCATCAACCAACGAAATTGTTAGTATCAGGGGCTGATTCAGAAAGGGCCACAGAGTGGCCCTTTCTGCATCGGCATGTAAAATGGGGGATTGCAGTGATGCCTCAATATTGAGGCATCACTACAATCCCTTGGAAGCAGCTGGAAGCAATCGTGATCGCTTCCAGCACTTCAGACAACAGAGGACGTACCAGGTACGTCAATTGTCACTAAGGGAGTTTTTTCCTATGACGTACCTGGTACGTCCTCTGTCATTAAGGGGTTAATATAACTGTGTTGGTTATGCAAAACTGGGGAATGGGTAATAAAGGGATTATCAATCTTTAATAACAATAAAAATCCTGGTGTAGACTGTCCCTTTAAATAGGGAATGTAACTTTAAACAACTTTCCAATTTACTTTTATTACCAATTTTGCTTTTTTCTCTTGGTATTCTTAGATGAAAGCCAAACCTAGGAGGTTCATATGCTAATTTCTAAGACCTTGACGACTTCCTCTAATCTGAATACATTTTGACCACTAGAGAGAATTAGTTTATGTGTTTCATATAAATAGATAGCTCATGCACCAGAAGTTACCCTGGAGTGAACACTGATTGGTTAAAATGTAAGTCTGTCAGAGGCTTAGATAAAAGGTAATCACAGAGGTAAAAAGTGTATTTCTATAACAGTGTTGGTTATGCAAAACTGGGGAATGGGTAATAAAGGGATTATCTTTCTTTTTAAACAACAAAAATTCTGGTGTTGACTGTCCCTTTAAGTGATGTCAACAAATGTTTTGAAATACCTGCTTATTTCAGAAACATTATTAAAAAAACACTTGCTCACGACTTTTGTTTTAATTATCCCCAGGCATCACATCCACCCATGCCACCATGTTCTTTTAATATTTACATAGGCCTAGATTTAGAGTTCGGCGGTAGCCGTCAAAACCAGCGTTAGAGGCTCCTAACGCTGGTTTTGGCCGCCCGCTGGTATTTGGAGTCAGTGATTAAAGGGTCTAACGCTCACTTTACAGCCGCGACTTTTCCATACCGCAGATCCCCCTACGCCATTTGCGTAGCCTATCTTTTCAATGGGATCTTCCTAACGCTGGTATTTAGAGTCGTTTCTGCAGTGAGCGTTAGAGCTCTAACGACAAGATTCCAGCCGCCTGAAAAAAGCAGGAGTTAAGAGCTTTCTGGCTAACGCCGGTTCATAAAGCTCTTAACTACTGTACCCTAAACTACACTAACACCCATAAACTACCTATGTACCCCTAAACCGAGGTCCCCCCACATCGCCGCCACTCGATTAAAATTTTTAACCCCTAATCTGCCGACCGCCACCTACGTTATACTTATGTACCCCTAATCTGCTGCCCCTAACCCCGCCGACCCCTATATTATATTTATTAACCCCTAACTTGCCCCACACAACGTCGCCGCAAGCTACTTAAAATAATTAACCCCTAATCTTCCGACCGCAAATCGCCGCCACCTACGTTATCCCTATGTACCCCTAATCTTCTGCCCCTAACATCGCCGACCCCTATGTTATATTTATTAACCCCTAATCTGCCCCCCACAACGTCGCCGACACCTACCTACACTTATTAACCCCTAATCTGCCGAGCGGACCTGAGCGCTACTATAATAAAGTTATTAACCCCTAATCCGCCTCACTAACCCTATCATAAATAGTATTAACCCCTAATCTGCCCTCCCTAACATCGCCGACACCTACCTTCAATTATTAACCCCTAATCTGCCGACCGGAGCTCACCGCTATTCTAATAAATGTATTAACCCCTAAAGCTAAGTCTAACCCTAACACTAACACCCCCCTAAGTTAAATATAATTTTTATCTAACGAAATAAATTAACTCTTATTAAATAAATGATTCCTATTTAAAGCTAAATACTTACCTGTAAAATAAATCCTAATATAGCTACAATATAAATTACATTTATATTATAGCTATTTTAGGATTAATATTTATTTTACAGGTAACTTTGTATTTATTTTAACCAGGTACAATAGCTATTAAATAGTTAAGAACTATTTAATAGTTACCTAGTTAAAATAATTACAAATTTACCTGTAAAATAAATCCTAACCTAAGATATAATTAAACCTAACACTACCCTATCAATAAAATAATTAAATAAACTACCTACAATTACCTACAATTAACCTAACACTACACTATCAATAAATTAATTAAACACAATTGCTACAAATAAATACAATTAAATAAACTATCTAAAGTACAAAAAATAAAAAAGAACTAAGTTACAGAAAATAAAAAAATATTTACAAACATAAGAAAAATATTACAACAATTTTAAACTAATTACACCTACTCTAAGCCCCCTAATAAAATAACAAAGACCCCCAAAATAAAAAATTCCCTACCCTATTCTAAATTTAAAAAGTTACAAGCTCTTTTACCTTACCAGCCCTGAACAGGGCCCTTTGCGGGGCATGCCCCAAGAAGTTCAGCTCTTTTGCCTGTAAAAGAAAACATACAATACCCCCCCCCCAACATTACAACCCACCACCCACATACCCCTAATCTAACCCAAACCCCCCTTAAATAAACCTAACACTAAGCCCCTGATGATCTTCCTACCTTGTCTTCACCATGCCAGGTTCACCGATCCGTCCTGGCTCCAAGATCTTCATCCAACCCAAGCGGGGGCTAGACATCCACTGAAGAAGTCCAGAAGAGGGTCCAAAGTCTTCCTCCTATCCGGCAAGAAGAGGACATCCGGACCGGCAAACATCTTCTCCAAGCGGCATCTTCTATGTTCTTCCATCCGATGACGACCGGCTCCATCTTGAAGACCTCCAGCGCGGATCCATCCTCTTCTTCCGACGACTAGACGACGAATGACGGTTCCTTTAAGGGACGTCATCCAAGATGGCGTCCCTCGAATTCCGATTGGCTGATAGGATTCTATCAGCCAATCGGAATTAAGGTAGGAATTTTCTGATTGGCTGATGGAATCAGCCAATCAGAATCAAGTTCAATCCGATTGGCTGATCCAATCAGCCAATCAGATTGAGCTCGCATTGTATTGGCTGATCGGAACAGCCAATAGAATGCGAGCTCAATCTGATTGGCTGATTGGATCAGCCAATCGGATTGAACTTGATTCTGATTGGCTGATTCCATCAGCCAATCAGAAAATTCCTACCTTAATTCCGATTGGCTGATAGAATCCTATCAGCCAATCGGAATTCGAGGGACGCCATCTTGGATGACGTCCCTTAAAGGAACCGTCATTCGTCGTCTAGTCGTCGGAAGAAGAGGATGGATCCGCGCTGGAGGTCTTCAAGATGGAGCCGGTCGTCATCGGATGGAAGAAGATAGAAGATGCCGCTTGGAGAAGATGTTTGCCGGTCCGGATGTCCTCTTCTTGCCGGATAGGAGGAAGACTTTGGAGCACCGGATTATGGATCGCCAACCCCCGCTTGGGTTGGATGAAGATCTTGGAGCCAGGACGGATCGGTGATACCTGGATGGTGAAGACAAGGTAGGAAGATCTTCAGGGGATTAGTGTTAGGTTTATTTAAGGGGGTTTGGGTTAGATTAGGGGTATGTGGGTGGTGGGTTGTAATGTTGGGGGGGGGGTATTGTATGTTTTTTTTTACAGGCAAAAGAGCTGAAATTCTTGGGGCATGCCCCGCAAAGGGCCCTGTTCAGGGCTGGTAAGGTAAAAGAGCTTGTAATTTTTGTATTTTAGAATAGGGTAGGGAATTTTTTATTTTGGGGGTCTTTGTTATTTTATTAGGGGGCTTAGAGTAGGTGTAATTAGTTTAAAATTGTTGTAATATTTTTCTTATGTTTGTAAATATTTTTTTATTTTCTGTAACTTAGTTCTTTTTTATTTTTTGTACTTTAGATAGTTTATTTAATTGTATTTATTTGTAGCAATTGTGTTTAATTAATTTATTGATAGTGTAGTGTTAGGTTAATTGTAGGTAATTGTAGGTAGTTTATTTAATTATTTTATTGATAGGGTAGTGTTAGGTTTAATTATAACTTAGGTTAGGATTTATTTTACAGGTAAATTTGTTATTATTTTAACTAGGTAACTATTAAATAGTTCTTAACTATTTAATAGCTATTGTACCTGGTTAAAATAAATACAAAGTTACCTGTAAAATAAATATTAATCCTAAAATAGCTATAATATAATTATAATTTATATTGTAGCTATATTAGGATTTATTTTACAGGTAAGTATTTAGCTTTAAATAGGAATCATTTATTTAATAAGAGTTAATTTATTTCGTTAGATAAAAATTATATTTAACTTAGGGGGGTGTTAGTGTTAGGGTTAGACTTAGCTTTAGGGGTTAATACATTTATTAGAATAGCGGTGAGCTCCGGTCGGCAGATTAGGGGTTAATAATTGAAGGTAGGTGTCGGCGATGTTAGGGAGGGCAGATTAGGGGTTAATACTATTTATGATAGGGTTAGTGAGGCGGATTAGGGGTTAATAACTTTATTATAGTAGCGCTCAGGTCCGCTCGGCAGATTAGGGGTTAATAAGTGTAGGTAGGTGTCGGCGACGTTGTGGGGGGCAGATTAGGGGTTAATAAATATAACATAGGGGTCGGCGATGTTAGGGCAGCAGATTAGGGGTACATAGGGATAACGTAGGTGGCGGCGGTTTACGGAGCGGCAGATTAGGGGTTAAAAGTGTAATGCAGGGGTCAGCGATAGCGGGGGCGGCAGATTAGGGGTTAATAAGTGTAAGGCTAGGGGTGTTTAGACTCGGGGTACATGTTAGAGTGTTAGGTGCAGACGTAGGAAGTGTTTCCCCATAGGAAACAATGGGGCTGCGTTAGGAGCTGAACGCTGCTTTTTTGCAGGTGTTAGGTTTTTTTTCAGCTCAAACAGCCCCATTGTTTCCTATGGGAGAATCGTGCACGAGCACGTTTTTGAGGCCGGCCGCGTCCGTAAGCAACTCTGGTATCGAGAGTTGCATTTGCGGTAAAAATGCTCTACGCTCCTTTTTTGGAGCCTAACGCAGCATTTGTTTGAACTCTCGATACCAGAGTTAAATTTATGGTGCGGCCAGAAAAAAACCCGCGGAGCGTTAACAGCCCTTTTACCGCCAAACTCCAAATCTAGCCGTAAGACTGTTAAAAAAAGCAGATTTTCTACATCTTTTTCTATGCAAAATAGAAGCAGGTTTTTCAATCAGAAAAGGACATGGAATAAAAATGATTGTTGAAAAAGTCAATGGCAGTAGTTGTTGGTTTATACACCTTCACCTCATGCAACAACATCATCCAGTACATAAACTATAAGAATATCATTGGGGATTAGAGAGTCTAAAACAATTATTTAACCCCTTAATGACCAAGGACGTATGCCACACGTCCTCAAAAAAAATACAGTTAATGACCGAGGACGTGTGGCGTACGTCCTTGGTCTGAAAAGCAGCTGGAAGCGATCCTGCTCGCTTCCAGCTGCTTTCCGGTTATTGCAGTGATGCCTCGATATGGAGGCATCCTGCAATAACCCCCCTTGGCCATCCGATGCAGAGAGAGCCACTCTGTGGCCCTCTCTGCACCGGACATCGATGGCCGGTATCGTTGGTGGGTGGGAACTTACGTGGGAGGCGGGTGGGCGGCCATCGATGCTCTGTGTGGAGTGGAGGGGGGCGGGATCGGGGCGGGACCTACGGGGGCACGCACGGGAGCGCGCGCATGCACGGGGGGGTGGCGGGCGGGCGCGTGCACGGGGCGGGAGTGGGTGGGAACCGCTACACTACAGAAAAAAAAAAAGTTAAAAGTTAAAAAACGAACAAAATTTAAATAATAAAAATGTAATCTAAGGGACCTGGAAGGGGTTGGGGGTTGGTCTTGGTGGGGAGGGAAAGCTACACTACAGAAAAGGGCATTTTTTAAAAAAGGCACATTTTTTTTACAAAACTGGGTACTGGCAGACAGCTGCCAGTACCCAAGATGGCGCTCATTAAGGTAGAGGGGAAGGGTTAGAGAGCTATTTGGTGGGGGATCAGTGAGGTTGTGGTCTAAGGGGGGATCCTACACATCAGCATATGTAAATATGCTTTTTTTTTTTTTTTAAATAGGGCCAAATACCTTTTATTTTAGTACTGGCAGAGTTTCTGCCAGTACTTAAGATGGCGGGGACAATTGTGGGGTGGGGGAGGGAAGAGAGCTGTTTGGGAGGGATCAGGGGGTCTGATGTTTCAGGTGGGAGGCTGAGCTCTACACTAAAGCTAAAATTAACCCTGCAAGCTCCCTACAAGCTACATAATTAACCCCTTCACTGCTAGCCATAATACACGTGTGATGCACAGCGGCATTTAGAGGCCTTCTATTTACCAAAAAGCAATGCCAAAGCCATATATGTCTGCTATTTCTGAACAAAGGGGATCCCAGAGAAGCATTTACAACCATTTGTGCCATAATTGCACAAGCTGTTTGTAAATAATTTCAGTGAGAAACCTAAAATTGAGAAAAAATTAACGTTTCTTTTAATTTGATCGCATTTGGCGGTGAAATAGTGGCATGAAATATACCAAAATTGGCCTAGATCAATACTTGGGGTTGTCTACTACACTACACTAAAGCTAAAACTACCCCAAGAAGCTCCCTACATGCTCCCTAATTAACCCCTTCACTGCTGGGCATAATACACGTGTGGTGCACAGTGGCATTTAGCGGCCTTCTAATTACCAAAAAGCAACGCCAAAGTCATATATGTCTGCTATTTCTGAACAAAGGGGATCCCAGAGAAGAATTTTCAACCATTTATGCCATAATTGCACAAGCTGTTTGTAAATAATTTCAGTGAGAAACCTAAAATTGAGAAAAAAATTACGTTTTTTTTAATTTGATCGCATTTGGCGGTGAAATGGTGGCATGAAATATACCAAAATTGGCCTAGATCAATACTTGGGGTTGTCTACTACACTACACTAAAGCTAAAACTACCCCAAAAAGCTCCCTACATGCTCCCTAATTAACCCCTTCACTGCTGGGCATAATACACGTGTGGTGCACAGTGGCATTTAGCGGCCTTCTAATTACCAAAAAGCAACGCCAAAGTCATATATGTCTGCTATTTATGAACAAAGGGGATCCCAGAGAAGAATTTACAACCATTTATGCCATAATTGCACAAGCTGTTTGTAAATAATTTAAGTTAGAAACCAAAAGTTTGTGAAAATATTTGTGAAAAGTGAACGATTTTTTGTATTTGATTGCATTTGGCGGTGAAATGGTGGCATGAAATATACCAAAATGGGCCTAGATCAATACTTTGGGTTGTCTACTAAAAAAAAATATATACATGTCAATGGCTATTCAGAGATTCCTGAAAGATATCAGTGTTCTAATGTAACTATCGCTAATTTTGAAAAGTAATGGTTTGGAAATAGCAAAGTTTTACTTGTATTTATGGCCCTATAGTTTATAAAAAAAGCAAAGAACATGTAAACATTGGGTATTTCTAAAATCAGGACATAATTTAGAAACTATTTAGCATGGGTGTTTTTTGGTGGTTGTAGATGTGTAACAGATTTTGGGGGTCAAAGTTAGAAAAAGTGTGTTTTTTTCCATTTTTTCCTCATATTTTATAATTTTTTTATAGTAAATTATAAGATATGATAAAAATAATGGTATCTTTAGAAAGTCCATTTAATGGCGAGAAAAACGGTATATAATATGTGTGGGTACAGTAAATGAGTAAGAGGAAAATTACAGCTAAACACAAACACCTCAAAAATGTAAAAATAGCCTTGGTCCCAAATGGACAGAAAATGGAAAAGTGCTGTGGTCATTAAGGGGTTAATGATCTACTCTCTAAATGCATGTATTAAATAAAGGACAACATTTAGGATGTTAGTTGGGAGTATATATGATTTTGTATTAAAAAATATGGAAAAAATAAAGTTAGTTTAGAAAGTTAACAAAGATTAATTCAGTTCAACTTCATTCAGAGGTCAATCACAATCTATTGGTATTGTGAAAAGCACAACTGGGAACAGTTTTGCATACTCCTAGCTATGTTTTGGTGACAGAGTTGTTTATGTTGTATGATTGTTCCTCAGTTTATACTTGAGAATGTTGATCCTACTTTCCCTAGTAACCCTCCTGAAGCAAGCTAGATAGGACTCTATCTACCATGTTAACGTATATATGTACAAACCCTTTAATAGTCCTCATAGCATATATCCCTAAATATTTCAGCTAGATCGGCTCTGCGGATGCAATAAGATTACCTATTACTTTTCTTATAACAGGGTTATAGGGGGTATTTCTGAGTATGTAACTCTAGTATTAGCTTTGCTCTTCACTTTATAAATACTGAGCTATCTAGGGAGTAAACCCTAAGCTGGACTTATTTAACTTACTCTTCTCACTATTAATTTTCTGGTTTTAGGAGCATTGCTCACATAGCGTGTTGAACAGAACTCTACTCCATTCCCACTTGATTATAGCCCTAGTTAACCTTATTTTACATGCCTTTTCACAAGCAACTATAAGATCCTTTGAATGAAAGTGTTATTATCCCAGCTCGTCCTCCCTCCTTGACACACAGTATATCTGGTTACTCTCCTATACCATTAATACCATCTTCATATTAAAAAGCTTTGCTATTCTACTATGTAATTATCACAAGCTAACATATATATGTTGATTAGACCAATACTTGAGATATTTATATATTTTCTTCTTTTTTTCTTTTTTAAACCAACACTTGCCAGCTTATGCCGAAGAGGACGTTTATTTATGACCCAGAAGGATACACCCCCCACTCCCACTCCCATATTAAGCGGCTCGTGACCGCTGGACTCCCCCCCCCCCCATATACTTTGGCCCATGAGTGGCCAGACAAAAGCTAACTCCCTACTATCACCATCATTAGATTTTCATTCATATAGGGACCAATTGACACTTGATATAAAAAAAAAAAAAAAAAGAGGTCTCATTGTAATATGCCGCAGTTACTCACATGTACCATTAACTAATTGATATTTTCCAATTGCACTCACATTCATCATACTATCCCCCATATTAGCAGCTGTTTTCTTATTATGGAGCCTTCTTAGTTCTATGATATCGTTCTCCATTTATATATATATATGGCACTACTCCTAGTCAGACAGTGATTGTGAATGTCATACTGGCACCTTTGTGTTTTACTTCAAGTCTATTTGCTATACGTGAGTTGTACAATAATTACTCTTTTCACTTTTGCTCCGTTTCTGGGCATATTTCATGTTGTATTATTCTTACTCATTACCTCAATAAAAAAAATATAAAAAAAAACCAAACAAACAAAAAAAAGCACAACTGGGCTAAAAGAGGCTGCTCCTAGGTGGTAACGTGCCATAGAACAAGCTACTGGGCTGTTGTTCATTCCTGGTAGAGCACTTCTCTCTTTGTAAGCATTTGTATTATGATACTGTGGATGTCTCCCTAAGGGTGATGGGAAACCAGGCCTGGACTCCTTGCCCAGTGTGCTTAGAGTAATATAGCTGCACCTCACTGATGAGGACCACAGAAGGTTGAAGCGATCATCTGGGGTTGTCATGTTCCTTGTTCAGAGGAGAACTGCCTGGTATTTAGGGGCTGGACTGACCTTACTCTGCATAAGTATTACAGAGTGTTACTTGTTTCTCATCAATACAGTGCAATCATTAACATATTGAACAGAATGTGGTTTAGTAAGGTGTTCAAAGAGATATATCCAAATAACAAACTATGTTCATCAGCATAATATTAGGTGTACTAAGCAAACATTAGATACAGCAGCTTAGTCTAGCAGCTTAGTCTAGTTTGGTTGATAATAGTGTACATGTTATGGAAAAGGTTAAGTAATACTAGTAAGCACACTCGCCTGTAGTAATGTGGAACATAGGGAGATGATGCCTTGTTTTTGTAGTATTAACAGATAACTAGGTGCCTAGATGAAGACCTCCTAGCTCAAAGAGGGATCTCATTTGGGCCCCAATGATCTACTGTGTTTTAAAGGAGGGATCGCTACATATACATCTAATTTAGTAATTACATTACTAAAGTGATGATGAGCTTGATCCTCTGGAGTTCATGGTGAAGTATGGAAGTGAGTAAGTATTCTTAGTAGAAAGGTGCATGAGTTCCGGTTTATTGGATTAACTAAAGTATAGGTTTTGCTCAACTTGTAATAGACTTAATAACTATGGATATCTTAGATCACCTTATTCAATGTTTTACCACAGTGAGACAGTTTGTGTGTTGGACTATAGTGTCATCTGTAGGTAGGTTATTGTGGGTTTTATATTGTGTAGGAAAGTAGAGCAGAAGTATTCTCAGGTCCCTTAGCTAAGAGCAATCTAGACAGGAGTTTTGTGTGACCAGAAAGAAGAGTTAAAGTGACTCTTGTATTATACCATTGAGATAAAAACACCTCTGAGGGAATTATATGTCTTTGTCTAAGATGTTGAGATAGCAAAAGTTAACTTCCTATCCTGGCCGCTGACAGGCAGACTTGAGCTACTAAAACTACTTGTATAAAAAATAAAGTTACTTGTAATGGGAAAAACATATATGTTTTGTGAGTCATCTCTCAAGTTAAACAATGAAAATGGTCTACTTGGCAATAAAGCTTAAATCTGAGAATAAGTCTGGTTCCCATTAACTCAAGAGGGACTTACATATTAATAACTAAAGAAAATTATTTCTTATACTTATCCTAAATTGTAATAGTTCAGATGCAATGCATGGCCCCATGTTGATCTTCCATATTTGATGGACTGAGTTCCAACAGAGTCCTGTCTATCATTGGTAAAGGGCTATATCTCAGTATTGTGTAAATGACTGCATCTGATATAGTTATGGTCTTGAATCGGGTAAAGCTGTATTTTTTCTTCAGGGTTATCAGCATCCATTATGTAGTGAAACTTCATTGAGTCTAGCTGTACAGTTATTCTGGCGCATTCTTCATACTCAGGAGCAGTCAAATTTGGAGTGGTTCCAGGGTGATCAGCTTTGATGGAGATAATGTGTCTGATATCACAGTGCCCTGTGGGTGGTGTTTCTGCTTGCATTGGAGAATCCCCAGGGTTCGGTGCATCCCCCAGCATCGGGTCAACTGTTAGGCTCCTGGGTAGTAAGTAGTTAGTGTCTAAAGTTTGCCCAAACTCAGAATGTGTAGTACATGGCACAGGCCTGCCCAAGAGATTGCTAGGGTTTCTCTAATCTGTGTGTACTGGTTTTATGCTGATTCTATCACCCTGCTCGGAATTAAACGTATCGGTGCCTTGTATCAGTGACTGCATCCGGGAGGATAAGACAAATGTGAGGCTTGTCTTAAGACTCTGGAAGTGCCAATCAATAATTTGTTGGATAGATCATTCCCGTATCTCTAGTGCTTCCATACTGCTGTCTCAATTTGGAGATGAGAGCTTTCTGTGAATCAGAGAGGGCCAGCTTCTTTGTATATATAGTGTGATAACATGTAGCTGCAGTTCCGATTTATTCTCAGTTATGCAGTATTAACAACTGCTTTTTTTAACCCGGAGACTGGGGGGGATTGTGCGGTGGCCTAGGGCTATGTTTTATGTAGTTCGCTAATATAAAATGCATAAAAGGTGATAGATGGTGATGCTTACTACATGGCGGTGCTGAGAAGCGTGGCTGGTATCATATCTTTCAGCTGATGGTATTCCATAACTTTCAATAGTTTAAAGATGTGTTAGGTACTGGTTTGGTTATAGAAATTCCAAAGTTGTAATGTTGGCTTAAACCCAAAGTTCAATTATTTAAGCTGGGAGCTTCTCATAAACACGTCCAGTCGCTTCAGCCGTTGGCTCCGCCCACAGAGAATAAAATTGTAAACAATATTCTATTTTACTTCTATTATCTAATTTAATTAATTATTTAGGTATCCTTTGTTGAAGAAATAGAAATGCTTTTTTAAAAAAAAAAATAATAATAATATTGTTTTATATAGCCAAAATGTCTGGATTTACAATCCATAAGCAGTTTGTAGGGTATCCCTTCTGTTTCCCTCCAAAATACATAGAGGGGTATTAGGCCTCTTCAGTATTACCCTTCATTCAAATGAGTGTTCTATGTTTATTTTTTTTCTTTCAGTTAGCTGATTTTATTGTGTGAATATTCATATATTTTTGTATTTTCTGAATGTTTAAAATATTGTCACCTAGATTACGAGTTTTGCGTTAGAAGCTGTGCGGTGCTAACAAGCAGTTTATGCTCACCGCTCACTTACAGAAAGCGCTGGTATTACGGGTTTATAGAAACCCGACGTTAACCGCAAAAAAGTGAGCGAAGAGCAAAATTTAGCTCCACATCTCACCTCAATACCAGCGCTTCTTACGTTAGCGGTGAGCAGGTAAAACATGCTTGTGCACGATTTCCCCATATGAATCAATGGGGCAGAGCCGGCTGAAAAAAAAAAACCTAACACCTGCAAAAAAGCAATGTGAAGCTCTTAACGCAGCCCCATTGATTCCTATGGGGAAATAAAAGTTATATCTACACCTAACACGAACCCTGAGTCTAAACACCCCTAATCTTATACTTATTAACCCATAATCTGCTGCCCCTGACATCGCAGACACCTGCATTATATTATTAACCCCTAATCTGCCGCGCCAGACACCGCCGCCATCCACATTATATTTATTAACCCCTAATCTGCCGCCCCCAATGTCGTCGCAACCTAACTACATTTATTAACCCCTAATCTGCCGCCCACAACGTTGCCACCACTATAATAAAGTTATTAGCCCCTAAACCTAAGCCTAACCCTAACCCCCCCTAACTTAAATATAATTACAATAAATCTAAATAAAATTACTATAATTAACTAACGGCTAGATTTAGAGTTTTGTCGCCGCACCTTTAAAATAACTCTGGTATTGAGAGTCCACAGAATGGCTGCGTTAGGCTCCAAAAAAGGAGCGAATAGCATATTTAACGCAACTTCAACTCTCGATACCAGAGTTGCTTACGGACGCGGCCAGCCTCAAAAAAGTGCTCGTGCACGATTCCCCCATAGGAAACAATGGGGCTGTTTGAGCTGAAAAAAAGCCTAACACCTGCAAAAAAGCCGCGTTCAGCTCCTAACGCAGCCCCATTGTTTCCTATGGGGAAACACTTCCTACGTCTGCACCTAACACTCTAACATGTACCCCGAGTCTAAACACCCCTAACCTTACACTTATTAACCCCTAATCTGTCGCCCCCGCTATCGCTGACCCCTGCATATTATTATTAACCCCTAATCTGCCGCTCCGTAAACCGCCGCGACTTACATTATCCCTATGTACCCCTAAACTGCTGCCCCTAACACCGCAGACCCCTATATTATATTTATTAACCCCTAATCTGCCCCCCACAACGTCGCCTCCACCTGCCTACACTTATTAACCCCTAATCTGCCGAGCGGACTGCACCGCTACTATAATAAAGTTATTAACCCCTAATCCGCCTCACTAACCCTATAATAAATAGTATTAACCCCTAATCTGCCCTCCCTAACATCGCCGACACCTAACTTCAATTATTAACCCCTAATCTGCCGACTGGAGCTCACCGCTATTCTAATAAATGTATTAACCCCTAAAGCTGTCTAACCCTAACACTAACACTCCCCTAAATTAAATATAATTTGAATCTAACGAAATTAATTAACTCTTATTAAATAAATTATTCCTATTTAAAGCTAAATACTTACCTGTAAAATAAATCCTAATATAGCTACAATATAAATTATAATTATATTATAGCTATTTTAGGATTAATATTTATTTTATAGTTAACTTTGTATTTATTTTAACCAGGTACAAAAGCTATTAAATAGTTAAGAACTATTTAATAGCTAAAATAGTTAAAATAATTACAAATTTACCTGTAAAATAAATCCTAACCTAAGTTACAATTAAACCTAACACTACACTATCAATAAATTATTTAAATAAAATACCTATAATTATCTACAATTAAACCTAACACTACACTATCAATAAATAAATTAAATACAATTCCTACAAATAAATACAATGAAATAAACTAACTAAAGTACAAAAAATAAAAAAGAACTAAGTTACAAAAAAAATAAAAAAAATATTTACAAACATTAGAAAAATATTACAACAATTTTAAACTAATTACACCTACTCTAAGCCCCCTAATAAAATAACAAAGACCCCCAAAATAAAAAAATGCCCTACCCTATTCTAAATTACTAAGGTTCAAAGCTCTGAACAGGGCCCTTTGCGGGGCATGCCCCAAGAAGTTCAGCTCTTTTGCCTGTAAAAAAAAACATACAATACCCCCCCAACATTACAACCCACCACCCACATACCCCTAATCTAACCCAAACCCCCCTTAAATAAACCTAACACTAAGCCCATGAAGATCTTCCTACCTTATCTTCACCATACCAGGTTCACCGATTAATCCAGAAGAGCTCCTCCGATGTCCTGATCCAAGCCCAAGCGGGGGGCTGAAGAGGTCCATGATCCGGCTGAAGTCATCATCCAAGCGGGAGCTGAAGAGGTCCATGATCCGGCTGAAGTCTTCATCCAAGCGGGAGCTGAAGAGGTCCATGATCCGGATGAAGTCTTCTATCAACGGCATCTTCAATCTTCTTTCTTCTGGAGCCATCATCTTCCATCCGATGCGGAACATCCTCTTCTCCCGACGCCTACTCGCCGTATGACGGTTCCTTTAAATGACGTCATCCAAGATGGCGTCCCTCGAATTCCGATTGGCTGATAGGATTCTATCAGCCAATCGGAATTAAGGTAGGAATATTCTGATTGGCTGATGGAATCAGCCAATCAGAATCAAGTTCAATCCGATTGGCTGATTCGATCAGCCAATCAGATTGAGCTCGCATTCTATTGGCTGATCGGAACAGCCAATAGAATGCGAGCTCAATCTGATTGTTCCTTAAAGGAACCGTCATTCGCCGGGAAGTCGTCGTCGGAAGAAGATGGGTCCGCGGTGGAGGTCTTCAAGATGGAGCCAGTCCTCATCGGATGAAGATAGAAGATGCCGCTTGGAAGAAGATGGTTGCCGGTCCGGATCTACTCTTCTTCCCGGATAGGATGAAGACTTTGGAGCCTCTTCTGGACTTCTTCGGCCGTCGGATGATGGATGTCTAGCCCCTGCTTGGGCTTAGATGAAATTATCGGAGCCTGGAACGGACGGTCATACCTGGCATGGTGAAGACAAGGTAGGAAGATCTTCAGGGGCTTAGTGTTAGGTTTATTTAAGGGGGGTTTGGGTTAGATTAGGGGTATGTGGGTGGTGGGTTGTAATGTTGGGGGGGGGTATTGTATTTTTTTACAGGCAAAAGAGCAGAATTATTTGGGGCATGACCCGCAAAGGTCCCTATTCAGGGCTGGTAAGGTAAAAGAGCTTTGAACTTTAGTAATTTAGAATAGGGTAGGGCATTTTTTATTTTGAGGGGCTTTGTTATTTTATTAGGGGGCTTAGAGTAGGTGTAATTAGTTTAAAATTATTGTAATATTTTTCTTATGTTTGTAAATATTTTTTTATTTTTTGTAACTTAGTTCTTTTTTATTTTTTGTACTTTAGTTAGTTTATTTAATTGTAGTTATTTGTAGGTATTGTATTTAATTAATTTATTGATACTGTAGTGTTAGGTTTAATTGTAGGTGATTGTAGGTATTGTATTTAATTAATTTATTGATAGTGTAGTGTTAGGTTTAATTGTAACTTAGGTTAGTATTTATTTTACAGGTAATTTTGTAATTATTTTAATGATTTTAGCTATTAAATTGTTCTTAACTATTTAATAGCTATTGTACCTGGTTAAAATAAATACAAAGTTACCTGTAAAATAAATATTAATCCTAAAATAGCTATAATATAATTATAATTTATATTGTAGCTATATTAGGATTTATTTTACAGGTAAGTTTTTAGCTTTAAATAGGAATAATTTATTTAATAAGAGTTAATTTATTTCGTTAGATTTAAATTATATTTAACTTAGGTGGGTGTTAGTGTTAGGGTTAGACTTAGCTTTAGGGGTTAATCCATTTATTAGAATAGCGGCGAGATTCGGTCGGCAGATTAGGGGTTAATAATTGAAGTTAGGTGTCGGCGATGTTAGGGAGGGCAGATTAGGGGTTAATACTATTTATTATAGGGTTAGTGAGGCGGGAGTGAGGCGGATTAGGGGTTAATAACTTTATTATAGTAGCGGTGAGATCCGCTCGGCAGATTAGGGGTTAATAAGTTTAGGTAGCTGGCGGCGACGTTGAGGGGGGCAGGTTAGGGGTTAATAAATATAATATAGGGGTCGGCGGTGTTAGGGGCAGCAGATTAGGGGTACATAAGGATAGCGTAGGTGGCGGTCGGCAGATTAGGGGTTAAAAAAATGTAATCGAGTGGTGGCGATGTGGGGGGACCTCGGTTTAGGGGTACATAGGTAGTTTATGGGTGTTAGTGTACTTTAGAGCACAATAGGAGCCTCTAACGCTGGTTTTCACGGCTACTGCCAAACTCCAAATCTAGGCCTAAATAATTCCTATTTAAAACTAAATACTTACCTATAAAATAAATCATAAGCTAGCTACAATTTAACTAATAGTTACAATGTAGCTAGCTTAGGGTTTATTTTTATTTCGTAGAATAAGAGTGGGGATAATAATCATATAAGTTATAGCTAATGATTCCCCGTCAGGCACTAGGTTATCACAGATATAGACAATAAAAAATATATATTCTCCAAAATTGGGAAAAATAATGCTTATATGTATGATGATATGATATAACCCAATAAGACCAGGGGAGGGTGCTCACTGTTCAAATAAATATAGAGAAAATGGAGAAAAGCAAACAGAAATGAGAGCACTCACAAAAGGAATGGCAAATGTGGCTGGGCAGTGTAGGTGTGTGACATTAAAACTTAACATTTATTTATTCAAACAAATGATAAAAACTTCTATATAAGTAGTGATTAATACTTAAATTAAAAAATATGCAAGTAATAGGTGGCTTTCTATCCACATAACCCCAAACAAGGTGTAACAATGAAGTTACAAAAACAATTAAGAGGGATTTTGGGCAGAGACACACCATAAAATGGTTCACGGATTGCACAGTTACTATCTGAAAAAGAGGATTGACCTCAAACAATTAAAGGATTACTTTCTGTTATAATTTTTAAGCCAAACAACTAACATATTAAAGTTAATACACATTAATTAAAACCTACTGACCTATATTTTCTCCAAAACAAAGTTTCATAACGTTATAAAAGTTATATCTTTTATTCCCTGATGATGTCACGTTATCCTCCCCACTATTTTCAGCACTGCGTGTTCAAAATACTTAAACCAATGAAATTGTATTTAAAGCGCCATTTTGAAACCTAGGTATTGTAAACGGATTGGTACAGAGCAAAGGATACCCACGGAGTGGGTTTGGAAAACAATTAAATTTGCAGACAAGATTTCTGATAAACGGTAGAGATATGTTAATGAAATGCTATTGATAAAAAGCGTATTTAGGGTAGTTAGTTAGTAACAGGCATAGAAAATATTTACTTACAGTGGCCCTTTAAGATATCTAGTGCAATACTGGACCGGTGTGAGTCTGTCCAAAAAATCCCAGTTATCAAATTAAGTATGGGGAAATGAAAGTGGCAAGGTCTGCACAACGAAAGTGTGCTATATAATACACAATAAGTAAGAGAGTATACTTATAAATCAAATACTGGCAAGCAAAAAACAACAATTAGGTTGCTAATAAGGAAATTCCCATAGGAGTCAGTGCATGCCTGATAAAGTGAGACCAGCCAAATTACTAGGTGGATAGAAAGCCGGTGGAGCGCCTGATGCGCATTTCGCCTGGCTTGGCTTTCTCAAAGGCTAACCGGACTGCCTGTAGCCTCTAGGCCTATATAGGACAAGTCACCAATCAATTCTCATGTGTGGTTCACACCTCCGTGTGAACCAATCGGAAAAAGTCCTCCCATAATTGGTCAGTCAGCGTCACATGACTTAGAACAGAAGGAGTTATGTGGAGGAGGCGGCTATAAGCCGTCAGAATATGCAAATTCATAGGTATCCAAAATAGAAACGTAACTCTTATGCTAGCTAATGATATGCGAGAGATAAGTTAGAGTCTGACAAACAAATACGATCTAAAGGGATTTTTGCAGGATAGTTAGGAGTCTACTCGAGTGAAGTTATTCATATATTATCACTGAACTGGAATTAAATAATAAGGCAATGGCGAAAGATAAATATTCGTTTGACAATACCAAATATCTAACTTATGCTATGATGTTTCTATGTATTCAAAAAAGGTAGTGAGTTTTAACATTTATGAATTAATCCATTCCTAGACTCGATAAATGTGTTGAAATAAAGGAGATTTTATTATATAATTCTCACGTAACTAATAACCTGAATGGTTATCAGTTAGTTTGTCAATATGGCACAAATGTATTACAAAAAGGTCAAGTAAACGAATACCATTCTCTAAGAGAGAGTAATAGCTTATATACACATACAACCGTTTGTACACATTATACCATGTTCATACGTTCATAGAAAACCAAAGAAATATTAAGATATCACACTGTTGTGTATGTGTTGAGTCTGCTCATTACAAATCTCATTCAGTGAGTTAGAAAGTATGAAATGACATACAATGTGGAAGAACCCGTGTGGATAGGGGAATATCGATCTATAGTCTTTCAATAATAGAGATGATTTTTCTCATTCAATGAGCTATCCTTTTGTGAAGGACACGGTATGATAATTCAGACCTAAAGATGTTATTATAAATGTCAGCCTATCAATTGACTGGTCATAAAGGATATTGATGACCCCTTGTTTGACTCAAGAAGAGGGGGATGATTTTACATCCATAACACAGAATCAATATGTCATATTTGATGAGCAATAGAAACTTAAATATGTAATAGTGATTTATAATATAAAAGTAGATCAGCAGCAATCAAATTTAAAACCCATCTCACAATGGCTTAATATCAAGAAAATGTTTAATAACTGATTAAAGATTGAACAAAAACATCTTCGTTCAGTAGATTATCCTTTAATGAAGGACAAAGATTTCAAATGTTGGTAAGCTTGAGATATAAGTTGATAATCAATTTACTGATCATGGTGGATATTCAGAACCACTACTTAGCTCAGAGTAATACCTGAAATGTTAATGTTACATCCATAATACTCCATAATTTGTTTGCATACAGATAGTATGTCATATTTTATGAGCAATGTTAAAATTTAGTAGGTAATTTATGGAAATTTCTTATGTAAGAGAGGTCAATAGATTTCCAAGTATCAAAATTCAAAACTTAATGACCCCAGTTATTCAAATATTTTTCGTTCAGTGTGTTATCCTTATTTTAGAAGTAAAACATGATACTCAGTATTTTGTAGAGATGAATAGAAAAGTATTGAGGATAAAAATTCTAGTAAGGAACATATCTTAACACCAGATCATAGTAGTTATAGATAGGCATTATACCCATCCTGTTCATTTAAACCATTCGGTATCAAAGTGTTCAGCCAGAAAATCCACCTGCATTCCGCCTGCAGTAGCATCGTTTCTATGTCTCCACCTCTTATACCCGGTTTAATCACTTGTAAAACGCATGCTTTTAGATTTGGTTTTGTTCCATGTCTATTCAAGCAATATTTGGCAACAGGGGTTAGGGTCTTATTTCTTCCCTTATCTTTCAAGCAGTTCTTGATGCTATTAACATGTTCTCCTAATCTTGTACGTAGTTCGCGAGTAATAATACCAATGTACTTTTTTCCACAAACACATGAAAGACAATATACAACATTTTTTGTCCTACAGTTTGCGAATCCGAGCATTCCTTTGACACTGCCAGTAATGGTGGTAAATTCACGTTCGTTATGTATATACTTGCAGAAACTGCAGGCCCGCAAGTGTATCTTCCACATATGTTTTTATGTACACGCATTTTTGCTCAAAAAGTTACTTTTCACAAGTTTGTTTCCTATAGTTGGAGCTCTCCTCCAACTTGTACTTATCCTGTTACCAATGATTGTACCAAGATCTTTATCAAGTCTAAGTATGTCACAATGCTTTTTCAGAATATTGGTTATGGTTTGGTATTCAGCATTGAAACCAGTTACAAATCTCACTTCGTTATACATATTGCCAGATTTCCTTTTAGGTACCAACAAATCATCCCTCTTAGTTCTCTGTGCCCGTTGATAGGCTCTTCTAATCACTCTACGAGTGTATCCTCTCTCTTTAAGTCGGGATGTCAGTTCTTTGGCTCTTTGATTGAAAGTCGAATAGTCTGTACAGTTTCGTCTCAATCTGAGAAATTCCCCAGTGGGGATGGCTCGCTTGGTCTGAGTTGTGTGGCAACTACTATAATGCAAAGTAGAGTTAGTCGCTGTGGTTTTCCTGTACAGATCTGATTTCAGTACATTATTCACATCTTTAAAAATAGTCACATCCAAAAATTCAACCTTTTCTTGGCTTAGATAGTATGTTAACTTCAAATTCATTGCATTGGTGTTCAAGGTCTTTATACATTCTTTGAATAATTCTTCATTTCCCGTCCATATAATAAAGAGGTCATCTATATATCTACACCATAAATTTATGTGTGTAGTGAATCTGGTCATGTCCCACCACCCTAAGTATTTATTTGCGTAGGTGGGTGCGAATGATGACCCCATGGCGGTGCCTTGTATTTGCAGGTAAAACCTGTCATTAAATACAAAATAGTTGTGTTTTAACACAAAACTCAGTAACTCTAAGATAAAATTGTTTATCTAAATTTTATCAGTTGCCTGCATGCTGAGGAAGTATCTTACAGCTTCACATCCGAAATCGTGTTTAATCGACGTGTAAAGTGATTCCACGTCACATGTGATCAAAAAAGCATCTTTCTCAATTGATACTTCATTAATTTTACTTAAAATGTCCATAGTGTCTCGAGTAAAGGAAGGGAGAGTCCAGTTCAGATAGTAACTGTGCAATCCGTGAACCAGTTTATGGTGTGTCTCTGCCCAAAATCCCTCTTAATTGTTTTTCTAACTTCATTGTTACACCTTGTTTGGGGTTATGTGGATAGAAAGCCACCTATTACTTGCATATTTTTTAATTTAAGTATTAATCACTACTTATATAGTAGTTTTTATCTTTTGTTTGAATAAATAAATGTTAATTTTTAATGTCACACACCTACACTGCCCAGCCACATTTGCTATTCCTTTTGTGAGTGCTCTCATTTCTGTTCGCTTTATTTTTATTTCACAGGCAACTTTGCATTTATTTTAACTAGGTACAATAGTTAATAAATAGTTATTAACTATTTAATAACTACCTAGTTAAAATAAAGACAAATTTACCTGTAAAATAAAACCTAACCTAAGTTACAATTACACCTAACACTACACTATAATTAAATTAATTAACTAAATTAAATACTAAATACTAAAGTACAAAAAAACACACTTAATTACAGAAAATAATAAATTTATTACAAGATTTTTTATACTAATTACACCTACTCTAATCCCCCTAACAAAATAAAAAAAGCCCCCAAAATAAAAAAAGCCCTACCCTACACTACATTACAAATAGCCCTTAAAAGGGCCTTTTGCAGGCGTTGCCCCAAAGTAATCAGCTCTTTTACCTGTAAAAAAAAGTACAAATACCGCCCAACATTAAAACCCCCCACCCACACAACCAAACCTACCCTAAAAAACACTAACCCCTTGAAGATCACCCTACCGTGAGACTTCTTCACCCAACTGGGCAGAAGTGGTCCTCCAGACGGGCAGAAGTCTTCATTCAACTGGGCAGAATTGGTCCTCCAGACGGGCAGATGTCTTCATCCAGACGGCATCTTCTATCTTCATCCTTCCGGCGCGGAGCGGGTCCATCTTCAAGACATCTGACACGGAGCATTCTCTTCACCCGGAGTCTTCTTACTAAATGACGGTATCTTTAAGTGACATCATCCAAGATGGCGTCCCTTCAATTCCGATTGGCTGATAGAATTATATCAGCCAATCGGAATTAAGGTAGAACAAATTCTATTGTCTAATGCAATCAGCCAATAGGATTGAGCTCGCATTCTATTGGCTGATTGAAACAGCCAATAGAATGCCAGCTCAATCCTATTGGCTGATTGGATCAGCCAATAGGATTGAACTTCAATCCTATTGGCTGATTGAATCAGCCAATAGGATTTTTTCTACCTTAATTCCGATTGGCTGATAGAATTCTATCAGCCAATCGGAATTGAAGGGACGCCTTCTTGGATGACGTCACTTAAAGGTACTGTTATTTAGTAAGAAGACTCCGGATGAAGAGGATTCTCCGCGTTGAATGTCTTGAAGATGACCCGCTCCGCGCCGGATGGATGAAGATAGAAGATGCCATCTGGAGGACCAATTCTGCCCGGTTGGGTGAAGACGTCTCACGGTAGGATGAATGGGGGGGGGTATTTGTACTTTTTATTTACAGGTAAAAGAGCTGATTACTTTGGGGCAATGCCCCGCAAAAGGCCCTTTTTTAACCCTAATATAGCTTCAATGTAACTATTAGTTATATTGTAGCTAGTTTAGGGTTTATTTTATAGGTAAGTATTTAGTTTTAAATAGGAATTATTTAGGTAATTGTAGTAATTTTATTTAGATTTATTGTAATTATATTTAATTTAGGGGGGTTAGATTTAGGGTTAGACTTAGGTTTAGGGGTTAATACATTTAATATAGTGGCGGTGACAATGAGGGCTGCAGATTAGGGTTAATAAATGTAGGTAAGTGGCGGCGATGTTAGGGACGGCAGATTAGGGGTTAATAATATTTAACTAGTGTTTGCGATGCGGGAGTGCGGCGGTTTAGGGATTAATATATTTATTATAGTGGCAGCAATGTTTGGTTCGGCAGATTAGGGGTTAAAATATTTATTTCAGTGTTTGCGATGTGTGGGGGCCTCGGTTTAGGGGTTAATAGGTAGTTTATGGGTGTTAGTGTACTTTTTAGCACTTTAGTTAAGAGTTTTATGCTACGGTGTTGTAGTGTTAAACTCTTAACTACTGACTTTAAAATGTGGTACTAGTCTTTACAGGACAGGGTCTACCGCTCACTTTTGGTTATACACGTAATACCAACGCTATGCAAGTCCCATTGAAAAAAGAGGATACGCAATTGACGTAAGTGGATTTTGCGGTATTTCCGAGTCTGGCCAAAAAAGTGAGAGGTACACCTGTACCTGCAAGACTCGTAATACCAGCGGGCGTTAAAAAAAGCAACGTTAGGACCTCTTAACGCTGCTTTTTAAGGCTAACGCAAGACTCATAATCTAGCCTTAAGGAAATAATGGCTTATATTCAATAAAATCAGTTGGTGATACTAATAATTTGCTGAAAAAAATCATCACAACTTTGCTACTTAAAGGGACACTGAACCCAAATTTTTTCTTTTGTGATTCAGATAGAGCATGACATTTTAAGCAACTTTCTAATTTACTCCTATTATCAAATTTTCTTCATTCTCTTGGTATCTTTATTTGAAATGCAAGAATGTAAGTTTAGATGCCGGCCCATTTTTGTGAACAACCTGGGTTGTTCTTACTGATTGGTGGATAAATTCATCCACCAATTAAAAAGTGCTGTTCAGAGTCCTGAATAAAAAAAATCTTAGATGGTTTCTTTTTCAAATAAAGATGGCAAGAGAACAAAGAAAAATGGATAATAGGAGTAAATTAGAAAGTTGCTTAAAATTGCATGTTCTATCTGAATCATGAAAGAAAAAAAAATTGGGCTCAGTGTCCCTTTAATGCACAGAACAACCTCCATTATCACGGATACCAGCATTATAAAAACGCCTTGAAAACAAAGAGATTAAGAAATACACCCTTACAGTCCACTGACTCTTTGACACTTGCACAAAAGATAACTTGAAAAAAGTGGAAGAAAAAAACCAAAATATAAGACAACCTTGTCAGATTTTAAATAGTTAGATGTGATCTTGAGATGAGATATTTTACAATGCAATATGCTGAGTTAAAGGGATTCTGAACCCAATTTTTTTTCTTTTGTGATTCAGATAGAGTATGCAATTTTAAGCAACTTTGTAATTTACTCCTATTATCAATTTTTCTTCGTTCACTTGATATCTTTATTTGAAAAAGAAGGCATCTAAGCTTCTTTTTTTGGCTCAGTACTCTGGACAGTACCTTTTTATTGGTGGATGAATTTATCCACCAATCAGCAAGAATAACCCAGGTTATTAACCAAAAATGGGCCGGCATCAAAACTTACATTCTTACATTTCAAATAAAGATACAAAGAGAATGAAGAAAATTTGATAATAGGAGTAAATTAGAAAGTTGCTTAAAATTGCATGCTCTATCTGAATCACGAAAGAAAAAATTTGGGTTTATTGTCCCTTTTAGGTTTAAGTGAAAAATTCACACCAAGCTTTGAAAATGCCACAGAACACCTAGTAATGCCTAGTTAGGGCCTAGTTGGTGTAGGCGAGATTGATGAGACACATTTTGTTCCATTTAACAGCCTTTGATATTTAGCAATTATACCCATTTCTGGAACCTATTTTGCAAATCTTTTTCTATGATTTTCATTTGCAATTACTGTTTTTTTGCATTGCTAGTGTTTCTTGCTTGATGTAGGAGATATTGTGTATTGGGGCACTTAGTGAAACTATATACTACAGATGCAGCTTTAGAGTTTGAGAAGGCCTACAACAACATAGCTACTTAACATCTTAAGACCACAGCTACTTAACCTCTCCACTACCTCCAAGGTGAAGGAGTTAAATCATTGTGGCAAGAATAGACCTAGGAGATTGACAAGCCCAGGTCTTACACAATTGGTTGCACAAGAGCAGGTGGCATGTCTGCACAAGCAATTGCAATGCTACTCGGACAAGTTTCATGGATGGAAATTTGTCTATACAGAGTTAGTGATAGTGATAGACGGGGGGCCTTTATGTTATGTGGGAAGAAGTGCCCACTGCCAATTGGCAGATTAAGATAGGTAAAGATAGCCTCAATTAATTTCATACATAATCTCCCCTGAACAATGCCTCAGCAGCTTGATGCATGTCCATGAATCTAGCCCAATAACTTCAAAACTGCATAAAATGTCACAAAAGTTAACTTTTTTCATTTAATATGGTGGTTTTTTCATATATTTTGGTATTTTGGCATACTAAATGTATATTCTATATGTGTTTGTGTCAGGGAACCAGGAATCAGACAGAGACGAGAAATGCTAAATTTATCATACCTTTTACCTTTATTCAAATTTAACAAAAAATAATAAACAGTTCAAAAGCCAAATAGCAAGCCAGGAGTCAAAGCCAGAGCTGGAAGTCAGACGAGTCAGGTCAGGAACCAAAATGAGTAGTCATAGATGCCGGGATCAGGAACACAAAGAACAGCATAGTCAGGAACAAGCAAAGGATCAGGAACCAGAAGGGACACATGAAGTCCCAGAGAAGTCAGAGATAAGGCAAAGGCAAACAGAACTGAGGTAGTTAAATAGGGAATGATGACATAATCATTCTGGGACTGCAATCTGTCTCTCTCTGAGGATATTATCCAGTTTGGCCCTAAGAGGGAGCCTGGAAGAGTGAGCAGCGTTACACACTCTGCTACAACTGGAGAAGAAAGGAGAGTCTAATATGGCAGCAAAAATAAAAAGCAGCAAATAACTTATTAAAGTCAGGAAGAAACCCTTACAGAATGTTATTTAAAAAAAAAAAAAACAAGGTATGATTTGTGCCGGTACCTCACAGAAAAAGCAAACATCAATTACTACCAATTTACTACAAAATGTATGTAATTTTGTTTAAAATTAAATACAATGAACAATAAGATTTCAATATTTTGACTTGTATACAGGAGATCAGGGGCAGAAATATAATTGGTGCAGCAGGTGTAGTGGCACCAGGGCCCAAGAACTGGGGGGGGGGGGGGACATAGCAGCCAGTCTATAAATAGACGTGCGCAGATTGTGTGTAACACTAATGCGGTGGAGCTTTTTATTAGTGCAGGCTGCAGGTTCATCTATCTTTCTATCTGCTCAAAATCATCATACAGAGCTACATGTATGTTATTATTATTGCTTACTACTGAGTTAGGGGCCCAATTTTTTTTTTGCACCAGGGCACTCTGTGTTAAGTTGGCCCACTAGTGCAGGGGATCCAATTTTTCAAACAGGACTACTATTTTGTAAAATGTTTATTCATCTAATATTACTAGATTGCTGTATGGAAATCTTTTGCATCTTTGAAGAAGATTTAAAGATCGTTGTCAATTAAATGAGAATTTTATGTTCCGCAAATATCGTATAATGTCCATTTTATTGAAGACATATGATGTTTTCTTTATACTCCATTCAGGTATGTGAAGAAATTGAAATTATTGCATTGTATTTAATTCTATTTCCTCTAACTTTCATAAACATTAAATATACTGTGTATATGTAAAGTGATTGTGTTTGCTTTACTGCAAGAGATAAAAATGCTCAAGCACTCCACTCTTTCCAGTTAATATAAACAAATACTATCAATCTCGCTGAGCTGTGGGACATATTTGTTTACTTACAATTAATTTTGCAGACAGAGAGGGAGGGGAAGTAAAATAATCTCTATAGAGTTCAGTGTCATCAAATTCTTTTTATATCATAAACTTTGATTTTATTAGTTGACACAGAACTCCAACTAAAACTGTGCTTTTCTCATTTTCCCCTTTTCATTATGAAAACGTTCTCTTATTTGAGAAGGCTAAAGCAACAAAGTACAGCAACCACAGTAAATTACAATGTAATTCATACTGCTTATTTAGGTTGCAGAAGAACAAAAGGTGATCCAGGGCTCATATAATACTACAAAATTATATATCTGTGTTTTCAGCTCTCCAGTGAGGTAGTAAATAAAATAGATAAAAGTGCCCTCATATTAGAATAAAGGATACTTGATGGTTTTACTAAGCTAATTAATTGTGCCCATAAGCCTGAGCAGTAAAAATAGTTGTGTACTGGCCAGCATTCAGTTTTTAAAGCTCACAATAGACACAGTATAATGAGCAGTTAGAAACTATTGAGCACAGTTTACAAATGTGAATGTATTAAAACTTTGTAATCTGTTGTATTTATAAAAGATCAATCACTTATAGAAAAAAAAAATATTCAACTAGCATGAGTAAAATCCAGGCATCTTTATATTCAGTAGCTGTTCTACTCAACAGACGGTCCTGGTACAACATTATTTTTGCCCCCCAAAGGTAACTCAGTAATAAGTAATATTAATAATATACAGTCTTCTCTGTGTAATGATTTGTATTGTGTGTGTGTAGCTATCTATCAATCTATCTATCATCTATCTGTCTTATCTCATACAGTATATATATATATATATATATATATATATATATATATATATATATATATATATATATATATATATATAAAATAATAATTATAGTGAACACTTTACACATATAATGACCACATAGGCATACACTTATGTGTAGATTGTCTTCTATGCCCCCGCCCCCCCAGTACTTGTAACTGCTGCACCAATTGCAGTTCAACTCCTGTTCATATCCATTATGTCCAGGGCAGTGTTTAGGTTGTTTGCGGCCCTATGCACTGACAAATACTGTGCCTCCCAACATCTCCACCTCCACCCATTTTGACCCAGATAATTAGTGGAGCAAAGTTGACAGCACAGGATGAGTTTTCCATATTGTGACCAAGTGCTACAAATACAGCACAATATGATATTACAAGTCCATGGTAAAAAAAAAAGAGTGCAATACATAACAGCGCTAAAAAAGTTTGCGTGACTGCAGACCTGTAGTAAAGTGGCAGGGCTACAAATAAAGTTTATAGAAACACATGTAAATCATATTTAAATAAAGTATTTCACTCATATTAATTCATATTAAAACTAAATATATTTTTTTATTAAAATAAATGTTTAAAAAGATATGGTAGAAAACAAGGTATTGGCCTGGGAAAGGCTCATAGATGTATAAGTTTGTGTGTAGATTTGTATTTGTGTATGCATGTGTAAACATACATACACAGAAATATGTACACACGCATACAATTACATAAACATATATATATATACATATATACACAGTATATATATATATATATATATATACACACACAAACCATTTATCATAGCTATATATCTATATCTTTCTAGATAGATAGTGTCATGCAGTGAGTTTTGAGGTTGAGGAGGCATCAGTGTGTGGTCAGTCCTGCAATCAGTGTAGCCTTCCTGGGCCCTTAAAAGGACCAGCAGGGAAACTCCAGCAATCTTCTGCACCACTACAGTGGAGAGGGTCTGTCACACAAACTGGTGAGTCACAACTAGCTCAGTGTGCCAGGAAAGTGATGCAGCATAACTGTAAAAAGCTGACAAGAAAATATCACTTGAACATCTTAAGGGATTAAATGCTTACCGGATCCTTCTTCACAGAGGAGAGACTTTACCATAAGTTAATTTAAATAACTATGTACATGTGCATGTAGTGCGAAATAACGACAGACAAGCTTTTTATGGGAAAATGTTGTGACCGTCACAGGCCATAAAATTTTATTAACCTAACAAACTAGATAGAACTGGTAGAACTGAAAAATATGGCGGCATAGAGACCAGCTAACCCAGAACAGCAAGGAGATCACCGGCCCAACGGGAACAGCAGCAGAGGGGTCTCTGCCCTAAGGAGATGATGCTGAGGGGTTGCAGAGATCACGTGACCATCCCTCAAAAGGGAGGAAGGAGGGTTACCGTCACGTGCACGTGAGGGCCTACCGCTCCTCCCCGGAAGTCTGGCCATCACTCACCCCTAGCGACCTTCTCCTGCGCAACCGGACCGAGGATCTCCCGCCACAAGGAAGCATTTTAATGGTAACCTTGCCGCCAACCCACAGCCCGATTTACAGGAGGGGTGACAGTGCTCTTTGAATGTCCCCTATGAATAAATCCAGCCCCACATCTGAAAGGTGAACTTTATCCCTTCTATAAAGTTCAGTTCTATTAGCCGCAATGGCTTCGTGCCGTACCACGAAGCCACCTGACCCTGTGACGGTTTTTGCCAATGACGCATTGATCTTCTTCCTAACCCGGTATGCCGCCGTATGGGCTGACATATGCCTCCAATGGAGACGGGGAATTATATGGGACCACCCTATCATGACCCCCGGGATGCGTACTCTTAGCCACCCAATGTCTGCCTGCATAACTTTGATCAACTGTAGAACTGGTATGGCCCCCACATCGTTACCCCCTAGGTGAAGGATAAGAATATGAGGCTTACCCCAGCGTACCAGGGCCTCAGATATGGTTCCTGCTAATTGAGGCCAGCACATCCCCCTATCACCCAACCACTTAATGGATGCTTTGTTGGAAGGGAAGCCTAGGGATTGTTCAATTGGGAGGGATGCACAGTGGAGGGAGGCCCAGTGGACAAAGGAGTGGCCCACAATCCATATTCTCTTCACTCCGGGGGTAGTGCCTGTGGAGACAAACATTTTAGTATTCGGAATTAACATCTAAAACATTAAACAATTGGACGGACATAGGTTCTGAAACAATTGGAGCACCAACGACCAATACGTTTGATGTCCTCGCTCGAGGAGCCTGCTTGCGCCGCGTTTGTCGCTGCCCCTATGCGAAAAGAGTGCGGGCCAGTCTGCTAGCGTCCAGCCCCGCCTGGACTGCCGCCAACTTCAGGACCCTACCGAACTGAAATTTGGAAAGGGATCTGCCATCCGAGTGGACCAGAAATTGTCCCGGGACAGGCGGCCTTTGAGCCAAATAGAGGTTAACGCAGTTAACCGGGCAGCATGCGCTGTTTACCTGAGGGTGAACGGGGATCCAGGTTCTCCTTCCCTCCTGATCTGTTTTTGATCGTGGAAGGAAATGAAGTAAAGAACCCGGAGCCGCTCTGATATGTTGTTATTGAATAACTGCCCCTGACGCCTGCTTGGAGGGTGCTACTATCTCGCTAACTCTAAGAGCGGCGGCAATGGCCAGATTAAATGCAGTTTTGAAGAGTAGAGCTTCAAAATCTGATCTACAGACCTCGTCAAGCGCCAGAAGCAATCGCTCCAGGCGCTCGCGGGTGATGGGTTCGCATGTGTCTATTTTCCGCTGCTGCAATCTGTCCCAACCCTTGACCACCTGTCTGATAAAAAAGGAATTGGTTGGGTCTGGAATGTATAACGCCCTATAGAAAAATGATAGGGCGGCCAATTTGGACTGTATGGCCCCCTGACGAACCCCAAAAGCATGCAAACTCACCAGCCAATCATGTAATGTGTCCTGAGACCCCTGAGCAGCATCGGCTCCCCTGGAAACACAGAAATTGTCCCATTCGGACCAACTGCGGGCATAGGCGTGCCAAGTGGATGGTGCTAATGAGGAGCGAACCAACGGAAGCAAGGCTATCCAGGAAGGACGAGCTGCCAAAGGAAATCAGGACAGCGTAAACCTACGGCTGCAGCTCCGGGGACTAACTGGCGAAATGTCACCCATTCAAATAGTGACAGGGCATCAGCTACTATGTTATTAACGGGACATGACAGGCCTGGAACTGGATGTTAAGGTCCAGACAGCGCAACACCAGGTGGCGCAGCAAAGTAATAACCTTTGCTGAGGTGGCTGACAAGTTATTGATCGCAAAAACCACACTGATGTTGTCCGTCCAGAACACAACAGTCCCGTTCGCAAATTTTTCACCCCACAGCTCAACCGCCAAGACCACGGGGAATAGCTCCAGGAGAGTTAGGTTGCGAGTAAGGCCCGCTGGGGCCCAGGACTTTGGCCAAGGCTCTGCGCTCCAATCTCCCTGGAAATAGGCCCCGTAGCCATGCGATCCAGCTGCGTCAGTGAAAAGGTGCAGTAACTGGCTTGACATGGGAAGGGTACGCCAGACCCATATCCCGTTAAACCGCATGAGAAATTTTTCCCAGACTACGAGGTCAGCTAGCAAATCACTCCCTAGTGTTATTTTTGACTTTGGGTTTGACCTACCACTAAGCTGTCTTTCCAGTCTACGGTTAAAAACCAGACCCATGGGGATAACTCTGCATGCGAAATTAAGCAAACCTAACAGAGATTGTAACTGTTTCAGGGAAATAACTGAGTTAGAGACTGCCGCTCTGACCGCCTCAAGCATGCCCTGAACTTTATCAGGTGGCAACCTACAGAGCCTAGCCTGGGTATCGATTTCGATTCCCAGGAAAACTAAACAAGACATGGGGCCTTGCGTTTTGTCCTCTGCCAGGGGCACCCCGAAATGTCTCATGACGCTGCGCATTCTGTTCATTGTGGATATACATTCATCTGAGCCTGCTCTCCCCACAATGAGAAAATCATCCAGGTAGTGTGCTATGGAATCGCTGCCCACTTCTGAAGCTACAACCCAATGAAGGAAACTGCTAAATGCTTCAAACAAAGCGCATGACAACGAGCAGCCCATGGGCAGGCAGCGATCTACATAGTACGCACCTGCAAACTTGCAACCGATGAGATGGAAAACTGAGGGGTGAAGTGGAAGAAGCCTAAATGCTGACTCAATGTCTAGTTTCGCCAATAAAGCACCTGGACCCACCCTCCTGACCAGGTCTAGCGCGCTATCAAAAGATTGATAACGCACTGAGCTGAGTTGTGGGTCAATGGCATCGTTGACGGAGCTACCTTTTGGGTATGACAGGTGCTGAATGAGGCGAAACTTCCCTGGATCTTTCTTAGGAATCACCCCCAGCGGGGAAATGACCAAATCAGTTAAAGGTGGGGCAGTAAAGGGGCCAGCCATGCGGCCTAAAGCCACTTCATTATTAATTTTATCCCTCACTATGTCGGGGTGTTGGTATGCCGAAATAAGGTTCCTATTAAATTTCTTACCCCTAATGTGCCTGACTGTGGGAATATGAAAACCAAATGAAAAACCCTCCCATAACATACGAGCCGCAGCCTGGTCTGGGTAGGCCCACAACCAGGGTGCCATCGCATGGATCTTAACTGGCGTTTCCGCCTTTCTGGCCCATGCTTGCTGAAGGGGGCTTATTGTTATTGGCATTGTCCCTACGTTTGATACAGTCACTGCCAGGGTGTGGACCCGAGCAGTACCTGCAGACATGTCTGAAGGCGCAAGCGCTACCTTTGTCACATTTTTTATCCTGGAAGGGCCAGCAAGTTCCCCCCTTTTCCTGCTTCTATTGTTGCGAAAGGACTGCTGGGCTGATTGCTGAGTTGAGGTTACAGCTGCGGGTGCGCCCCCCTTGGGGTCCATCCGCTGCCACAACTGGTTGTCAGTAGAATCAAAAGTTAAGGTAGGATTTCCTGCCATTTTCCTTCTGAACTCAGCGTCATATTCCCTCCAGACACCTTCACTGTGATTACGCTGAATCCAGTGAATAGTGTCAGTGTATTTTAGGATAGCCAAACTCTGGGAGGGGTACTTCTCTATATAACAGGAGGAGAAAACCCTAAAGCACTGGAGCCACTCATCAAAAGTGTCGGGACGTTTGAATTTTTTAGGCCCTGTTCCCTCAGCGCTCCTCTCCCTCTGCCTATACGCCTCCACCGAAAGGTCAAATATATTAACATATTTTCCGCGGTGGATCCTACTGACCACTTTTTTGCGTAGGTGTCTGTGCAATGAGTAGATTTTGCCTGGGCTGGCATCCCCATAAAGGGCTGCTCGCCTTTCTGAGATGGCCCTGGTGGGAAGGGGTTCAGCTGACAACTTAGTAGAGGTAGCTGGGAGTTGCGGGGCGGTGTTACTTGCGCTATCCTGCTTATTATCTGGCGCGACCCCCCTCTTTAAAATTTTCTTAATCATTCTGAACATTTTCTTCTGACCTGACCCCTCTAAACCCAAGGAAGAGTCAGTCTCAGACCCTGAGTCAGAAGAGGATGAGTCAGAAGAAGAATGGTCATTGTGTGAAAATAAAGCATTCTCACCGTGACTAATGGCAGGAGGTCCCTGATCCATGGTGGTAGCGGGCTGGCCTGCTTGCTGGTTTTGGAGGGCGACTCCGGATGACCCTTGCTGTACAGTGGAAGTGGTAGCTGCTGCTCCAGCTGGAATGCCTGCTACTCCTGCATCAGCCCCGTTCATGAATGCAGCAGTGGTGCTTCGTGCTTTTGCTGCACTTTGTGATCCAATTGCTCCCTGCAAAAGAGATAAAATTTGGCGAGCACTTTGCCCAATGGATGTGTCTGGATTATCAGTATTAAGGGGTGGATGACCTGTGTGAAGAGTGTTTGCAACCTGAGTATTATTCGCAGCCATCACCATAGGGGTATGAAATCCCTGACTCACTGACTGCCCATTCGCAGATGCCTGTACATTCACACCCTGCTGGCCTACAATAGGGGTATGGATACCCTGACTTATTGATTGTGCATGGCTTAATGATTGTGCATGAGCGCCCTGCGTGACTGCCATGGGGGAGTGGAGTCCCTGACCTAGTGCTTGTACACCATGCATGCCTGTAATAATGGGCTGCTGTCCCTGGCCTAAAGCTTGAACATTTGCAGTATGCATGCCAACAAGGGGTGTATTGTGTCCCTGAGCTGCTGCTTGTACGTTCACACCATGCAAAACCGCATTCACACCAATGGAGGATGGTAAATGATATTCAATGCCCTGATTCACATGCATACTGTGATCTGTGCCCTGATTCACATGCAGACTATGATCAGACATTTGTGTGTTAATGAAAATATCCTGCGGCTGAGCGGCCGCTTGGATTAAACCACTGTCAGCCCTGTGTGGGTTAACAATATCGGGCGCGGCCTGCTGAATGGCCGATTGACCCGTTATAGCATTTGTGTTATCTCCCCCTTGCAAAAACTGTAATGGCCTCTTTACCCTGGAAGGGTTAACACTGCGTGCCCCCCTATCCCTATTACTGGCTATCTGCCTGGTACTACCTCTTATGATGGAGCGACCCCTTTGAGGCCCCTGAGGATTAACGTTCAGATGTGCTGACCACTTGCACTGATTACTTGCGCTGCTAACGCCCCTCCGACCCCCCACTGATAACCCGCCAACTGCCAAGGACGACTCTCGGTGCTCACCTGAATGTAGAGTTGCACCGGGAACCGATGTCCTTGAACTTGACCTTGATTTGGTGTGGCGGGTTGAGCGGCTACATAGGCCATGTCCCGGCCGGGCAGGGGACCGCGTGCTGCCACGTGTGGTGCAGCAGTTAGAGGTGTCAAAGGGCGAGGCCTGCTGGGGGTAGCTAAAGGCTGTTCTTGGTCCTGACCAGAAGGATTAGCAGGGGAAACAACCGGTGTCATGGTGGGCCCTGGGGAGGATGCAGACATAGCGGAAATAATGTTTTTTAACAGGTCTGAAACTGCTGACATAGCAGCAGGGGGGACAGAACTAATAAATGAGGCCTGAACACTATCAAGGGGCAAATTAACTTGCTGGGACTACAATGCTTGAGATCTTGGGGTTTCCTGAGCTAGCTCAATATTAATAGGCCCCTGCTCTTCCACATTATGAACCTGAGCTGAAACAACAGTAGTATATTGAGTTGGGGGAATGATATCTAAATCATCCTCAGTAACAGATGGAACATTAGAAACAGATGGAACACTTATCTTTATTTTTTCATTCAAGGCAAAGTAGAGCGTCTGGAACGATGCATAGCTGCACTGATGGTAACAGGACTGCTAACAAAACTGCTTCAGCCAGGATCCGGAGAAGAAGAGGAAGTTGCAAGGGGGGACTCAGCTTTTCTACAGGTAAGGAGGGGCCTACCCTGAATTGCAACAATGTTGCACCCCAGCACCATCCCTCTCTCTTCTAACCCACTCTCCTACAGCCTTAACCCTTAGACTGCTCCAGGCTTATACTAAGCCCTACACTGCATTTATGTAAAAAAGGAAGGAATTTTACCTCAAAATGTATTCAGCTGCCCAGCTACAAATTTACTGGGATCTTATGAGATTACACTGAAATCTTGTAAGATTTCATAGCAGACTTCCTTAAAATGAGTACAAAAATAACATGACCATGCATGTATATGCCAGATGCACGCTCCCTTGCAAGTCATGGGACTAAAATCTTAATTGGCTGCTTAAAGTAAATTTGCAATGGGATGTGGCTACCGAGTAAATTATGAGGTAAACTATCTTCCTTTTTTACATAGAGATGATCAGATAATATTTTCTAGTCAGCTTTTTACAGCTATGCTTCATTAATATGTGGGAATCATGTCCCTTTAAGTGATAGCAGCTCAGGTAGAAAAAGTGATAACAGCTAATTCATCCCAGTGAAACACCAAACACTTGTATCCTGGGAATAATTTTTTTATCGAGGGAGCTGCAGGGGTATAAACAACACTTCTTATCACACTCTAGGTGCCACAAAACTATAAAAACTCCCCTTTCCTAGACACTGAACAATTAGAAAAAATTAAAGGGACACTGAACCCAATTTTTTTATTTCATGATTCAGATAGAGCATGCAATTTTTTTTCTTTATATATTTTATTTACATATCAGCAATATATCACCGGAAAAAAAAGAATCATAAGAATTAGAACAAATCAATATAATTTTACAATTAAATCAAACAGTAAACTATTATATTCTGCTGACATTTTATCTTTATATAAACAACCCAACCCCAAAATAACAAAAAAAAGGGGGGGGGAAGGGGGAGGGGAGGAAGAAGGGGAGGGATAGGGAAGAGGGGAACCCCCTCCCATTCACCCCCCCCCCCCACACAAAACTTTATCATGTGGGTTGCTTGTGATTCTTTGGACCAAATATAATCTGTGACTGTGTTAATCCCGGAAGAAATATTTTTAAGAGTTTTACTAAGCCAGAACTCTAGCTTCCACCAGAGATGCCTTATTTTAGGACAACTCCAAATCATGTGCATTAAATCAGCTGTAGGGAACAAACATTTTGGACATTTATTAAAACTGAGATTGCGAATTTTGCAGCCCTTTTCGGGAGTAAAATATGAGTTATGTATAAGTTTAACATGCATCTCCCGCCAGGTGGCTGATAAAGTAACCTAAGCAACTTTATAAATTGAGGATTGAACAGATTTTATATCAATATTGGATTGGGGTATCATCTGGTTCCACAGTGAAGTAATTTTCTCTAGCTCTGATTCACCTTTGCTAAGTTTGATCAGCTGATAACACATAGAGATAGACCTATGACCATTTTTAAACAATGTAAGCCAGCTTTCCAGTTTACCCAAGGTCCAACTCCAGCCTATCTCATTCATTAGCTCTAGGGAAAAGTGTCTGCTTTGCAGATATGCATAGAATTCCTTATTATTAATTTTAAACTCTTTTTTTTAATTCCTCAAAAGTTTTGACACATTTTCTCTCTGTGTCAATAAGGTGTATCAAATTCAGACCTAGATTATGCCATTTCTTAAATATTGCAGAGTTTAAACCTGCAGGAAATATTGGATTTCCCAGTAGTGGGAGATGCTGAGAGACTTTACAGTTTAAAGACAATAGACTACCCACTTTCCACCAGGCCTTCAACGGATTAGAAAAAGATTTGAGTATTTTAATTTCTCCTGGTAGTTCTTTAGATGGGCAATGAATTAGAGCTAGTGGAAGGTAGGGATTACAAATATTTTCCTCTAATGAATTATTCGTTACATAGTCGCTGTGGAAAATCCAGTCAGCCACCACTCGAACAAGAAAAGCATAGTTATATGAGTGAATATCTGGCAATGCAAGACCGCCACTGTCTTTTGGAAGAGAAAGTTTGCTTAAAGATATTCTGGGTCTTTTCTCCTGCCATAGGAATTTGCTAAGTGCACTGTTAAGACACCGGACATCCCTCTCTAAGATAATTAATGGGTTGTTCTGTAGTACATATAAAAGCTTTGGGAGCAAAACCATTTTGAATAAAGCAATCCGGCCAGAGATGGATAGTGGCAAGGACTGCCAGCTTTTGAGTTTCTCCCTGATGCTTGCTAAGATTGGAGAAATATTAAGGTCGTAAAGCTCCCCTGGTGTAGAGGGAATGAAGATTTCTAGATATTTAAGAGAATCTCTAGCCACGCTGAAAGGAATGTTAAGAGGGGAGTTATTGTTTTGTCTAAGCCATAACAGTTCTGATTTTGCTTCATTAATCTTGTAGCCCGAAAAAGACCCAAATCGAGCAGCGGTATCCAAAAGTTTAGGTATACTGGTTTTAGTATCTGATAGATATAACAGTAAATCATCAGCATAGAGAGCGATTTTTATAACCTGGTTACCCAGTTTGATTCCTGATGATTGATGTCTGACCATGATTGCCAGGGGTTCAATTGAGACGTCGAAGAGCAGGGGGGAGAGGGGACACCCCTGTCAAGTTCCCCTCCCGAGAGTTATCTGTGAGGACACAATATTATTAACAATCAGTCTTGTATATGGTTCTTTGTACAGATTCATGATGACATTAAGAAACTCGCCCCTGAAGCCAAAATTAGCCAATGAGGTAAAGAGGTGGTCGAAATGAATTGAGTCAAATGCTTTCTCTGCATCTATCGAAACAATGTCCAAGTCAGGGGCGCCCCCGTCCCCCCGGCTCCCCGACACCTCCCCGACACCTCCATGGTCCTAAAATATTATGTGACAACTAAGGCCTCTTTAATTTTTGTTGTGGAATTTCGGTTGTAAAGAAAGCCGGCCTGGTCTGGGTGAATAATGTTAGCAAGTGATAACTGAAGCTGCTTAGCAATAATAGAGCAAATAATTTTATAATCTACGTTTAAGAAGGCTATAGGTCTATACGGTTCCTTAAGGGAGGGGTCTTTCCCGCCCTTCAGAATTAGAATAGTATTAGAAGCAGAGAAAAAGGTAACTACTGGGTCTCCCTTAGCATACATACTGTTATATAGATTATTGAGGTAAGGAGTAATCTCACTGTTCATAGTTTTATAGAACTCATTCGGAAGGCCGTCTGGTCCTGGTGTTTTATTTGGGGCAAGATCTGTAATGGTCTTTGCTCTTTCTGCATCCGTAATTGGGGCATTAAGAGTGTCAGCTATCTCAGCTGAGATTTTAGGGCAGGAAATTTCACTCCAAAATTGCGTCGCTTGAGGAAGATTCAAGCTCCTGCGGAAATACAGATCCTGATAGTATCTGACAAATGCCTCCGCAATCTCGTCAGGTTTGTCGAGAAAGATGCCATCCTGTTGGATGTTCTCAATAAAGGGTGACTTTTTCTCCCTTTTAACCAAATTAGCCAGAAGTTTGCCGGATTTATTCCCAGAACACCATAAGAGAGCCTATATGACCCTGGTTGTGTTGAACATAATCAGAGAAATTAAGTTTAAGCCAATTTTTAAATTTCAGATCGGTCGCAAGAAAGGAGGGGAAAATGAAGAATGTTGGTCTATTTTTGGAGTGATTCAGCTGAAACTCCAGAAAAATGGGACCGTGATCAGAGAGAAAAATAGGTAGTATGCCTGCTTTTACTTCTGACATGCTTAATCTATCATTAATAAGAAATAGGTCGATTCTAGACAGCATTTTATGGGCCCTAGATAAGCAGGTGAAGTCCCTGGTGTCCGGGTTCTGGAGTCTCCACACATCTTTTATTGCAAGGTTCTGCATAATTGATTTTATTAGTTTAGCTTCTAAATTATCCCTTTTATGTTTGAGCAGTTTAGTGGATTTTCTGAGTCTGTCCAGTGGGAAGTGTGGAGACATATTAAAGTCCCCACCGAGAACCAGATGACCCTCATAAACAGAGAGAATTTTAGCCTGAATCCTAGACCAGAATTCTGGGTCAAGCTTGTTAGGTGCATATATGTTGCACAGGATAAAAGTTGTTTTACAGATTTTTACTTTTATTATCACAAATCTTCCCTCATGGTCTGCTTCCCTATGGATGACCTCTAAATTAATTATTTTCCCTATCAGGATGGCCACCCCTCTCCCCTTTCCAATACCCGGGGAAAAAAAGATTTCTTTCACCCAAGTAGATCTGAGTTTCAGGGACTCTTCCGATATCAGATGTGTATCTTGTAGAAAATCCTATATCGGTCCCCAGTTTCCTCAGATGTGTGAGGATAGCTTTCCTTTTAATGGGGGTGGAGATCCCACTCACATTCCAGGAAAATAGTTTAAAGTTTGCCATCTGGGATTAAACCCGATGTTCGAATACAGCCAGTGGGGGAGGAAAGGAGAAAGGGAGGGGGAGGAAGGAGAAAAAAAAAAAAAAAAACATCCAGACACACTCTCCTGGACCAGCATAATCCTTGCTCATATAGAAAAAGAAGAAGAGAAAAAAAAAAAAAAAAGGAAACAAGGTAATAATGACCTATTTTCGGCCTAACAATTGTGTGCCTAAAATATTTGAGTCTTTCAGGTGTTGTTCTACCTCTTGTATAGTGTTAAAAATATGAATGTTTTCACCCTCTGTAATTTTAGTTTTGCAGTGTAGATAATAGTGGTTTGGTAACCCTGTTGGATTAATTTGGTACAAATAGGAGCTAACGCCCCCCTCTTGTATGTTGTCTCGACTGAAAAATCCTGAAAAAGGAGAATTTTAGATTCTCCAAGTGTAATGGGCTGGTTCTTTCGATAAAATTGCATCAGTGTGGCCTTATCTTGAAAATTTAGACGTTTTACAATCACAGGTCTAGGCCTGTGATTCCCTTTATTATCTACCCAAGGTCTGCCTAGCCTGTGTGCTCTTTCCACTATAATCTGGGGATAATTAGATGGAATTTTAAGTGATTCTCGAGGTCTTCAAGTTTAGCCTGCATTGTGGTGATAGATAGGTTAGTAGATTCTAAGTTGGCACTATGAAGTGTAGTGAGATCTTCAAGGCCTGACACTCTCTGTTAGACTTCGTTAATTCTATTAGCAAACTGTCTGACTTCCTGCGATAATAGTGGAATATCTTGTCTAATCTCTAGTTTAAGTGCGTCAAAGTTGGGTGCCAAGGCTTCCGAAATTTTGGTGACCAAGACTTGCATTATAAATGTATCAATCGGGGGGGGGGGGGGGGGGTACAATGGCGGATGTTGCTTGTACGATGGCGAAGTATCTGAAATATTCTTTGCTTTCCTGTCTCTTTGCCTTGCTGCCATAGCTGGTGAGGGAGTCTTAGAGTGAATGTGCAGAAATTTGTCCATGTGCCATAATTAACAAGAGGGGTAAAACTTACGTATACTAGGGGGAGAATCCTCCCAGTGCAAAAAAAAAGAAAAAAAAAAAAAGAAAAATGGGATAGGAGGAAGGTGAGGATAGGGAGTGGGGGAAAAAGGTGCAGGGGAAGGTGCAGGGGCAAGGGTTGTGCCAGTTATTGACCTGGTTAGTGGCAGAAGAGAGAAAAAAAGACCAGAGAACCCGGGAAGTGAATTAGGGCTCATTCACCTAGCCATGGACGGCAATGCTAATAAAGAAAGAACAGTTTGAGACAAAAGCCCTTGATCTGAGAAGGAAAACTGCCCTAGGGTAGAACCTAGTGGCCTTTGAACTATTGGTTGGAGTATTAGCCTCGGGCCTTGAATAACCTTGTTACAGGGAGCGAGGGTTCTGAGCTCAATTCAATTTTATGTGATATGCCCCTGTCACTAAATATTAAGAGGGGGAACCAAGGGGGTCAAGCCAGTAGAACCTGAGCCAGAATTATTTTTACACTTTTGCATACTTTCCCCCCTTAACTACCCTACTGCCCTGCCAACAGGATAACCTTGAGAGGCTAAGAGTACAATTCTGCTTAATATTTAGGCATACAATTGCCTAGCGTGAGTTTATAGTGAGCTTGACACAATTAGAAGGTATGACCTTCAAACATCGGTCACTGTAGCGTACTTATACAATAGACTCCATTGTTAAACTTCCTTTAATTTTCCCTTCCCCCCTCCTGATCTAATAATCTTAATCCCAGTAAGCATGTGAAGTTTATAGTAGAGGGAATTTCTTTAACACCATTAACACTATTGTCAAGCAAACTAAACAGATAATTGCTGTAGCATTGCCTGTTCTCAGCTTCCAGATAAATGTTTAAGTTCCAGATGTCTTAAGCTATTGCCATAGGGATCTGGAGTTTACTTAGAGGCAACTGTAGTTAGTAGACACATAAGTAATTAATTAGCTTTCAATGATTGGCCATGAGAATCTAAAGCCTTATACCCCACGGGCCAGAATATAATGATCTGGGACTAGGTTCAAACCAGTAATATGTTAATTACTGTGTTTAAATATAATCCTTAGAGAACTGTTGTTAACTATGGTTAACTATTGCATTACAGTTTTTAAATAGCACAAAACAATGGAAATTTCTATTACAGAGTCTGTGTGCATATAATTATAGACTCAGTAGACCAAGTAAAGTTGTGTAAGAAAAGATACAATGTAGTCAATAAGTGATAGAATTTCTGTAACTATGTACCGGTAAAAGGCATATTTAAACAGGCTAACCAAGCTGCTAAGCTTAAATATCGTCACAATAAGTCATGTAGCTGTTTTTTCCTCTTTTTCAGGTAATATTAACCCGAGCTATACTTTCACAGATTTCTTATAGTACAGAGTAGCAAATGAAGGGCTTGTTCAGCGGCCCCGACCAGTGACGGCAACTATATACAATTGTCTTTTAGAATGTCTCACTCAGTGGCCCTTCAAAACCAGCCGTGTCCAGCCTTTAAGCCTAGAGTTCATTTACCCCCTCCGTTCTTCTCCTCTGCCCCCTTCTATGAAACCTCCTCAACGGCTTGCCAGTTGGTACAACCACAAGATGTGCCAAGAACACAGTACTGAAGAAAAACTCACCCCTTTATGTGCTGTCTAGCCCTCCGCCAATTCAGTCGTCAGCCTCCAAGTCCCTGAAGAACAACTCAGACCAGAGGGAGACCGTCTCCAGCACCTCCCGCTCCACAGACCTGAACAGTGGTCAGAATCAACTCCCGTCGTGCAGCACCGGTGGGAGGGGAGAAAGCAGCGCTGCACCGGACACCAGGGATAACAAGAAGAACAGCCCCCGCACCGGGACCCCGATCCGAGACCAGGCCCGGCTCCCTCCCGCGCAGCACCGGTGGGGGAGGGGGGGGGCAGACGCCAGGCAGTGGAACAGTAGAGGGATCCTCAGCAGGACGACTGGTAGGATTGGAACATTATGTGCAGTCTTTGAAGCTCGTCTGGCGGGGGCGGCAAACGCAGAGAGGGGAGAAAGGATTATTACTGGGCAAGATAGCAGGGCTCCGCAAAAGAGGTAGGCAAAGTCCTAAGGCACGGGTATGGGCAGAAAAGATGTAACATGTGCCTAATTTAGACCGAATAGAGCAGATGGTTGCTACCAATGAGGAAGGTCCAGGTAGCTAGTGGCTAGCATAAACCAGTGGGATGACAGACCACTGAAAAAGGTTCCAGAGCAGTTCTTCCTTGACTATCCGTGAAAACAGCCCCAGGGCTTGGGGCAGGGCGTGAGAAATCCCCCGCCAACGTCTATGGGACTGGAGCTGCAAGCTGAGCCACACCTGTGTAGCTCCTCCTCCACCGGATCAGCTGTCTCCTCCTTGGCACAAATCTACACCTATGTAAGTACCATACTTACATTCCCTGCCTAGGTATAGCTTTATCTTTGTATTCCTAGGCGCTGTTTGAATTGCTGTCTCTTGATTGCCTTACTGTTGATGAACTCTGCCTCTGACCTCGCTCCTGCTTAACCCCTGAACTGCTGGATTGTTTTCCCATTGCTGAACTCTGCTTGTCTCTGATTACTCTCTGCCTAAACCCCTTGGAACTGTGAAGGATTGAATTGCCTGCCTGGTATTGACCTCTGCCTTCCACTGACCACTCTCTGCTGTTTAACCCCTGAACTGCTGAATTGTCTTACTGTTGCTGAACTCTGCTTGTCTCTGATTACTCTCTGCCTAAACCCCTTGGTACTGTGAAGGATTGGATTGTCTGTCTGGTATTGATCTCTGCCTTCCACTGACCACTCTCTACTGCTTAAAACCCTGAACTGCTGTTACTGTGGATAGCCTTTTTGTTGACGAACTCTGCTTGCCGGACTATTCTCCAGTTAAACCCTGTAGTCCTGTGAAGGATTGCCTTCTCTGCTGTGAGTACTGCTTACCACATTTACTTATCTGTTCTCTTGTTCTGAGATATTTCCTTATCCTACCACTTGATGCCGGGATAAGAAGACTACTGGCCAAGTTTGGTCTGATAGGGAAATATCCCACAAGCATTACATTATACTTGGGCCATGGACCCAAATGAGGTAGCAAGAGCAATCTCTCTTCAGGGAAAAATGTTGGGAATCCATGCCACACACCTGCAAAGTCTGTATTCTAAATTAGAGACTATTACTGCTATGCTCTCCTCAATTGTTGCAATGAAAAATACTGCTCCTGTTGCCACACAGCCTACCCCTGCTTCTAGTAAAGCAACCTCATCCCCTGCTTCTGGCAGCATACCTGGATACCTTTGCCTGACAAATATGATGGCACTACCGACTGTAGGGGATTTCTCAACCAGTACAGACTGCATTTCTGCAATGACCCTCATACCTTCCAGTCCCATCAGCCAAAGGTAACCTTTATTATCTCCTTATTGAAGCATAAGGCCCTAGCTTGGGTCTCTCCCCTATTGCATCTTCCCAGGACATGAATATAAATTTGCCTTCAACACAAGATCATGACACTATGTATATTTAGTAATGTCTTTTGGGCTGTGCATTGCCCCTGCTGTCTTTCAAGCTTTTGTCAATGACGTCTTTCCATGACCTCCTTAATTGCACTGTCATTGTCTATTTGGATGACATCCTCATATCCTCAACTACCCTGGAGAAACATCATGAACATGTGAAACATGTTCTCCTTCAGCTCAGAAACAATTCTCTGGTAGTCAAGTTGGAGAAGTGCAAATTTGATCAGCCTCAGATTCAGTTCCTTGGATATCTTATCTCAAAAGAAGGTTTTGCCATGTATCCTACTGAGCTAACACTGGTTTTGAAATGGCCTCAACCCACCACATTGAAATAATTACAGGGGTTCTGGGGGTTTTCCAACTATTAACGCAAGTTTATGCGGCAGACGCAGAGAGGGGAAAAAGGATTAGCAGGGCTCCGCAAAAGAGGTAGGCAAAGTCCTAAGGCACGGGTACGGGCAGAAAAGATGTAACATGTGCCTAATTTAGACCGAATAGAGCAGATGGTTGCTACCAATGAGGAAGGTCCAGGTAGCTAGTGGTTAGCATAAACCAGTGGGATGACAGACCACTGAAAAAGGTTCCAGAGCAGTTCTTCCTTGACTATCCGTGAAAACAGCCCCAGGGCTTGGGGCAGGGTGTGAGAAATCCCCCGCCAACGTCTATGGGACTGGAGCTGCAAGCTGAGCCACACCTGTGTAGATCCTCCTCCATCGGATCAGCTGTCTCCTCCTTGGCACAAATCTACACCTATGTAAGTACCATACTTACATTCCCTGCCTAGGTATAGCTTTATCTTTGTATTCCTAGGCGCTGTTTGAATTGCTGTCTCTTGATTGCCTTACTGTTGATGAACTCTGCTTGCCTCTGACCTCGCTCCTGCTTAACCCCTGAACTGCTGGATTGTTTTCCCATTGCTGAACTCTGCTTGTCTCTGATTACTCTCTGCCTAAACCCCTTGGAACTGTGAAGGATTGAATTGCCTGCCTGGTATTGACCTCTGCCTTCCACTGACCACTCTCTGCTGTTTAACCCCTGAACTGCTGAATTGTCTTACTGTTGCTGAACTCTTCTTGTCTCTGATTACTCTCTGCCTAAACCCCTTGGTACTGTGAAGGATTGGATTGTCTGTCTGGTATTGATCTCTGCCTTCCACTGACCACTCTCTACTGCTTAAAACCCTGAACTGCTGTTACTGTGGATAGCCTTTTTGTTGACGAACTCTGCTTGCCGGACTATTCTCCAGTTAAACCCTGTAGTCCTGTGAAGGATTGCCTTCTCTGCTGTGAGTACTGCTTACCACATTTACTTATCTGTTCTCTTGTTCTGAGATATTTCCTTATCCTACCACTTGATGCCGGGATAAGAAGACTACTAGGCAAGTTTGGTCTGATAGGGAAATATCCCACAAGCATTACATTATACTTGGGCCATGGACCCAAATGAGGTAGCAAGAGCAATCTCTCCTCAGGGAAAAATGTTGGGAATCCATGCCACACACATGCAAAGTCTGTATTCTAAATTAGAGACTATTACTGCTATGCTCTCCTCAATTGTTGCAATGAAAAATACTGCTCCTGTTGCCACACAGCCTACCCCTGCTTCTAGTAAAGCAACCTCATCCCCTGCTTCTGGCAGCATACCCGGATACCTTTGCCTGACAAATATGATGGCACTACCGACTGTAGGGGATTTCTCAACCAGTACAGACTGCATTTCTGCAATGACCCTCATACCTTCCAGTCCCATCAGCCAAAGGTAACCTTTATTATCTCCTTATTGAAGGATAAGGCCCTAGCTTGGGTCTCTCCCCTATTGCATCTTCCCAGGACATGAATATAAATTTGCCTTCAACACGAGATCATGACACTATGTATATTTAGTAATGTCTTTTGGGCTGTGCATTGCCCCTGCTGTCTTTCAAGCTTTTGTCAATGACGTCTTTCCATGACCTCCTTAATTGCACTGTCATTGTCTATTTGGATGACATCCTCATATCCTCAACTACCCTGGAGAAACATCATGAACATGTGAAACAAGTTCTCCTTCAGCTCAGAAACAATTCTCTGGTAGTCAAGTTGGAGAAGTGCAAATTTGATCAGCCTCAGATTCAGTTCCTTCGATATCTTATCTCAAAAGAAGGTTTTGCCATGTATCCTACTGAGCTAACACTGGTTTTGAAATGGCCTTAACCCACCACATTGAAATAATTACGGGGGTTCTGGGGGTTTTACAACTATTACCGCAAGTTTATAAAGAACTTCACCAGAATCGTTGCTCCACTCACTGAGCTGACTAAACAAAACAGAATCTGTAAAATTGGCCTCCAACAGCTGTGGATGATTTTTCTCTTCCGAAAAAGGCCTTTTGCTCTGCTCCTGTGCTACATCATCCTGACCATGACCTGCAGTTCACTTTAGAGGTAGATGCCTCCGAAATAGGAGCCAATGCTGTCTTAACTCAAAGAGACCTTTCTACCATACAAATCGCATCCTGTAGTCTTTTTCTCTAAACGTTTTTTCCCTGCAGAGAGGAAATACGTTGTGGAGAACCATGAGCTCCTAACCATTAAAATGGACCTTACTGTGTGGCGACATTGGCTAGAGGACACTGCCAACCCCATTCAGATTCTTACCTACCATAAGAACCTGACAAACTTAGAGACAGCTCATCGACTTAATCCTTGAGTCAGGTGGGCCTTATTATTTTCTCGCTTTAACTTTATAGTCTCTTATCTCCCTGGGACCAATAATAAAAAGGCCAATGCTCTTACCCGTCAGTTTCTTCACTCCAATGACTCTTCTGAAGCCCCTATCGAACACATCATTCCTTCCTCCCGTGTCATAGCTCAACTTAACACCTCTCTACTAAAGAGATTACAATGTGCTCAGTCAAGAAAACCTCCCAAAGCCCCTACGACTCCTAACATCCTTTTTGTACTTCCGAACCTATGAACTCCTGTGCTATCCTGGGCTCATGATGGCAAACTGTCTGGTCATCCTGGTTTGACAAGAACCTTTAGACTTCTTCCTCTGCATGTTTGGTGGCCTACTATGAAGTCCGACTCTCAAGAGTATGTCAAGGCCTGTCAAACTTGTGCGGCTAATAAAACTCCCTGATCCTTACCTTAAGGCCTATTCCAAACAACCTTGGACACACATAACCATGGATTTTATTGTGGACCTCCCTCCTTCTGAGCATCATACCATTATATGGGTTGTAGTGGATCAATTTTCAAGACTTGCTCATTTTATGCCCTTGGTCAAATTACCTACTGCCCAGGAGTTGTCAAGTCTGTTTCTTCTTCATGTGGTACGTCTTCATGGTATACCTGCAAATATTGTCTCTGACAGAGGACCTCAATTTGTTTCCACTTTCTGGAGAGCTATTTGCAAAATGTTTGGGACCACTGTTTCCTTGTCTTCTGGCTACCATCCTCAGACTAATGGTCTGACAGAGGGAACAAATCAGCATCTCAAAGTCTATCTCAGAGCCTATGTCAATTCTCAGCGTACCAATTGGTCTGAACTCTTGCCCCTGGCTGAACTGGCAATGAACAGTCATTGGCACTCATCTTTATGATGCTCTCCATTTCAAGCTGGTGCAGGTTATCAACCCCGTCTCTTCCCTCTTTCATCCCAGCCTATGAGGGTTCCTGCTGCTGACAGTCATTTCACTGACCTTACTACTCATTGGCAGTGTATACGCTCTCAGTTACGTTCAGCTGTCTCTAGATACAAGAAGCATGCCAACCATCATTATGCTGCTATTCGTGCCTTTACTGTTGCGGAGCAAGTCTGGGTCTCTACTAGACACATACATTTACATCAGCCCTAACACAAATTGGGCCCACGCTACAACTGGCCCTAAAAGGTCCTCAAAATAATTTATCCTGTAGCCTACAAAGGGGCCTTACCCAGAACCTAGCACATTCATCCAGTCTTCAACATCTCTCTGTTTAAGCCCTACATCACAAACAGATATAACCGACTCCTCCTCCACTCTTGGTTCATGGTGAACCGGAGTATGAGGTTGCCAAGATTCTAGATTCCAGGTACAGACACAGACAACTTCAATACCTCGTCCACTGGAAGGGTTACTGTGTGGCAGATCGTTCCTGGGTTTTCATGCTACTTATAACGCCAAGCCTATATAGGGTCCCGGAGGTACCCTTTGAGGAGGAGGCTCTGTCACACTGCTCGCTGCTCCGTCTCCTTGTGGCCTTTGCCATAGACGCTGTTGGCTGTCTTCCTGTCGCCATGGCTATTGCCATGGATGCGGCGGTTCCTTCTGGCAGTCTGTGATGAAGTCATCGCTGGACACCGGGTCCTTCTAATGCCAGTCCAGATCAGCTGTCTCCTCCTTGCCACAAATCTACACCTATGTAAGTACCTTACTCACTTATATTCTCTGCCCAAGTATAGGTTTATCTTTGTATTCCTGGGTGCTGTTTGAATTGCTGTCTCTTGATTGCCTTACTGTTGATGAACTCTGCTTGCCCCTGACCTCACTCCTGCTTAACCCCTGAGCTGCTGGATTGTTTTACTGTTGCTGAACTCTGCTTGTCTCTGATTACTCTCTGGCTAAACCCCTTGGTGCTGTGAAGGATTGGATTGCCTGTCTGGTGTTGACCTCTGCCTTCCACTGACCACTCTCTGCTATTTAGCCCTTGAACTGCTGAATTGTCTTACTGTTGCTGAACTCTGCTTGTCTCTGATTACTCTCTGCCTAAACCCCTTGGTACTGTGAAGGATTGGACTGTCTGTCTGGTATTGGCCTCTGCCTTCCACTGACCACTCTGCTGCTTTGACCCCTGAACTGCTGTTACTGTGTATAGCCTTCTTGTTGACGAACTCTGCTTGCCTGACTATTCTCCCGTAAACCCCTGTAGTGCCGTGAAGGATTGCCTTCTCTGCTGTGAGTACTGCTTACCTCATTTACTTATCTGTTCTCTTGTTCTGTGATATTCCCTTATCCTACCAATTGATGCAGGGATAAGACGACTACTGGCCAAGTTTGGTCTGATAGGGAATTTGGCAGTTAAGGGTTTAAGTAGTGTAGTGTAGGGATGGTTTGTGGTGGGGTATTGGTAGTTAGGGGGGTTAAGTAGTGTAGGGATAGTTTGTGGTGGGGGTTATGTTGGTTTAGAGGTTAATAGGTATGTTTCATTTATTTTCGTTGGAGATATATTTAAAAGGGATCATTTACTTTATATAGTGAATGTATAGTAAAAAACGCCTCTCGGCTGCCTTAAACACTGATGTCAACCACTTAGATTATTTTCCCTGCTTGCATCGACATCATTGCAACAGATCCCTTTTGAATATCTTGGCGCCCTGTGGCACTTTCAATCATTGGGGACTAAACAATGCTAAAATATTATAAAAAAGATCAAATGAAGAAAGAAATGCTTATTTATGCAATTTGAAAAGTATAAAGGAGCTTATAGTGAGCACCATACAATAATGATCAGTATGACACAACAAAATGTAATTTAAACAAAATAATAAAATTATCTTTATATTTTGTCATATATAAAATATCACACCTTTACAAATATATTTAACATTTTTGTAAGTATTGCAACTTTAAATACAGAGCCTTTCCTTTTTTTGGTTAATAACCTCAAGGGCAACAGTTGTTAGTACAGGTTTTGCAGTACATTTGAAAATAGCCACAGTAACAATTTGGATAGCAGCAGCATTAAGGCAGCAGGGATTTGATGGCAGCAGGGTTTTAATTCAATTTAAAAATTACTTTATTGGCTCTATTTGAAAGTAATATGCTGTTGCTATATGGTTTCTGCTATAAGCTTGTGGCTATCACTTATTGGCAACTGAATTATAATAACACGTCAACCACAATTGCCATTATGCCTCATTTCTGTACAGTAGCTTTAAAGGTTGTATTGCAGTCCATGTATGAGGGTGAAAGCTCCAAAGAAGCAAATGAGTACTGAGATGTATTTATTTTATTTTCTACAGCACACAAGTAAATATAAAAATGTGATAAGTAGAAGTAGGCAGGAAAAAGTGTATATTTGATAAGCTGACAGGTAACTGTACTTTGTGTGTGTGTGTGGGGGGGGTCACCTAGAACTGTTTGCCATGAAGGAGAAAGACAATATACCATGCATAGCAGACAACATATGGAATGACAAAAGCAATATGGAGTATAACAAATAGTTTTATAATTTATTTGTGAGGAATATGGTTATAGAAGAAGAGGAGGGATATGTTTGTATTTTTAACCTCATCTAGAATTTGAAAATTATGTAAATTGACAAGAAACTAAAATGTCTTATAATCTTAGGTAAAAGATGCTGCATTTTGTTGTATTGGGAACATGAACCAATGATAAATGAGGAATCATTAACTTTTATTTTGTACTTTAAAGAAAAGAACACAACATACTTTGTATTGCTTTTACCAACATTTAGGTATTTCTTGATTATAATTATTTTTATCTTTTAGAGCCAAGTAAGTCTATAAAACTCTGACCTGGATTCCAATAAATCAGAATTCTAATGTAAAAATATTATATAGCAACATGACTGATTTTATTTTTCTTAACTAGTCCAGTCTATAAGTTTTAGAAACACAATATGATTTTGCTGTTAATACCACTTAAAGGGACAGTCTAGTAAAAATGAAACTTTCATGATTCCAATAGGGCATGCAATTTTAAACAACAGTGCATTTTGTCAGGTTTTTGACCGTTCATGTGTGTCATATAGATAACATTCTGCTCACTCCTGTGGAGATATTTAAGAGTAGACATTGATTAGCTAAATTGCACATCTGCCAGAACTTATATAAGGGGGCAGGCTGCCGAGGCTTAGATACAAGGTAATTACAGAAAAAATATATTAATATAACCGTCTTGGTTATGCATAACAATACAAATTCTGGAGTAGAATGTCCCTTTAAGTGTAAAACAGTTACCTCTCTAAAACAACACAAAAACCTTATTTGCATCATTAATTTTTCTATATTTAGCCACCAATAAGCAAGTGTAACCCTGGTTCTGAACCAAAAAGGGGCTGGCTCCTAAGCTTTACATTCCTGCTTTTAAAATAGAGATAGCAAGAGAACGAAGAAAAATTGATCATCTCTATCTGAATAATGAAAGAAAAAAAACATAATTTATGTAAGAACTTACCTGATAAATTCATTTCTTTCATATTGGCAAGAGTCCATGAGCTAGTGACGTATGGGATGTACAATCCTACCAGGAGGGGCAATGTTTCCCAAACCTTAAAATGCCTATAAATACACCCCTCACCACACCCACAATTCAGTTTAACGAATAGCCAAGTAGTGGGGTGATAAAGAAAGGAGTAAAAATCAACAAAGGAATTTGGAAATAATTGTGCTTTATACAAAAAATCATAACCACCATAAAAAGGGTGGGTCTCATGGACTCTTGCCAATATGAAAGAAATGAATTTATCAGGTAAGTTCTTTCATAAATTATGTTTTCTTTCATGTAATTGACAAGAGTCCCTGAGCTAGTGACATATGGGATAGTAATACCCAAGATGTGGAACACCACAGAAGAGTCACTAGGGAGGGAGGGATAAAATAATAACAGCCATTTTCTGCTGAAAAAAATAAATCCACAACCCAAAATATAAATTCATTCTCATAATGAAAAGAAACAACTCAAACATAAGCAGAGGAATCAAACTGAAACAACTGCCTGAAAAACTTTTCTACCAAAAACTGCTTCAGAAGAAGCAAATACATCAAAATGGTAGAATTTAGTAAATGTATGCAAAGAAGACCAAGATGCTGCTTTGCAAATCTGATCAACTGAAGCTTTATTCTTAAAAGTCCATGAAGTGGAGACTGATCTAGTAGAATGAGCTGTAATTCTCTGAGGTGGGGCCTGACTCGACTCCAAATAAGCCTGATGAATCAAAAGCTTTAACCAAGATGCCAAGAAAATGGCAGAAGTATTCTGACCTTTCCTAGAACCAGAAAAGATAACAAATAGACTAGAAGTCTTCCTGAAATCTTTAGTAGCTTCAACATAATATTTCAAAGCTCTTACCACATCCAAATAATGTAAGGATCTCTCCAAAGAATTCTTAGGATTAGGACACAAAGAAGGGACAAAAATTTCTCTATTAATGTTGTTAGAATTCACAACCTTAGGTAGAAATTTAAATGAAATCCACAAAACTGCTTTATCCTGATGGAAAATCAGAAAAGGAGATTCACAAGAAAGAGCAGATAATTCAGAAACTCTTCTAGCAGAAGAGATGGCCAAAAGGAACAACACTTTCCAAGAAAGTAGTTTAATGTCCAAAGAATGCATAGGCTCAAACGGAGGAGTATGTAAAGCCTTCAAAACCAAATTAAGACTCCAATGAGGAGAAATTGATTTAATGACAGGCTTGATACGGACCATAGCCTGTACAAAACAGCGAATATCAGGAAGCTTAGCAATCTTTCTGTGAAATAAAACAGAAAGAGCAGAGATTTGTCCCTTTAAGGATCTTTCAGACAAACCCTTATCCAAACCATCCTGAAGAAACTGTAAAATTCTAGGAATTCTAAAAGAATGCCAAGAGAACTTATGAGAAGAACACCATGAAATATAAGTCTTCTACCTTCAAATTTAATGATTTGAGATTCTGATGGAAAAACGGACCTTGAGACAGAAGGTCTTGTCTTAATGGAAGTGGCCAAGATTGGCAACTGGACATCCGAACAAGATCCGCATACCAAAACCTGTGAGGCCATGCTGGAGCTACCAGCAACACAAACAATTGTTCCATGATGATCTTGGAAATCACTCTTGTAAGAAGAACCAGAGGTGGGAAGATATAAGCAGGTTGGTAACACCAAGGAACTTTTACCAATTGTCTATACCTGGGATATGAACCACAGAAACTAGACAGGATCTGGATTCTTTCCAAGCAAGTATCCAAGATACTTCTTTCATAGCTTGGGGACTGTGAGTTACACCCTGATGATTGACATATGCCACAGTTGTGATATTGTCTGTCTAAAAACAAATAAACGGTTCTCTCTTCAACAGAGGCCAAACCTGAAGAGCCCCAGACAGCTCCCCAACCTGAAAGACTTGCATCTGTTGTGATCACAGTCCACGTTGGACAAACAAAAGAGGCCCCTTGAACTATACGATGGTGATCTAACCACCAAGTTAGAGGAAGTCGAACATTGGGATTTAAGTATATTAATTATGATATCTTTGTATAATCCCTGCACCATTGGTTCAGCATACAAAGCTGGAGAGGTCTCATATGAAAACGAGCAAAGTTGATTGCGTCCGATGCTGCAGTCATGAGACCTAAAACTTCTATGCACATAGCTACTGAAAGGAATGATTGAGACTGAAGGTTCCGAGAAGCTGAAACCAATTTTATTCATCTCTTGTCTGTTAGAGACAGAGTCATGGACACTGAATCTATCTGGAAACCTAAAAAGGTGACCCTTGTCTGAGGAATCAAAGAACTTTTTGGTAAATTGATCCTCCAACCAAACCAACACTAGTTGATTTGTGTAAGATTCTGCAGAATGTAAAGACTGAGCTAGTACCAAGATATCGTCCAAATAAGGAAACACTGCAATACCCCGTTCTCTGATTACAGAGAGTAGGGCACCGAGAACCTTTGAAAAAAATTTGGAGCTGTCTCTAGGCCAAACGGAAGAGCGACAAACTGGTAATGCTTGTCTAGAAAAGAGAATCTCAGAAACTGATAGTGGATGAATCAGAATATGAAGATATGCATCCTGTAAGTCTATTGTGGACATATAATGCCCTTGCTGAACAAAAGGCAGAATAGTCCTTATAGTCACCATTTTGAAAGTTGGCACTCTTACATAACGATTCAAAATTTTCAGATCCAGAACTGGCCTGAATGAATTTTCTTTCTTTGGGACAATGAATAGATTTGAATAAAACCCCAGACCCTGTTCCTTAAATGGAACTGGTATGATTACCCCTGAAAACTCCAGGTCTGAAACACACTTCAGAAAAGCCTGAGCCTTTACTGGATTTGCTGGGATGCGTGAGAGAAACAATCTTCTCACAGGAGGTCTTACTCTGAATCCTTTTCGATACCCTTAAGAGACAATACTCTGAATCCATTGATTTTGGACAGAATCTGCCCAAATGTTTTGGAAGAATTTTAATCTGCCCCCTACCAGCTGAGCTGGAATGAGGGCCGCACCTTCATGCAGACTTGGGGGCTGACTTTGGTTTCTTAAACCGTTTGGATTTACTCCAACTTGAAGAAGGTTTCCAATTGGAACCAGATTCTTTGGGGGAAGGATTAGGTTTCTGTTCCTTATTTTGTCGAAAGGAACAAAAACGGTTAGAAGCTTTAGATTTAACCTTAGGTCTTTTATCTTGAGGCAAAAAAACTCCCTTCCCCCAGTGACAGTTGAAATAATCAAATCCAACTGAGAACCAAATAACATATTATCTTGGAAAGAAAGAGATAGTAATCTAGACTTAGATACCATGTCAGCATTCCAATATTTGAGCCTCAAAACTATTCTAGCTAAAATAGCTAAAGACATAGATTTAACATCAATTTTGATGATATAAAAAATGGCATCACAGATAAAATGATTAGCATATTGAAGCAAGCGAACAATGCTAGACAAATCAGGATCCATTTCCTTTTGCACTAAACTTTCCAACCAAAAAGTTGATGCAGCTGCAACATCAGCCATAGAAATGGCAGGCCTGAGAAGATTACCAGAATATAAATAATCTTTCCGTAGATAAGATTTAAGTTTCCTATCTAAAGGATCTTTAAAATAAATACTATCTTCCATAGGAATAGTAGTACGTTTAGCAAGAGTAGAAATAGCCCCATCAACTTTGGGGATCTTTTCCAAAACTCAAATCTAACTGCTGGCAAAGGATACAATTTTTTAAACCTTGAAGAATGAATAAAAGAAATACTAGGCCTATTCCATTCCTTAGAAATCATATCAGAAATAGCATCAGGTACTGGAAAAACCTCTGGAGTAACCACAGGAGGTTTATAAACAAAATTTAAATGTTTACTAGTTTTAATATCAAGAGGACTAGTTTCCTCAATATCCAATGTATTCAACACCTCTTTTAACAAGGAACAAATATACTCCATTTTAAATAAATAAGTAGATTTGTCAGTATCAATATCTGAGGAAGGATCTTCTGAATCAGATAGATCCTCATGAGAGGAGGATAATTCAGTATGTTGTTGGTCATTTGAAATTTCATCAACTTTATGAGAAGTTTTAAAAGACCTTTTACGTTTATTAGAAGGCAGAATGGCAGACAAAGGGGCATATGTATCAAGCTCCGAATGGAGCTTGATGCCTCGTGTTTCTGGCGAGCCTGCAGACTTACCAGAAACAGCAGTTATGAAGCAGCGGTCACAAAGACCGCTGCTCCATAACCTGTCCGCCTGCTCTGAGCAGGCGGACAGACATCGCCGGAAATCAACCAGATCGAGTACGATCGGCTTGATTGACACCCCCTGATCTTTGATAAATAGGGGCCAAAGCCTTCTGAATCGCATCAGCAATAAAATCTTTTATATTCACAGGGATATCATGTACATTAGATGTTGAAGGAACAACAGGCACACTACTAGTACTGATGGATATATTCTCTGCATGTAAAAGCTTATCATGACAACTGTTACATACTACAACTGGAGATATAATCTCCGCTAATTTACAACAGATACACTTATCTTTGATAGAACTGTTATCAGGCAGCAGGAATCCAACAGTGGTTTCTGAGACAGGATCAGATTGAGACATCTAGCAAATGTAAGAGAAAAAAACAACATATAAAGCAAAATTATGAATTTCCTTATATGGCAGTTTCAGGAATGGGAAAAAATGCAAACAGCATAGACCTCTGAGCATAGAAAAAGGCAAAAGGCATATAGGAAGTGAGGTTTAAATAATAAAATTATTTGGCGACAAGTATGACGCACAACGCAAAACAAAAGTTTTTTGGCACTAACAACATCTGGAAATGACACAACTCACGTCATAAAAGACGCAACCTTGTGCAAGGAAACCTGGTGCCGGGAATGACAAATTTGCGTCACCAAATGTACCTTCGCGACAAAAAATTATCACGCCAAGAATGATGCAATAAATATCAGCATTTTGAGACCTCGCAAGCCCAAATTTTGCCCACGAAAATGAATGAAAACAGTCCATTTTGAAGAAAAGACTATGGGAGTAGTTATCAAGCCGTCTACTTTTCTGACTTCGCCGGCCCAATACGCCCCCCTAAGCTCGCCTACCTTCGCCGCGGACCTTGAATAGGTTTGCCTAAGTTATCAAAAAAAGCTGTCAAAAAGCCGCGGGGCGATGAGCAGCGGACTGTGAGAGTTATCACTCATCCGATCTCGCTGCCCTTCGGCTTTTTCCCAGCTTTATTGCTAACCTGTCACTAAGCACCCACAATAAACTACACTGTTCTATCCCTATACCGGCGCCCCCTGAGCCCCCCGCAACTCAATAAAGTTACTAACCCCTAAACCGTCGCTCCTAGACCCTGCCGCAACTCTTATAAATGTATTAACCCCTAAACCGCCGCTCCCGGACACCGCTGCCACCTACAGTATACCTAGTAACCCCTATCCTGCCCCCCCTACACCGTCGCCCTCTATAATAAAATTATTAACCCCTATCCTGCTGATCCCGCACCTCGCCGCAACGAAATAAATAGTTTAACCCCTAAATCGCCGCTCCCTGAACCCGCCGCAACCTATATTAAACCTATTAACCCCTATCCTGCCCCCCCTACACCGTCGTCACCTATAATAAATTTATTAATCCCTATCCTGCCCCCCCTACACCGTCGTCACCTATAATAAATTTATTAACCCCTATCCTGCCCCCCACTACACCGCCGCCACTGTAATAAAATTATTAACCCCTATACCTAAGTCTAACCCTAACCCTAACGCCCCCCTAACTTAAATATTAATTAAATAAATCTAAATAATATTTTTATTATTAACTAAATTAATCCTATTTAAAACTAAATACTTACCTTTAAAATAAACCCTAATATAGCTACAATATAAATAATAATTATATTCTAGCTATCTTAGGATTTATTTTTATTTTACAGGCAACTTTCAATTTATTTTAACTAGGTACAATAGCTATTAAATAGTTATTAACTATTTAATAGCTTACCTAGCTAAAATAAACTGAAATTTACCTGTAAAATAAATCCTAACCTAAGTTATAATTACACCTAACACTACACTATACTTTAATAAATTATTCCTATTTAAAACTAAATACTTACCTTTAAAATAAACCCTAAGATAGCTACAATATAAATAATAATTATATTGTAGCTATCTTAGGATTTATATTTATTTTACAGGTAACTTTGTATTTATTTTAGCTAGGTAGAATAGTTATTAAATAGTTATTAACTATTTAATAACTACCTAGCTAAAAGAAATACAAAATTACCTGTAAAATAAATCCTAACCTAAGTTACAATTAAACCTAATACTACACTATCATTAAATTAATTAAATAAACTACCTACAAATAACTACAATTAAATACAATTACATAAACTAACTAAAGTACAAAAAATAAAAAAAGCTAAGTTACAAAAAATAAAAAAATAAGTTACAAACATTTTAAAAATATTACAACAATTTTAAGCTAATTACACCTAATCTAAGCCCCCTAATAAAATAACAACCCCCCCCCCCCAAAATAAAAAATGCCCTACCCTATTCTAAATTAAATAAAGTTCAAAGCTCTTTTACCTTACCAGCCCTTAAAAGGGCCATTTGTGGGGGCATGCCCCAAAAAGTTCAGCTCTTTTGCCTGTAAAAGAAAAATACAACCCCCCCAACATTAAAACCCACCACCCACAAACCCCTAATCTAACCCAAACCCCCCTTACAAAAACCTAACACTAATCCCCTGAAGATCATCCTACCTTTAGTCGTCTTCACTCAGCCGAGCAGCGATGGAACCGAAGTGGACATCCGGAGCGGAAGAAGTTAATCCTCCAAGCGGCGCTGAAGAAATCTTCCATCCGATGAAGTCATCATCCAGGCGGCGATGAAGAAGTCTTCGATCCGGGCGATGTCATCTTCAAAGAGGCGCTGAAGAGGTATTCTATCCGGGCGATGTCATCTTCCAAGCAGGGTCTTAAATCTTCCTCCCGCTGACGCGGAACCTCCTTCTTCACCGACGGACTACGACAAATGAAGGCTCCTTTAAGGGACGTCATCCAAGATGGCGTCCCCTCAATTCCGATTGGCTGATTGGATTCTATCAGCCAATCGGAATTAAGATAGGAAAAATCTGATTGGCTGATGGAATCAGCCAATCAGATTGAGCTCGCATTCTATTGGCTGTTCCGATCAGCCAATAGAATGCAAGCTCAATCTGATTTGCTGATTCCATCAGCCAATCAGATTTTTCCTATCTTAATTCCGATTGGCTGATAGAATCCTATCAGCCAATCAGAATTGAGGGGACGCCATCTTGGATGACGTCCCTTAAAGGAGCGTTCATTCGTCGTGGTCCGTCGGTGAAGAAGGAGGTTCCGCGTCGGCGGGAGGAAGATTCAAGACCCGGCTTGGAAGATGACATCGCCCGGATAGAAGACCTCTTCAGCGCCTCTTTGAAGATGACTTCGCCCGGATCGAAGACTTCTTCATCGCCGCCTGGATGATGACTTCATCGGATGTAAGATTTCTTCAGCGCCGCTTGGAGGATTAACTTCTTCCGCTCCGGATGTCCACTTCGGTTCCATCGCTGCTCGGCTGAGTGAAGACGACTAAAGGTAGGATGATCTTCAGGGGATTAGTGTTAGGTTTTTGTAAGGGGGGTTTGGGTTAGATTAGGGGTATGTTGGTGGTGGGTTTTAATGTTGGGGGGGGGTTGTATTTTTCTTTTACAGGCAAAAGAGCTGAACTTTTTGGGGCATGCCCCCACAAATGGCCCTTTTAAGGGCTGGTAAGGTAAAAGAGCTTTGAACTTTATTTAATTTAGAATAGGGTAGGGCATTTTTTTATTTTGGGGGGGTTTGTTATTTTATTAGGGGGCTTAGATTAGGTGTAATTAGCTTAAAATTGTTGTAATATTTTTAAAATGTTTGTAACTTATTTTTTTATTTTTTGTAACTTAGCTTTTTTATTTTTTGTACTTTAGTTAGTTTATGTAATTGTATTTAATTGTAGTTATTTGTAGGTAGTTTATTTAATTAATTTAATGATAGTGTAGTATTAGGTTTAATTGTAACTTAGGTTAGGATTTATTTTACAGGTAATTTTGTATTTCTTTTAGCTAGGTAGTTATTAAATAGTTAATAACTATTTAATAACTATTCTACCTAGCTAAAATAAATACAAAGTTACCTGTAAAATAAATATAAATCCTAAGATAGCTACAATATAATTATTATTTATATTGTAGCTATATTAGGGTTTATTTTACAGGTAAGTATTTAGTTTTAAATAGGAATAATTTATTAAAGTTTAGTGTAGTGTTAGGTGTAATTATAACTTAGGTTAGGATTTATTTTACAGGTACATTTCAGTTTATTTTAGCTAGGTAAGCTATTAAATAGTTAATAACTATTTAATAGCTATTGTACCTAGTTAAAATAAATTGAAAGTTGCCTGTAAAATAAAAATAAATCCTAAGATAGCTAGAATATAATTATTATTTATATTGTAGCTATATTAGGGTTTATTTTAAAGGTAAGTATTTAGTTTTAAATAGGAATAATTTATTAAAGTTTAGTGTAGTGTTAGGTGTAATTATAACTTAGGTTAGGATTTATTTTACAGGTACATTTCAGTTTATTTTAGCTAGGTAAGCTATTAAATAGTTAATAACTATTTAATAGCTATTGTACCTAGTTAAAATAAATTGAAAGTTGCCTGTATTTAGTTTTAAATAGGATTAATTTAGTTAATAATAAAAATATTATTTAGATTTATTTAATTAATATTTAAGTTAGGGGGGCGTTAGGGTTAGACTTAGGTTTAGGGGTTGATAATTTTATTACAGTGGCGCCGGCGTAGTGGGGGGCAGGATAGGGGTTAATAAATTTATTATAGGTGGAGACGGTGTAGGGGGGGCAGATTAGGGGTTAATAAATTTATTATAGGTGGCGACGGTGTAGGGGGGGCAGGATAGGGGTTAATACATTTAATATAGGTTGTGGCGGGTTCAGGGAGCGGCGGTTTAGGGGTTAATACATTTATTATAGTTGCGGTGGGCTCCGGGAGCGGCGGTTTAGGGGTTAATATGTATAGAGTAGCTTGCGGTGGGCTCCGGGAGTGGCGGTTTAGGGGGTAATAACTTTATTTAGTTGTGGCGGTGTAGGGGGGCAGATTAGTGGTGTTTAGACTCGGGGTACATGTTAGGGTGTTAGGTGCAGACAGCTCCCATAGAAATCAATGGGATGTCTGTCAGCAGCGAACTTGTACTTTCGCTATGGTCAGACTCCCATTGATTCCTATGGGATCCGCCGCCTCCAGGGGTGGCGGTTTGAAAACCAGGTACGCTTGGCCGTAAAAGTGCAGAGCGTACCTGCTAGTCATTTGATAACTAGCAAAAGTAGTGAGAATGTGCCGCACTTGTGTGCGGAACATCTGGAGTGACGTAAAAATCGATCTGTGTCGGACTGAGTCCGGCGGATCGAAGCTTACGTCACTAAATTCTACTTTAGCCGGTCTCGAGCCTTTGATAACTAAGGCGAATCAGCCTTGCCACAAATACGCTGCAGAATTCCAGCGTATTTGAGGTTGACGGCTTGATAACTACCCCCCGATACCCCAGGTAAGAAAAAATAAGTTCCTAAATATGTTTTCCCAATTTCGAAACTGATAGTCTGCAAAAGGAAATATACATAAACCTGACTCATGGCAAAACATATATTTAGAACTTTATATAAATACATAAAGTGCCAAACCATAGCTGAGAGTGTCTTAAGTAATGAAAACATACTTACATACCAAAAGACACCCATCCACATATAGCAGATAGCCAAACCAGTACTGAAACAGTTATCAGTAGAGGTAATGGAATATGAGAGTATATCGTTGATCTGAATAAGGGAGGTAGGAGATGAATCTCTACGGCCGATAACAGAGAACCTATGAAATCGATCTCCCATGAGGAAAACCATTGCATTCAATAGGTGATACTCCCTTCACATCCCTCTGAAATTCACTGTACTCTGAGAGGAATTGGGCTTCAAAAATGCTGAGAAGCGCATATCAACGTAGAAATCTTAGCAAAAACTTACTTCACTACCTCCATAGTAGGCAAAGTTTGTAAAACTGAATTGTTGGTGTGGTGAGGGGTGTATTTATAAGCATTTTGAGGTTTGGGAAACTGTGCCCCTCCTGGTAGGGGTAGGATTGTATATCCCATACGTCATTAGCTCATGGACTCTTGCCAATTACATGAAAGAAATTTGAGTTTAGTATCCCTTTAAATCATCGCTGTTTCAAAGGTATGTATGCTGATTGATTCCTTTTAATAGCATGAAGTGATGCTAATTGATGACCTGTATAGGAAAAAATAGTCACTGGCACTACCTGAAGTATAAGAACTGGCAGGAAGAGGAACCTAAAATGCGGAACCGGTGCTACCCCTTGATTAGGAACAGTCAGTATTAACAAGAGAGGGAGAAGAAAAATTGGCTATTAGCACTCAAATAATTTAATAAAAATAATTGTTATCCTTCAAATCTGACTGAACTGTAGCCCTGCCCTTTAAAGTACGTAAATTTGCACTCCCTCTAGGTTACTGTAGTATTCAATATCAGAACATGATTTGAGGTAATATGCATATAGACTTGCCGTGTTGCAACTTATAGATCTATACAGTTAGTACAGTACTGATGGGCATGCAATATTTGTGTGATTCCCCTTTACACCTAAACCATATAGCGTTATCAGTTTACCTCACATAGGCCTAGATTTGGAGTTTGGCGTTAGCCGTGAAAACCAGCGTTAGAGGCTCCTAACGCTGGTTTTAGGCTACCTCCGGTATTTGGAGTCACTCAAAAAAGGGTCTAACGCTCACTTTTCAGCCGCGACTTTTCCATACCGCAGATCCCCTTACGTCAATTGCGTATCCTATCTTTTCAATGGGATGTTTCTAACTCCGGTATTTAGAGTCGTGTCTGAAGTGAGCGTTAGAACTCTAACGACAAAACTCCAGCCGCAGGAAAAAAGTCAGTAGTTAAGAGCTTTCTGGGCTAACGCCGGTTTATAAAGCTCTTAACTAATGTACTCTAAAGTACACTAACACCCATAAACTACCTATGTACCCCTAAACCAAGGTCCCCCCACATCGCCGCAACTCGATTCAATTTTTTTAACCCCTAATCTGCCGACCGGCAACTACGTTATTCTTATGTACCCCTAATCTGATGCCCCTAACACCGCCGACCCCTATATTATATTTATTAACCCCTAATCTGCCCCCCACAACGTCGCCGCCAGCTACCTACACTTATTAACCCCTAATCTGCCGACCGCAAAGCGCCGCCACCTACGTTATCCTTATGTACCCCTAATCTGCTGCCCCTAACACCGCCGACCCCTATATTATATTTATTAACCCCTAATCTGCCCCCCTCAACGTCGCCTCCACCTGCCTACACTTATTAACCCCTAATCTGCCGATCGGACCGCACCGCTACTATAATAAAGTTATTAACCCCTAATCCGCCTCACTAACCCTATAATAAATAGTATTAACCCCTAATCTGCCCTCCCTAACATCGCCGACACCTAACTTCAATTATTAACCCCTAATCTGCCGACCGGAGCGCACCGCTATTCTAATAAATGTATTAACCCCTAAAGCTAAGTCTAACCCTAACACTAACACCCCCCTAAGTTAAATATAATTTTAATCTAACGAAATTAATTAACTCTTATTAAATAAATAAATTAAATTCCTATTTAAAGCTAAATACTTACCTGTAAAATAAATCCTAATATAGTTACAATATAAATTATAATTACATTGTAGCTATTTTAGGATTAATATTTATTTTACAGGCAACTTTGTAATTATTTTAACCAGGTACAATAGCTATTAAATAGTTAAGAACTATTTAATAGTTACCTAGTTAAAATAATTACAAAATTACCTGTAAAATAAATCCTAACCTAAGTTACAATTAAACCTAACACTATACTATCATTAAATATGTTCCACTGGATTGTCCCCACAAGTAGCGCAAAAAATCTCTCCAAAGTAAAGTAAAACCTCCTTTATTGTGATTACAAAAGTAAAAACATGACAGCCTACACACAGCTGTAATAAAGCACTAAGTATAAAAACACAGTATCAGTGATCTGGACCACAGGCAGACATGTTTCGTGCGGTTGCGCACTTCATCACTATACTATCATTAAATGAATTAAATAAAATACCTACAATTATATACAATTAAACCTAACACTACACTATCAATGCATTAATTAAATACAATATCTACAAATAACTACAATGAAAAAAACTAATTAAAGTACAAAAAATAAAAAAGAACTAAGTTACAAAAAATGAAAAAATATCTACAAACATAAGAAAAATATTACAACAATTTTAAACTAATTACACCTACTCTAAGCCCCCCAAAATAAAAAATGCCCTACCCTATTCTAAATTACTAAAGTTAAAAGCTCTTTTACCTTACCAGCCCTGAACAGGGCCCTTTGCGGGGCATTCTATCAGCCAATCGGAAGTAAGGTAGGAAAAATCTGATTGGCTGATTGAATCAGCCAATCAGATTTAGCTTGCATTCTTTCGGCTGATCGGAACAGCCAATAGAATGCGAGCTCAATCTGATTGGCTGATTGGATCAGCCAATCGGATTGAACTTGATTCTGATTTGTTGTTTCCATCAGCCAATCAGAATATTCCTACCTTAATTCCGATTGGCTGATAGAATCCTATCAGCCAATCGGAATTCGAGGGACGCCATCTTGGATGACGTCATTTAAAGGAACCGTCATTCATCGTTCAGTCGTCGGCCAGGATGGATGTTCCGCATCGGAGGTCTTCAGGATGCTGCCTCTCCGCTCCAGATGGATGTCGATAGAAGATGCCGCCTGGATGAAGACTTCAATCGGATGGAAGACCTCTTCTGCCCCCTTGGATGAAGACTTCAATCGGATGGAAGACCTCTTCTGCCCCGCTTGGATGAAGACTTCTACCGGATCATGGACATCTTCAGCCCCCCGCTTGGGCTTGGATCAGGACATCGGAGGAGCTCTTCAGGACGGATCGGTGAACCTGGTATGGTGAAGATAAGGTAGGAAGATCTTCAGGGGCTTAGTGTTAGGTTTATTTAAGGGGGGTTTGGGTTAGATTAGGGGTATGTGGGTGGTGGGTTGTAATGTTGGGGGGGGGTATTGTATGTTTTTTTTACAGGCAAAAGAGCTGAACTTCTTGGGGTATGCCCCGCAAAGGGCCCTGTTCAGGGCTGGTAAGGTAAAAGAGCTTTTAACTTTAGTAATTTAGAATAGGGTAGGGCATTTTTTATTTTGGGGGGCTTTGTTGTTTTATTAGGGGGCTTAGAGTAGGTGTAATTAGTTTAAAATTGTTGTAATATTTTTCTTATGTTTGTAGATATTTTTTTATTTTTTGTAACTTAGTTCTTTTTTATTTTTTGTACTTTAGTTAGTTTATTTCATTGTAGTTATTTGTAGATATTGTATTTAATTAATGTATTGATAGTGTAGTGTTAGGTTTAATTGTAGGTAACTGTAGGTATTTTATTTAATTAATTTAATGATAGTATAGTGTTAGGTTTAATTGTAACTTAGGTTAGGATTTATTTTACAGGTAATTTTGTAATTATTTTAACTAGGTAACTATTAAATAGTTCTTAACTATATAATAGCTATTGTACATGGTTAAAATAATTACAAAGTTGCCTGTAAAATAAATATTAATCCTAAAATAGCTACAATGTAATTATAATTTATATTGTAACTATATTAGGATTTATTTTACAGGTAAGTATTTAGCTTTAAATAGGAATAATTTATTTAATAAGAGTTAATTAATTTCGTTAGATTAAAATTATATTTAATTTAGGGGAGTGTTAGTGTTAGGGTTAGACTTAGCTTTAGGGGTTAATACATTTATTAGAATAGCGGTGAGCTCCGGTCGGCAGATTAGGGGTTAATAATTGAAGTTAGGTGTCGGCGATGTTAGGGAGGGCAGATTAGGGGTTAATACTATTTATTATAGGGTTAGTGAGGCGGATTAGGGGTTAATAACTTTATTATAGTAGCGCTCAGGTCCGCTCGGCAGATTAGGGGTTAATAAGTGTAGGCAGGTGGAGGCGACGTTGTGGGGGGCAGATTAGGGGTTAATAAATATAATATAGGGGTCGGCGATGTTAGGGCAGCAGATTAGGGGTACATAGGGATAATGTAAGTAGCGGCGGTTTACGGAGCGGCAGATTAGGGGTTAATAATAATATGCAGGGGTCGGCAATAGCGGGGGCGGCAGATTAGGGGTTAATAAGTGTAAGGTTAGGGGTGTTTAGACTCGGGGTACATGTTAGAGTGTTCGGTGCAGACGTAGGAAGTGTTTACGCATAGCAAACAATGGGGCTGCGTTAGGAGCTGAACGCGGCTTTTTTGCAGGTGTTAGGTTTTTTTTCAGCTCAAACAGCCCCATTGTTTTCTATGGGGGAATCGTGCACGAGCAAGTTTTTGAGGCTGGCCGCTTGCGTAAGCAACTCTGGTATTGAGAGTTGAAGCTGCGTTAAAAATGCTCTACGCTCCTTTTTTGGAGCCTAACGCAGCCTTTATGTGGACTCTCAATACCAGAGTTATTTTTATGGTGCGGCCAGAAAAAAGCCGGCGTTAGCTACGCGGGTCCTTACCGACAAAACTCTAAATCTAGCCGATAATGTGCTTTGTATAATCTAACATAATCACCTGTCTTTATCATCCCTTCCAGAATAAGGCATTACAGTAAATTAGCCATTTGGCATGTGAACACTTAGTGAACTGCATAAGATACTATATGCAGTCTAAGTAGCAACCCTTCTTTATATTTATTTAGCCTAGTCTACTGTTTAACATAACCCGATCCTGTCATTTAATGATGTGATATCGTATTGATATGATTAGAACTTACAAGTTAGCTAGCCAGTCGGAAAGAATGAACTTTCAACACACCCCTCTGTGATGATGATCAATGAGGGGTGTGTGGGGAAAGTTGCTGGTGATTGGTTAATGGACTTACTGTGACCACATAAAAGTCCGCTGACCGGTTAGCTTCGGCTTGTTCATTTCACACTGATACATAACAGCTAACATTGAGAAAGGCCATTATACGGCTGAAAACCCATTTGTTATTCACCTATGTTGTATATCTGACCGTCACTGTCACTCCTGTCGCCTAAAGCCGATGCTTCCTGTTATCGGCCAGGAAACAGGGGAGTGACATACAACTTTTTAAGGGGAATGGGTGTTTTATGTGGAGTTCAGAGTAATCTCTGTTTTTTTAACCTTATACAACAAAATTTAGTTTTAAGTTATAACACTTTTGGTAGGTTTGAGTCCTAATAGCCCCTTTTTCTTCTCCCTCTCTTGTTAATTGATGACCTGTGCAATTATCCTGCTGTGCTACTTTTTTTACCTTTTAATTTAAACACAATAGTGTTCCCTAATTTTTGTACTGGACATGTAAATGACTATTAACGAGGGGGGAAGCAGTGCAAACAGCCATAACATGCTACTCACAATGGTCAAAAAATCATTTTCAACTGGTCCAAGTTGTAGAATTGAAAATTCTAGAAATAATGCTAAATTATCATGGAAAAAATATTTTGTAGTTTGGAAGATTGATGATGCATTGTCCCCATACAAGGTATAGGAGATGTATTCTGCCACAAATGCATTTATAATTAATAAAAATGAATCTTTTTAACCAAATGATTCAGTTCTTATATAATTAAATGAAAATGGTCCTCTTCCCATTCAGAACTTTTATGTGTGCGCATGGCCAGAGGCAACTGCACATATTTGTCTGACTTTGTTATTCCTTCTCTAAACTGGCATTTTTTATAGCAAATATAGCTGCTCAGATTCAGCAAGAAATCCATCTTTGTTATACTGCATTTAATACAGAGGCAGATTACAAGTGACGTTACTATTTAGCTCTTTTGCTTGAGCAGTAACACCGCCAGAAGTAAAGATCTTGCACGTGCGGGTTTGCACGCGTATTACAAGATGAAAGTAAAAATTTTGTCTGCCTGAAAAACCTGACACACGCTAACTTCAGGACATCAGATATCCCATGCTAACCTTATTCTCTCAATAGAGAGAATTGGAGAGCACAGAAGAAAAAAAACCTTGCACTTATCACTCGTGCGTTAACCCAAGAGGAGTTATTAATATTTCACAATCCATTGTTCTTCACATACCGGAAAATATTATTTATTTATTTTTTTATTATTTTTTTTTTAGATTTTAATAAACTTTTATTGAGATCTATAGTAGCATACAATTGAAATATTACATATAAAGCAAAAGAAAATTACAAAAATTTCACATGTTACATCTAAATATGTCACAAAATGAGAAGTATCCACTTGTAGATTAACCACCACACACACGTGTGGACTCTGGTCACAGAGCATCATTTGGTTCAGTAGGAATCTCAACTAATGAAACAAGTAAGTTTAGTACTTAACGCAAGAAACTTGGAGTGAAAACTGTACCCGTATGTCGGGAACTTCGGAGTGGTCCGAGTTAGCAGGCCCGCCTTAACTGGTCAAAGACTTGGTAGGTAAAAGTAGGGATAGGGAAGAAGGTAAGGGAGTCATATCGTGGCTGGGGGGGGGGGGTGGGAGAGGCTGAAGGGATGAGAGAGAGAAAAAAAAAGGGGGGGGGAAGGAAGAAACCCCCTATGGGGGAGAGAGCGATTAACTGAAAAAATGTTATATTGCAGGTGTTACTTCTGGACATTTCCTGTCCAATCTGAGGGGTAATTTCGCTTTTGCACGTTTGGTATTATTGAATTTGAATCCAGTCCTCCCAGATCGCCCAGTAGTCCTCCATCTGCTCCAAAACATTATTGCAAATTTTTCCATATTAGCTAGATATTGTACCACTTCACAAACGTCTGTGATAGTAGGTGGATCAACTTGTTTCCACGCCCTGGCAATGCAAAGCTTTGTGGCAGCCATTATGTAGATTATTAATTGTTTACTACACTTAGGTAGTTGTTTGTCAAATATATGGAAAAGAGCCTGGCTTGGAGTCAACCGCACATTCACGTTCATGGAATGCAGAAGGATCTCAACATCTTTCCAAAGATCCTGAATCTTTGGACAGGACCACCACACATGGGAGTCGGAACCCTCTCCTCCACATAGCCTCCAGCACCTCGATGAGGTGTCAGGGAACATCTTGGATAATCTGGTAGGTACTCTATACCATTGCAAGATAAGTTTCATGTAGCCTTCAAAGATTGTTGTGCAGTGAATAGTTTTTTTTTGTTAAATTAATGGCAATGCTCAGCTCTGCATCTGATATTTTTAAGGACAATTCTCTACACCACATTTTGATTTGCCCCGGGAGGCCAACCGAGTGATCCTGTAGTATAGCCTTATAGTGGAACATGAGAGGTTTATATGTCCCCATCTCGCTCAACCATCTCTCCTCCCACTGAGAGTGCGGCCTCAGTCCTTGGGCCCCAAACTTCCAGGAATGTAATAAGCTAAGTATTCTAGAACATTCAAAATGGAACCACAATGGAGGTCCTCTCAAGGAGTCAAGGACCTGAGGGGTTGTAAGTAACTTGTTATTAAAAAATAGTTGCTCTACCATATTGAAATCATGTTGGGTCCAGAACTCAACATGAATATTCGGGCATCCCCACATTAAACTCCGCAAATGGTGGATTGGCGAAGGGTGCGGGGCTATCTTTGTATGATGCCTGAGCGTGTCCCATATTCTTATATTTTGCTGGACAACGGGGTTAGTAACAATATCAACTAGTGGTTTATAACTGGGGACCCACAAAAGGCTAGGAAGATCCAAGCCTTCAGGTAAATATAGTTCCTCTAGTCTGAACCATCCCGGTCTCTCAACAGTGGGGCCCCAGGCCGTGATTTGCGACAATCTTGTTGCCTCGTAATAGAGGAAGATGCTGGGGAAAGAGACTCCACCCCTTGCGAACTCCCTTTACATGACTTTGTGACTGATCCTTGGGGGCTTTTGCATACATACATATCTGGAGAAAATCTGGTGGATTTGTTGTAGGATACAATGGGGTATATTCAAAGGTATGCAGCGAAAAAGATACAGTGCCTTCGGGAGTAATGACATCTTTACAGTGGCCACTCTACCTGAAGTCCCATCTATTCATCAATGCCTTCAGTTCAGTGATCAACGCATCAAAATGTATTGATAATATTTTTCTAGGTCAGCACTCAAATGGATACCTAAATGTTTGATAGATTCTGAAGACTATTGAAAATCGTGATTTCCTCTTAGATGTAAGAGCTGCTCACTAGGGAGGTTAATTCCATATGCTTCAGTTTTTGTCATGTTTATTTTATAGTAACTTAGGGCACTGAACCTATCCAATGCAGCAAAAACCACCGGGACTGAGGAAGCAGGGTTCGCATGAAGAAGAGTAACATCGTCGGCATACAGCAGGATCTTTTCCTGTTTAGAACCCATTAGTAGGCCTTCGATAGCTGATGTAGACTGAATCAACTCCGCTAGTGGTTCCATGATTAGGGCAAAAAGCAAGGGGGACAGCAGGCACCCCTGCCTGGTGCCATTAGAAATGGCAAAAGTCGGGGAGCAGAAGCCCATACCCCTCACCTTGGCGCTCGGGTTTGAATATAAGGCTTTAATCATAACAATAGCCTTAAGTGGGAAGCCAAAAGCTTCCAAAACCTCCCACATGTATTCCCATCTGACCCTGTCAAATGCCTTTTCAGCATCTAGTGACAGGGCCAGAAGGGGGGTTCCCAGACGCCTGGTATTATCTAGTCCTTGGCGTCCCCGCACAAAACCCACCTGATCTGTCACTATCAGAGATGGTAGTAAAGATGCCAGTCTATCTGCTATTAATTTGGAATACAATTTTGTATCTACATTTATCAATGAGATAGGACTGAGGTTACAACAGTAGGATGGATCCTTGCCTGGTTTAGGAATAGCGACAATAGTCGCTTCAAGATATTCCTCCAGTACTATCTCCCCCTTACAAATTTCGTTATAAGCTTGACACAGTATGGGCTTCAGCAGTGTCTGTGTTTTTTTTGTAAAATTGAACCGGGAACCCATCCGGGCCCGGGGCCTTGTCATTTTTCAATTGTTTGATCCCCAATCCGATTTCTAACTCGGTAAAGGGTTTTATCAATTTATCCTTGTCTTCGTCTGAAAGTGTGGGTAAGTTTAATTTCTCCAGGAATAAGGATATTTTGGAGGGTGTTGCTCTTCTGGGGTTTTAATAGGATTCAATATTGTAGAGGCACTTATAAAAGTCTGCAAAAGCTTTCCCTATATCTTCCGGCGCATATATCCTCTTTCCATTATGATTAATATAGGGTATCCTGGAGTTAGCTGTCCTTTGTTTTAGCTTGTTTGCTAACAGCGAACCTGCTTTGTTACTCTTTGAGTTCATGACCATCTTGAACCTGGAGAGTGCCCATTTGACTCTCTCCAGCTCCAAATTTTTTATTTGTGTCTTTAAGTTCAAGATGTCCGCAGACAGGTTGGCATCAGGGGCTAATTTATTTTGTTTTTCCTTCGTTCTTAGATCACAGGTAAGTTTCCCCAAGGGGGCCCCCCATTTTTTTTATATTTGCAGCTTTTGCAATACAAAATCCTCTGACATAGGCCTTTAAGGCCGCCCATCTGGTTTGGTGTGAAGTTTGATTGGGACTATTCATATCTAGAAATTCCTCTATCTTTTCGGTCAGTTCAGAGACAAAAAAAGCATCTTCCCACAGGAATTTGGGAAGCCTCCATGTAGGTCTGCTGAAAGCGGACCCCTCAATGTTTACTGACATTATTACAGCATCATGGTCCTACCATGAACAACTACATATGGTAGAATTTGTGACTTTATTCAATGTGCAGGAGTCTACAAAAAAATAGTCCAATCTCGAATATGACCGGTGTGGGGGTGAAAAATACGTATAGTCCCTAGAATCCGGATTACATGTCCTCCATACATCATAAAGAGAGGACTGGTAGATAAGATTTTGAAATTTAGGGGCTGTGGACTGAGAGTAGAGATCTATCGCTTTACCACTTGAGGTCTTCTTGTCCATCTGTGGGTCCCAAATTACATTGAAGTCCCCGTCTAGTACTAGTGTGCCCTGTCTCAGACCATCTATGAAGTGCAACATTTTGCGTAAAAATGTAATCTGGCCCTGATTAGGAGCATATACATTCACAAGGGTATAGAGGTGTGAGTAGAGTCTGCAAACTAGAAGTAAAAATCTCCCTTCTGGGTCTGTTTCTACATGTATCTGTTGAAAAGCTACCGCTTTGCTAACACATATAGATACTCCTCTGCTTTTCTCGTGATAGGTCGAACTGAGGACCACTGGGTAATGCCGAGACATAAGGGTCGGAATTTTGATGGAAGCCCAGTGTGTCTCCTGAAGAAAGGACACATCACACTGGAGCCTTTTCAGAAATGATTGTAGGAGACTTCTTTTAGAGGGGGAATTAAGTCCCTTTGTGTTTAGGGAGACGAATTTGTGCCCGGAGTCCATCATAAGACAAGCAACAAGACAAACAAGAGAGAAAAAAAAGGGGGGGGAGGGGGAGACAGAGGAGTGAAAGTAGGGAGGGGTATGTGGGAAGAAGGGTTAAGGTAAGTAGAAAATGTTATGGGGGGGGACCAGAGAGGTGTTATTGATATAGCTAGATCACAAATGTCCACCTCTCTTTCAAAAAGACGTGGGCCCAGTATTACATGCGTTTAATTTTGTAGTTTCGAGTAAATCTGTGTTCTCTTGCTTACTTCTAGTAGGCTTTAGTTTTACCCTGGGGGGGGTGAAGAGATACGGTTCAGTATCAGTAGGAGTCAGTATCTAGATCAGGGGTAGGTCCAGGCCGGGGCAGAGCCTGTTTCTGGGGGAGATTAATGTCACAATCGGGGTCTTATTCCATGTCTCTTGAAGACTAGGTTATCAAGATATCAGAGATGGGGATAACTCTCACCCGTTCAGGTGATAAGCCAGCTAACGATTCTATTAAAGTGGTTATATACTATATGTGCATTCAGAAGTATAGGCGTTGGTTAACCAGTGCCATTTAATATATTTTAGTAGCCTTATTAAAGGATATTTTAGATATTTAGAACTTAGTTAGGCTTCAATTTAAAACTATCAGGCATAATATGGTCTACTTTAGTTGACTAAATTGTCGAGTGAAGGACTCTATCCCACAGCGATCTAGGTGGAGTGTCGTGGAAATGACATCTGTGCAGAAGTCCACCCATGTGTGTGTCCCGGCTCGCGGGCTCTCATTGTACATCCAAATCTAACAGTGAGCTAGCCATCTAGGCTGGATCTAAACATCATAGCCTGACACCTCCTAATTCACATGTATAGAGCTTATTATAACTATAAACATGACTGTATCAAATATTTTTACATCTAGTCTATCCCAAACAAACTTGAACCTGTGCATACAATAACAGCGGTTCTATTTAAATATGTACATGAGTAAGGGACAGGACAGACATGTGGCCATATGAAGTTGGACTGAAATAAGATAACGGGGAGAATGTCTGTCACTGTCCCAGCCATGCACTGCCAAAATGCCTAAAATTACAAACATAAAGCTCAGTAAAACCGTAAACATAAAATAATTAAATATGAAGACATAGCATAAATCAAGCTAAGAATGCGTTATATTTGTTAGCTTAACAATAACTCGTTATTACTGAAATATGGCAGATATAAACAGTTTAATAAATTTGGACATGTGCCATTGCTATAATTGCATACTATACATCACATATTATGTCTTGTAAACCAACCTTAGAGTTGTACATAGTAACCATTTAGGACAAAGGTGGAAAGAAAACAGTTAACAAACCTGAACCTGTGCATACAGTAACATCAATTTTTTCTAAATATGTACATGAGTAGGGGACAGGGCAGGCATGTTTCCATATGGAATTGGCCTGAAGTAAAACAACGAGGCAACTGTCCCAGCCATGCACAGCTCAATATATCTCAAATCAAAAGTATATAACTTGATAAAACTGGAAACATAACAATATTAAATAATAAGATATAGCACAAGTCAAGCTGAATGTGCGTAATAATCACAAGCTTAACAATGACATTCATCAAGGTCCACCAGCCCCTGTATGTATCTTATCATAAGTGACATGACACATTTCTAATTTAAGGATAATCTCTAAGTATGCCTGGGAAAACCAGGGGTGTATGAGTATGAATTTGTCTAACTATATTTGTTTGACCATTTGATTCTTGTATTTATTAAATACCCACTTCTATAGGTCTGAAACAATTCAAATATCTAATCTAAGCCATGAATGCTCTACATGATATCCAGAGTAAATTGAATTTACTTGTAAATTGCTTAGGTGGTATATATCCCTCACTCTATAGCCTCCTAGCAGGAGCTCTTCACCTCATTCTGAGCGTGTTTAATCGACATACTTAACCTGCCTCTAATGAGTAAGGGCTTCCAGGTGTAATGGTATATCTCAGTTACAGACGTCCATGGATGTGATAGATAAGAAAGTCTGGGTGTAATAATGTCTATAGCTAGGACCTATATAAATATTCTGGTCGGTGTGATCTCTATAGTCTCCCAACACTAGTGTAGGGGAGTCTATTTTGACTAAGATGAGATGTCTTCTAGCAGTTATCTTAAGCTAAATAGACCTTCACCTATCTATGTGTCAGCAGGTGTCTTGTGTGGATGTGTCTTTCATACCAAAACTTTGACCAACTTTTTACTATCCTATGACAAATATAAACAGCCTGATAAATTTGAACATTTGCCATTACTATAATAAAATTAACCAAGTCTTACAGTTTGCAACCAACCAACATTATAAAAGTCATTCTGAAGTATCTTCTTTGTGACTCCCCAGACAACCAGGTTGATCCCTGGATGTGATAAAATGTCTCTATGCACCTGGAATGTTGGGGGTGGTCAAAAGTCTACAAATTAGGAAAGTTCTTGAAGGTAAAGGCTTTGTCAGAGTCTATGAAAACTATTAGGCATCACATTCATTTAACAGGAGGAACATACAGTCTCTTCAGTCATAGGTGTTTGAGGGAAAAAAAGGGCGTAAGGCCCCAAGGTATTAGGCAACACATTTAGCCCCAATATTTTATGAGACATAATATAAAGTAACCAGGGGATAAGTAGATATATCTCCCCGATGTGACATGGCAGCTAGAGACATACATAAATGAAAGTTATACTTATCAGTCCTCATCCTCCGAGGGATTCTCCGCTCTTGTCGGCAGCATCTGATGTGAAGTTGTGTTCTGTCTTTTAGGGGGAGCAGACCTCTGTGCAAGAGGTCTCCATTCAAAGGCTGTAGGCCGCAAAATTGAAGAAGATGTGGTGCTTTGCTCTGCGTTACCAGGGGTGGGAGAGCTGGTTCCCTTGCTTTGGTTGCTCTGTGTAATCCATTCTTTAAGGAGTAGTTGCCCTTTGTCAGGGGTGTCAGCTGTATATAAACGTCCATCCTTTTGTATCAGCAGCTTAGTAGGGTATCCCCACCTATATTTTACTCCAATCTTTCGCAGCGATTTGGTGACTTCGCGGAAGGTGCCTCTCTTTTGTACTGTGTATTGAGACAAATCGGGGAATATTTGTATAGATTCAAATCTCTTGGGTAGTGCAGGGCGTTGAAACATAGCTCTAAGAATCTGTTCCTTATATGTAAAGTAATGGAATCTGGCAATCACGTCCCTTGGTTTGTCTGCTGTGACATTTCTCCCTCTAGGGAGTCGATGTACCCTGTCAACCAGAGTTTCATTAGGGAAGTCTGGGGTATGTAGAACTTCACAAAACTCAGTGAGGAACTTGCCGAGTTCTGCCGGGGAGACATCTTCAGAGATGCCTCTAAATCTCAAATTGCTCCTACGTGAGCGATCTTCCATATCGGTCATTTTGGTTTCAATGGCGTCTATCATGTCTACCAGAACCTGTGAATGATGAGATAAGTTCCCTTGTTCCACTGTTAAGCCTTCTTGTTTTCTTTCTAACACATCGATTCTTTCACTGATGGCACCAATATCCTTTGTAAGGTCTGCCGCCGAGCCCTTAATAGCTGAAGTAAGGGTCTCCTGGAGGGAGTTTATCCTCTGTGTGAGGGTAGTTACAATATCAGCAGCCATAGAGCCAGAGAGGTTACTTTCTTCTCTAGTAGATTTTGTCATGCCAGGACTATTAACTGTATGTTGCTGTGAGATGTTTAGGTCAGTTGTAGTTTTTCATGTGACAGATTTAGCTTTAAAGTGATCCGCCACAGATTTTTTTATGCTCTGAAAGATTAGCAGTTTTCCTCCTAGAGCCCTGTGGCATGTTAAAGACAGGGGAAACGCAGACAAAAAGCAGTGATATAAGTTTGCAGAGTGAGGCAGAGATCCCTCAGTAGAATGTCTAGGAGTTATGTCTCCATTTACTATCTTGTAGTCAGCCGTATTAAGCCCCGGCCCTGCAGTGCCCGCTCCTTAATGCATAGCTTTGCAGTGTCTAAATCAGTGCTGAATGTCTCTCTTTTCCATCTCAGAGTTTTGTTTGAGCAAAGCAGAGAAATTATTACTGCATAATGCAGGTGTAGCGGCGATTTTATTTGTCCACTGTGTTCTGCCTTTATTTATTATATGTGGATGCAGAGGCACTGCTGTATTAATAACAAAGCATAATGTTGGGCAACGTTTTTGTGCTCCTAGTTAGAGATGGGGCTACTCTGCAGAATTTTATTCCAATGCAGTGAATTGTGCAGGCTCAAGCAAATGTAAATATTTCCACAATCATGTGAGAAAGCCTTGTTAGGTACGTTAAGTGACTGCTGGCTGTATTAGGGTATGGAGGATGTGTTCTTTGAATATGCTAGCAGGATAAATCTAGGTTCAAAAATCTCAAAGTTCAGTAAGAGAGTCAGCCTTTAAAAAAAAGTGTCTTAATGTTGCTTCTGATCGAATCAGCGGTTAGGTCTTGGGCCGGTATAGCTTAAACAGGTTATACCTGATATTTGGCAGTTAGTTGCGGTTTATCTCACCTATCTGACTCTTATGGTCAAGTACTAGCAGGGGGGGGTGAGGTGTAGTGCAATTTAAAAAAGGTATTCTCTTGCCTCCGTTTTAGGTGCCAAACTGTGGACTGGCTCTGTCTTTCCTGTCTCAGATCTAAGGGAGCCGCAAAAGTGGAGGCCGCAAGATGGCGAAAATTTTGCGCCAAATAACTAATGGCGCAGCACTACTTACAAGGCCTCTCCAAAAGTTAACCCGGATCTCAGCTGGAACAAGGTCTTGGTCGGGTGTTCCCCCCAGCTATTTGTCTCCCAGGCGTAGTGGTCAGTCCCGGAGTGAGGTGAGTCTTCTCTAAGTAGCCGCTTCAATCTGCCGCTCCATCTTGGGCCTGTTTGTGATGCCAGACTGCTGCACTGGAGCGGAGCCCCGACCCTCCGGGCAGCAGGGGTATGGGGTATAGAAGGATAAGATCCGACAGTGAGTGTAGTTACAAGGTTGCTGGATATATGCACCTCTTATGTCGGCAAGGCCTTTCTCCGGTTCCTAAGCGGTGCTTGAATAAATTAATTCAGATTTTACCTCCTCCTATCATGGAAAAGCCGTGGTCATCCTCATAGACCGACAATGCTCAGTCCAGTGCAGAGTAAAGTACAGCTTGAGTAGAATAAAGGTTGGATGAATTGTTTTTTAAACTGTTTAATTAACTGAATCAGCAGGAGCTCTTTTAGTCTGTGTCTCTTCTCCTCACAGGCTAGTTCCCCCCCCCCCCCCGGAAAATATTATTTTTATATATATATATATATATATATATATACATATGTATGTGTTCCTCTGACTTTTTTACATTTTCAGTGTTTATATAAGTGTAACAGTTTATTTTAATGTATGTATGTTGTGTTTGGTGCAACTTGTATTTAATCCCTACCCCTTTACTCAAGGTCTTCAGTTGGGCTAACCTGACACATGTTAAATTTGATGGCGCTTGAGCAAACGCATTTACTTTCAATTTGTAATACACCCACAAATTAATGAACCGTGATATTTCAATATTGCGCACTAACGTTAGTGCACCACTTGTAATCTAGCCCACATTTTGTACATCAACCATATAACCACCTACATAGCCATATTTTACATCATTTAAAATGGAAGATTATATTTTTACCAGTGAGAAATTGCATATTGCATGTAAGTTAAAGGACCATTAAATACAGTACAACTGAATAATTGATAAATACAAAATAAAAAAGACAATTCAATAGCACTTACTTTGAATTTTAAATGAGCAGTAGAATATTCTCTAAAAAAAAATTAAAAGTTAATTTAATTTTCCCTCCCCCTGTACCATGTGATAGCCTCAGAGAGTCTGCATATAAAAAAGACTGTACACATTGATAATTGAAGTATATTAGAAAGTTTTGTTTTTTTAAATTGCATGCCTTACCTGCCGCATGAAACTTGACTTAAAGAGATAGTAAAGTCAAAATTAAACTTTCATGATTCCGATAGGGGATGCAATTTTAAACAATTTTCTAATTTACTTTTATCATCAAATTTGCTTTGTTCTCTTGGTATTCTTAGTTGAAAGCTAAATCTAGGTAGTCTCATATGATAATTTCAAAGCCTTTGAAGGTCGCCTCTTATCTGAACGCATTTGTCAGTTTTTCACAGCTAGAAGGAGTTAGTTTATGTGTTTCATATACATAACATTGTGGTCATGCTTGTGAAGTTTTTTAAGTGTCAGTGTTAATTGACTGAAATGCTAGTCTTTTAAAAGATCTGAGATAAGGAGGCAATCTGCAGAAGCTTATACAGTATACAAGGTAATTAGAGAGGTACAAAGCTTGGGAATGGTAAATAAAGGGGTTATCTGTCTTTTTAAACAATTACATTTTTGGTGTCTACTATCCCTTTAAGTGGCCCTTTAAAGGGTGTCTAAGTTATGTAAAGTTTAATTCCTACAAACAAGTTTAGACTTCTTACGTGTTCAAGCCGAAAAGATACCTATGCATACTAGGATTTTTTAGTATTTTTATTTCACAATTTTTCTACCTGAATGTCAATTGATGACAATATTTGCCTATTAAAATAGCAGATTCCGTTTATTTATATATCTTTCGTTTTGCACACTGGTGCATCACTCATTATTTTATTTTGGGTAACACAGAAATAGTATAGTACAATAAGAAGATATTGGAAATATTTGTGTATTTATTGCAAGTTATATACTGGTGATTGATAATATGATGGCTAAAACCTATTATTGTATCTATAAAATTATAGCTCTGTAAGAGCAGACGTTTGCAAGCTCAAGTCTAATGACTGCCACATATTATTCATATTACTTAGCCTGGAACTGAATGTTTCGTATGTGCTTATTTTATTGCACTAAATAACTTCTTAGACAGATTCATAGACATACAGAATACAACGTCAAGAAAAGGGGAAAGGAGAAAATCCATTAAGAATGACTTTGAAATTCATAAAGAGATTAACTTGTATAGAATGTTGATTTTTCTTTTCTTTTCTTTTTAAAGTTTAAGAATAGGCAGCCCAGGTGTACCTTTTAGTTATTTTCTGTTATGATTTTGCTTAAAGAGACAGTATACACTAATTTCTATATACTTGCACATAAAATGCACTACCATAAAGAAGAATATGCACAGATACTGATCTCAATATACAATATAAAACCTTTTAAAAACTTACTTAGAAGCTCCCATTTTAGTACTATTGACGAGGTTAGGCTGGGACACCCGCTGAAAGGGGCTGCAAAAGAGCAGACCTCTATCCCCTCGCATATAAGAGGTCCCATTTCACAAACCTGCTGCAAGTATGAGTCTGTAGACATGGGTCTACATCTGATACTTTGGGGCTTGGCTAGGTGTCGGAAAATCAGCACAATGTTATTAAAAAATAAGCAAAACTATACATTGTTACAAAAACACTCCAAGATGGGCTGTATAAATGGATCATCTACCAAACATTTATGCAAAGAAAAATCTTGTGTTCAGTGTCCCTTTAAGATTGTATAGATTTGCATAGCATTAACGTACAGCGTGGAGACTGCATATGCAATACCTTATGGCTAACCTCTCTAAGGACTTTTAGGCTACAGTGATGTGTACTGGGTTGATCATCTTTTCTGAAAATAACAACTCTATTTGCTGACCTTTCACCTGTCTTAGGGTTCAGGATTCTGTAGACCTTACATGCTTCATTTCAGAAGCCATGATGCCTACATCATTTCTATTTCACACATCTGCATAGGCTCTGAATCCAAATTACTGTTAATCGCAAACTGGTTGTCTCAGCTTTTTTATAATGCAGTTCCCGCTGGATTCTCTCTCTCTCTTGCTTGTTGATGGAAACTCTTCTATATATATTTAATGTATACTGTAGGTTTATTACTGAGAAAAAAGATGTTCGACTGGGAAGGGCTCAAAGGTGTATATATATGTGTGTTTAGCCAAATTAACGGCTAGATTACGAGTTTTGCAGTAAGCTGAAAAAGCAGCGTTAACAGGTCCTAACGCTGCTTTTTCACTACCGCTGCTATTACGAGTCTTGCAGGTTTAGGGGCACCACACACTTTTTTGGCCTTACCGCAAACCAACTTACGTAAACTTTGTAAACCCTTTTTTCTATGGGACTTCCATAGCGCCAGTATTATGAGTCTGTCCTGGAAGGCCAAAAAGTGAGCGGTACACCCTATACCTCCAAGATTCGTAACGCATTCTAAAGTCAGTACTTATGAGTTTTACACTACAAAGCTGTAGCATAAAACTCATAACTACAGTGCTAAAAAGTACACTAACACCCATAAACTTAACCCCTAAACCAAGGACCTCCCGCATCGCAAACACTATAATAAAATTTTTAACCCCTAATCTGCCGCTCCAGACATCGCCGCTACTAGAATAAACATATTAACCGCTAAACCGCCACACTCCCGCCTCGCAAACACTAGTTAAATATTATTAACCCCTAATCTGCTGCCCCTAACATCGTCGCCACCTACATTATACTTATTAACCCCTAATCTTACGCTCCGGACATCGCTGCAACCTACATTATATTAATTAACCCCTAATCTGCTGCCCCCAAAATCGCTGCCACCTACCTACATTTATTAACCCCTAATCTGCCGTCCCCAACGTCACTGCCACTATATTAAATGTATTAACACCTAAATCTAAGTCTAACCCTAACCCTAACACCCCTTAACTGAAATATAATTTAAATAAATCTAAATAAAATTACTATAATTAACTAAATTATTCCTATTTAAAACTAAATACTTACCTATTAAATAAACCCTAAGCTAGCTACAATATAACTAATAGTTACATTGTATCTAGCTTAGGGTTTATTTTTATTTTACAGGCAAGTTTGTCTTTATTTTAACTAGGTAGAATAGTTAGTAAATAGTTATTAACTATTTAATAACTACATAGCTAAATAAATACAAATTGACCTGTAAAATAAAACCTAACCTAAGTTACACTAACACCTAACCTAACCCTACAATTAAATAAATTGGGGGGGCTTTTTTTATTTTGATATGGCTATTGGATTATTAGAAGTTCAATCATATTGGCTGATCCAATCAGCCAATAGGATTGATCTTGCATTCTATTGGCTGTTCCAAATTAGATGTCCTCTTCTGCCTGGATCGGATGAAGACTTCTGCCCCTCTGGAGGTCCACTTGTGCCCAGCTGGGTGAAGACGGCTCAAGGTAGGGTGATCTTAAAGGGGTTAGTGTTAAGTTTTTTAAGGGGGGTTTGGGTGGGTTTTAGAGTAGGGTTGGGTGTGTGGGTGATGGGTTTTCATGTTGGGGCATTGTATTTCTTTTTTTACAGGTAAAAGAGCTGATTACTTTGGGGCAATGCCCCGCAAAAGGCCCTTTTAAGGGCTATTTGTAATTTAGTATAGGGTAGGGAATTTTATTATTTTGGGGGGCTTTTTATTTTATTAAGGGGCTTAGATTAGGTATAATTAGTTTAAAATTCTTGTAATTTTTTTTTTATTTTCTATAATTTAGTGGGGGTTTTTTGTACTTTAGTTAATTTTATTTAATTGTAATTAGTTTTATTTAATTTTAGTTAATTTATGTAATTATTTTAATGATAGTGTAGTGTTAGGTATAATTATAACTTAGGTTAGGATTTATTTTACAGGTAATTTTTAATTTATTTTAGCTAGGTAGTTATTAAATAGTTAATAACTTTTTAATAACTAAAAAGTTAAAATAAATACAAACTTGCCTGTAAAATAAAAATAAATCCTAAAATAGCTACAATGTAATTATTAATTATATTGTAGCTTGCTTAGGGTTTATTTTACAGGTAAGTATTTAGTTTTAAATAGGAATAATTTAATTAATAATAGTAATATTTTTTTAGATTTATTTAAATTATATTTAAGTTAGGGGGTGTTAGGGTTAGGGTTAGACTTAGGTTTAGGGGTTAATAACTTTGATATAGTGGCGGCGGTGTAGGGGGAGGCAGGATAGGGGTTAATATGTATAATGTAGGTGGCGGTGGGATCCGGGAGCGGCGGTTTAGGGGTTAATATATTTATTATAGTTGCGGCGGTTTAGGGGTTAAACATTTTATTTAGTTGTGGTGGGCTCTGGGAGCAGCGGTTTAGGGGTTAATAAGTATAATCAAATGGTTTAGGGGTTAATAAGTATAATCAAACTGAAACAGTTGCCTGAAGAACTTTTCTACCAGAAACTGCTTCCGAAGAAGAAAATACATCAAAACGGTAGAATTTAGTAAGTGTATGCAAAGAAGACCAAGTTGCTGTTTTGCAAATCTGATCAACTGAAGCTTCAGTCCTAAAAGCCCACAAAGTGGAGACTGATCTAGTAGAATGAGCTGTAATTCTCTGTGGCGGGGCTTGATCCGACTCAAAATAAGCTTGATGAATACAAAAGCTTTTACCACGATGCCAGGGAATGGCAGAAGCTTTCTGACCTTTCCTATGACCAGAAAAGATAACAAATAGACTAGAAGTCTTCCTGAAATCTTTAGAGCTCTCACTACATCCAAAGAATGTTAAGATCTCTCCAAAGAATTCTTAGGATTAGGACACAAGAAAGGGACAACAATTTCTCTATTAATGTTGTTAGAATTCACAACTTTAGGTAAGAATTTAAATAAAGTCCGCTAAACTGCCTTATCCTGATGAAAAATCAGAAAAGGAGATTCACAGGAGAGAGCAGATAATTCAGAAACTCTTCTAGCGGAAGAGATGGCCAAAAATAAACAACACTTTCCAAGAAAGTAGTTTAATTTCCAAAGAATGCCTAGGCTCAAAAGGAGGAGCCTGTAAAGCCTTCAAAACCAAATTAAGACTCCAAGGAGGAGAGATTGATTTAATGACAAGCTTGATACAAACCAAAGCCTTAACAAAACAGTGAATATCAGGAAGATTAGCAATCTTTCTGTGAAATAAAACAGAAAGAGCAGAGATTTGTCCCTTCAAGGAACTTGCAGACAAACCCTTATCCAAACCATCCTGAAGAAACTGTAAAATTCTAGGAATTCTAAAAGAATGCCAAGAGAATATATGAGAGGAGCACCATGAAATGTAAGTCTTCCAAACTCAATAATAAATCTTTCTAGAAAAAGATTTATGAGCCTACAACATAGTATTAATCACAGATTCAGAGAAACCTCTATGACTAAGCAGTAATGGTTCAATTTCCATACCTTCAAATTTAATTATTTGAGATCCTGATGGAAAAATGAACCTTGAGACAGAAGGTCCGGCCTTAATGGAAGTGGCCGAGGTTGGCAACTGGACATCCAAACAAGATCCACATACCAAAACCTGTGAGGCCATGCTGGAGCCACCAGCAGCACAAACGATTGCTCCATGATGATTTTGGAGATCACTCTTGGAAGAAGAACTAAATATAAAATAAAATATAAGCAGGTTGATAACACAGTGTCAACGCATCCACTGCTTCTGCCTGAGGATCCCTGGACCTGGACAGGCACCTGGGAAGTTTCTTGTTTAGACGAGAAGGCATCAAATCTATTTCTGGAAGACCCCACATCTGAACAACCTGAGAAAACAGGTGGAGGGATGGACCACTCCCCCAGATGTAAAGTCTGATAGCTGAGATAATCCGCTTCCCAATTGTCTATACCTGGGATATGAACTGCAGAAATTAGACAGGAGCTGGATTCTGCCCAAGCAAGTATCCAGGAACCAGGATACTTCTTTCATAACTTAGGGACTGTGAGTCCCACCCTGATGATTGACATATGCCACAGTTGTGATATTGTCTGTCTGAAAACAAATGAATGGTTCTCTCTTCAACAGATGCCAAATCTGAAGAGCCCTGAAAATCGCACGTTCCAAAATATTGATTGGTAATCTAGCCTCTTGAGATTTCCAAACCCCTTGTGCTGTCAGAGATCCCCAAACAGCTCCCCAACCTGAAAGACTTGCATCTGTTGTGATCACAGTCTAGGTTGGACAAACAAAAGAGGCCCCTAGAACTATATGATGATGATCTAACCACCAAGTCAGAGATAGTCGAACATTGGAATTTAAGGATATTAATTGTGATATATTTGTATAATCCCTGCACCATTGGTTCAGCATACAAAGCTGGAGAGGTCTCAAATGAAAACGAGCAAAGGGGATCGCATCTGATGCTGCAGTCATGAGACCTTAAACTTTCATGCACATAGCTACTGAAGGGAATGACTGAGACTGAAGATTCCGACAGGCTGCAACCAATTTTAAATGTATCTTGTCTGTTAGAGACAGATTCATGGACACTGAATCTATCTGGAAACCTAAAAAGGTGACCCTTGTCTGAGGAATCAAATAACTTTTTGGTAAATTGATCCTCCAACCATGTTTTCGGAGAAACAACACTAGTTGATTCATGTGAGATTCTGCAGAACATAAAGACTGAGCTAGTACCAAGATGTCATCCAAATAAGGAAACACCGCAATACCCTGCTCTCTGATTACAGAGAGTAGGGCACCGAGAACCTTTGAAAAGATTCTTGTAGCTGTTGCTAGGATAAACGAAAGAGCAACAAATTGGTAATGCTTGTCTAGAGAAGAGACTCTCAGAAACTGATAATGATCTGGATGAATCAGAATATGAAGATATGCATCCTGTAAGTGTATTGTGGATATATAATGCCCAAAAGGCAGAATAGTCCTTATAGTCACCATTTTGAAAGTTGATACTCTTACATAACGATTAAAAATTTTCAGATCCAGAACTGGTCTGAATGAATTTTCTTTCTTTGGAACAATGAATAGATTTGAATAAAACCCCAGACCCTGTTCCTGAAATGGAACATTCATGAATACCCCTGAAAATTCCAGGTCTGAAACACACTTCAGGAAAGCTTGAGCCTTTACTGGATTTGCTGGGATGCGTGATAGAAAATATCTTCTCACAGGAGGTCTTACTCTGAATCCTATTCAGTACCCCTGAGAGACAATTCTCAGAATCCACTGATTTTGGACAGAATTTGTCCAAACGTCCTTGAAAAATCTTAATCTGCCCCCTACCAGTTGAGCTGGAATGAGGGCCGCAGCTTCATGCGGACTTGGGGGCTGGCTTTGGTTTTTTAAATGGCTTGGATTTATTCCAATTTGAAGAAGGTTTCCATTTCCAATTGGAAACAGATTCCTTGGGGGAAGGATAAGGTTTCTGTTCCTTATTTTATTGAAATATATGCGATGTTCGGTCCGCCCCCTATTCATCATCATTGAGTAAACTTTGACCCTGTACCTCACAGTCAGCAGACACATTCCAGCCAATCAGCAGCAGACCCTCCCTCCCAGACCCTCCCACCTCCTGGACAGCATCCATTTTAGATTCATTCGGAAGCTGCATTCTTAGTGAGAGGAGGGACAGTGTAGCTGCTGCTGATTTAATAGGGAAATCGATAGCTAGGCTAGTGTATTCAGTGTCCACTACAGTCCTGAAGGACTCATCTGATCTCTGCTGTAAGGACAGCACCCCAAAAAGCCCTTTTTAGGGCTAGAACATCAGTCTGCTTTTTTTTTCCCTGTGTAATCTAATTGCAGTTGCCTGCCTGCCGGCATGTGTGTCAGGCTCACAGTGTATACTGTGCCCACTTGCCCAGTGCCACCACTCATATCTGGTGTAACAGTAGTGTACATTTAAAAAAAAAAAAACACTTTTTTGACTGTGAAATAATAGCAGTCAGTTTCCTTCACACGTGTGCGTTTCAGGGCCTGCCAGGGCACAGTGTCACACCAATGCAACTCATATCTGGTGTAACAGTAGTGTACATTTAAAAAAACAACACTTTTTTGACTGTGAAATAATAGCAGTCAGTTTCCTTCACACGTGCGCGTTTCAGGGTCTGCCAGGGCACAGTGCCACACCAGTGCAACTCATATCTGGTGTAACAGTAGTGTACATTAACCCCTTAATGACCACAGCACTTTTCCATTTTCTGTCCGTTTGGGACCAAGGCTATTTTTACATTTCTGTGGTGCTTGTGTTTAGCTGTAATTTTCCTCTTACTTTTTTTCTGTACCCACACATATTATATACCATTTTTCTCGCCATTAAATGGACTTTATAAAAATACCATTATTTTCATCATATCCTATAATTTACTATAAAAAAAAATATGAAATATGAGGAAAAAATGGAAAAAAAAACACACTTTTTCTCACTTTGACCCCCAAAATCTGTTACTCATCTACAACCACCAAAAAACACCCATGCTAAATAGTTTCTAAATTTTGACCTGAGTTTAGAAATACCCAATGTTTACATGTTCTTTGCTTTTTTTGCAAGTTATAGGGCCATAAATACAAGTAGCACTTTGCTATTTCCAAACCATTTTTTTTTTTCAAAATTAGCGCTAGTTACATTGGAACACTGATATCTGTCAGGAATCCCTGAATAGCCATTGACATGTATATATTTTTTTTTAGAAGACATCCCAAAGTATTGATCTAGGCCCATTTTGATATATTTCATGCCACCATTTCACCACCAAATGCGATCAAATAAAAAAAATTGTTCACTTTTTCACAAATTTTTTCACAAACTTTAGGTTTCTCACTGAGAAACTCATATCTGGTGTAACAGTAGTGTACATTAAAAAAAAACCTAGAAATTTGACTGTGAAATAATAGCAGTCAGTTTCCTTCACACGTGTGCGTTTCAGGGCCTGCCAGGGCACAGTGTCACACCAGTACAACTCATATCTGGTGTAACAGTAGTGTACATTAAAAAAAAAACTAGAAATTTGACTGTGAAATAATAGCAGTCAGTTTCCTTCACACGTGTGCGTTTCAGGGCCTGCCAGGGCACAGTGTCACACCAGTGCAACTCATATCTGGTGTAACAGTAGTGTACATTTACAAAAAACAACACTTTTTTAACTGTGAAATAATAGCAGTCAGTTTCCTTCACACGTGTGCGTTCCAGGGCCTGCCAGGGAACAGTGTCACACCAGTACAACTCATATCTGGTGTAACAGTAGTGTACATTAAAAAAAAAAAACTAGAAATTTGACTGTGAAATAATAGCAGTCAGTTTCCTTCACACGTGTGCGTTTCAGGGCCTGCCAGGGCACAGTGTCACACCAGTGCAACTCATATCTGGTGTAACAGTAGTGTACATTTAACAAAAACAACACTTTTTGACTGTGAAATAATAGCAGTCAGTATCCTTCATACCTGTGCATTTCAGGGCCTGACAGGGCACAGTGTCACACCAGTGCAACTCATATCTGGTGTAACAGTTTTGTACATTAAAAAAACCTAGAAATTTGACCGTGAAATAATAGCAGTCAGTTTCCTTCACAGGTGTGCATTTCAGGGCCTGCCAGGGCACAGTGTCACACCAGGGCAACTCATATCTGGTGTAACAGTAGTGTACATTAAAATAAAAAAACTAGAAATTTGACTGTGAAATAATAGCAGTCAGTTTCCTTCACACGTGTGCGTTTCAGGGCCTGCCAGGGCACAGTGTTACACCAGTGCAACTCATATCTGGTGTAACAGTAGTGTACATTAAAAAAAAACCTAGAAATTTGACTGTGTTAAATAATAGCAGTCAGTTTCCTTCACACTTGTGCATTTCAGGGCCTGCCAGGGCACAGTGTCACACCAGTGCAACTCATATCTGGTGTAACAGTAGTGTACATTTACAAAAACATAATTTATGCTTACCTGATAAATTTATTTCTCTTGTAGTGTATCCAGTCCACGGATCATCCATTACTTATGGGATATATTCTCCTTCCCAACAGGAAGTTGCAAGAGTCCACCCACAGCAAAGCTGCTATATAGCTCCTCCCCTAACTGCCATTACCAGTCATTCGACCGAAAACATGCAGAGAAAGGAAAACCATAGGGTGCAGTGGTGACTGTAGTTTAATGGAAAAATTACCTGCCTTAAAGTGACAGGGCGGGCCGTGGACTGGATACACTACAAGAGAAATAAATTTATCAGGTAAGCATAAATTATGTTTTCTCTTGTTAAGTGTATCCAGTCCACGGATCATCCATTACTTATGGGATACCAATACCAAAGCTAAAGTACACGGATGATGGGAGGGACAAGGCAGGTACTTAAACAGAAGTTACCACTGCCTGTAAAAAACCCTTTCTCCCAAAAATAGCCTCCGAAGAAGCAAGGTATCAAATTTGTTAAATTTGAAAAAGTATGAAACGGAGACCAAGACTCCGTCTTGTAATCTGTTCAACAGAAGCCACATTTAAAAAAGGCCCAAGTGAAAACCACAGCTCTAGTAGAATGAGCTGTAATCCCTTCAGGAGGCTGCTGTCCAGCAGTCTCATAAGCTAAATGAATTATGCTTTTTAACCAAAAAGACAGAGAGGTTGCTGAAGTCCTTTGACCTCTCCTCTGTCCAGAATAGACAACAAACAAGGTGAATGTTTGATGAAAATCTGTAGTAGCTTGTAAGTAAAACTTTAAAACACGAACCACGTCCAAATTGTGTAATAGACGTTCCTTCTTTGAAGAAGGATTAGGATACAAGAATGGAACAACAATCTCTTGAGTGATATTCTTGTTAGATACCACCTTAGGTAAAAACCCAGGTTGGTACACAGGACTACCTTATCCGTACGGAGAACCAGATAAGGAGAATCACATTGCAACGCAGATAACTCGGAGACTCTATGAGCCGAGGAAATAGCTACCAAAAAGGAACTTTCCAAGATAGAAGTTTGATATCTATGGAATGAAAAGGTTCAAATGGAACTCCTTGAAGAACCTTAAGAACCAGCTTTAAGCTCCATGGCGGAGCAACATTTTTAACCACAGGCTTGGTTCTAACCAAAGCCTGACCAAATGCCTGAACGTCTAGAATACCTGCCAGACGCTTGTGCAAAAGAATAGACAGAGTAGAAATCTGTCCTTTTAAAGAACTAGCTGACAACCCTTTTCTCAAAATCATCTTGGAGAAAAGATAATATCCTGGGAATCCAGACTTTACTCCATGAGTAACCCTTGGATTCATAACAATAAGATATTTACACCATATCTTATGTTAAATTTTCCTAGAGACAGGCTTTTATGCCTGTATTAAGGTATCAATTACTGACTCGGAGAAGCCATGCTTTGATAACATCAAGCGTTCTGTCTCCAGGCAGTCCATCTCAGATTAGTTATATTTAGATGGTTGAAAAGACCCTGAGGTAGAGGGTCCTGTCTCAGAAGCAGAGACCGTGGTGGAAAGGATGACATGTCCACCAGATCTGCATACCAGGTCCTGCGTGGCCACGCAGGTGCTGTCAAAAGCACCAAAGCACTCTCCTGCTTGATCTTGTGCAAACCCCTCCGGAGGGAATTCCCACTCCCCCGGATGAAAAGTCTGACGACTTAGAAAATCTGCCTCCCAGTTCTCAACACCTGGGATAGGGATAGCTTTTAGACAAGAGTGAGTCTCTGTCCAGTGAATTATTTTAAGACTTCTAACATTGCTAGGGAACTTCTGTTCCCCCTTGATGGTTGATGTAAGCCACAGTCGTGATATTGTCCGACTGAAATATGATGTACCTCAGAGTTGCTAACTGAGGCCAAGTCTGAAGAGCATGGAATATCGCTCCCAGTTCCAGAATATTCATTAGAAGGAGGGTCTCCTCCTGAGTCCACTATCCCTGAGCCTTCAGGGAGTTCCAGACTGTATCCCAACCTAAAAGGCTGGCATCTGTTGTAACAATTGTCCCATCTGACCTGCGGAAGGTCATACCCTTGGACAGATGGACCCGAGATAGTCACCAGAGAAGAGAATCTCTGGTTTCTTGGTCCGGATTTAACAGGAGAACAAATCTGTGTAATCCCCGTTCCTCTGGCTGAGCATGCATAGTTGCAGTGGTCTGAAATGTAGGCGTGCAAACGGTACTATGTCCCTTGCCGCTACCATTAAGCCGATTACATTCATGTACTGAGCCACCAAAGGGCGTGGATGGAATGAAGAACACGGCAGAAATTTAGAAACTTTGACAACCTGGACTCCGTCAGGTAAATTTTAATTTCTACAAAATCTATCAGAATCCCTAGGAGGGAAACCCTTGATATTGGGGATAGAGAACTCTTTCCTTGTTCACTTTCCACCCATGCGATCTCAGAAATGCCAGTACTACGTCCATATGAGACTTGGCAACTTGGATGTTTGACGCCTGTATCAGGATGTCGTCTAAATAAGGGGCAACTTCTATGCCCCGCGGCCTAAGGACCGCCAAAGTGACCCCAGAACCTCCATAAAGATTCTAGGGGCTGTAGTTAACCCAAAGGAAAGAGCTACAAACTGGTAATGCCTGTCTAGAAAGGCAAACCTGAAAAACCGATGGTGATCTTTATGCATCGTAATGTGAGGATAAGCATCCTTCAAATCCATTGTAGTCCTCTATTGACTCTCCTGGATCATAGTTAAGATGGTACGAATAGTTTCCATCTTAAATGATAGAATTCTAAAGAATTTGTTTAAGATCTTTTAGATCCAAAATAGGTCTGAAGGTTTCCTTTCCTTGGGAACCACAAACCGATTTGAGGAAAACTGTGTCCCTGTTCCTCTATTGGAACTGAATGGGTCACGTACACAATGCAAGAATGTCTCTTTCTTTATCTGGTTTGCAGATAAATGTGAAAGGCAAAAACTCCCCTTTTTTGGGGGGGGAAAGCTTTGAAATCCAGAAGATATCTCTGGGGTATAATTTCCAATGCCCAGGGATCCTGGGCATCTCTTGCCCACGCCTGGGCGAAGAATGAAGTCTGCCCCCTATAGGATCCGTTACCAGATAGGGGTCCGTTCCTCATGCTGTTTTAGAGGCAGCAGCAGGCTCCTTGACCTGCTTATCTTTGTTCCAGGTCCGGTTGTCTCCAGACCGCCTTGGACTGAGCAAAAGTTCCCTCTTATTTTGCCTTAGAGGAAGTTGATGCCACACCTGCCTTGAATTTTCGAAAGGCACGAAAATTAGGCCTTTTTTGTCCCTTGATTTGGACCTGTCCTGAGGAAGGGCATGATCTTTTCCTCCAGTGATATAAGTAATAATCTCCTTCAAACTAGGCCTGAATAGGGTCTGCCCCTTGAAGGGAAGTTAAGTAGCTTATTTATTAAAGTCACAACAGCTGACCATGATATAAGCCATAGCGCTCTGCGCGCCAGTATAGTAAAAAACAGAATTCTTAGCCGTTAGTCTAGTCAAAGGAACAAAGGCATCAGAAAACAAAGGAATTGGCTAGCTTAAGTGCTCTAAACTTGTCAAATATATTCATCCAATGGAGCCTGTAAAGCCTCATCAAGAGACTCAAACCAGAACGCCGCAGCAGCAGTGACAGGAGCAATGCGTGCAAGGGGCTGCAGGATAAAACCTTGTTGAATAAACATTTTTTATCCATTGGATCTAAAAAAGCACAACAGTCCTCGCCAGAGGTAGTGGTACGCTTATCTAGAGTAGAAACTCTTCTCTCCACCTTAGGAACTGTCTGCCATAAGTCCCGTGTGGTGCCAACTATTAGAAAACATTCTTCTAAAAAATAGGAGGGGAAGAGAACGGCACACCTGGTCTATCCCATTCCTTATGAAAAATTTTAGTAAACCTCTTTAGGTATTGGAAAAACATAAGTACACACCGGCACTGCATATTATTTATCCAGTCTACACAATTTCTCTGGCACTGCGATTGTACACATTCATTCAGAGCAGCTAAAGCCTCCCTGAGCAACAAGTGGAGGTTCTCAAGCATAAATTTTAAATGTAGAAATATCAGAATCGGGTTAAATCATCTTCCCTGAGTCACAAATATCACCCACAGACTAAGCATATTGTGAGGTAGTATCAGACATGGTTCTTAAAGCATCTGTATGCTCTGTATCTACCCCCAGAGCTGTTTTGCTTTCCTTTAATTTCAGGTAGTCTGACTAATACTGCTGCCAGTGTATTATACACAACCTTTGCCATGTCTTGTAAAATAAACGCTATGGGCGCCATTGATATACTTGGCGCCATTTGAGCGTGAGTCCCTGGAGCGGGAGTCAAAGGGTCTGACACGTGGGGAGAGTTAGTCGGCATAACTTCCCCCTCGACAGAATCCTCTGGTAAAATAAACGCTATGGGTGCCCTTGATGTACTTGGCGCCATTTGAGCGGGAGTCCCTAAAGCGGGAGTCAAAGGGTCTGACACGTGGGGAGAGTTAGTCGGCATAACTTCCCCCTCGACAGAATCCTCTGGTGATAATGTTTTTAAATACAAAAAATGATCTTTATTGTTTAACATGAAATCAGTACATCTGGTACACATTCTAAAATGGGGTTCCACCATGGCTTTAAACATAATAAACACAGAGCCTCCTCTATGTTAGACATGTTAGAACTAATAAAGAGACTAGTAAGCTTGGAAAACACTTTAAATCAAGTTAACAAGCAAATATAACAAACGTTACTGTGCCTTTAAGAGAAACAAATTTTGTCAAAATTTGAAAAACAGTGAAAAAAGGCAGTAAATCAAACGAAATTTTTACAGTACATGAAATAAGTTAACAGAGCATTGCACCCACTTGCAAATGGATGATTAACCCCTTAATGAAAAAAACAGATAAAAAAAAAAAAAAAACGACATTTTTTTAAACAGACACAACAAAACTGCCACAGCTGAGCTGTGGATTACCTTCCCTATAACTGTTTCTATGCAAAATTTAAGCCAGCCATGTGGAAAAATTAGGCCCCAATAAGTTTTATCACCAAACATATGTTAAAAAACGATTAAACATGCCAGCAAACGTTTTAAAACACATTCTTATAAGAGTATGTATGTCTATTAATAAGCCTGATCCAGTCGCTATCACTGCATTTAAGGCTTTACTTACATTACTTCGGTATCAGCAGTATTTTCTTAGTCAATTCCATTCCTTAGAAAAATATATTACTGCACATACCTTAGCATATATCTCTATCAATCAGCCTGGTACCAGTCGCTTTCACTGCATTTAAAGGCTATACTTACATTACTTCGGTATCAGCAGTATTTTCTTAGTCAATTCCATTCCTTAGAAAAATATTTTACTGCACATACCTTATTTGCAGGAAAACCTGCACGCCATTCCCCCTCTGAAGTACCTTACTCCTCAGAATGTGTGAGAACAGCAACTGGATCTTAGTTACGTCTGCTAAGATCATAGAAAAAACGCAGGCAGATTCTTCTTCCAAATACTGCCTGAGATAAACAGCACACTCCGGTGCCATTTAAAAATAACAAACTTTTGATTGAAGAAATAAACTAAGTATAAAAAACCACAGACTCTCACGACCTCCTATCTATGTTGAGACTTGCAAGAGAATGACTGGTAATGGCAGTTAGGGGAGGAGCTATATAGCAGCTTTGCTGTGGGTGGACTCTTGCAACTTCCTGTTGGGAAGGAGAATATATCCCATAAGTAATGGATGATCCGTGGACTGGATACACTTAACAAGAGAAAAACAACACTTTTTGACTGTGAAATAATAGCAGTCAGTTTCCTTCACACGTGTGTGTTTCAGGGCCTGCCAAGGCACAGTGTCACACCAGTGCAACTCATATCTGGTGTACCAGTAGTGTACATTAAAAAAAAAACTAGAAATTTGACTGTGAAATAATAGCAGTCAGTTTCCTACACACGTGTGCGTTTCAGGGCCTGCCAGGGCACAGTGTCACACCAGTGCAACTCATATCTGGTGTAACAGTAGTGTACATTTAACAAAAACAACACTTTTTTTACTGTGAAATAATAGCAGTCAGTTTCCTTCACGCGTGTGCATTTCAGGGCCTGCCAGGGCACAGTGTCACACCAGTGAAACTCATATCTGGTGTAACAGTAGTGTACATTAAAAAAAAAACTAGAAATTTGACTGTGAAATAATAGCAGTCAGTTTCCTTCACACGTGTGCGTTTCAGGGCCTGCCAGGGCACAGTGTCACACCAGTGCAACTAATATCTGGTGTAACAGTAGTGTACATTTACAAAAAACAACACTTTTTTGACTGTGAAATAATAGCAGTCAGTTTCCTTCAAACATGTGCGTTTCAGGGCCTGCCAGGGCACAGTGTCACACCAGGGAAACTCATATCTGGTGTAACAGTAGTGTACATTAAAAAAAAAACTATAAATTTGACTGTGAAATAATAGCAGTCAGTTTCCTTCACACGTGTGCGTTTCAGGGCCTGCCAGGGCACAGTGTCACACCAATGCAATACATACAATACTCAGAGGTGGTCCTTTTAAACTAGTTAGCTTGGCGCCAATACTTTTTACTCTTGAGCGCCACCTGCTGCACAAAACATATTACTCTTTAAACATTCAAAATTTATACAATTTGCAACAAGACACTTGTTGCAAATTGTATAAATTTTGAATGTTTAAAGAGTAATATGTTTTGTGCAGCAGGTGGCTAACTAGTTTAAAAGGACCACCTCTGAGTATTGTATGTATAGCATGATTAAGTGACAACAGTCACGAAACGTTGCTCTATCTTTTGTCAATAAAGATACTTTTTAAGCAAATTGTGCTGTGGACATTTCCATGTTACATATTGTCACAGTGGAATTGGGCAGATTTCCACGGTCGTCACGAGCACAGTATTTTGCCTGGCAGCTGTTCTACATATTGTTGAGGATTGATTAACACTGCCCAAGAACGTGCAGCCGGCATTCTGCAAGACTTTAATTTAAAAATGGATCTTGTTGGCAAGTCTCCTGTGGGAGGTAATATGTTTGCATATTCAGAGGCTGATGCAGTTCGGATAACGACCCTGACTAGGGGGTCTAGAGACTTCCTAAGAGTTAACCCAGTTGATGAACTTACCAAGCAATATGAAAAGTTGCGGTACAGAAATACAGCCTGGGACCTGCATATTACAACTCTTGCTGAATACTATTGTGTTAAGAGGATCCCGAGGGGGTTACAAATGAGCACTTTCCCTACCTTGTTGAAAAATAACAAAGAGTACTGCGACAAGTTTGAGGCAATTATCAACAAGTGCTCGTTTGATTTAATTGTGCATACAGTGGAATCCCTTACTAAGGAAATGGCTAAACAAGAAGTGGAATTGGCTACCGTCAAAGAGGAGCTCTCCGGTCAAATCTCTGAGGAAGATCTGAAAAATCTGATAACACAGACAGATGAAAGAATGGATCGCCTGCAAAAAGAGCTAAAAGAAAGAAAGCGGACAAAATTTGTTCGGGATGAACAAGATTACTCACAAGGCTGGGTCTACAGATGGCGACAGGGTCCCCATGGCAACCGGGGTAAACAGACCAGAGGCAGACACATGACTAATCAGCAGCACAAGAAAGCCGCACGTGATACGGAAGGCGACTCGACGGATGTGACGTCAAGCTCCACGAGTCTGAGCAAAAGCGATACAAGCGGAGAGCAGGGAGAAAGCACCGCAAGAAAGGCACCGGTCAGAAAATCCAACCGGAGGGGTGGAGGACATCAGAGGCATCGACAGTAGTGAATATATCCGGAGTTACGCTGGATGATGGTGAGCTTGCACTCCTCAATAGAGGACTTTCATTTTGCCCAAGCAAACAGACTGACTTTTTTGAAATAAACAAAGATCTGAATAGGTTCTATAGGAACATTAAATTGAGAGCACAATTTGGTGATGCGAGTGCCAGGCATAATACCCCAGGTAAAGACTCTGGGAATTGGACTCACAAAAAGTTGGGTCTATGGAAAAAGAGCAATTATACACCATTAATCCATAACAATAGCGTAAATACGTTTATACAACTTGTGAATTTAGACGTAAATAAATTACAACAGCAGGTTCTCAGAGATGGTAAGAAGGTAAAAAGTAATGTGAGCAATGTTGAGAAGAAAGCATTACAGTCCTTTCAGGGTAAATTGAATAAAGTTATCCTAAAGGGAGCCGATAAGGGAGGCGCAACTGTTGTTATTGATAGACAGTACTACATTGGGGAAATTAGACAACAACTAGATGACCCTGAAACATATAAGAAATTGTCACAAAATCCTGTTCACAGGATACAAAAAGAATTATTGGCCTGCCTGGAGAGGGCAGTAAAGGTTGGGGTGATTGACTTAAAATTGAGAGATTTTTTATACAATAAGACACCAAGAACACCAGTTTTTTATACTATACCAAAGATTCACAAAAACCTTGCTGCTCCTCCAGGCAGGCCAATTATTTCCAGCATAGATTCTGCCTTTTCTAATGTATCTATTTTTATTGACAAATTGTTGCAGCCTGAGGTCGTAAAATGTAGTTCATACATCAAAGACACAGGTGATTTTTTGCAAAAAGTGAGAGAATTGCATTTACCCAGTGACCGTTTTATATTGTATACATTAGATGTTAAAAGCCTCTATACCTGTATAAAGCATGAAACAGGTATGGGGGTGATTAAGAAAATTTTGCATGTGAATGGGGGTTATACCCCACAACAAAATGTTTTCATAGAAGAATTATTGGGCTTGATTCTGCACTGGAATTACTTTATGTTTCAGGATGATTGGTACATTCAGATAAGAGGAACTGCCATGGGGTCCAACGTGGCCCCATCATACGCCAATTTGTTTATGAGCATGATTGAAGAGAATATAGTCTATGAAAATAAATGGTTTAAAGACTATGGAGGAGCCTGGTGGCGCTTCATAGATGATATATTTGGTGTATGGTGGGGCCCCGTGGACTCCCTGGTTCAGTTTGTAACAGACCTGAATTCTTCTGTGAGAAATTTGGAATTTACACTGAATTTAAGTGAGGAGAGCATAATGTTTTTGGACACTAGAGTGTATAAGAAAGGTCTTAAATTGGAATTTGATCTATATTCAAAAGAAACAGATAGGAATACATATATAGAATTTAATAGTTTCCATCCACATCATTTGGTAGAATCCTTACCTAAGAGTCAATTGATGAGAGTCCACCGTATTGTGTCAGAGTCAGATAATCTAAATAAGAGGATTAATGAAATGCAGGAAAAGTTCCGTAATAGAGGTTACCCTCAACATGTATTAGATAAATGTAGTAATAACCTTACCACTAATAAGGATCATAAGGATAATAATAACAGAATGATCTTTACATCACAGTTTAGTGCCCATGGGAGACAAATAGCTAAAATCATTAACAAACATTGGCCTATATTACATAGGTGTAACAATGATATTATTGAATTCAAAGAGAGACCAATTATGGCCTATAAAAGGGTAAAAAATTTGAGGGACTACTTTGTGAAGTCTGATATAGGACCAGCTAAGCAGCTACAGCAGAGCCATTTAACAAAGAAGAATGTAGGATGTTATCCTTGCCTAGGATGCATTAGTTGTAATTCTGTAATAAGGGGCAAAGAGTTTGTCCACCCTAGGAGTGGTAAACGGTATACTATTAGGAATTTTTTCACTTGTGACACTACACATGCAATTTATTTAATTAAGTGTCCGTGTTCCCTCATCTATATTGGAGAGACGGTAAGAAAAGTGAAAGATAGGCTTAGCCAGCACCGCTCCAATATTAGATGTGGGAACAGGGAGGCACCTGTCTCCAATCATTTTTTGGAGAAAGGACACAGTATCAGTCAGCTCCGGTAGCAGGTTATTGATTATGTGGGCCCGCAGAGAATGGGTGGTGACCGTGAGAAAATATTAAAACAAAAAGAAATGCATTGGATTCATAGATTGGGATCATTAGTACCTTATGGCATGAATAGGGATTTCGATTGGTCAGTCTTTTGGTGAAGAATAGGTTTAATTAAATTTAATTCATAATAATGTATAGATATGTAGTGCTGTTATCAGGGTAGGTTATAACTGCTTTAGATATTGTAGGGATAGTATTTTCTTGCTGTAAAAATGTTTAAACTATGTATCTTTAACAAAAAGTGTCTTGTTGCAAATTGTATAAATTTTGAATGTTTAAAGAGTAATATGTTTTGTGCAGCAGGTGGCGCTCAAGAGTAAAAAGTATTGGCGCCAAGCTAACTAGTTTAAAAGGACCACCTCTGAGTATTGTATGTATAGCATGATTAAGTGACAATAGTCACGAAACGTTGCTCTATCTTTTGTCAATAAAGATACTTTTTAAGCAAATTGTGCTGTGGACATTTCCATGTTACATATCTGGTGTAACAGTAGTGTACATTAAAAAAAAAAACTAGAAATTTGACTGTGAAATAATAGCAGTCAGTTTCCTTCACACGTGTGCGTTTCAGGGCCTTCCAGGGCACAGTCTCACACCAGTGCAACTCATATCTGGTGTAACAGTAGTGTACATTAAAAAAAAAAAACTAGAAATTTGACTGTGAAATAATAGCAGTCAGTTTCCTTCACACGTGTGCATTTCAGGGCCTGCCAGGGCACAGTGTCACACCAGTGAAACTCATATCTGGTGTAACAGTAGTGTACATTAAAAAAAAACTAGAAATTTGACTGTGATATAATAGCAGTCAGTTTCCTTCACACGTGTGTTTAAGGGCCTGCCAGGGCACAGTGTCACACCAGTGCAACTAATATCTGGTGTAACAGTAGTGTACATTTACAAAAAACAACACTTTTTTGACTGTGAAATAATAGCAGTCAGTTTCCTTCAAACATGTGCATTTCAGGGCCTGCCAGGGCACAGTGTCACACCAGTGCAACACATATCTGGTGTAACAGTAGTGTACATTAAAAAAAAAAAACTAGAAATTTGACTGTGAAATAATAGCAGTCAGTTTCCTTCACACGTGTGCGTTTCAGGGCCTGCCAGGGCACAGTGTCACACCAGTGCAACTCATATCTGGTGTAACAGTAGTGTACATTAAAAAAAAAACTAGAAATTTGACTGTGAAATAATAGCAGTCAGTTTCCTTCACACGTGTGCGTTTCAGGGCCTGCCAGGGCACAGTGTCACACCAGTGAAACTCATATCTGGTGTAACAGTAGTGTACATTAAAAAAAAACTAGAAATTTGACTGTGAAAAAATAGCAGTCAGTTTCCTTCACACGTGTGTGTTTCAGGGCCTGCCAGGGCACAGTGTCACACCAGTGCAACTCATATCTGGTGTAACAGTAATGTACATTTAACAAAAAGAACACTTTTTTGACTGTGAAATAATAGCAGTCAGTTTCCTGCACACCTGTGCATTTCAGGGCCTGCCAGGGCACAGTGTCACACCAGTGCAACTCATATCTGGTGTAACAGTAGTGTACATTAAAAAAAAAAAACTAGAAATTTGACTGTGAAATAATAGCAGTCAGTTTCCTTCACACGTTTGCGTTTCAGGGCATGCCAGGGCACAGTGTCACACCAGTGCAACTCATATCTGGTGTAACAGTAGTCTACATTTAACAAAAACAACACTTTTTTGACTGTGAAATAATAGCAGTCAGTTTCCTTCACACGTGTGCGTTTCAGGGCCTGCCAAGGCACAGTGTCACACCAGTGCAACTCATATCTGGTGTAACAGTAGTGTACGTTAAAAAAAACTAGAAATTTGACTGTGATTTAATATCAGTCAGTTTCCTTCACGTGTGTGCATTTCAGGGCCTGCCAGGTTACAGTGTCACACCAGTGCAACTCATATCTGATGTAACAGTAGTGTGCATTAAAAAAAAAAAAATAGAAATTTGACTGTGATATAATAGCAGTCAGTTTCCTTCATGCGTGTGCGTTTCAGGGCCTGCCAGGGCACAGTGTCACACCAGTGCAACTCATATCTGGTGTAACAGTAGTGTACTTTAAAAAAAAAACTAGAAATTTGACTGTGAAATAATAGCAGTCAGTTTCCTTCACACGTGTGCGTTTCAGGGCCTGCCAGGGCACAGTGTCACACCAGTGAAACTCATATCTGGTGTAACAGTAGTGTACATTAAAAAAAAAAACTAGAAATTTGACTGTGAAATAATAGCAGTCAGTTTCCTTCACACGTGTGTGTTTCAGGGCCTGCCAGGGCACAGTGTCACACCAGTGCAACTCATATCTGGTATAACAGTAGTGTACATTAAAAAAAAACTAGAAATTTGACTGTGAAATAATAGCAGTCAGTTTCCTTCACACGTATGCGTTTCAGGGCCTGCCAGGGCACAGTGTCACACCAGTGCAACTCATATCTGGTGTAACAGTAGTGTACATTAAAAAAAAACTAGAAATTTGACTGTGAAATAATAGCAGTCAGTTTCCTTCACACCTGTGCATTTCAGGGCCTGCCAGGGCACAGTGTCACACCAGTGCAACTCATATCTTGTGTAACAGTAGTGTACATTAAAAAAAAAAAAAACTAGAAATTTGACTGTGAAATAATAGCAGTCAGTTTACTTCACACGTGTGCGTTTCAGGGCCTGCCAGGGCACAGTGTCACACCAGTGCAACTCATATCTGGTGTAACAGTAGTGTACATTAAAAAAAAAATAGACATTTGACTGTGAAATAATAGCAGTCAGTTTCCTTCACACATGTGCATTTCAGGGCCTGCCAGGACACAGTGTCACACCAGTGCAACTCATATCTAGTGTAACAGTAGTGTACATAAAAAAAAAAAAAATACAATTTTGACTGTAATAGATTGAATAGCAGTTAGTTGTCTGCAAGCGTGTGTGTCAGGCCTACAGCGTCTACTCGGCCAACTTCTGCCAGTTCACAGTGCCATTCATATCTGTTGTCACATTAGCTTGCATGCATAGTACCACTAATCGAAAATAAAAATGACAGGCAGAGGCAGGCCACCCCGCAGGGGCCGTCATGGTCGTGGTGCTGTGATTCCCTTTGGCCCTAGAATAATGCCCAGTGTTCAGAGGCCACGTACCCTGAACTCGAAAAGTTCTGAGGACATAGTTGACTGGCTAACACAGGACACCCAATCTTCTACCGCTTCCGCTCGGAACCTTGACGCACCATCCTCCTCCAGCTTAGCTTCGGGCTCCTCTCAAGTTACCACTCGCCCACCTGCCACCACCACCAACACTAGCACCACAGCCGCTTCACTTGATCTGTCAGAGGAGTTATTTACACATCAGTTGGAAGAAATGAGTGATAGTGATGCGCAACCATTCTTGACAGAGGATGTAGATAACAGGGATATGTCTCAGTCAGGCAGCATTACACACATAGACGTACGGCGTGATGATGATGATGTTGTACCCGCTGCTGCTTCCTTTGCTGAGTTGTCAGATACAAGTGAAGCGGTTGATGATGACGATGTGTCTGTGGATGTCACGTGGGTGCCCGCTAGAAGAGAAGAAGAACAAGGGGAAAAGTTCAGATGGGGAGACAGAGAGGAGGAGGAGACAAGGTGGAAGCAGTGGGAGGTTGTTGCAAGGAGCTAGTGGCACAGTCAGACAGCATGCATCGGCACCCGGGGTCAGCCAGACAGCACGCCAATCAACGCATGCTGTTGCCACCACCAGAATGCCGTCATTGCAGAGCTCAGCAATGTGGCATTTTTTTGTGTGTCTGTCTCTGACAACAGCGATGCCATTTGCAACCTGTGCCAAAAGAAACTGAGTCGTGGGAAGTCCAACACCCACCTAGGTACAACTGCTTTGCGACGACACATGATCACACATCACAAATGCCTATGGGATCAACACATGAGTACAAGCAGCACACAAACTCAAAGCCGCCATCCTCCTCCTGGTCCAGCATCTTCAGCCACGTCAACCACTGCTGTCCTCCTTGCCCCCTCTCAACCATCCGCCACTCCGTCTCTTGTCTTGAGCAGTTCCTGCTCATCTGCCCACAGTCAGGTGTCTTTCAAGGACATGTTTGAGCGTAAGAAGCCAATGTCACAAAGTCACCCCCTTGCCCGGCATCTGACAGCTGGCTTGTCTGAACTCTTAGCCCACCAGCTTTTACCATACAAGCTGGTGGAGTCTGAGGCGTTCCAAAAATTTGTACCTATTGGGACACCTCAATGGAAGGTACCCGGCCGAAATTTCTTTGCACAAAAGGCAATCCCCAACCTGTACTCGATTGTGCAAAAGGAAGTAATGGCATGTCGGGCACACAGTGTTGGGGCAAGGTTCCATCTGACCACTGATACCTGGTCTGCAAAGCATGGTCAGGGCAGGTATAGCACCTACACTGCGCATTGGGTAAACCTGCTGACGGCTGCCAAGCATGGAATGCGTGGCTCTGCAGAGGAGTTGGTGACACCACCACGACTTGCAGGCAGGCCTGCTGCCACCTCCTCTACTCCTCCTACTCCATCCTCTTCAATAACCTCCTTGACTGAGTCCTCTTCTGCTGCTGCGTCTTGCTCCACATAAACGGCACCCCCCCAGCTCCCCAGGTACTATTCCACATCCCGGATACGGCAGTGTCAAGCCGTCTTGGGGTTGACTTGCCTGAAAGCAGAGAGTCACACCGGACCAGCACTCCTGTCCGCCCTGAATGCACAGGTGGATCAGTGGCTGATTCCGCATCAACTGGAGATCAGCAAAGTGGTTTGTGACAACGGAAGAAATTTGTTGGCGGCATTGAATTTGGGCAAGTTGACACATGTGCCGTGCATGGCACATGTGTGTAATCTGATCGTACAACGCTTTGTGCATAAGAACCCAGGCTTACAGGACGTCCTGAAGCAGGCCAGGAAGGTGTGTGGCCATTTCAGGCATTCCTACATGGCCATGGCGCACTTTTCAGATATCCAGCGGCGAAACAACATGCCAGTGAGGCACTTGATTTGCGACAGCCCGACACATTGGAATTCAACACTCCTAATGTTCGACCGCCTGCTCCAACAAGAAAAAGCCATTAACGACTATTTGTATGAACAGCCTCTGTGGAGCTGGGAATTTTTTTTGCCACATTACTGGACGCTCATGCGCAATGCCTGTAGGCTCATGCGTCCTTTTGAGGAGGTGACAAACCTAGTCAGTTGCACCGAAGTCACCATCAACAACATCATACCATTTGTTTTCTTCCTGGAGCGTGCCCTGCGAAGAATGCTGGATCAGGCCATAGATGAGCGTGAAGAGGAAGAGTTGTGGTCACCATCACCATCAGAAACAGCTTTATCAGCATTGCTTGCTGGACCTACGGCAACGCTGGAAGAGGATTGTGAGGAAGAGGAGTCAGAGGAGGAATGTGGCTTTGAGGAGGAGGAGGAATACCAACCACAACAGGCATCCCAGGGTGCTCATTGTCACCTATCTGGTACCCATGGTGTTGTATGTGGCTGGGGGGAAGAACATACCTTCAGTGAGATCACTGAGTATGAGGAACGGGACATGAGTAGCTCGGCATCCAACCTTGTGCAAATGGGGTATTTCATGCTGTCGTGCCTGTTGAGGGACCCTTGTATAAAAAGGCTGAAGGAGAACGACATGTACTGGGTGTCCACGCTACTAGACCCCCGGTATAAGCAGAAAGTGCCTGAAATGTTACCGAATTACCGCAAGTCAGGAAGGATGCAGCAGTTCCAAAAAATTAAAAAGTATGCTTTACACAGCGTATAAGGGTGATGTCACATCACAACGAGAATCTAACAGGGGAAGAGGTGAAAGTAATCCTCCTCCTCCCACGACCACGCCGGCAAGGACAGGATGCTTTACAGACGTGTTGTTGATGGAGGACATGCAGAGCTTTTTAAGTCCTACGGATCACCACAGCCCTTCGGGGTCCACCCTCAGAGAACGACTCGACCGACAGGTAGCAGTCTACCTCGCCTTAACTGCAGATATCGACACTCTTAGGAGCGATGATCCCCTTGACTACTGGGTGTGCAGGCTTGAACTGTGGCCTGAGCTATCCCAATTTGCTATAGAACTTCTGGCCTGCCCCGCTTCAAGTGTCCTGTCAGAAAGGACCTTCAGTGCAGCAGGAGGTATTGTCACTGAGAAGAGAAGTCGCCTAGGTCAAAAAAGTCTAGATTACCTCACCTTTATTAAGATGAATGAGGGATGGATCCCGAAGGGACTGACAGTGGGCGATACATTCGACTAAAAAAGGCCTGATGAGATGAGCTGCCTTGGGCTAAAAATGGTCCACACGCTGCTGTATTTTATCTCTGAATGCCGGATGACTTGCGTGACTTATCCGCCACCAACTAGGGTTCAAGCCGTAATGTTTTAGGGCACTTTCTGCCTGGGAAACAAGCATCAATTTTTCTGGCGGCTGCAACAATACCTAATTTTTCAGGCATGTGTACATGCCTAATTTTTCTGGCCTCTGGTGCTGCACCGTGGCTTCAAAAACCAAACCAATAAAAAGGCACATAACAGGGATTAAACTGATAGGAATAGTACTACTTATCACAAATAAAATGATTAGCATGTTGAAGCAAGCGAACAATAGTAGACAAATCAGAATCCAATTCTTGTTGCGCCAAATTTTCCAACCAAAAAGTTGATGCAGCTTCAAAATCAGCCAAAGAAATTGCAGGCCTGAGAAGATGACTCGAATATAAATAGGCTTTCCTTAGATAAGATTCAAGTTTCCTATCTAAAGGATCTTTAAAAGAAGTACTATCTTCCATAGGAATAGTAGTACGTTTAGCAAGAGTAGAGATAGCCTCATGAACTTTGGGGATCTTTTCCCAAAACTCCAATGTAACTGCTGGCAAAGGATACAATTTTTTAAACCTTGAAGAAGGAATAAAAGAAGTACCAGGCCTATTCCATTCCTTAGAAATCATATCAGAAATAACATCAGGAACTGGAAAAACTTCTGGAGTAACCACGGGAGGTTTATAAACAGAATTTAAACATTTACTAGTTTTAATATCAAGAGGACTAGTTTCCTCAATATCCAATGTAATCAACACTTCTTTTAACAAAGAACGAATATACTCCATTTTAAATAAATAAGTAGATTTGTCAATGTCAATAAATGAGGAAGGATCTTCTGAATCAGATAGATCCTCATCAGAGGAAGATAATTCAGTATGTTGTCGTTCATTTGAAATTTCATCAACTTTATAAGAAGTTTTAAAAGACCTTTTACCTTTATTAGAAGGCGGGATGACAGACAAAGCCTTCTGAATAGAATCAGCAGTAAACTCTTTTAAATTTGCAGGTATATCTTGTACATTAGATGTTGAAGGAACAGCAACAAACAATGTACTATTACTGATAGACACATTATCTGCATGTAAAAGTTTATCATGACAACTATTACAAACCACAGCTGGGGATATAATCTTAAATAAATGCACTTAGCTTTGGAAGAACTGTTATCATGCAGCAGGGTTCCAACAGTGATTTATGAGACAGGATCAGATTGAGAAATCTTGCAAATGTAAGAGAAAAAAACAACATATAAAGCAAAATGATCAATTTCCTTATATGGCAGTTTCAGGAATGGGGAAAAAAAACATGCAAACAGCATAGCCCTCTGATAGAGAAAAAAGGCAAGAAGCACATAGGAATGGGGTTTTAAATAATGAAAATATTTAGCGCCAAGTATTACGCACAACACAAACAGAAAAAAAATGTTGGCGCTAACAACATCCGGAAATGACACACTCATGTCATTGAAGACGCAACTTTGTGAAAGGACTCAGTGTCAACTAAGACGCCAGAAGTGACCAATCTGCGTCATCGAACGTAACTTCGTGCCAAAAAATCAATTTAAAATGACAGTCAATTGAAAAAAGACTATACCCCAGGTAAGAAATACATTTTTCCTAAAAAATGCATTTCCCAGATATGAAACTGACAGTCTGCAAAAGGAAATATACTGAAAACCTGAATCATAGCAAATATAAGTACAATACATATATTTAGAACTTTATATAAATACATAACGTGCCAAACCATAGCTGAGAGTGTCTTAAGTAATGAAAACATACTTACCAAAAGACACCCATCTACATATAGCAGATAGCCAAACCAGTACTGAGACAGTTATCAGTAGAGGTAATTGAATATGAGAGTATATCGTCGATCTGAAAAGGGAGGTAGGAGATGAATCTCTACGACCGATAACAGAGAAACTTTGAAATAGATCTCCCGTGAGGAAAACCATTGCATTCAATAGGTGAGACTCCCTTCACATCCCTCTGATATTCACTGTACTCTGAGAGGAAGCGGGCTTCAAAATGCTGAGAAGCACATATCAACATAGAAATCTTAGCACAAACTTACTTCATCACCTCCATAGGAAGCAAAGTTTGTAAAACTGAATTGTGGGTGTGGTGAGGGGTGTTTTTATAGGCATTTTGAGGTTTGGGAAACTTTGCCCCTCCTGGTAGGATTGTATATCCCATAGTTCACTAGCTCATGGACTCTTGCCAATTACATGAAAGAAAAAGGAATTATCTATCTTTTTAAACAATGGCATTTTTGGTGTTTACAATCCCTTTAATAGGCCTAGAGATTTTTGGTCGACCAATTTTCCCAGAAACATACGCAGGGATACTTTAAAGCAGTGTTTCTCAACCCCAGTCCTCAAATACCCCCAACAGACCAGATTTTCATTATAGCTGAACTAGAGCACAGGTGAAGCAATCAGGTGATGAGTGAGAGCAGGTTTTTAACCATGGTTAAAGGGATAGTAAACACCAAAAATGTTATTGTTTAAAAAGATAGATAATCCCTTTATTTACCATTCCCCAGTTTTGCATAATCAACACTGTTATATAAATATACTTTTTACCTCTGTAATGACCTTGTATCTAAGCTTCTGCTGACTGCCTCCTTATCTCAGATCTTTTGACAGACTTGCACTTCAGGCAATTAGTGCTGACTCTTAAATAACTTCACGTGCATGAGCACAATGTTATCTATATGAAACACATGGACTAACGCCCTCTAGCTGTGAAAAACTTTCAAATGCAGAGGCGGCCTTCAAGGGCTTAGAAATTAGCATATGAGCCTAACTAGGTTTAGCTTTCAACTAAGAATAACAAGAGAACAAAGCAAATTTGATTATAATAGTAAATTAGAAAGTTGTTTAAAATTATATCTCCTATCTGAATCATGAAAGTTTAATTTAGACTTTACTATCCCTTTAAACCCTTAGGCCTCGCTTCCATTGAGTCGTTAAAAATGGAGCCGTAAGCTACCGAAGCGGCCGACAGCTAAAAGTAATTTACGGCTGCATTTTAGTACCAGGTTTCCATTGAAAAGATTAGCGTGTTGCGCGCAGTCGCTCTTTTCGTGTAGCTGTAAGTTAACGTTGTGTTAACGCTTCCATCTAACGTCGGATTTCTTGAAAATCAATTAGTTGCTAAGGTAACCCGACTTTACGCTATAGAATTTACGTTTAACGTCCGTGCTTCTTACCTGTGATCGCCTCTCAAGAAAAATAAAAAACACTTATCCATATTTTTAATAATCAAATACTATTTTCTAATATAATTATATTTAACACTTCATAAATATAAGTAATATTTATTGCTGCCCTAGGCATAGGTCTAGTTTGCATTCTGTATATATGTTCTTGCATATATTATTATATTTAAATATATATTGATATTTCTATTAGAATATAAGTTCAACTATTTCTATACATGAGACAACAATAAATATTACTTATAACAATTTATTTCTACATTAAAACACTTGCATTATTTGCAAGTTTTATAATTTAAATAGAAAATAGGTCTCAGAAAGCACAATTTTCCTCTTTTACACCTAGTTGAGCTGGGGGTAATATTTCTCAATGTATCGACAGCCTCCGACAATGAATTAACGGTTAGCGCTTTCATTGGAAACCTGGTATAATTTATCGATTAACGGCTTCTATTACTTTCTATGGGACGCGAAGATCTTTTCGGCAGCCGAAGTCCGGCTGCCGATATTGAGGTATAACGCGCCATTGGAAACAGTCGATAAACGATATTGCTTCCGACAGCATATTTATCGGTTTGCGAGTGCACGCAAACTGAATTACGACTCAATGGAAGCGAGGCCTTGATCTGGCACAGGATAAAAATGTGAGTAGCCCCAATCACCAGAAGTAAATTTGAATTTAAAAGTATCTTAAAATTGCACGCTCTATTTGAATCATGCATGTTTTATTTTGACTTTTGTATCCATTCAATTGGTGTAGCTAAAGATAAATACTTTCAAATAGATTTATTTTTTTGACCTCGTATCCCATATGTCTAGGTTTCCAAGTAATGTAGAGCAAATATTGGCCAAATACTACAAAGATAGAATTATTGGTTTAACTTTCAAATTTGTTATGGTCGGACTGTAAGCTAAATAGCGGTTACTCAGTTTAAATCTGCTACACAAAATGATATATTTACAAAAGCTAGAACCAAAGGGTATTTACTTAGAGAAATGTGACATGTTTCATTTAATCCTTTCATCACCAAGGGCAGAACATAAAATTAACGGATAAAACAAAAAAATAAACACTTTATTAAGATTACATTATAAAAAATAAACTTAATTAAAATAAAAGGGCTCAAGACAAGCTTTTGTTAACAATGTCATTGTTGACATGTGATCACTCTGACTGGTTATATTGCTGTACATTGCTACTTGAAGAAGTTTCCGGTTCTAAAATAAAACTTTTTAGTGTTAAACTCTATATTGGATTGTTGAATATTGTATAAACCTTTTTTCTCTGCTGAACCAGTTTAGCATTGCAGAGAAGCCTCACACATATGCAGAGGGGCATATTTATCAATGTGCGAGCGGACATGATATGAAGTAGCGTATCATGTCCGCTCCACATCGATAAATGCCGACAGCATACGCTGTCTGCATTTATCATTGCACCAGCAGTTCTTGAACCCTGCAGATTCGCGGCCAATAGGGCGTATTCGATCGGGTCGATTTCTGTTGGCCACCACAGAGCAGGCGGACAAGTTATGGAGCAGCGGTCTTTTGAAGGCTCGCCGGAAACAAGGGGCCTCAAGCTCCATACGAAGCTTGATAAATATGCCCCAGAGTGTGAACCTTCCCTGTATACGCTAGAAGTAAGCTTTTTGCTCACATCTGGGTGCACTCATATTATAAGTTGAAAGTAAACTGTTTTTGCTCCAGTGCTAACCTGACAAGTGCAAAAAGCTGAAGTTATAATTTCGCGTTCGCATTCACGTATTCCCCCATAGAAGTCAATGTAGAAAAAACACCCCACCCTCGCGCAAACCTGATCGCATATTCTCATTTGCACTAACCCAACATAAAAATATGAATATTTCTCCAACATTGGTGTGTCCGGTCCACGGCGTCATCCTTACTTGTGGGATATTCTCTTCCCCAACAGGAAATGGCAAAGAGTCCCAGCAAAGCTGGTCACATGATCCCTCCTAGGCTCCGCCCACCCCAGTCATTCTCTTTGCCGTTGCACAGGCAACATCTCCACGGAGATGGTTAAGAGTTTTTTGGTGTTTAAATGTAGTTTTATTCTTCTATCAAGTGTTTGTTATTTTAAAATAGTGCTGGTATGTACTATTTACTCTGAAACAGAAAAGGATGAAGATTTCTGTTTGTAAGAGGAAGATGATTTTAGCAGACAGTAACTAAAATCGATTGCTGTTTCCACACAGGACTGTTGAGATGAAGTAACTTCAGTTGGGGGAAACAGTTAGCAGTCTTTTCTGCTTAAGGTATGACTAGCCATATTTCTAACAAGACCATGTAATGCTGGAAGGCTGTCATTTCCCCTCATGAGGACCGGTAAGCCATTTTCTTAGTTAAACATAAAAGAATAAAGGGCTTCAAAAAGGGCTTAAAAACTGGTAGACATTTTTCTGGGCTAAAACAATTGCTTTACTAGGCATATTATGCAGATTCTAACTAATTATTGGTATTATAATCTTGGGGAACGTTTAGAAAAACGGCAGGCACTGTGTTGGACACCTTTTTCAGATGGGGGCCTTTCTAGTTATAGACAGAGCCTCATTCTGGGACTGTATAGGGGTTAAATGTAAAAACGGCTCCGGTTCCGTTAATTTAAGGGTTAAAGCTCTGAAATTTGGTGTGCAATACTTTTAATGCTTTAAGACACTGTGGTGAAATTTTGGTGAATTTTGAACAATTCCTTCATACTTTTTCACATATTCAGTAATAAAGTGTTTTCAGTTTGAAATTTAAAGTGACAGTAACGGTTTTATTTTAAAACGTTTTTTGTGCTTTGTTGACAAGTTTAAGCCTGTTTAACATGTCTGTACCATCAGATAAGCTATGTTCTATATGTATGAAAGCCAATGTGTCTCCCCATTTAAATTTATGCGATAATTGTGCCATAGTGTCCAAACAAAGTAAGGACAGTAATGCAACAGATAATGATATTGCCCAAGATGATTCCTCAAATGAGGGGAGTAAACATGATACTACATCATCCCCTACTGTGTCTACACCAGTTATGCCCACACAGGAGGCCCCTAGTACATCTAGTGGGCCAATACTTATTACCATGCAACAATTAACGGCTGTAATGGATAACTCCATAGCAAATCTTTTATCCAAAATGCCTACTTATCAGAGAAAGCACTGAAGATCAAGAGGACGCTGATGATAACTGTTCTGACATACCCTCACACCAATCTCAAGGGGCCATGAGGGAGGTTTTGTCTGATGGAGAAATTTCAGATTCAGGAAAAATTTCTCATCAAGCTGAACCTGATGTTGTGACATTTAAATTTAAATTAGAACATCTCCGCGCACTGCTTAAGGAGGTGTTATCTACTCTGGATGATTGTGACAATTTGGTCATTCCAGAGAAATTATGTAAGATGGACAAGTTCCTAGAGGTTCCGGTGCCCCCCAACGCTTTTCCTATACCCAAGCGGGTGGCGGACATAGTAAATAAAGAGTGGGAAAGGCCCGGCATACCTTTTGTTCCCCCCCCTATATTTAAGAAATTATTTCCTATAGTCGACCCCAGAAAGGACTTATGGCAGACAGTCCCCAAGGTCGAGGGGGCGGTTTCTACTCTAAACAAACGCACTACTATTCCTATCGAAGATAGTTGTGCTTTCAAAGATCCTATGGATAAGAAATTAGAGGGTTTGCTTAAAAAGATTTTTGTACAGCAAGGTTACCTTCTACAACCAATTTCATGCATTGTTCCTGTCACTACGGCAGCGTGTTTCTGGTTCGAGGAACTAGAAAAATCGCTCAGTAAAGAATCTTCGTATGAGGAGGTTATGGACAGAGTTCAAGCACTTAAATTGGCTAACTCTTTTGTTTTAGATGCCGCTTTGCAATTAGCTAGATTAGCGGCGAAAAATTCAGGGTTTGCTGTCGTGGCGCGCAGAGTGCTTTGGCTAAAGTCTTGGTCAGCGGATGTGTCTTCCAAGACAAAATTGCTTAACATTCCTTTCAAAGGTAAAACATTATTTGGACCTGATTTGAAAGAGATTATTTCAGACATCACTGGGGGAAAGGGCCACGCCCTCCCACAGGATAGGTCTTTTAAGGCTAATAATAAGCCTAATTTTCGTCCCTTTCGCAGAAACGGACCAGTCTCTAATTCTGTATCCTCTAAGCAAGAGGGTAATACTTCACAACCCAAACCAGCCTGAAAACCAATGCAAGGCTGGAACAAGGGTAAGCAGGCCAAGAAGCCTACCACTGCTACCAAAACAGCATGAAGGGATAGCCCCCGATCCGGGACCGGATCTAGTGGGGGGCAGACTTTCTCTCTTTGCTCAGGCTTGGGCAAGAGATGTTCAGGATCCTTGGGCGCTAGAAATAGTTTCTCAAGGTTATCTCCTGGAATTCAAGGAACTACCCCCAAGGGGAAGGTTCCACAGGTCTCAATTATCTTCAAACCAAATAAAGAGACAGGCATTCTTACATTGTATAGAAGACCTGTTAAAGATGGGAGTGATACATCCAGTTCCAATAAGAGAACAAGGAATGGGATTTTATTCCAATCTGTTCATAGTTCCCAAAAAAGAGGGAACATTCAGACCAATTTTGGATCTAAAGATCCTAAACAAATTTCTCAGGGTACCATCGTTCAAAATGGAAACTATTCGAATGATCCTACCTACTATCCAGGAAAATCAATTTATGACTACCGTGGATTTAAAGGATGCGTACCTACATATTCCTATCCACAAGGAACATCATCAGTTCCTAAGGTTCGCTTTTCTGGACAAGCATTACCAGTTTGTGGCACTTCCATTTGGATTAGCCACTGCTCCAAGGATTTTCACAAAGGTACTAGGGTCCCTTCTAGCGGTTCTAAGACCAAGGAGCATTGCAGTAGTACCTTACTTGGACGACATCCTGATTCAAGCGTCGTCCCTGTCAAAAGCAAAGGCTCATACGGACATCGTCCTAGCCTTTCTCAGATCTCACGGATGGAAGGTGAACAAAGAAAAAAGTTCTCTGTCCCCGTCAACAAGAGTTCCCTTCTTGGGAACAATAATAGATTCCTTAGAAATGAGGATTTTTCTGACAGAGGTCAGAAAATCAAAACTTCTAAGCTCTTGTCAAGTACTTCATTCTGTTCCTCGTCCTTCCATAGCGCAGTGCATGGAAGTAATAGGATTGATGGTTGCAACAATGGACATAGTTCCTTTTGCACGAATTCATCTAAGACCATTACAACTGTGCATGCTCAGACAGTGGAATGGGGATTATACAGACTTGTCTCCGACGATTCAAGTAGATCAAAAGACCAGAAATTCACTCCGTTGGTGGCTGACCCTGGACAATCTGTCACAGGGAATGAGCTTCCGCAGACCAGAGTGGGTCATTGTCACGACCGACGCCAGCCTAGTGGGCTGGGGCGCGGTCTGGGAATCCCTGAAAGCTCAGGGTCTATGGTCTTGGGAAGAGTCTCTTCTCCCGATAAACATTCTGGAACTGAGAGCGATATTCAATGCTCTCAGAGCTTGGCCTCAACTAGCAAAGGCCAAATTCATAAGGTTTCAGTCAGACAACATGACGACCGTTGCATATATCAATCATCAGAGGGGAACAAGGACTTCCCTGGCGATGAAAGAAGTGACCAAGATAATTCAATGGGCGGAGGATCACTCCTGCCACTTGTCTGCGATCCACATCCCAGGAGTGGAAAATTGGGAAGCGGATTTTCTGAGTCGTCAGACATTCCATCCGGGGGAGTGGGAACTCCATCCGGAAATCTTTGCCCAAATAACTCAATTATGGGGCATTCCAGACATGGATCTGATGGCATCTCGTCAGAACTTCAAGGTTCCTTGCTACGGGTCCAGATCCAGGGATCCCAAGGCGACCCTAGTAGATGCACTAGTAGCACCTTGGACCTTCAACCTAGCTTATGTATTCCCACCGTTTCCTCTCATCCCCAGGCTGGTAGCCAGGATCAATCAGGAGAGGGCCTCTGTGATCTTGATAGCTCCTGCGTGGCCACGCAGGACTTGGTATGCAGACCTGGTGAATATGTCATCGGCTCCACCATGGAAGCTACCTTTGAGACAGGACCTTCTTGTTCAGGGTCCATTCGAACATCCGAATCTGGTTTCCCTCCAACTGACGGCTTGGAGATTGAACGCTTGATTTTATCAAAGCGTGGGTTTTCAGATTCTGTAATAGATACTCTGATTCAGGCTAGAAAGCCTGTAACTAGAAAAATTTACCATAAAATATGGAAAAAATATATCTGTTGGTGTGAATCTAAAGGATTCCCATGGAACAAGATAAAAATTCCTAAGATTCTATCCTTTCTACAAGAAGGTTTGGAGAAAGGATTATCTGCAAGTTCTCTGAAGGGACAGATCTCTGCTTTATCTGTTTTACTTCACAAAAGACTGGCAGCTGTGCCAGATGTTCAAGCATTTGTTCAGGCTCTGGTTAGGATCAAGCCTGTTTACAGACCTTTGACTCCTCCCTGGAGTCTAAATCTAGTTCTTTCAGTTCTTCAAGGGGTTCCGTTTGAACCCTTACATTCCGTAGATATTAAGTTATTATCTTGGAAAGTTTTGTTTTTGGTTGCAATTTCTTCTGCTAGAAGAGTTTCAGAGTTATCTGCTCTGCAGTGTTCTCCGCCCTATCTGGTGTTCCATGCAGATAAGGTGGTTTTGCGTACTAAGCCTGGTTTTCTTCCGAAAGTTGTTTCCAACAAAAATATTAACCAGGAGATAGTACCTTCTTTGTGTCCGAATCCAGTTTCAAAGAAGGAACGTTTGTTACACAATTTGGACGTAGTCCGTGCTCTAAAATTCTATTTAGAGGCTACTAAAGATTTCAGACAAACATCTTCCTTGTTTGTTGTTTATTCTGGTAAAAGGAGAGGTCAAAAAGCGACTTCTACCTCTCTTTCCTTTTGGCTTAAAAGCATTATCCGATTGTCTTATGAGACTGCCGGATGGCAGCCTCCTGAAAGAATCACAGCTCACTCCACTAGGGCTGTGGCTTCCACATGGGCCTTCAAGAACGAGGCTTCTGTTGACCAGATATGTAAGGCAGCGACTTGGTCTTCACTGCACACTTTTGCCAAATTTTACAAATTTGATACTTTTTCTTCTTCGGAGGCTATTTTTGGGAGAAAGGTTTTGCAAGCCGTGGTGCCTTCCATTTAGGTGACCTGATTTGCTCCCTCCCTTCATCCGTGTCCTAAAGCTTTGGTATTGGTTCCCACAAGTAAGGATGACGCCGTGGACTGGACACACCAATGTTGGAGAAAACAGAATTTATGCTTACCTGATAAATTACTTTCTCCAACGGTGTGTCCGGTCCACGGCCTGCCCTGGTTTTTTAATCAGGTCTGATGAATTATTTTCTCTAACTACAGTCACCACGGTATCATATGGTTTCTCCTATATATATTTCCTCCTGTCCGTCGGTCGAATGACTGGGGTGGGCGGAGCCTAGGAGGGATCATGTGACCAGCTTTGCTGGGACTCTCTGCCATTTCCTGTTGGGGAAGAGAATATCCCACAAGTAAGGATGACGCCGTGGACCGGACACACCGTTGGAGAAAGTAATTTATCAGGTAAGCATAAATTCTGTTTTCATATTCCAATGCACTGTGAATAATAGAATATTCTCTACTTAACTGCAAACGGCTTCAAAGCACTTATATATATTTTTCTATATGTTGTATACATATGTAATTATGTATATATAAAACTAAGAGAGAAAAATTAGGCCATCTATTAATACCCTAAATATAGAAGGGATAACACAGCACACAAAATAAGTGAAAAAAATCAGTTTTAATAAACTATTAAATACATCGAAAAGGCATTCCCCATTTACTCCTTATAACACTGCATAGGGCAAACGTATCACAAACAAACATATATGTACATATATACATTTGAGGTTCCCCTGTATAGATTTTTATATATATGTATATATATGTTTGTTTGTGATACGTTTGCCCTATGCAGTGCTACAAGGCGTAAATGGGCGAATGCCTTTTGGATGTATTTAATAGTTTATTAAAACTGTTTTTTTCACTTGTGTCCTGTGTTTTTCCTTTCTATATTTAGGGTATTAATAGATGCCCTAATTTTTCACTCTTAGTTTTATATATATTTTACAATATAAGGGAAGCACCGATAAGTAATTTATAGCGGTATTAACTACTCTCTCTATTTTTCTATATAAAATATGTATTTATGTATTTATATGTGTATTTATGTCCATTTTTAATATATATATATATATATATATATATATATATATATATATATATATATATATATATATATATATATATATATATAAAAACAAAGAAAATTTCCTTATAAGTTGCTCCCAGACCAAAATTGTCCACTATTTAAGGCTCAACACAGACACATGAGTCAAAGTAAAGCGAATTGATCATACCTTTATTGTGGCATGTCGGACAAACACTCGGCAAATACTAGCGGTGTGACTACCAGGAGACACAGGTGTGTGGAGTGTGACGTCATCTGATGCGTTTCACGCCCTTCTGGCGCTTTGTCAAAGATGTGGAGGTGTGTGTGATTAGCATACTTTTAAATGGTTATCTGAAAAACTCCTCCCTTGATGTGATGTCATAGTAGCAAATTGTGTTTTCAAAATTGTTGATACATATAAGTGATAAAGTGTGTTGAAAAGTGTTAATGAGTGTATATTTTTATTGGTGCACGTTGCGTGTATTAGATTAAAGTGAGTTACTATTTGAAAGTTTATTTTAAAAGCAATAACTTATGGTGCTATGCGGCTCTTAAATGTTTATAGCCAATAACAAAGAACTGAAGAATTCCTATAGCTACATTATAATGTATTCGTTCTGCTGGAATTTCACTGCAAAAATACTTTTTGGTTACTATTGTAATACATTAATATGTGTGGTTGTTCTTTTATTTCTAGAAGTTCTGATACTTTTTCTATATAGGCTTTCAGACCTTTTCGGTTTTTGGTTTGTCTGAGATCTTATCAGTCTTATGATTAACCCCTTCATCACTATTTAGAATTATTACGTTATGTATATTTCTACTTTATAAAAGTTTGTCTTGTTACTTCGCAGGGTTAACTAGGTGTATTGGAGCCGATAGTTCATATCAACACTAAAATATTACAGTACTAAAAGTTGTATACTTAGTGTGAATAGACAGTTTTTAAACTTTACACCTGATTAGTAAATTATCGGTTTAGATTGTTATATATCGTTCTTTAATATTGAATCCATTTTGATATTTGTTTCACTACATGGGTATAAAAACCTGAATAATGTTCTTTAGAATTGGTAATGGTATTTTTATATATTGAGACTTTCAAGGCATAGACACAGGAAAAATGTGAAGTGGATAGGGCGGATATTTAGGGAATAAACAAATATTCTTCAAATAGTTTAATACTACTACAATTGTCTGTTCTTTGATTTTTGATTATTATTTGATTTTTATATTGATGTTTTAATTCCCTTGATACAGATCTAGATCCCATCTGGAGTTTATTCCTTTTGGCTCTTTAGTTGCTAGTTTAAATATCCATTTTGCCTCTCTATCCAATAGTTTCCTAAATCTATCTCCTCCTCTCTTATTGGCTGGAATAAAGTCAATAGCTTGGAATTTAAAGGCTGTTTTGCTTTCTTCAGTGGTTATTCAATGATTGGCATAGTGTTTAGCTACTGGTGTTTTGGGTGGATCCTTTTCTAATGATGTCAAGTGCTCACGTATTCTGTCCTTCAGAAAACGACTGGTACAGCCTGTGTATTGTTGTCTACAAATTTGGCAAGTTATTTAATACACCACATATTTTGAACAACAATCTAGTCTATATTTGATATTGTAGATGCTATTATTTGCTGAGGATGTGAAAGTATTTGCAAGATGACAGTGTTCGCATACATTGCAAGGGTGCTTACCACACTTGAAAAAACCTTTTTTAGAAAGCCATGTTTCTTTAGACTTTATAGTGGAATTGTTGTAAACATATTGGATAACTTTACTTCCAATTGTTGGCACTTTCCTGGATACAAATTTAGATCCCATTTCCTAGGCATTTATATAGTTTTTCATCTAGTCTAAGAATTTTTAAATTGTTATTGACTATATTTTTGATCTGATTAAATTGTTTACTGTATTGTGTAACACAGAGTATGGTGTCACTTTTCCAATTTGTGGATGCTTTAGATGCTTTATCAGTTTTATTAATTAGGTCTTTTCTCTTTATTTTTGCTATTTCAGCTCTAGCTTTCATGAGTTTGTTGATCTAGATAGTCACTATCATTGGTACATATCCTCCTAATTCTTTTTAGTTGTCCCTTAGGTATGGATTTAGTCTTATGGGCTGATTCATGCATGAATCAGCCCTCAAAATTGTGTTTCCAGAAATGTATTTTCTGTACAACTCAGTAACTATTTTTTTCTCTTTTACCTTTAACTGGATATCTAAATAATTTGCTTTGTATTTATCAACTTGAAAGGTAAAACTTAAGTTTAAATCGTTAGTATTTAAATACTTCACAAATTCTTTGCATTGTTCACTGTTCCCAGGCCAGATAAACAGAAGATCATCTATGAATCTGGCATAGAAATCAATGTGACACCCATACACATTAACTTGTTCAAAGATATAGGTGGCTTTAAACCAGCCTAAAAACAAGTTAGCATACGAGGGGGCAAATTTTGCCCCCATCGCAGTACCACATGTTTGCAAGTATAACTTAGAGTCAAAAATGAAAAAATTGTGTGTTAACAGAAAGTTTACAGCCTCCACAATAAATTCAATTAGATCTGATGAAAAAGTGCTTTTCAATAAAAGATGGTATTCAATTGCTTTCAGCCCTAGTTCGTGCGGTATGCACGAATAAAGGGAAGAGACATCTACAGTGAGCCACATATTATTATCATTCCAAGTTCTATCTTCTAGTTTTTGTAATACATGGGTAGTGTCTTTAATGTACCCTGGTAATGTGTGGACAAAAGGCTGTAATATATTGTCTATCCATTCTCCTAGTTTTTCTCCTAGGGGCCCCACCCCAGATACTATGGGTCTACCTGGTGGTGAGGATGGATGTTTATGGATTTTAGGTACAATTCTAAAGTTAGCAATAGTGGGGGTAGGATTGTACAAATGATAGTAACTATCTAGATCACTCATTAAACCTAGTTCACAGGCTCACCAATAGGGGATACGATAGAAACAAACTCATGAAAGCTAGAGCTGAAATAGCAAAAATTAAGAGAAAAGACCTAATTAATAAAACCGATAAAGCATCTAAAGCATCCACAAATTGGAAAAGTGACACCATACTCTGTTTTACACAATACAGTAAACAATTTAATCAGATCAAAAATATAGTCAATATCAATTTTAAAAATTCTTAGACTAGATGAAAAACTAGATAAATGCCTAGGAAATGGGGTTAAATTTGTATCCAGGAAAGCGCCAACAATTGGAAGTAAAGTTATCCAATATGTTTACAACAATTCCACTATAAAGTCTAAAGAAACATGGCTTTCTAAAAAAGGTTTTTTCAAGTGTGGTAAACACCCTTGCAATGTATGCCAACACTGTCATCTTGCAAATACTTTCACATCCTCAGCAAATAATAGCATCTACAATATCAAATATAGACTAGATTGTTGTTCAAAATATGTGGTGTATTTAATAACTTGCCAAATTTGTAGACAACAATACACAGGCTGTACCAGTAGTTTTCTGAAGGACAGAATTAGTGAGCACTTGACATCATTAGAAAAGGATCCACCCAAAACACGAGTAGCTAAACACTATGCCAATCATCGAATAACCACTGAAGAAAGCAAAACAGCCTTTAAATTCCAAGCTATTGACTTTATTCCAGCCAATAAGAGAGGAGGAGATAGATTTAGGAAACTATTGGATAGAGAGGCAAAGTGGATATTTAAACTAGCAACTAAAGAGCCAAAAGGAATAGACTCCAGATGGGATCTAGATCTGTATCAAGGGAATTAAAACATCAATCTAAAAATCAAATAATAATCAAAAATCAAAGAACAGACAATTGTAGTAGTATTAAACTATTTGAAGAATATTTGTTTATTCCCTAAATATCCGCCCTATCCACTTCACATTTTTCCTGTGTCTATGCCTTGAAAGTCTCAATATATAAAAATACCATTACCAATTCTAAAGAACATTATTCAGGTTTTTATACCCATGTAGTGAAACAAATATCAAAATGGATTCAATATTAAAGAACGATATATAACAATCTAAACCGATAATTTACTAATCAGGTGTAAAGTTTAAAAACTGTCTATTCACACTAAGTATACAACTTTTAGTACTGTAATATTTTAGTGTTGATATGAACTATCGGCTCCAATACACCTAGTTAACCCTGCGAAGTAACAAGACAAACTTTTATAAAGTAGAAATATACATAACGTAATAATTCTAAATAGTGATGAAGGGGTTAATCATAAGACTGATAAGATCTCAGACAAACCAAAAACCGAAATGGTCTGAAAGCCTATATAGAAAAAGTATCAGAACTTCTAGAAATAAAAGAACAACCACACATATTAATGTATTACAATAGTAACCAAAAAGTATTATTGCAGTGAAATTCCAGCAGAACGAATACATTATAATGTAGCTATAGGAATTCTTCAGTTCTTTGTTATTGGCTATAAACATTTAAGAGCCGCATAGCACCATAAGTTATTGCTTTTAAAATAAACTTTCAAATAGTAACTCACTTTAATCTAATACACGCAACGTGCACCAATAAAAATATACACTCATTAACACTTTTCAACACACTTTATCACATATATGTATCAACAATTTTGAAAACACAGTTTGCTACTATGACATCACATCAAGGGAGGAGTTTTTCAGATAACCATTTAAAAGTATGCTAATCACACACACCTCCACATCTTTGACAAAGCGCCAGATGGGCGTGAAACGCGTCAGATGATGTCACACTCCACACACCTGTGTCTCCTGGTAGTCACACCGCTAGTATTTGCCGAGTGTTTGTCCGACATGCCACAATAAAGGTATGATCAATTCGCTTTACTTTGACTCATGTGTCTGTGTTGTGCCTTAAATAGTGGACAATTTTGGTCTGGGAGCAACTTATAAGGAAATTTTCTTTGTTTATTGTATACCTGGAACAGGCAGCCTGGTCTGCAGGTCTGGGTTTGTGCCGGGAGAGGCGCCGACGCAGTATTTCCTGTATGTTCCCGCATAGACCTTACCGCTCAGTATCCTTGAACTCTCACTCACCTGTGTATATATATATATATATATATATAGAAAAGAGCTCTGACAATTCTAAAAGAGCTAAAGCGGATTACTGGCCGCACCAATACTACCTTACAGTATCCTAGACATCCTAGACAGGTATGCTGAACATATATATTTTAATAAAAACATAGCCAAAAAGGTACATGCTGAGAATGATAGCAAAAAATCAGGTATACAACATACAAATTGCAGGTGTAGTGCACTACTGATATCTGTAAGCTAGCATTTGCAAGGTTAAATGTCGACTCATGAGAAAGTTCATCTTTAGATGCCGGGCACTTGAGTGTTAAGAACACGCTCCGGTTATAGTTTAGACAGAATACCGTCCTTGATATCTCATTGGTGTGTATTATTGATCCGGTACCGGATTTGGGAAATTAATGTGAGAGTCCAAGAGTGGTAATTTCACCGTTGATAACTTAATCCCATATATAAGTGACACATCAGACTTCATATTTTCAGAGTGCAAGACTTATTACTGCATGGCTTACCTTCGCTCTCTTCACACACTCTACGGTATTACCTGGCAGGATCTCATCCGTGGTGTGACTCACAGCGATGTATTCCGCCTATGCAGCTCTTCACTTGCTTAGGTATTGAAACTTGATATCGCCAGATTCACAGCAAATCCACCATGCTGGCGTCCTCCACACTGTGTCTTGTTCCAAACATTACGCGTTTCGCCCCTCCCCCTTTGCGGGCTGAACTCAGGGCTTCATCAGATGTGTCTAATTAGACACCACAACAAACTTTATAGCACTCGTGCAGATACAAAGTTACACCCCTTTCATGAATTTAAAAGGGGAATGTATTGTGCATGTAAATTTAATGGCTACAGTTAGATACTTAGATACATTTTATATACAACTAGACTATACAACATAGCTTGTTACAATTTGTAAGTTTTACTTGTTACATAATGATGTACAGCATTAAATACACGCTGGATGTACAGACTTAACACCCTCTCTCCCCTTGGTTTGAATGAAAAAATTGAATTTTCTTGTTTTCTGTAAATATTCCTTACTATATAATACACTGTGAAAGTATATGTGTGCTTAGAAGCGAACATGTTGATATGTTCACAAAAGTATTTCTCAGTGTAAAATCAAAACTGTATTTAATGCTGGACATCATTATGTAACAAGCAAAACTTACAAATTGTAACAAGCTATGTTGTATAGTCTAGTTGTATATAAAATGTATCTAAGTATCTAACTGTAGCCATTAAATTTACATGCACAATACATTCCCCTTTTAAATTCATGAAAGGGGTGTAACTTTGTATCTGCACGAGTGCTATAAAGTTTGTTGTGGTGTCTAATTAGACACATCTGATGAAGCCCTGAGTTCAGCCCGCAAAGGGGGAGGGGCGAAACGCGTAATGTTTGGAACAAGACACAGTGTGGAGGACACCAGCATGGTGGATTTGCTGTGAATCTGGCGATATCAAGTTTCAATACCTAAGCAAGTAAAGAGCTGCATAGGCGGAATACATCGCTGTGAGTCACACCACGGATGAGATCCTGCCAGGTAATACCGTAGAGTGTGTGAAGAGAGCGAAGGTAAGCCATGCAGTAATAAGTCTTGCACTCTGAAAATATGAAGTCTGATGTGTCACTTATATATGGGATTAAGTTATCAACGGTGAAATTACCACTCTTGGACTCTCACATTAATTTCCCAAATCCGGTACCGGATCAATAATACACACCAATGAGATATCAAGGACGGTATTCTGTCTAAACTATAACCGGAGCGTGTTCTTAACACTCAAGTGCCCGGCATCTAAAGATGAACTTTCTCATGAGTCGACATTTAACCTTGCAAATGCTAGCTTACAGATATCAGTAGTGCACTACACCTGCAATTTGTATTTTGTATACCTGATTTTTTGCTATCATTCTCAGCATGTACCTTTTTGGCTATGTTTTTATTAAAATATATATGTTCAGCATACCTGTCTAGGATGTCATTTCCATATACACTGTAAGGTAGTATTGGTGCGGCCAGTAATCCGCTTTAGCTCTTTTAGAATTGTCAGAGCTCTTTTCTTACCATAGGTCATATACATTTAGGATTGTCAGCACACTACGTTTTACCCTTATTATCTATCTATCTGTGTGCACCCTATACCTAGTTTAACTATATATATATATATATATATATATATATATATACACATACATATAAATACATAATAAATATGTACGCATTTATAGACATATTTATATACATACAGTATATATACATATTAAAAGATGTATATGTATGTATGTCTATGTTAAAGCCCTTAGCCTGCATTTTTTTTCTAACAACCGAGATCGCATATCTTTGAGCCTTTATAACTTTTGGATGCAATTTTTTTTTAATTTTTTTTTATAATTTTTATTAGATGCTGTTATAATTAGTGTAACTATACTTTGTAATGTATTTTTTATGTGTTTTGTGCAACTTTTCAGTTTTGGGAAGCAATTAACTAAAGCTCTGAAGCATAAATCATGATTGTGCTCAACAATCATGATTACTTTCAACTTTTAAATTTAGCGGTAAGCCCAATGATTGCAAACACCTGTGATAGACCCCTTATCGCTTGCACGTAACTGTTAGTGCTCCACTAGTAATCTGGCCCTTAATTGGTTGTGACAGTGGAATGACAGAGAGTAATAGCATTCTTTTTAATTCTTATGTGAAGAATAATTATTTAGACAAAAATATGTTATTTGATAATGCAAGCTACTATTATTGATTAAAGGGACACTTTACCCAAATTTTTTCTTTTGTAATTCAGAAAGAGCATGCAATTTTAAGCGACTTTCTAATTTGCTCCTATTATCATTTTTTCTTCGTTCTCTTGCTATCATTATTTGAAAAAGAAGGCATCTAAGCTTTTTTTTTGGTTTTAGTACTCTGGACAGCACTTTTTTATTGGTGGATGAATTTATCCACCAATCAGCAAGGACAACCCAGGTTGTTCACCAAAAATGGGCCGGCATCTAAACTTACATTCTTGCATTTCAAATAAAGATACCAAGAGAATGAAGAAAATTTTATAATAGGAGTAAATTAGAAAGTTGATTAAAATTTCATGCTCAATCTGAATCACGAAAGAAAATTTTTGGGTACAGTGTCCCTTTAATTACACTTATTGTGACTATATGAATAATAGCTTTTTGCAAATAAAGGTCTTCCTAAGCACTGCTATATAATTTGTACCACTTTGTCATTTAAAGCTGTATAATTGTTTAGGAGATTTCACACCCTTTGGTCAGAGGTCACAGACAACTTTTACTAAAATTATAAACAAATACTAGTTTTCAAAACCCTTTTTTTTTCAACGAAATAGTTTCTTTAACATTCTATATCTGTTTAAAGAACTCAGCAGGTGTCTGCTAATATGCATTTTCTTATGTTTGTTTTTCTTTCTTTCTGAAGTGTGCATACTATTAATTTGTATAATTAAGTTTATGAATTAGAATTTATTTTGCCTATTTCCATATTTTTTCACCCAATGGTTGTTTTACCTTACTTGTGGGGAATTCATATTAATTATCTATTTTTAACAGTTGTTTTGGACTATATGTTACTATTTAAATGGACATTAAACACAATCATTTTCTGTTATGCTTATTATTACATTTTTTACATTTATATTGCAACTAACAGGAAAAACATGTTTGTGTACATCTATTATCTAGTGCAGTGATTTTTAACCTTTTTTTGCCGTGGCACACTTTTTTACATTAAAAAATCCTGTGGCACACCACCATCCCAAAATTTTAAAAAAATCACACATTGTAGCCTAATACAGCATATATATATATATATACATATACACACAAACACACACATACTGTATGTATTGTGCTGTTATGCCATGCCTCCTACAAACTACCCCTGCACTGGGAGTAAGAAACAAGCAAAGTTTAAAAAATATGTCACACTGTTGTCAGTCTGCCGTGGCACACCTGAGGATCTCTCATGGCAAACTAGTGTGCCACGGCACACTGGTTGAAAAACACTAATCTAGTGCATGAATGCTTAGTGATGGATAAGGACAATTTTTAAAGCTCTGTTGGTAAACAAATACGTCTCCATAAGCATAAAAAATGTTTTATTCTGGACAGGAACATACATTTTTTTTTTATATAAACCTGTAATTCATTTTAAAATATCTCTTTTAAAGAACAACAAAGTAAAAATATTGACTTCAATGTCCTTTAAGTATATGATTAAATTTGATGTATTCTGTTGATGGTAAGGTCAAACAGGAAATGCTGACAGGAAAGCCTTGTGGAACATCTGTTGTTATCTTGTACTTACTTGTATATTATATATAATAAACACTTTATTTATAGTACATCCACTTGGATGTACACGAAGCAGTAGATGCTTACATACAGTAAATAAAAAAATCACCAGCAGACATTTAACAACATTTTATTTTAAAGGGCACGCAGTAATACTTAATATCCAGTCCCATACTTCACTTTCTGCCTCTTTTGTAATTTATTATTTCAGCAGCTCATAATATGTCTTGAGAGGCTTTATATTAAAAGGACAGTCTAGTCAAAATGGAACTTTCATGATTCAGATAGGACATGCAATTTTAAACAATGTTCCACTTTTCTTTTATTTTACAATTTGCTTTGTTCTCTTGGTATTCTTGCTTGAAAGCTAAACTTAGGCAGACTCCTATGCTAATTTCTAATCCCTTGAAGGCCGGCTTTTATTTTAGTGCATTTTGACAGTTTTTGACAGTTAGACAGTGCTAGTTAATGTGTGCCATATAGATATCATTGTGCTCACTCCTGTGGAGTTATTTAGTCAGCACTGTTTTGCTAAAATGCAAGCTTGTCAAAAGAACTGAGATAAGGGGGCAATCTGCAAAGGCTTAGCTAATCAAACTGGTGAAAATAGTATTAATATAACTGTGTTGGTTATGCAAAACTGATGAATGGGTAATAAAGGGATTATCTATCTTTTTAAACAATACATATTTTCAAGTAGACTTTCCCTTTAATAAATAAATTAAACCTCATTAGCTAAAACATTGATTGAGGCTGTAGCCAGATAAATGAGCCCAATACTGAAACATTCACTCTGCTTATCTAAGAGAATGTTACAAAATGTATTGCTGTATTATTTTTTTAATGGATAGTCCTATACTGAGCAAACCAACTTTTTTTTTCTGCCTGAGATTTTCCTGTCAGTCCCAGGAACCAGTTGTTAATTTTCTTCCTGTTCTTCAAACAACTTCCAGAACAAATAACACCTTCACTTTGTACAGGGGACTATATATATGTGGCTAAACTCTGCACTGGTCTGAGAGCTTACAAGTTAGATGACAGAAACACACTGGACCACTCAACCTGTAAAACCAATCTAGCAGCCATTTACAAACCCGAATAAGAGAATTTTTACACACAAATGTGTCTTCTGTTGAACCAGCAGTATGTGGCTATAGATACAAGAGGATTATAGGGGGTGAAAAAAATATTTAAGGTAAAGGTTTGTACAGTGTAGACTGTTCCTTTAAGAAGCTTTCAATGGATGTATAGTTGCTAGCTAAACCCTGCAAAAAAATTCTCTGCACAGATGTTTGCAATGTAGATTAATTGGTGATACATTATGCAAAAATAAAATAATCTTTATATACCTTTAAGCCTTCATGAAATATAGAACCAGGACCAGACTGGGAATAAAAAGCAGCCCTGGAAAATATAGTAGATGGTGCACACCCCATTTTCCTCAAATGGGATAACTGAGATTCTCCTTCCCTCAATATTTCTTTTCAGAATTATATTAGTTTATATTTAAAAAAATGCCAGATTGTTGTTATATGGGCACCTTGTAACCCAATTGCCCCAGCTGCTAAAGCCCACAGGGAAATCTCTCCTTGTATCCTGATATCCAGCCGTGTATAGAATGTATCATATATATCATAAATGGTGATTATTATTAATTTGTTTAATTTAAAAAACAATGTTATGTTTTTTTGAGATTTTGGTTAGTGCTCTTTCTATAAAATTGCAGCCTAAGGGCCCCATGTATTAAAAAGTGGGTGGACAGCTTCTCAACTTGCAAAGCTGTCCGTTGGCCTTTACTGCATACGTCAGTGGATCTGTTTGTCGCTTGTCGGCTGGCCCGTATGTATTATTACAAACTCTTGATGAGTGTGTAATGCCCGCATATGCATACCTGCCCCACATGGGCTCCAAAGCAGCTTTCACTGCTTCGTACATGGAGCCCTAAGTATATCTTCTATGATATCAGACCCTTATTGGGATAGTGCAAAAAATATTTATTTAATACAAAAAAGAAAAACGACAAAACTTTATTTATAAATTCAACACTACATTCAATGTTTTTTTTATAAATATATTTTGATCTATCGAAAAAACATATTTTATAAGATTCTACTTTACGTAGTTTGGATTTACTTGGAACATTTGTTCAGCTTCTCTAGGATTTTCCCTTTTTGGGATTCTTGTCACTTACTATTTCATATTAAATGTATCTTTTTTTTTCCTCTTGCAATTAATGAATCATCTTTTTATATGTTCTGCTACTTTTACTGATAAATCCTTAATCCACTCATGGGTTTCTGATCAGCATTTTTTTTTTACGTATTCAATAAGACTGCTACAGCTGATGGGGATTGAGTTTATCTTTACTATAAATTCCCGTCTTTGCTGTGAAGACAAGAATGGGTGAATACTGCATTGGTAAATTGCTGCAGAGGAGAAGTGCTTGAAGCTTGAAGATTTGGAAGTTTAATGATGTGGGAGAACATATTAATGCTGATACTGAAATTCACTGAAAGGGATATTTATCTTTAGTAATTTATTTCTGTTAAAAAAAAAAAAGATATGAATCAGCTTACACAAACCTCAACTTCTTTTAGAACTAAAGCTCATTTTAATTTACTGTCTGTCGAAGTGGAAAAGAAAAAAAAATCACTGTATTAAGTTAATTTCTAAAATAATGCTGTCTACATTAAAGGTGTATATTATGCTTCCTAATTCATTTTTGTAGTTAAAGGGACATTAAATAATAATTTATCTTACATGATTCTAATCGGGAATACAATTTTCATAGACCTAGATTTGGAGTTTGGCGTTAGCCGTGAAAACCAGCGTTAGAGGCTCCTAACGCTGGTTTTAGGCTACCTCCAGTATTTGGAGTCACTCAAAATAGGGTCACTTTTCAGCCGCGACTTTTCCATACCGCAGATCCCCTTACGTCAATTGCGTATCCTATCTTTTCAATGGGATTTTTCTAACTCCGGTATTTAGAGTCGTGTCTGAAGTGAGCGTTAGACATCGAACGACAAAACTCCAGCCGCAGGAAAAAAGTCAGTAGTTAAGAGCTTTCTGGGCTAACGCCGGTTCATAAAGCTCTTAACTACTGTACTCTAAAGTACACTAACACCCATAAACTACCTATGTACCCCTAAACCGAGGTCCCCCCACATTGCCGCCACTCGATTAAATTTTTTTAACCCCTAATCTGCCGACCGCCACCTACGTTATCCTTATGTACCCCTAATCTGCTGCCCCTAACACCGCGGACCCCTGTATTATATTTATTAACCCCTAACCTGCCCCCCACAACGTCACCGCCAGCTACCTACAATAATTAACCCCTAATCTGCCGACCGCAAAGCGCCGCCACCTACGTTATACTTATGTACCCCTAATCTGCTGCCCCTAACACCGCCGACCCCTATATTATATTTATTAACCCCTAATCTGCCGCCCTCAACGTCGCCTCCACCTGCCTACACTTATTAACCCCTAATCTGCCGACCGGACCTGAGCGCTACTATAATAAAGTTATTAACCCCTAATCCGCCTCACTAACCCTATAATAAATAGTATTAACCCCTAATCTGCCCTCCCTAACATCGCCGACACCTAACTTCAATTATTAACCCCTAATCTGCCGACCGGAGCTCACCGCTATTCTAATAAATGGATTAACCCCTAAAGCTAAGTCTAACCCTAACACTAACACCCCCCTAAATTAAATATAATTTTAATCTAACGAAATTAATTAACTCTTATTAAATAAATTATTCCTATTTAAAGCTAAATACTTACCTGTAAAATAAATCCTAATATAGCTACAATATAAATTATAATTACATTGTAGCTATTTTAGGATTAATATTTATTTTACAGGCAACTTTGTAATTATTTTAACCAGGTACAATAGCTATTAAATAGTTAAGAACTATTTAATAGTTACCTAGTTAAAATAATTACAAAATTACCTGTAAAATAAATCCTAACCTAAGTTACAATTAAACCTAACACTATACTATCGTTAAATTAATTAAATTAAATACCTACAATTACCTACAATTAAACCTAACACTACACTATCAATACATTAATTAAATACAATATCTACAAATAACTACAATGAAATAAACTAACTAAAGTACAAAAAATAAAAAAGAACTAAGTTACAAAAAATAAAAAAATATTTACAAACATAAGAAAAATCTTACAACAATTTTAAACTAATTACACCTACTCTAAGCCCCCTAATACAATAACAAAGCCCCCCAAAATAAAAAATGCCCTACCCTATTCTAAATTACTAAAGTTCAAAGCTCTTTTACCTTACCAGCCCTGAACAGGGCCCTTTGCGGGGCATGCCCCAATAAGTTCAGCTCTTTTGCCTGTAAAAAAAACATACAATACCCCCCCCCCCAACATTACAACCCACCACCCACATACCCCTAATCTAACCCAAACCCCCCTTAAATAAACCTAACACTAAGCCCCTGAAGATCTTCCTACCTTGTTTTCACCTCACCGGGTTCACCGATCGGTCCAGAAGAGCTCCTCCGATGTCCTGATCCAAGCCCAAGCGGGGGGCTGAAGATGTCCATGATCCGGTAGAAGTCTTCATCCAAGCGGGGCAGAAAAGGTCCATGATCCGGCTGAAGTCTTCATCCAAGCGGGGCAGAAGAGGTCTTCCATCCGATTGAAGTCTTCATCCAAGCGGGATCTTCTATGGTCATCCATCCGGAGCGGAGCGGCAGGATCCTGAAGACCTCCGACGCGGAACATCCATCCTGGCCGAAGACTGAACGACGAATGACGGTTCCTTTAAATGACGTCATCCAAGATGGCGTCCCTCGAATTCCGATTGGCTGATAGGATTCTATCAGCCAATCGGAATTAAGGTAGGAATATTCTGATTGGCTGATGGAATCAGCCAATCAGAATCAAGTTCAATCTGATTGGTTGACCGGATCATGGACATCTTCAGCCCCCTGCTTGGGCTTGGATCAGGACATCGGAGGAGCTCTTCTGGACTGATCGGTGAACCCGGTGAGGTGAAGACAAGGTAGGAAGATCTTCAGGGGCTTAGTGTTAGGTTTATTTAAGGGGGGTTTGGGTTAGATTAGGGGTATGTGGGTGGTGGGTTGTAATGTTGGGGGGGGTATTGTATGTTTTTTTTACAGGCAAAAGAGCTGAACTTATTGGGGCATGCCCCGCAAAGGGCCCTGTTCAGGGCTGGTAAGGTAAAAGAGCTTTGAACTTTAGTAATTTAGAATAGGGTAGGGCATTTTTTTTATTTTGGGGGGCTTTGTTATTTTATTAGGGGGCTTAGAGTAGGTGTAATTAGTTTAAAATTGTTGTAATATTTTTCTTATGTTTGTAAATATTTTTTTATTTTTTGTAACTTAGTTCTTTTTTATTTTTTGTACTTTAGATAGTTTATTTCATTGTAGTTATTTGTAGGTATTGTATTTAATTTATTTATTGATAGTGTAGTGGTAGGTTTAATTGTAACTTAGGTTAGGATTTATTTTACAGGTAAATTTGTAATTATTTTAACTATTTTAGCTATTAAATAGTTCTTAACTATTTAAAGGACCACTAAACCCAAAATCTTTCTTTCATGATTCAGATAGAGAATAGAAATGTAAACAAAATTAGAAATATGTTTAACATTGCATTATCTTTCTAAATCATAAAAGAAAAAATGTGGGTGGCATGTCCCTTTAATAGCTATTGTACCTGGTTAAAGTAATTACAAAGTTGCCTGTAAAATAAATATTAATCCTAAAATAGCTACAATGTAATTATTATTTATATTGTAGCTATATTAGGATTTATTTTACAGGTAAGTATTTAGCTTTAAATAGGAATAATTCATTTAATAAGAGTTAATTAATTTTGTTAGATTAAAATTATATTTAATTTAGGGGGGTGTTAGTGTTAGGGTTAGACTTAGCTTTAGGGGTTAATACATTTATTAGAATAGCGGTGAGCTCCGGTCGGCAGATTAGGGGTTAATAATTGAAGTTAGGTGACGGCGATGTTAGGGAGGGCAGATTAGGGGTTAATACTATTTATTATAGGGTTAGTGAGGTGGATTAGGGGTTAATAACTTTATTATAGTAGCGCTCAGGTCCGCTCGGCAGATTAGGGGTTAATAATTGTAGGCAGGTGGAGGCGACGTTGTGGGGGGCAGATTAGGGGTTAATAAATATAATATAGGGGTCGGCGATGTTAGGGCAGCAGATTAGGGGTACATAGGGATTATGTAAGTAGCGGCGGTTTACGGAGCGGCAGATTAGGGGTTAATAATAATATGCAGAGGTCAGCGATAGCGGGGGCGGCAGATTAAGGGTTAATAAGTGTAAGGATAGGGGTGTTTAGACTCGGGGTACATGTTAGGGTGTTAGTTGCAGACGTAGGAAGTGTTTACGCATAGCAAACAATGGGGCTGCGTTAGGAGCTGAACGCAGCTTTTTTGCAGGTGTTAGGTTTTTTTTCAGCTCAAACAGCCCCATTGTTTTCTATGGGGGAATCGTGCACGAGCACGTTTTTGAGGCTGGCCGCTTGCCTAAGCAACTCTGGTATCGAGAGTTGAAGCTGCGTTAAAAATGCTCTACGCTCCTTTTTTGGAGCCTAATGCGGCCTTTATGTGGACTCTCAATACCAGAGTTATTTTTATGGTGCGGCCAGAAAAAAGCCGGCGTTAGCTACGCGGGTCCTTATCGAAAAAACTCCAAATCTAGGCCATAGTTTCCATTTTACTTCTATTATCACATTTGCCTCATTCTCATGTTATTCTTTGTTAAAGGGACACTGAACCCAATTTGTTTCTTTCCGTATTCAGATAGAGCATGACATTTTAAGCAACTTTATAATTTACTACTATTATCAAATGTTCTTCATTCATTGGTATCTTTATTTGAAATGCAAGAATGTAAGTTTAGATGCCGGCCCATTTTTGGTGAACAACCTGGGTTGTCCTTGCTGATTGGTGCATAAATTCATCCACCAATAAAAAAGTGCTGTCCAGAGTACTGAATAAAAAAAAGCTTAGATGCCTTCTTTTTCAAATAAAAATATCAAGAAAACAAAGAAAAATTGATAATAGGAGTAAATTAGAAAGTTGCTTAAAATTGCATGCTCTGAATCAGGAAAGAAAACATTTGGGTTCAGTGTCCCTTTAAAGTGATATCTAGATAGGTAGCGTGCATATGTCTACAGCACTACATGAGAGGAAATAGTGCTGCCAAGTGCACACTCCTGAAGTTACATTCCTGCTTTTCAGCAAGGGATAACAAGAAAATAAAGAAAATTTGAAAATTGAAGTAAATTGGAAAGTTGTTTAAAATAGTATGTTCTATCTGAATCAGAAAAATGTGGGGTTTTATGTGCCTTTATAGTATTTTTTTTATCTTTGTTATACCTAAAGGATGGAAGTGTAATATACTGAGAAATATATATTATTGTTTTCAATCTCTATAGCAGAGCTGTGGGAGTTTAGAGCTTCAGCTTAAAGGGACATTAAACCCCAAAAAATGTATTTCATGATTCAGATAGAGAATAAAGTTTTTTAAAAGTTTCCAATTTACTTCTATTATCAAATTTATTTTATTCTCATGTTATTCTTTGCTGAAGAGATACCTAGGTAGGTAGCATGCACATGCCTGAAGATACCTAGGTAGGTAGCATGCACATGACAGGAAATAGTGCTTCCATCTAGTGCTAATGCATAACATTGTTGCAAAACTGCTGCTATCAAGTGCTGCAGACACGTGCACACTCTTGAGCTTACATTTCTGCTTTTCAAATAAGGATAACAAGAAAACGAAGAAAATATGATAATAGAAGTTAGAAAGTTGTTTAAAACTTGATGTTCTATCAAAATCATGAAAGAAAAAAAATTGGGTTTTATGTCCCTTTAAACTTTTAATGCAAAAAAAATGTTATAAAATATTTAAAAAGTTCTCTTTAATATGCATAATAGAAATGTGTGAAATTGAATTTCTCTTTAAGCATTTTCATTGTGGACTATAACTTCATAATGTCAGCAGTTTATTTATTTTATTTTTATTTAAAAAAATTTATTGAGATTTTTGGCAAATACAATTTATAACTTTTGTCCATTTACAACAACAGGAAATATACAGAATATATGTAGGTGGATATGGGAAATAATTAGCTATACAGCAGGTTTGTAAGCTTATCATGACAATGATAGGAAACACAAGTATTTTCTTGAAACATATACGGTATGTCTATAAAGACTCCTTTAAAGGGAATAGTAAATATATTGTTAAACAAGTGCCTAATAGAAATGTCTTTTTATATGACAATCCATGACTGTGTATTAAAATGTAATAAAACAATTTCAAATATAAGATTTCTAAACGTGTATCTATTAGTCATCTTTGTGTCCACTATTGGATAAGTAAATAGACTTAGTATAATGAAATCTCGTTTTTGGTAGAGTTAACATTTAGGCCCCTAGTTATTAGGGTCTGTCGGACCTGATCCGACAGTGCGGATCAGGTCGGCCAGACCTCGCTGAATACGGCAAGCAATATGCTCACCATATGCAGCATTGCACCAGCAGCCCCCTGCCGACTCGCGGCCAATAGGCCGCTAGCAGGGGGGTGTCAATCAACCCGAATGAACTCGATCGGGTTGATTTCCGGCGATGTCTGTCCGCCTGCTCAGAGCAGGCGGACAGGTTATGGAGCAGCAGTCTTTGTGACCGCTGCTTCATAACTGCTGTTTCTGGCGAGCCTGCAGGCTCGCCAGAAACACGGGGCATCAAGCTCCATTCGGAGCTTGATAGATATGCCCCTTAGTATGTAATAGTATATGAAGAATTGGGGGAAATCAGCAGACAAAAGCTGCTTTAATACTAGGAGGGTGGGGGGGGGGGGGGGGCGTGTCAAGGGAATTTAATTATATAGCAGTATTTTTATTATGTGGCTCATTAGCAAATGGATCTCTCTTGGGCTCATTATAAGACCAATGAAGTGTATAGGAAGAGGGCTAACAAATATTTTGTAAATTCACCGTAAATAGCCTTAGGGTTGTCAAGGATATACAGAACCATTATCTATTACCCAAAATATTAGCCATATAACAACAATATGTAGTAATCTGGATTATTGCCTGGGAGCCATTAAAGAGGAGGCATTTTGTTTATCATACTAGCTCAGAGTAATAAACCTGTGTCATGGCAGCTAAATATCTGGAGGAGGTAATATGAAACACAGACATACTAGGGTAGAGTAATATATATGTGTCATGATAGCTAAATAATTAGAGTAGGTAATATTATACACAAACATAGTAGTGCAGTGTAATATACATGTGCCATGATATCTAAATATATAGAAGAGGTAATATTAAGCACAAATATATTAGCTCAGTGTAACATATATGTGCCATGTTGAATATCTAGAGGTGGTAAAATAAAACAAAGACATACTAGCTCAGTGAATTATACATGCGTCATGAGAGCTGAATATCAAGAGGAGGTAATATAAAACACATTCACACTAGCGTAGTGTAATATACATGTGCTATGAGAACTGAATAGCTAGAGGAGGTAATATAAAACACAGACATACTACCGTAGTGTAATATATATGTGTCATGAGAGCTGATTATCTAGAGGAGGCAATATAAGAGACAGACATACTAGTGTAGTGTATGATACATGTGTCATGAGGACTAAATATCTAGAGGAGGTAATATTAAACACAGACATGGTAGCGCAGTGTAATATACATGTGTCATGAGAGCTAAATATCTAGAGGAGGTAATATAAAACACAGACATATTAGAATATCTAGAGGAAGTAAAATAAAACATATACATCATGAGGGCTAAGTATCTAGAGGAGATATCATAGGAAATACAAAAGTAGTTTACATTCATGCATTGTCAAAAGGAATGTGAGTACGAAGCTGTTAACAATACATTGCTACCAAAATGCATGCATGATATTTATATGTACAAATGATGCGATAGTGATGCTAAATGAATAAGCAATATTAGGCTATACAACCTTCAGCCTTGTTGGTAACATTTATGAAAGCGATATACAGGGAGTGCAGAATTATTAGGCAAGTTGTATTTTTGAGGATTAATTTTATTATTGAACAACAACCATGTTCTCAATGAACCCAAAAAACTCATTAATATCAAAGCTGAATAGTTTTGGAAGTAGTTTTTAGTTTGTTTTTAGTTATAGCTATTTTAGGGGGATATCTGTGTGTGCAGGTGACTATTACTGTGCATAATTATTAGGCAACTTAACAAAAAACAAATATATACCCATTTCAATTATTTATTTTTACCAGTGAAACCAATATAACATCTCAACATTCACAAATATACATTTCTGACATTCAAAAACAAAACAAAAACAAATCAGTGACCAATATAGCCACCTTTCTTTGCAAGGATACTCAAAAGCCTGCCATCCATGGATTCTGTCAGTGTTTTGATCTGTTCACCATCAACATTGCGTGCAGCAGCAACCACAGCCTCCCAGACACTGTTCAGAGAGGTGTACTGTTTTCCCTCCTTGTAAATCTCACATTTGATGATGGAACACAGGTTCTCAATGGGGTTTAGATCAGGTGAACAAGGAGGCCATGTCATTAGATTTTCTTCTTTTATACCCTTTCTTGACAGCCACGCTGTGGAGTACTTGGACGCGTGTGATGGAGCATTGTCCTGCATGAAAATCATGTTTTTCTTGAAGAATGCAGACTTCTTCCTGTACCACTGCTTGAAGAAGGTGTCTTCCAGAAACTGGCAGTAGGACTGGGAGTTGAGCTTGACTCCATCCTCAACCCGAAAAGGCCCCACAAGCTCATCTTTGATGATACCAGCCCAAACCAGTACTCCACCTCCACCTTGCTGGCTTCTGAGTCAGACTGGAGCTCTCTGCCCTTTACCAATCCAGCCACGGGCCCATCCATCTGGCCCATCAAGACTCACTCTCATTTCATCAGTCCATAAAACCTTAGAAAAATCAGTCTTGAGATATTTCTTGGCCCAGTCTTGACGTTTCAGCTTGTGTGTCTTGTTCAGTGGTGGTCGTCTTTCAGCCTTTCTTACCTTGGCCATTTCTCTGAGTATTGCACACCTTGTGCTTTTGGGCACTCCAGTAATGTTGCAGCTCTGAAATATGGCCAAACTGGTGGCAAGTGGCATCTTGGCAGCTGCACGCTTGACTTTTCTCAGTTCATGGGCAGTTATTTTGCGCCTTTGTTTTTCCACACGCTTCTTGCGACCCTGTTGACTATTTTGAATGAAACGCTTGATTGTTCGATGATCACGCTTCAGAAGCTTTGCAATTTTAAGAGTGCTGCGTCCCTCTGCAAGATATCTCACTATTTTTGACTTTTCTGAGCCTGTCAAGTCCTTCTTTTGACCCATTTTGCCAAAGGAAAGGAAGTTGCCTAATAATTATGCACACCTGATATAGGGTGTTGATGTCATTAGACCACACCCCTTCTCATTACAGAGATGCACATCACCTAATATGCTTAATTGGTAGTAGGCTTTCGAGCCTATACAGCTTGGAGTAAGACAACATGCATAAAGAGGATGATGTGGTCAAAATACTCATTTGCCTAATAATTCTGCACACAGTGTACAAAGAGGAAAGAATAAGTGTAGGTGGAACCTCATTTTAAATATTTTAATCTTCCCCAAATTATAGAGGGCAACTCTTGTACCCATGAAAATATATTACACACAGGGAAGGGGGGGTTACCATCTGGGGTGGTCTCTCTTGGACCTTAGAAAAGAGAATATAAAACACAAGGAGGAAGTCAATATAGAATAGATAGAGTACTATAATCTAAAGGTGCAACTATATATGTGTGTTTCTTTTTTTTTTTTTTTAAAACAGTCTCGTCCACATCAACTCATCTGTAGAAGATAGGGGAAACCTGGTAGTGTCAAGAGGATTTGTAGATACACTTATATACTCTCATGTGTACACCTACTAATAAAACAGACTCATGGGACTCATGGGACTCAGGGACGTAGGTGGTTTATACATGGCAACACTTCAACTAGTATTTATCTAAAACAAATGTTATATGCTTAAAATTATACTGTGCAGTCGCGCCTAAATGAACATTATGTAAAAAAAATCAATTTTAAGAAATCTAACTCATTAGATAACTGAGATAAAAGTAAGTGATAAATGCTTATAGTGGAATAAGGCAATCGGTATAAAATTGTAATAGAAACTTTACACAAGTAAAGCATATAACATGTCAAGAAATCCTCATCTACCAAACTGCAGGCTACTATTGCCTGCCATCATCAGGTAATAACAAATAATAAGGTGACCATGTGAACTATAAAATAAAACTTGATACCATTAGAAATACTCATATAATACGTGCATACCCCAGGTCTGGGTATCAGACATTAAAGGGACACTGAACCCAAATTTTTTCTTTTGTAATTCAGAAAGAACATGTAATTTTAAGCAACTTTCTAATTTACTCCTATTATCAATTTTTCTTCATTCTCTATCATTATTTGAAAAAGAAGGCATCCAAGCTTTTTTTTTGGTTTCAGTACTCTGCACAGCACTTTTTTATTGGTGGATGAATTTATCCACCAATCAGCAAGGACAACCCAGGTTGTTCACCAAAAATGGGCCGGCATCTAAACTTACATTCTTGCATTTCAAATAAAGATACCAAGAGAATGAAAACAATTTGATAATAGGAGTAAATTAGAAAGTTGCTTAAAATTTCATGCTCAATCTGTATCACGAAAGAAAATTTTTGGGTACAGTGTCCCTTTAAGCAATATATTTGTTAGTTGATGTAACTCATCTGTTCTATGAGTAATTTTTAACACCATAGTGAGGGTCAGTTACTTAGTGGGACAATAGTGTCTCAACTCTCATATTATCAATACTCTAGTTTAACCAACACCAGCTCTTATCAAAGGGATAGTCAAAAGATGAGCCAGATGATCCCCAGACAAAACGATAAGCTGTCTAGCCTGAAAACCAGCATAGCACAAAGTCAAACTGAATTCTAGTTGATATGTTGACCCCAGAATTACAGGGCACCAGCAAATAAAGTAGGGTAGCGCTTAACTCTCCTTTATACCGGGAAGGGTAAGTAAACACTTAGAAACATCTGAAGAAGTAAAGTGATCAATTGTCAACTTCTCAGTTGTGTAAGGCCATGTGAAGTGTGAGATTGGATTCCTTTGCTTAACTCAATATCTCTCACAGATATTTTGGGTATCCTCACCAGTGAAGGTCTTCTCCTGCATTTGAACATACTTTTTTTCCAGAGTGGGGCGCCGGCCGCATTCTCCCAGTTAGGGGCATAGCGCATTGGAGAGGGACCCTCACAAGCATTCAGCAAGATAGACTCCAAATGACCGTCTACAATTGCTTGTCTATGAGATGAAGGAAGGTGTGTTCAAAATGACGACTCCCTCTATTCTGGCTTCGGGAGCCTTACACTGTGTTGCCGTATCATTTATTAGAAACAAGAGAGATTCAAAGCTAGTGTTCATCTTTAGTTCAAGCTCCTCAAGACAGGATTATGTAGCTGAATAGACTTCCTCCTGAGTTGCAGCCATAGTAAGGTTGTACTACCTGGATTACCATGTGGACGTTAGTAGCTCTGTACTGAGGGCGTGTGAGTGGACTATCATCTGAGGCCGGATCAGGCTCAAGTAGTCATATAAACATACATTTTGGTATTATTCAGCTCACAAACATTTAAAGAAGTGTTATATCATATATAAATCCCTCAATGATGTAGTAACATTTGAGTAGTCAGCAGAGTATTGTTATCGTACGCAGAGCTCCTGATTTTTCAACCTTCTATAGTTGCTATTCGGACACGCCCCCCCCCTAGCAATACAATATAAATATATTTAAATAAATAAAAACTTACCTGTGAAATGAAAATAAACCTAACATTAAACTATAAATTAACCTAACATAACTATTCTAATAAATTAAAAAAAATACTACAGATTTAAAAATCTAAATTACAAATTTAAAAAACCTAATGGCTAGATTTAGAGTTTGGCGTTAGCCGTCAAAACCAGCGTTAGAGGCTCCTAACGCTGGTTTTGGGCTACCGCTGGTATTTAGAGTCAGTCAGGAAAGGGTCTAACGCTCACTTTGCAGCCGAGACTTTTCCATACCGCAGATCCCCTTACGTCAATTGCGTATCCTATCTTTTCAATGGGATCTTTCTAACGCTGGTATTTAGAGTTGTGGCTGAAGTGAGCGTTAGAAATCTAACGACAAAACTCCAGCCGCAGAAAAAAGTCAGTAGTTAAGAGCTTTCTGGGCTAACGCCGGTTTATAAAGCTCTTAACTATTGTGCTCTAAAGTACACTAACACCCATAAACTACCTATGTACCCCTAAACCGAGGCCCCCCCACATCGCCGCCACTCTATTAAAATTTTTTAACCCCTAATCTGCCGCTCCGAACACCGCCGCCACCTACGTTATCCCTATGTACCCCTAATCTGCTGCCCCTAATACCGCCGACACCTACATAATATTTATTAACCCCTAATCTGCCGCCCCCGCTATCGCTGACACCTGCATATTTTTTAACCCCTAATCTGCCGCTCTGTACACCACCGCAACCTACATTATACCTATGTACCCCTAATCTGCTGCCCCTAACACAGCCGACCCCTATATTATATTTATTAACCTCTAATCTGCCGCCCCCAACGTCGCCTCCACCTACCTACAATTATTAACCCGTAATCTGCCGACCTGACCACACCGCTACTATAATAAATGAATTAACCCCTAAAGCTAAGTCTAACCCTAACCCTAAAACCCCCCTAACTTAAATATAATTTAAATCTAACGAAATAAATTAACTATTATTAAATAAATTATTCCTATTTAAAGCTAAATACTTACCTGTAAAATAAATCCTAATATAGCTACAATATAAATTATAATTATATTGTAGCTATTTTAGGATTAATATTTATTTTACAGGAAACTTTGTTATTATTTTAACCAGGTACAATATCTATTAAATAGTTAATAACTATTTAATAGCTACCTAGTTAAAATAATTACAAAATTACCTGTAAAATAAATCCTAACCTAAGTTACAATTAAACCTAACTATCAGGTTCCTTGGTTATTTGAATCACAACTGCAGAGTCTAAATAAATTATATTTGTTTCACAACTGAAGTACAGGCTATTATATCAGCATAGACTGTTTTATTCAGAGTGATTTTTATAAGTAATGGCAGTAAGTCTTTATATGGTTATATAATATCGTTATACCATATAAATATTTAGAGGCTGAAAATAAGTATTATTATTAATAACAACTTTTGACATTAGTTATGCTCAAACCCAAATGTGAGAGATAGTGTTCATTGTAATAAGCACCGAGGCATGAGAGATGTGAGACACACAGACCGCAGCTGCTGACAGGGGCGTGACCTGCTGCGAGGCACAGCACACAGAGTAATGCTTGCAGCGTGGATATCTGAACACAGACTAGTGATTGCAATTGGTGCTGTGAGACACGCTGAGTTGTAAGGAGCTGTATGACACGCTGAGATGAAAGAAGCAGTGTGACGTCACATAAAGTCCGTTACTGTCCGGTATAAGAATGTATCAAAGGAAGTTCATAGAATTAAATAAAACATACGTTGCAATCAAAGTAATATCTGAGAGACAAAGTCAATTTACATAAGTTCAAGAGAAAACATGAAATTTGTAATTAGCCATTACTTAAGGCATCCAAGGTAAATTAGAATTGATACAAGTACCGTAGCGGTAGTTGGTAGAATCCTCCTGTTGGAAATTAAATAGCAATTCCTGTAGAGATGTGGAGTTGAAATAACTTAATACTTCTTGGAATAGCAATCTTCAGGATGAATGAGACTAGTTGTTATTAGTCCCTTTGTGAGACCAAACTGCAGCTGGTATTTGTAAATCCAAATGTTAAAGTAGTAGAAGTAAATCTTCTTTTGATAAGTATATAGCTTGTAAGAATCAGAGCACTGGTTTCAGCAAACAATACTCAACAACTAAGCACTTGTTTGGGGCGGGGTGATGCCTTAAGTACAGGTGAGGAAGGTGAGTTGAGGCAAAAAGTAAAAGCAGGACTGGAATCCTTACAGATCCCCCCCCTCAAGCAAGCCGACCACGGGTTGGAATTTAGGTCTGTTTGGATATCGTCTATGGAAACGAGCAATAAGCTTTGGAGCATTAATGTGTGCATGAGGTTCCCAAGTATCATCCTCTGGGGCGAACCCTTTCCATCGGACCAGATACTGTAATTCCCCATTATAAAATCTTGAGTCCAAAAGATCATAAACTTCATAGACATCAGTGCCCAATTGAATAGGAGAAGGGGGTAGAAGAGGTACATCAGGCTTATCTCCCAAGTAAGGTTTCAATAATGATACATGGAAAGTTGGGTGGATGGGTAAAGAATCAGGTAGATCAAGCCTGACGGCATTTTCATTGATGATGTGTAGAATTCTGAATGGGCCAAGGAACAACCCAGCCAATTTTTTACTTGGTAAGTGCATTTTAATGTTTTTGGAAGATAACCAAACATAGTCCCCTATAGAATATTTCGGAGAAGCTCTACGACGTAAATCATAAAATTTCTTCTGAGAAGCCTGAGCTTGTTTGATGTTATCTCGTAAATGTAGGAAATTTTCAGCTATGTTTTGTGTTAGCACATCAACAGATGGTGAGTCATGTGTAGAAGTCGTTTGGATAGTGAATCTTGGATTAAAACCATAATTTGGGAAAAAGGGAGAGTAATTTGTAGTGCTGTTAATGGTATTATTATAGGCAAATTCAGCCATGGAGAGAAAGGAAGTCCATTTATTTTGATGATATGAGCAATAGCAACGTAGATATTGCTCAAGCCACTGATTGAGTCTCTCAGTTTGGCCGTTAGTCTGAGGGTGGAAGGCTGTGCTTAACCTTTGATCGATTTGGAGTGCTTTAGTGAGTGCTTTCCAGAAGCGTGAGGTGAATTGGGTTCCTCTATCAGTAGTTAAAATGGAGGGTAACCCGTGGTATCGTACAATGTGGTTTAGAAATAAATATGCTGTTTCAATGGAAGTGGGTAACTTGTGATAAGGAATAAAATGTGCCATTTTAGTAAAATGATCGGTAACAACTAAAATGGTGGTTTGTCCAGAACTAGGTGGTAAATCAACTATAAAATCCATTCCCAAATGAGACCAAGGAGATTCTGGTACTTCCAAAGGAATTAAATAGCCATAGGGAGGTCTCCTTTCTGGTTTTGATACTGTACAGGTTGTACAATGTTGTATATATTCCTTTATACTGGTTTTCATCGATGGCCACCAGTAACTTCTGGAGATGAGCTCATGTGTACGTTTGATTCCTGGATGACCAATTAGTGGAGGGTCATGATGATCTTTGATTATTTTCTGTCTGAAACGTTCTGGAATATATAGTTTAGAACCATGGAAGTAAAAACCGTCCTGGAGGGTTAGGCTATCTAGTAGGGTTTGGTCTTCTGAAGATAGATCAGATTGGTATTCCTTATCCTGTTGAGATAGGATAGCAAGGAATCGAGTAGGGGGAAGAATGCTAGTAGGAGAGTCTTCTTGTATCGGTCTTGGATCTCGTCGAGAGAGTGCATCTGCCTTCCCATTTTTTGAACCCGGCCTGTACATGATTTGGAAATTGAAACGACTAAAGTAGAGACTCCATCTAACTTGACGTCCAGATAAAGTTTTATTATTTTGTAGATATTCCAAATTCCGGTGATCCGTGTAAATCACTATAGGTAGGGAGGTACCTTCAAGGAGATGTCTCCAGAATTCAAAGGCTCTTTTAATGGCTAGAAGTTCCTTGTCCCCAATGGAATAATTGATCTCTGCTGGAGTCATAATTTTTTAATAGAACCCAACTGGGTGTAGTGGTTCTGTAGGAGACTGTCTTTGGGAGAGGACAGCGCCAAGAGCATAATCTGAAGAATCCACCTCTAGGGTATATTGAAGGTTTGGATCAGGATATTTCAGAATGGGAGCAGATGAAAAGGAATTCTTTAGGAAGCTGAACGCATCATCCTGTTCTTTAGTCCACTGGAAAGAGCAATTAGCACTAGTTAATTTAGTCAGAGGTTTTGCAATTTTAGAAAAATTGCGAATGAACTTTCTGTAATAGTTACTGAAACCAAGAAACTTTTGTAGTTCTTTCCGTGTTGAAGGTGTGGGCCATGATTTTACTGCTTCCACTTTGTTATCTTGCATTTGAATCCCATTTGGGCTGATGGAGTAACCCAGGAACTCTATTTTGTTGGTGTGGAAAATACATTTTTCCAATTTGGCGTATAGCCGATGGACTTGGAGTCTTGCTAAAACCCAACTAACATGTTTGATATGTTCTTCTAGATTTGTGGAATAGATTAGAATGTCATCTAGGTAGACAACAACACATGTGTCAAGGAGATCATGGAAAATGTCATTAATAAAGAACTGGAAAGTTGCGGGTGCGTTAGTTAAGCCGAAAGGCATAACTAGATATTCAAACAACCCATACCTAGTTCTAAAAGCGGTAAGCCACTCATCCCCCTCACGGATACGCACTAAATTTTATGCCCCTCTCAAATCTAATTTAGTAAAAATCTGAGCATGCCTGAGTCTTTCTATGAGTTCAGGAATGAGGGGGAGAGGGTATCGGTTTTTTATGGTTATTTTGTTCAATTGTCTGAAGTCAATGATAGGCCGAAGAGATTGGTCTTTGTTCCACACAAAGAACATTCCTGCACCAGCAAGAGAAACCGAAGGACGGATAAACCCTTTCTTTAGATTTTCATCTAGGTAAGTTTTTAGATGATCCAGTTCTGGTTGACAAAGTGGGTATAAATGTCCAATAGGTGGTGTGGTTCCAGGTTTCAGTTCAATGGGGCAGTCGTAGATTCTGTGTGGGGGAAGGGTATCTGCTTCCTTCTTACTGAAGACTTCAGAGAACTGCTTGTACATTTCTGGTATCAGAGTTTCTGATGTGGAGGATAAACTGTGAAAAAAGGTTCTATGGCAAGTCTGTTGACAGAAATCAGAATTTAATTGAACATTTAAGGATTTCCAATTAATATCAGGTTCGTGTAGCTGTAACCAAGCTAGCCCAAGTACTATTGGGAATAATGGAGAAGTGATTACATCAAAAGTGAGATGTTCATGATGTGTTTTTAATGTAGTGACAGAGAGCGGGATGGTGTGATGTGTAATTGGCCCTGATGATATCTCAGAGCCATCAACCACACGAAGGAAAATAGGAGACAACTTTTTTATCAATGGTATTTTATTTTTAGAAACCAGAGAACTGTCAATGTAGTTTCCTTGTGCTCCTGTATCCAAGATGGCTGGAATGGTCAATTGCTTATTTGCCCACTGTAGAGAAAGAAGTAAAGAACAATGAAGAGGGTTGTTATGCTTTGACTGGAGAGAAAGATTGGTATGGTACTTACTCTTCTTGTTCTGTGGCAAAGAGGGGCAATCCTTTAAAGTATGAGATGAGGATGCGCAATACATGCAGAGGCCTCTAGTCTTCCTTCTGATACGTTCTTCAGGAGTTAGAGGTCCTCTAAAAAAACTTATATCCATTGCTTCAGCACCAGTTGAACCAGTATGAGGACTGTTAGAAGTGGGATGGTTTAGAACCTTATCCTTCTTATAAACAATTTCAGGGTATTGACGTTCAAATCTTCTTTCACGTAATCTCCTATCAATTTGCCTGCTGAGCTTCATAAGGCCTTCCAATGTTTCAGGTAACTCAGTTCGGGCTAATTCATCTTTTACTGCGTCAGAGAGTCCAAGCCTGAACTGGTTTTTTAAAGCAATGGCGTTCCATTGAGAGTCAATAGAATATTGCTTGAATTCTGTTATGTAACATTCAACAGGTTTGATACCTTGTTTTAAGTTCCTCATCTTTTTCTCAGCAGTATACTGTAGGTTAGAATCGTAGTATAATTCATCCATGATATCCAGAAAAGATGAAAAAGATGAAAGAACAGCATTATTTGTCTCAAAGAGAGTGTCTGCCCAAATGCGAGGTTCACCTCTTAAATAGCTTATCATTGTAAGGACTTTAACCCTATCATTTGGGTATGTTTTAGGTTTAAGGGTGAAATTAAGCAGACAAGCATTTTTGAATTGACGGTATAAATTCCTATCTCCATTGAAAAAATCTGGAGGTGCAATAAATGGTTCTGACAGATTGTCAGAAAGGCTCTGTTTAATAGAGACAGTGTCTTTTATTACTTTTCTTAAAGTTTCATTTTCTAATTGTAACTCTCTAAAGGCTTGACTAAGTTGGTCAACTCTTTGTGTTAAATTATAAACAATTTGAGGAAGCTCTGCTGGATCCATATTTTATGGCTTAGTTGTTATATCAGGTTCCTTGGTTATTTGAATCACAACTGCAGAGTCTAAATAAATTATATTTGTTTCACAACTGAAGTACAGGCTATTATATCAGCATAGACTGTTTTATTCAGAGTGATTTTTATAAGTAATGGCAGTAAGTCTTTATATGGTTATATAATATCGTTATACCATATAAATATTTAGAGGCTGAAAATAAGTATTATTATTAATAACAACTTTTGACATTAGTTGTGCTCAAACCCAAATGTGAGAGATAGTGTTCATTGTAATAAGCACCGAGGCATGAGAGATGTGAGACACACAGACCGCAGCTGCTGACAGGGGCGTGACCTGCTGCGAGGCACAGCACACAGAGTAATGCTTGCAGTGTGGATATCTGAACACAGACTAGTGATTGCAATTGGTGCTGTGAGACACGCTGAGTTGTAAGGAGCTGTATGACACGCTGAGATGAAAGAAGCAGTGTGACGTCACATAAAGTCCGTTACTGTCCGGTATAAGAATGTATCAAAGGAAGTTCATAGAATTAAATAAAACATACGTTGCAATCAAAGTAATATCTGAGAGACAAAGTCAATTTACATAAGTTCAAGAGAAAACATGAAATTTGTAATTAGCCGTTACTTAAGGCATCCAAGGTAAATTAGAATTGATACAAGTACCGTAGCGGTAGTTGGTAGAATCCTCCTGTTGGAAATTAAATAGCAATTCCTGTAGAGATGTGGAGTTGAAATAACTTAATACTTCTTGGAATAGCAATCTTCAGGATGAATGAGACTAGTTGTTATTAGTCCCTTTGTGAGACCAAACTGCAGCTGGTATTTGTAAATCCAAATGTTAAAGTAGTAGAAGTAAATCTTCTTTTGATAAGTATATAGCTTATAAGAATCAGAGCACTGGTTTCAGCAAACAATACTCAACAACTAAGCACTTGTTTGGGGCGGGGTGATGCCTTAAGTACAGGTGAGGAAGGTGAGTTGAGGCAAAAAGTAAAAGCAGGACTGGAATCCTTACACTAACACTACATTATCAACAAATAAATGAAATAAAATACCTACAATTATCTACAATTAAACCTAACACTACACTATCAATAAATAAAATAAAATACCTACAATTATCTACAATTAAACCTAACACTACACTATCAATAAATAAATTAAATACAATGCCTACAAATAAATACAATGAAATAAACTAACTAAAGTACAAAAAATAAAAAAGAACTAAGTTAAAAAAAATAAAAAAATATTTACAAACATTAGAAAAATATTACAACAATTTTAAATTAATTACACCTACTCTAAGCCCCCTAATAAAATAACAAAGACCCCCAAAATAAAAAAATTCCCTACCCTATTCTAAAATTAAAATAGAAAAGCTCTTTTACCTTACCAGCCCTGAAAAGGGCCCTTAGCGGGGCATGCCCCAAAGAATTCAGCTCTTTTGCCTGTAAAAAAAACATACAATACCCCCCCCGCCAACATTACAACCCACCACCCACATACCCCTAATCTAACCCAAATAAACCTAACACTAAGCCCCTGAAGATCTCCCTACCTTGTCTTCACCACACCGGGTCCCGATCTGTCCAGAAGAGCCTCCGAAATCTTCATCCAAGCCCAAGCGGGGGCTGAAGAGTGACGTCCATCCTCCGGCTGAAGTTTGGATCCAAGCGGCGGCTAAAGAATTCCATCTTCAGGCAGAAGTCTTCATCCTATCCAGGCAGAAGAGTCGATCCGGACCGGCAAACATCTTCATCCAAGCCGCACCTTCTCTGTTTTTCCATCCGATGACGACCGGCTCCATCTTGAAGACCTCCGGCGCGGATCAATCCTCTTCTTGTGACGTCCTAAGTCCGAATGAAGGTTCCTTTAAATGACGTCATCAAAGATGGCGTCCCTCGAATTCCTATTGGCTGATAGGATTCTATCAACCAATTGGAATTAAGGTAGGAAAATTCTGATTGGCTGATGGAATAAGCCAATCAGAATCAAGTTCAATCCGATTGGCTGATCCGATCAGCCAATCAGATTGAGCTTGCATTCTATTGGCTGTTCCGATCAGTTTGGTTTACTAAGATGATGGTTTATTAACTTGCTATGCTTATACCACAATAAATTAAACATGAACAATCAGGTTTTGTTAAGAGTTAGCTATTTCTTAGCTAATATATTTAGAGTTATATATATATATATATATATATATATATATATATATATATAATCCACTGAAATAAGTGCACTCCCACGAACAGTAAATTTAAATTCTGCCAGGGTGCTATAACTAAGGTTTGAAATAAATTAAATTTATCCACAGTTGGAATTGGGTCTGGGTTTTGTACCAACATCTAAATTTAATTTATTTCAAACGTTAGTCGACGTTAATAAATTAATTAGACAATTTACTCTTAAAAAACATTTCATTTCATCCCCAGAGAGTGAAAATATGAATATATCGGACAGTGGTGTCCCTTTAAGGGAAAGTCTCCAGATGGATGATTTTACTTTTTTGGAACTGTCAGATTTTCAAAGTTTAATTACTTTGGACAGTGAAAGTAATACTCTGGCAGGAATGAATAATTCACACACAGGGTTTAAACCCAAATCAGTATTTTACCCAATCCACACAAGAGGAGAAATTCTGGTAAACTTTCAAAAAAGGGTTGAAAGAGATTTGATACATCTGTCTCTTAATCCAGAAAAAGGTCCAAACAATCTATCAGTTAAAGAAAGAATGGCCATTGAGTCATTAAAAACAACAATCCTGACTTGGTAATCAAAACGGCTGATAAGGGTGGCAGTGTGGTTGTATGGCAAAAATCATCCTATATTAAAGAAATCATGAGACAACTTGAAAATAAGATGATCATACTGTACTTAGCCGCAATCCCACTGCCGCCTTTAAAACTCAGCTCAAGACACTCCTTGATAAAGATATTATGGCTGGTCATTTGAATCAGGACACCTTTAAATTTCTTTTTGTTCAAAAACCTATTGTTCCCATCTTCCATGTACTTCCAAAGGTACACAAGTCCTTGGAGGATGTTAAAGGCTGGCCTATAGTGTCTGGAATAGGCTCATTATGTGAGAAACTATCCGAATGGTTGGATAGCATCTTACAGCCTTTAGTGCTGACACTTCCTAGTTATTTAAGAGATACAAAACAGGTCTTACAGAAGTTTGAGAAATTTCAGTGTGATCCAAACGACTATTGGCTTACGGTAGACGTAGTTTCCCTATATTCCTCTATCCCACATTCTGTGGGTTTAAGAGCAATTAAATATTTTTTACAGAACAACACTGACTATACTCCTTCTTTTATTGATTACCTAGTTGAGGTCACTGAGTTCCTCTTAACTCATAATTATTTTACATTTCGTGGTACTGCAATGGGGGCAGAATTTGCCCCCTCATTTGCTAATTTAACTATGGGCTGGTGGGAATATTTATTTCTATATGGCAATATCTTTGGTTCTAATATACGTTCATATCATCGTTACATAGAAGATTTGTTGTTGGTTTAGTCTGGTAATGATTGTCTGATAAGAGACTTCATGGATTATCTCAATGATAACCCATGTGGTCTACGTTTCACACATGAGTATAGCAGACACAGAATTAATTTTCTGGATATCACTCTATCATTTAATCATGGTACCAAAAAAGTAGAAACCACCATGTACAGAAAACCCATTTTGGGTAATACCCTGTTCTATGGCTCCAGTAATCATCCCAAACATGTCCCTTATTCTATAATTAAGGGACAATTACTCAGAGCGAAAAGAAACTGCAGCAGTCGATCAGACTGAATCTCAAAGTTCAGAACTTACCAAGAGATTCCTTGAAAGGGGTTATAATAAGAGAATGATTTATAAGGCTAAAGCAGAGATTGAGGCAATTGACCATAAATCTCTACTCAGTGAAAGAAAAAGACACAAAAAATCCCAATTCTCCACTGAAAGCGTCAGTTTTGTGACCCAATACTCCACAGAATATCATAGGATTTGTCAAGTGATAAAAAAACACTTACCCATGCTTTCAGCGGATGACAAGTTACAGCATGTAGTGCAAAAAGGTTGCAACTTCTCTTATAGAAAAGGAGTAACCTTGGGTAACATTCTGTCACCCAGTGAGTTAAAAAGTGACAAGCCAATAAGTTCCTGGTTACAAGTGACAGGAATGCACAGATGTGGCTACACCCAGTGCATTCCATGTAGTTTTGGACATTTGTCAAAAACCTTTTCATCACATACTAATGGAAAAACTTATCAACTGGATACATGTGTCAACTGCAGGTCCAAATATGCAGTATACATGATTTGGTGTACATGCAATAAAAAACAATATATTGGGTGTACAATCCGTGAGGTCAGAGAGAGAACATCTCTCTGATATTAAAAGGAAAGACAGATGTTCTGAATTGGCGAACCATTTCATCCAGGAACACGACAGTGACAATAGAACACTGAAATGGATGGTCATTGAGGCTGTCAAACTGCCAAAACGTGGGGGCAACATTGGCAAACTACTTTTGAAACATGAGGCATTCTGGATTTTTAATTTGGATACCAGAATTCCTAAAGGTTACAATTCCATTTTTTATTTAATCAATTTTTGGGAATAGTTTCTCCTATCACAGCATTGTAATTATTACAGTGCAGTGTCACTAACTTTTAGTTGTTTTCGCTTCTTGAACCCTCATCACATGAGTGTAGATGCAGCTATAAATTTCTTTATATACATAACTATGCATTTACCCCATAAGTAGTGCAGTGTAGTGACACTTATTTTTCTAAGTTTACCTTCCAGTTCATATTGAGTGTCATTGTACACAGTGTTCTTCCTACACTGAATATATTTATATTGCTTATTGGAATATATATAACATGTTTTGTCAAACATTCTTTACTGAACATCTAAGTTAATTAAATTAAATTTTCTACATTTACTGTTGACAACACACTTGACTCTTAAGTTCAAAACTTTACTTATCAGAAATGTGTTGTTTTTCTCTACAATACAACTCATTCATTTATTTATTTACTAAACGGTATGCAGAATGAAAAATACTGTCACTAGATCAGTAAAAGTTTGATTAACCATCAATGCACTATAATTTATGTTGCCTTTCATTCTGACTTGACAGATATAGGTCAGTGTTTATATAAATGATTTATTTCCACCTTAAATGTCGGCCCATAGGTACATCCAGGTACTATCAGTCACATGTCTAATTTAGCCAATAAGTGAAGGGCAAGCACTATTTATTTTAGCTATTTTTACTTGGGAGTATGCTTATGATTAAGGCTGAAATTGCCGAAACATGTAAAGCATACTTTCTAGCTTTGCTTTCCTTCTTACTTATTTTAATGTTATTCTAATAAAGATCATTTTTATTCAACATCCTGGGAGAAGTGCCAGCTTTTTCTTTTTTGCTATTCAAGCTACCTGCTTTCCCTGACCGGCTATTGGGCACCTCTCAGCTGTACTGTGCTGTGGATCAGTTCATTCTTAGTGACGTTTTGGGAGTAATCAACAGACCGCTATTGGAGGTTTGCAACACGTGTTACCCGGAAGTGCATTGGAGCCCGGGTTTGGATGTGGCAGGAGCGCATACTGAAGACAAACGCCAGCCGTCTTGTGCATGTTCCTGTTGGTCAGATCTTCCTTCTTACCTGGGGTGGTGAGTAACCGTCCTCCGGTATTGTTATGGTCTTTCTGTGATATTTCAGGCTGCACTTGATATTATATACGGCTCAGTTCATGGAACATTGCTATACTTAGCGTTTTTGTGACAGTGTATGCGCTCCGCTTTTTGCTACTCACTAACTTGCACCTCTTATGTTATAACTGTGGATTGGAGCTGGCTGTGAATCATTTTTTCTTTCTTTCTACAAAACAAATGTTTTTTTCATGCCCATGGGAGTGTGATTAATGTGCCACAACCTTTTGCTCACATAAAAGTTATTTGGAATAGCGTTTATGCTCTTCCCAATTTCCACACATTTAAATTGGATCTTTTTCATACCGGACTATTCTTGGGCCAATTAGACATTGGGAAAATATTACTTATAATCACATGTGACCTCTTTTCTCCTTTATATACCTTGGACATATAAACAGCTTAACAAGTGACTCTGCTTATTTAGTTACAAGTTACCATATTACCTGCAACATATAAAATGACTGAGGCGACTGACAACATGGTGGATACAGATGATTTTTACTCTCTAACCTCTATTGACAATCTTGACACCTTGGAACAGGATTTTGAGAATATTTTTTCTGAAATAAATCTAGTCAATCCATTAGGAAACAAGTTCCTTCAGTTGGAATGACAAGGGAAACAAGACTCAAATGGGATAAATGGACATTAGAACGTTACATTAATCTCAAAATAATACCCAGGGGTCTGAGAATAAGGAAATTTCCCTCATTTGTTGTAGAGGATAGTGATTTTATTAACCGCTGGAATAACTGTCTGAGTGAATGTTCTTTTAAACTGATGTTCCTGATCATAGAGTTTAAGGACAAACAACTGTTAAAAGTCAGGGAAGACATTTCACTATTGCAAACGGAGTTAGATTTACACACTGCAGAAATTAAATACAAAGAGTTTGACACTTTACTTAAAAATACTATTGCTACTTTTAAAAAAGAGTTAACTTTAACTAAACATAACAAATATTTGCGAGACCAGGCAGATTACAACACAGGCAAAGTCTACACCTGGCAAAAAAAGAACAGAGGTAGATCTAGGAGTAGAGGTCCTAGACAAAACAGAAACAGAAGTTTTGGCAGCAACACCAGTAATGAAACAGATTCAGGTGATGATAGTGTCTCAGAGGCAAGTACTAGTAATACGAACAATCCTAAGTCCATATTAAAAAATCCCCCTAAAAAAACAGTTGGATTTACTGTCCCCTCCACAGGTGAACAAATAGCCTCTAAACAAACAGCAAGTCGCACTAAAAACAAATATTCTATTGCAAATACATCTACTGATTCTCCAGTATCTGAGTTCTCTGAAATTGAACAGGTTTTTCAGAATCCTCCAATGAACCCCGCAAGAGGACGAGGAGGGGTGTACAAAGAGGAGGCACAACACAAAATCAAACCAGATATCTGCTGAGGAGGGGTCGAGGACAAAACAAATATGTGATGTAAACAATGTTGACAAAATGTACAGTAATGTAATTAATCTTAGCAATTACACCCTTAGTGATGATGAAAATAAAGTTTTGGAATTGGGTCTGGGTTTTGTACCAACGTCTAAATTTAATTTATTTCAAACGTTAGTCGACGTTAATAAATTAATTAGACAATTTACTCTTAAAAAAACATTTCATTTCATCCCCAGAGAGTGAAAATATGAATATATCGGACAGTGGTGTCCCTTTAAGGGAAAGTCTCCAGATGGATGATTTTACTTTTTTGGAACTGTCAGATGTTCAAAGTTTAATTACTTTGGACAGTGAAAGTAATACTCTAGCAGGAATGAATAATTCATACACATTGTTTAAACCCAAATCAGTATTTTACCCAATCCACACAAGAGGAGAAATTCTGGTAAACTTTCAAAAAAGGGTTGAAAGAGATTTGATACATCTGTCTCTTAATCCAGAAAAAGGTCCAAACAATCTATCAGTTCAAGAAAGAATGGCCATTGAGTCATTAAAAAACAATCCTGACTTGGTAATCAAAACGGCTGATAAGGGTGGCAGTGTGGTTGTATGGCAAAAATCATCCTATATTAAAGAAATCATGAGACAACTTGAAAATAAGATGATTATACTGTACTTAGCCACAATCCCACTGCCGCCTTTAAAACTCAGCTCAAGACACTCCTTGATAAAGGTCTTATGGCTGGTCATTTGGATCAGGACACCTTTAAATTTCTTTTTGTTCAACAACCTATTGTTCCCATCTTCCACGTACTTCCAAAGGTACACAAGTCCTTGGAGGATGTTAAAGGCCGGCCTATAGTGTCTGGAATAGGCTCCTTATGTGAGAAACTATCCGAATGGTTGGATAGCATCTTACAGCCTTTAGTGCTGACACTTCCTAGTTATTTAAGAGATACTAAACAGGTCTTACAGAAGTTTGAGAAATTTCAGTGTGATCCAAACGACTATTGGCTTACGGTAGACGTAGTTTCCCTATATTCCTCTATCCCACATTCTGTGGGTTTAAGAGCAATTAAATATTTTTTTACAGAACAACACTGACTATACTCCTTCTTTTATTGATTACCTAGTTGAGGTCACTGAGTTCCTCTTAACTCATAATTATTTTACATTTCAAGACTCCTATTATCTCCAGGTCCGTGGTACTGCAATGGGGGCAAAATTTGCCCCCTCATTTGCTAATTTAACTATGGGCTGGTGGGAATCTTTATTTCTATATGGTGAACGCAATATCTTTGGTTCTAATATACGTTCATATCATCGTTACATAGATGATTTGCTGTTGGTTTGGTCTGGTAATGATTGTCTGATAAGAGACTTTATGGATTATCTCAATGATAACCCATGTGGTCTACGTTTCACACATGAGTATAGCAGACACAGAATAAATTTTCTGGATATCACTCTATCATTTAATCATGGTACCAAAAAAGTAGAAACCACCATGTACAGAAAACCCATTTTGGGTAATACCCTGTTACATGGCTCCAGTAATCATCCCAAACATGTCCCTTATTCTATAATTAAGGGACAGTTACTCAGAGCCAAAAGAAACTGCAGCAGTCCATCAGACTTTGAATCTCGAAGTTCAGAACTTACCAAGAGATTCCTTGAAAGGGGTTATAATAAGAGAATGATTTATAAGGCTAAAGCAGAGATTGAGGCAATTGACCGTAAATCTCTACTCAGTGAAACAAAAAATCCCAATTCTCCAATGAAAGAGTCAGTTTTGTGACCCAATACTCCACAGAATATCTTAGGATTTGTCAAGTGATAAAAAAAACACTTACCCATGCTTTCAGCGGATGACAGGTTACAGCATGTAGTGCAAAAAGGTTGCAACTTCTTTTATAGAAAAGGAGTAACCTTGGGTAACATTCTGTCACCCAGTGAGTTAAAAAGTGACAAGCCAAGAAGTTCCTGGTTACAAGTGACAGGAATGCACAGATGTGGCTACACCCAGTGCATTCCATGTAGTTTTGGACATTTGTCAAAAACCTTTTCATCACATACTAATGGAAAAACTTATCAACTGGATACATGTGTCAACTGCAGGTCCAAATATGCAGTATACATGATCTGGTGTACATGCAATAAAAAACAATATATTGGGTGTACAATCCGTGAGGTCAGAGAGAGAATTAGACAACACCTCTCTGATATTAAAAGGAAAGACGGATGTTCTGAATTGGCGAACCATTTCATCCAGGAACACGACAGTGACAATAGAACACTGAAATGGATGGTCATTGAGGCTGTCAAACTGCCAAAACGTGGGGGCAACATTGGCAAACTACTTTTGAAACGTGAGGCATTCTGGATTTTTAATTTGGATACTAGAATTCCTAAAGGTTACAATTCCATTTTTGATTTAATCAATTTTTGGGAATAGTTTCTCCTATCACAGCATTGTAATTATTACAGTGCAGTGTCACTAACTTTTAGTTGTTTTCGCTTCTTGGACCCTCATCACATGAGTGTAGCTGCAGCTATAAATTTCTTTATATACATAACTATGCATTTACCCCATAAGTAGTGCAGTGTAGTGACACTTATTTTTCTAAGTTTATCTTCCAGTTCATATTGAGTGTCATTGTACACAGTGTTCTTCCTACACTGAATATATTTATATTGCTTATTGGAATATATATAACATGTTTTGTCAAACATTCTTTACTGAACATCTAAGTTAATTCAATTAAATTTTCTACATTTACTGTTGTCAACACACTTGACTCTAAGTTCAAAACTTTACTTATCAGAAATGTGTTGTTTTTCTCTACAATACAACTCTTTCATGTATCTATTTACTAAACGGTATGCAGAATGAAAAATACTGTCACTAGATCAGTAAAAGTTTGATTAACCATCAATGCACTATAATTTATGTTGCCTTTCATTCTGACTTGACAGATATAGGTCAGTGTTTATATAAATGATTTATTTCCACCTTAAATGTCGGCCCATAGGTACATCCAGGTACTATCAGTCACATGTCTAATTTTGCCAATAAGTGAAGGGCAAGCACTATTTATTTTAGCTATTTTTACTTGGGAGTATGCTTATGATTAAGGCTGAAATTGCCGAAACATGTAAAGCATACTTTCTAGCTTTGCATTCCTTCTTACTTATTTTAATGTTATTCTAATAAAGATCGTTTTTATTCAACATCCTGGGAGAAGTGCCGGCTTTTTCTTTTTTGCTATTCAAGAGATATATATATATTAAGAGACTTATACATTAAAAACAAAATTACAAAAGTAAATTCAAACACAATTTTGCTAATGCCAGAGTTCAAATATAAAAATGTGCTTTTGGCTGATGAGTTTTTTTTTTTTTTAACTTATCCTTGCCTTTGGATAGAGAAACGAGAGCCCAATGGCACAACTGGAAAATATAATAGGGAATATAGTTGTACTTAATAAATAAAAGGGATAAATAAGTAACAGTTTAACCCTTCTAAATAATTTTAAATATTGTAGTAGCTAGGTGCTCTGTACGTATCATATGACCTCCTCTCGTTATCCTTGCCTTTATTTAAATTAGAGCCTAAAAACTTTAACAAATATATTTCACTTATTATAAAGCTATAAGTGTGTATATATGCATATTTTATATTGAGATGCTGCACTTGCTTGAGAAATTGATTTACTGCCTTGGCGATATATAATAATAGATATAAGGGGGTTTTTAAGAGCATGTTTTAATATTTTGATGTCATGTGATTTATGGTGTGCAAATTGATTTTATTGCCTAGAACATACTTTTTTATTTTTGTTTGTTGACAATATGAGCAGTTGCTCCTGAGATGTGAAGAATGAAATTCACTTATTTTTATATTTTTCAAATAGTTGAAACATGTAATGGTGACATGATCAGTAGCATCTGATGTTTGTTGTAGCAAGTATTCCAAGATTTGTGAGTACCTATCAGAGTTTTCATAAGCATTACACTACATACAATGCAGTAGCCAGTTTTAAAACTCAGTTTTTGTTTAAAGAACCATTAAACTTTACATTTCATTAATGCATAAAATGTTTCATTATTGCAAGTGAAACATTATTGCAACATATACAGTATATAGGGGCATATTTATGATTGTGCGATCGGACATGATCCGATATAGAGGATCATGTCCGATGCACATTGATAAATGGCTATTCAATTCAGCCAATAGAATTTCAGTAGCTCTCATCCTATTGCCTGATTTAAACAGCAAATAGGATTTCAGTAGCTCTCATCATATTTGCTGATTTGAATTTCAAAAATCAAATCAGCCAATAGGAATGAAGGGACACCATTTTGAAAAGGCTCCCTTGCATTGAAGATTCAGTATATGGCGGCGACCATATGAAGAGGATGCTCCGCACTGGATGTCTTCAGGATGGACCCGCTCTGCGCCGCCGGGATGAAGATAGAAGACGCCGCCGGGATGAAAATAGAAGATGCCGCCTGGATGAAGATAGAAGACGCCGCCTGGTTGGATGAAAACCTCGCCGCCTAGATGAAGGCCTCTTGCTGCCTGGATGTCCAGACTTCAGGAACTGTAAGTGGATCTTCGGGGGTTAGAGTTAGGAATTTTTAAACTTTTTTTGTTGTTTTTTTGTTTTTGTTTAGGGTTTGGGCTTTTCTTAAAAGAGCTGAATCCCCTTTTCAGGGTAAGCTGTTCCGATCAGCCAATAGAATGCGAGCTCAATCTGATTGGCTGATCGGATCAGCCAATCGGATTGAACTTGAATCTGATTGGCTGATTCCATCAGCCAATCAGAATTTTCCTACCTTAATTCCGATTGGCTGATAGAATCCTATCAGCCAATCGGAATTCGACGGACGCCATCTTGGATGACGTCATTTAAAGGAACCGTCATTCGGCGAGTAGGCGTCGGTAGAAGAGGATGGATCCGCGTCGCCTGGAAGATGATGGCTCCAGAAGAAAGAAGATTGAAGATGCCACTTCATAGAAGACTTCATCCCGATGATGGACTTCTTCAGCGCTCGCTTTGCTCAAGACTTCAGCCCAATGATGGATTTCTTCAGCCGCCGCTTGGATGAAGACTTCAGCCCGAGGATGGACGTCACTCTTCAGCCCCTGCTTGGGCTTGGATGAAGACATCGGAGGCTCTTCTGGACAGATCGGGACCTGGTGTGGTGAAGACAAGGTAAGGAGATCTTCAGGGGCTTAGTGTTAGGTTTATTTAAGGGGGGTTTGGATTAGATTAGGGGTATGTGGGTGGTGGGTTGTAATGTTGGGGGGGGGGTTGTATGTTTGTTTTTTACAGGCAAAAGAGCTGAATTCTTTGGGGCATGCCCCACAAAGGGCCCTTTTCAGGGCTGGTAAGAAAAAAGAGCTTTTCTATTTTAATTTTAGAATAGGGTAGGGCATTTTTTTAGTTTGGGGGGCTTTGTTATTTTATTAGGGGGCTTAGAGTAGGTGTAATTAGTTTAAAATTGTTGTAATATTTTTCTAATGTTTGTAAATATTTTTTTATTTTTTTTAACTTAGTTCTTTTTTTTTTTTTGTACTTTAGTTAGTTTATTTAATTGTATTTATTTGTAGGTATTGTATTTAATTAATTTATTGATAGTGTAGTGTTAGGTTTAATTGTAGATAATTGTAGGTAGTTTATTTAATTTATTTATTGATAGTGTAGTGTTAGATTTAATTGTAACTTAGGTTAGGATTTATTTTACAGGTAATTTTGTAATTATTTTAACTAGGTAACTATTAAATAGTTATTAACTATTTAATAGCTATTGTACCTGGTTAAAATAAATACAAAGTTGCCTGTAAAATAAATATTAATCCTAAAATAGCTACAATATAATTATTATTTATATTGTAGCTATATTAGGGTTTATTTTACAAGTAAGTATTTAGATTTAAATAGGAATAATTTATTTAATAAGAGTTAATTTATTTTGTTAGAATAAAATTATATTTAACTTAGGGGGGTGTTAGGGTTAGGGTTAGAATTAGCTTTAGGGGTTAAAAAATTTATTAGAGTAGCGGTGAGCTCCGGTCGGCAGATTAGGGGTTAATACTTGAAGTTAGGTGTCGACGATGTTAGGGAGAGCAGATTAGGGGTTAATACTATTAATTATAGGGTTATTGAGGCGGGAGTGAGGAGGATTAGGGGTTAATACATTTATTATAGTAGCGGTGCGGTCCGGTCGGCAGATTAGGGGTTAATAAGTGTAGGTAGGTAGCAGCGACGTTGGGGGCGGCAGATTAGGGGTTAATAAATATAATATAGGGGTCGGCGGTGTTAGGGGCAGCAGATTAGGGGTTCATAGGGATAACGTAGGTGGCAGCGGTGTGCGGTCAGCAGATTAGGGGTTAAAATTTTTTAATAGAGTGGCGGTGATGTGGGGGGACCTCGGTTTAGGGGTACATAGGTAGTTTATGGGTGTTAGTGTATTTAGAGCACAGTAGTTAAGAGCTTTATAAACCGGCTTTAGCCCAGAAAGCTCTTAACTCCTGACTTTTTTCTGCGGCTGGAGTTTTGTCGTTAGATTTCTAACGCTCACTTCAGCCAAGACTCTAAATACTGGCGTTAGAAAGATCCCATTGAAAAGATAGGATATGCAAATGGCGTAGGGGGATCTGCGGTATGGAAAAGTCGCGGCTGCAAAGTGAGCGTTAGACCCTTTCCTGACTGACTCCAAATACCAGCGGGCGGTAAAAACCAGCGTTAGGAGCCTTTAACGCTGGTTTTGATGGCTACCGCCCAACTCTAAATCTAGGCCTCTATTTGTTGCTGCAACGTTACAAAAGCGAGAGAGCAAAGATTTTACCCTTAACTCGTAATAGTAGCGCAAATCTCAGAGTGCAAAAAAAAATACTCTGACCTGTTTTAACGCTCGAATGTGAGCGCCATCTACTGCTCCACTTGTAATCTAGCCCTAAATGTTTAGAAAATAATTTTGAAAGCTGGCAAATTTTATCAAGATTAGTGCACAAATTTAGGCTATGTCCATGTCTAAAATAATCTTCTGTCATGAACACATCTGGCAGTATTTGAGAAAAATAAAATCCAAATTTGTTTATTCATTCAAATGTTGTAAAACTTAAAAAGACGTTGCACTCAAAATATTTCTATCATGTATATAAAAGAGAAGTTTCTAAACATTCCAAAAATACATTTGTAATACATCTGTAAAAAAATGTTAAGTAAAACTGTGTAAAATGAATGTGAAACCAATACTATATAGTATTGATTTTGTACTTGGACAACTGCCTTTGCTTTACTGGTGAAGAGGGACCAACTCTGCAACTGTAACAAGAAAATGTTTGTTTGTTCAGAAAAGGAACATGATTAAAAAAAAAATACTGAAATACTTTTTGAAATATCCTCTTTTAAATTAAACAAAATTCATATAATTTAACAGATAATCATCAGATAAGTTTTCATTATAGTCGTTTAGTAATTTATTTTAGCTGCACATAAGTAATGCTGGGCTTCCAATATAAGCCTTATATCATACATTTATAATTTTGTATGCATTTTTTGCAGTTTGGTGTTTAAAAGATAATTAAGTGACTAACGGCTAGATTTAGGCCTAGATTGGGAGTTTTGTCGGTAATGACCCGAAAAACTAACGCCGGCTTTTTTCTGGCCGCACCATAAAAATAACTCTGGTATTGAGAGTCCACATAAAGGCTGCGTTAGGCTCCAAAAAAGGAGCGTAGAGCATTTTTAACGCAGCTTCAACTCTCGATACCAGAGTTGCTTACGGACGCGGCCAGCCTCAAAAACGTGCTCGTGCACGATTCTCCCATAGGAAACAATGGGGCTGTTTGAGCTGAAAAAAAACCAAACACCTGCAAAAAAGCCGCGTTCAGCTCCTAACGCAGCCCCATTGTTTGCTATGGGGAAACACTTCCTACGTCTGCATCTAACACTCTAACATGTACCCCGAGTCTAAACATCCCTAACCTTACACTTATTAACCCCTAATCTGCCGCCCCCGCTATCGCTGACCCCTGCATATTATTATTAACCCCTAATCTGCCGCTCCGTAAACCGCCGCTACTTACATTATCCCTATGTACCCCTAATCTGCTTCCCTAACATCGCCGACCCCTATATTATATTTATTAACCCCTAATCTGCCCCCCACAACGTCGCCTCCACCTGCCTACACTTATTAACCCCTAATCTGCCGAGCGGACCGCACCGCTATTATAATAAAGTTATTAACCCCTAATCCGCCTCACTAACCCTATCATAAATAGTATTAACCCCTAATCTGCCTCCCTAACATCGCCGACACCTAACTTAAATTATTAACCCCTAATCTGCCGACCGAATCTCGCCGCTATTCTAATAAATGTATTAACCCCTAAAGCTAAGTCTAACCCTAATACTAACACCCCCCTAAGTTAAATATAATTTAAATTTAACGAAATTAATTATCTCTTATTAAATAAATTATTCCTATTTAAAGCTAAATACTTACCTGTAAAATAAATCCTAATATAGCTACAATATAAATTATAATTATATTATAGCTATTTTAGGATTTATATTTATTTTACAGGTAACTTTGTATTTATTTTAACCAGGTACAATAGCTATTAAATAGTTAAGAACTATTTAATAGCTAAAATAGTTAAAATAATTACAAATTTACCTGTAAAATAAATCCTAACCTATGTTACAAATAAACACTACACTATCAATAAATTAATTAAATAAACTACCTACAATTACCTACAATTAACCTAACACTACACTATCAATAAATTAATTAAATACAATTGCTACAAAGAAATACAATTAAATAAACTAGCTAAAGTACAAAAAAAAAAAAAACTAAGTTAAAAAAAATAAAAAAATATTTACAAACATAAGAAAAATATTACAACAATTTTAAACTAATTACACCTACTCTAAGCCCCATAATAAAATAACAAAGCCCCCCAAAATAAAAAAAATGCCCTACCCTATTCTAAATTACTAAAGTTCAAAGCTCTTTTACCTTACCAGCCCTGAACAGGGCCCTTTGCGGGGCATGCCCCAAGAAATTCAGCTCTTTTGCCTGTAAAAAAAAACATACAATACCCCCCCCAACATTACAACCCACCACCCACATACCCCTAATCTAACCCAAACCCCCCTTAAATAAACCTAACACTAAGCCCCTGAAGATCATCCTACCTTGTCTTCACCATACCAGGTTCACCGATCGGTCCAGAAGAGCTCCTCCGATGTCCTGATCCAAGCCCAAGCGGGGGGCTGAAGAGGTCCATGATCCGGCTGAAGTCTTCATCCAAGCGGGCCAGAAGAGGTCTTCCATCCGATTGAAGTCTTCATCCAAGCGGCATCCATCCGGAGCGAAGCGGCAGGATCCTGAAGACCTCCACCGCGGAACATCCATCCTGGCCGACGACTGAACGACGAATGACGATTCCTTTAAATGATGTCATCCAAGATGGCGTCCCTCGAATTCCGATTGGCTGATAGGATTCTATCAGCCAATCGGAATTAAGGTAGGAATATTCTGATTGGCTGATGGAATCAGCCAATCAGATTCAAGTTCAATCTGATTGGCTGATCCGATCAGCCAATCAGATTGAGCTCGCATTCTATTGGCTGTTCCGATCAGCCAATAGAATGCGAGCTCAATCTGATTGGCTGATCGGATCAGCCAATCGGATTGAACTTGATTCTGATTGGCTGATTCCACAGCCAATCAGAATATTCCTACCTTAATTCCGATTGGCTGATAGAATCCTATCAGCCAATCGGAATTCGAGGGACACCATCTTGGATGACGTCATTTAAAGGAACCGTCATTCGTCATTCAGTCGTCGGCCAGGATGGATGTTCCACGGTGGAGGTCTTCAGGATGCTGCCGCTTCGCTCCGGATGGATGCCGCTTGGATGAAGACTTCAGTCGGATGGAAGACCTCTTCTGGCCCGCTTGGATGAAGACTTCAGCCGGATCATGGACCTCTTCAGCCCCCCGCTTGGGCTTGGATCAGGACATCGGAGGAGCTCTTCTGGACCAATCGGTGAACCTGGTATGGTGAAGACAAGGTAGGATGATCTTCAGGGGCTTAGTGTTAGGTTTATTTAAGGGGGGTTTGGGTTAGATTAGGGGTATGTGGGTGGTGGGTTGTAATGTTGGGGGGGGGTATTGTATGTGTTTTTTTTACAGGCAAAAGAGCTGTATTTCTTGGGGCATGCCCCGCAAAGGGCCCTGTTCAGGGCTGGTAAGGTAAAAGAGCTTTGAACTTTAGTAATTTAGAATAGGGTAGGGCATTTTTTTATTTTGGGGGCTTTGTTATTTTATTAGGGGGCTTAGAGTAGGTGTAATTAGTTTAAAATTGTTGTAATATTTTTCTTATGTTTGTAAATATTTTTTTATTTTTTGTAACTTAGTTCTTTTTTATTTTTTGTACTTTAGCTAGTTTATTTAATTGTATTTCTTTGTAGCAATTGTATTTAATTAATTTATTGATAGTGTAGTGTTAGGTTAATTGTAGGTAATTGTAGGTAGTTTATTTAATTAATTTATTGATAGTCTAGTGTTTATTTGTAACATAGGTTAGGATTTATTTTACAGGTAAATTTGTAATTATTTTAACTATTTTAGCTATTAAATAGTTCTTAACTATTTAATAGCTATTGTACCTGGTTAAAATAAATACAAAGTTACCTGTAAAATAAATACAAATCCTAAAATAGCTATAATATAATTATAATTTATATTGTAGCTATATTAGGATTTATTTTACAGGTAAGTATTTAGCTTTAAATAGGAATAATTTATTTAATAAGAGATAATTAATTTCGTTAGATTTAAATTATATTTAACTTAGGGGGGTGTTAGTATTAGGGTTAGACTTAGCTTTAGGGGTTAATACATTTATTAGAATAGCGGCGAGATTCGGTCGGCAGATTAGGGGTTAATAATTGAAGTTAGGTGTCGGCGATGTTAGGGAGGGCAGATTAGGGGTTAATACTATTTATGATAGGGTTAGTGAGGCGGATTAGGGGTTAATAACTTTATTATAGTAGCGCTCAGGTCCGGTCGGCAGATTAGGGGTTTAGAAGTGTAGGCAGGTGGAGGCGACGTTGTGGGGGGCAGATTAAGAGTTAATAAATATAATATAGGGGTCGGCGATGTTAGGGGCAGCAGATTAGGGGTACATAAGGATAACGTAGGTGGCGGCGCTTTGCGGTCGGCAGATTAGGGGTTAATAAGTGTAGGCAGGTGGAGGCGACGTTGAGGGGGGCAGATTAGGGGTTAATAAATATAATACAGGGGTCGGCGGTGTTAGGGGCAGCAGATTAGGGGTACATAAGGATAACGTAGGTGGCGGTCGGCAGATTAGGGGTTAAAATTTTTTTTTCGAGTGTGGCCGATGTGGGGGGACTTCGGTTTAGGGGTACATAGGTAGTTTATGGGTGTTAGTGTACTTTAGAGCACAGTAGTTAAGAGCTTTATAAACCGGCGTTAGCCCAGAAAGCTCTTAACTACTGACTTTTTTCCTGCGGCTGGAGTTTTGTCGTTAGATTTCTAACGCTTACTTCAGCCACGACTCTAAATACCGGAGTTAGAGAAATCCCATTGAAAAGATAGGATACGCAATTGACGTAAGGGGATCTGCGGTATGGAAAAGTCGCGGCTGGAAAGTGAGCGTTAGACCCTATTTTGAGTGACTCCAAATACCGGCGGTAGCCTAAAACCAGCGTTAGGAGCCTCTAACGCTGGTTTTCACGGCTAACGCCAAACTCTAAATCTAGGCCTGAGAGTTCTGCGGCCAAAGGGGTGCGTTAGCTACGCATGCTTTTTTTCCTCCGCACCTTTTAAATACCGCTGGTATTTAGAGTTCACAGAAGGGCTGCGTTAGGCTCCAAAAAAGGGAGCGTAGAGCATATTTACCGCCACTGCAACTCTAAATACCAGCTTTGCTTACGGACGCGGCCAGCTTCAAAAACGTGCTCGTGCACGATTCCCCCATAGAAAACAATGGGGCTGTTTGAGCTGAAAAAAAACCTAACAACTGCAAAAAAGCAGGGTTCAGCCCCATTGTTTCCTATGGGGAAACACTTCCTATGTCTGCACCTAACACCCTAACATGTACCCCGAGTCTAAAGACCCCTAACCTTACACTTATTAACCCCTATTCTGCCGCCGCTGCTATCGCTGACACCTGCATTACACTTTTAACCCCTAATCTGCCGCTCCGTACACCGTCGCAACCTACGTTATCCCTATGTACCCCTAATCTGCTGCCCCTAATACCGCCGACCCCTATGTTATATTTATTAACCCCTATTCTGCTGCCCCGAACGTTGCCTCCACCTACCTACAATAATTAACCCCTAATCTGCTGACCGGATCTCACCGCTACTCTAATAAATGTACTAACCCCTTAAGCTAAGTCTAACCCTAACACTAACACAACCCCTAACTTAAATATAATTTAAATCTAACTAAATAAATTAACTCTTAATAAAAAAATTATTCCTATTTAAAGCTAAATACTTACCTGTAAAATAAACCCTAATATAGCTACAATATAAATTATAATTATATTGTAGCTATTTTAGGATTAATATTTATTTTAAAGGCAACTTTGTAATTATTTTAACCAGGTACAATAGCTATTAAATAGTTAATAACTATTTAATAGTTACCTAGTTAAAATAATTACAAAATTACCTGTAAAATAAATCCTAACCTAAGTTACAATTAAACCTAACACTACACTATCAATAAATAAATTAAATAAAATACCTACAATTATCTACAATTAAACCTAACACTACACTATCAATAAATTAATGAAATACAATATCTACAATTAAATACAATGAAATAAACTAACTAAAGTGCAAAAAATAAAAAAGAACTAAGTTACAAAAAAATAAAAAAATATTTACAAACATTAGAAAAATATTACAACAATGTTAAACTAATTACACCTACTCTAAGCCCCCTAATAAAATAACAAAGCCCCCCAAAATAAAAAAATGCCCTACCCTATTCTAAAATTAAAATAGAAAAGCTTTTACCTTACCAGCCCTGAAAAGGGCCCTTTGCTGGGGAATGTCCCAAAGAATTCAGCTCTTTTGCCTGTAAAAAAAACCATACAATACCCCCCAACATTACAACCCACCACCCACATACCCATAATCTAACCCAAACCCCCCTTAAATAAACCTAACACTAAGCCCCTGAAGATCTTCCTACCTTATCTTCACCACGCCGGGTTCACCGATCGATCCAGAAGAGCTCCTCCGATGTCTTGATCCAAGCCCAAGCGGGGGCTGAAGATGTCCATGATCCAGCTGAAGTCTTCATCCAAGCGGGAGCTGAAGAGGTCCATGATCTGGCTGAAGTCTTCTATCAAGCGGCATCTTCAATCTTCTTTCTTCCGGATCCATGTTCATCCCGCCGACGCGGAACATCCATCTTCACCGACGACTTCCCGACGAATGATTGTTCCTTTAAGGGACGTCATCCAAGATGGCATCCCTCGAATTCTTTCTATTGGCTGTTCCGATCAGCCAATAGAATGCGAGCTCAATCTGATTGGCTGATCGGATCAGCCAATCGGATTGAACTTGATTCTGATTGGCTGATTCCATCAGCTAATCAGAATTTTCTTACCTTAATTCCGATTGGCTGATAGGATTCTATCAGCCAATCGGAATTCGAGGGACGCCATCTTGGATGACGTCCCTTAAATGAACCGTCATTCGTCGGGAAGTCGTCGGTGAAGATGGATGTTCCGCGTCAGCGGGATGAACATGGATCCGGAAGAAAGAAGATTGAAGATGCAGCTTGATAGAAGACTTCAGCCGGATCATGGACCTCTTCAGCTCCCGCTTGGATGAAGACTTCAGTCGGATCATGGACATCTTCAGCCCCCGCTTGGGCTTGGATCAAGACATCGGAGGAGCTCTTCTGGATCGATCGGTGAACCCGGCGTGGTGAAGATAAGGTATGAAGATCTTCAGGGGCTTAGTGTTAGGTTTATTTAAGGGGGGTTTGGGTTAGATTAGGGGTATGTGGGTGGTGGGTTGTAATGTTGGGGGGGGTATTGTATGTTTTTTTTTACAGTCAAAAGAGCTGAATTCTTTGGGGCATGCCCCGCAAAGGGCCCTTTTCAGGGCTGCTAAGGTAAAAGAGCTTTTCTATTTTAATTTTAGAATAGGGTAGGGCATTTTTTATTTTGAGGGGCTTTGTTATTTTATTAGGGGGCTTAGAGTAGGTGTAATTAGTTTAACATTGTTGTAATATTTTTCTAATGTTTGTAAAAAAAAATTTATTTTTTGTAACTTAGTTCTTTTTTATTTTTTTGTACTTTAGTTAGTTTATTTCATTGTATTTAATTGTAGGTATTGTATTTAATTAATTTATTGATAGTGTAGTGTAAGGTCTAATTGTAGATAATTGTAGGTATTTTATTTAATTAATTTATTGATAGTATAGTGTTAGGTTTAATTGTAGATAATTGTAGGTAGTTTATTTAATTAATGTATTGATAGTGTAGTGTTAGGTTTAATTGTAGATAATTGTAGGTAGTTTATTTAATTAATGTATTGATAGTGTAGTGTTAGGTTTAATTGTAACTTAGGTTAGGATTTATTTTACAGGTAATTTTGTAATTATTTTAACTAGGTAACTATTAAATAGTTCTTAACTATTTAATAGCTATTGTACCTGGTTAAAATAAATACAAAGTTGACTGTAAAATAAATATTAATCCTAAAATAGCTACAATATAATTATTATTTATATTGTAGCTACATTAGGATTTATTTTACAGGTAAGTATTTAGCTTTAAATAGGAATAATTTATTTAATAAGAGTTAATTTATTTCGTTAGATAAAAATTATATTTAACTTAGGGGGGTGTTAGTGTTAGGGTTAGACTTAGCTTTAGGGGTTAAAAAATTTATTAGAGCAGCGGTGAGCTCCGGTCGGCAGATTAGGGGTTAATGCTTGAAGTTAGGTGTCGGCGATGTTAGGGAGGGCAGATTAGGGGTTAATACTATTTATTATAGGGTTATTGAGGCGGGAGTGAGGCGGATTATGGGTTAATACATTTATTATAGTAGCGGCGTGGTCCGGTCGGCAGATTAGGGGTTAATAAGTGTAGGTAGGTGGCGGCGACGTTGGGGGTGGCAGATTAGGGGTTAATAAATATTATGTAGGTGTTGGCGGTATTAGGGGCAGCAGATTAGAGGTACATAGAGATAACGTAGGTGGCGGCAGTGTACGGAACGGCAGATTAGGGGTTAAAATTTTTTATTAGAGTGGCGGCGATGTGTGGAGGCCTCGGTTTAGGGGTACATAGGTAGTTTATGGGTGTTAGTGTACTTTAGAGCACAGTAGTTAAGAGCTTTATAAACCGGCGTTAGCCCAGAAAGCTCTTAACTACTGACTTTTTTCTGCGGCTGGAGTTTTGTTGTTAGATTTCTAACGCTCACTTCAGCCAAGACTCTAAATACCAGCATTAGAAAGATCCCATTGAAAAGATAGGATACACAAATGGCGTAGGGGGATCTGCGGTATGGAAATGTTGCGGCTGCAAAGTGAGCGTTAGACCCTTTTCTGACTGACTTCAAATACCAGCGGGCGGTAAAAACCAGCGTTAGGAGCCTCTAACGCTGGTTTTGACGGCTACCGCCAAACTCTAAATCTAGGCCTAAGGGTTCCATGTACAAAGTGTTAGCGAGCTTCCCACAAATATTTTCCGTCAAAACTCACACACTGATATGAACAAAGTCGTCAAATATGTTCAAAACCGCATTTTTAAAATTGCCAGCGTACTTATCTGCTAAACCTCGCTACCTCTCCATTTTTCACTGTAAATAGACAGATTTGACCACCAACTCGCAATAAACTAATGTACTAAAAAATCTATAAATCCACTCGCTACATTTTCCGCTCCCACCTTGTTATTTTTGCCTCGCCACCTTTTAGGTGGCGGGCAAGGTACAACACAATAAGAAAGTAGGCGCCAGTCTAGACATATATAAAAGGCAGTAAAATCATCATTGTACTTACATTGTTGATTCCAGCAGCTATGGAGACACTTCTCTATTTGTTTCTTTTCCGTGTGATGCAAATCCAGTGAAGAAGACAGAATACTGGAATAAATGTTGTGAATCGATTAGTTAGAAGAAGGAGTGTTCATGTCCCCCGTGCATTCCTTCCATGGGTTGGTTTGCACTGCCTTTCTGACCGAGAGATCATACAAAGATTTCGGCTTGATTGTGAATTCATATTACACCTGTATCGAGAGATAGAAGATTATTTAGAGCCAATGACGGCAAGTTCATGAGCTATTCCGGGACTATTGAAACTATTAGCTGCACTGCATTTTATGGCAGCAGGCTCCATTCAGGCAGTTTCTAGCATCATTATTGGAATAAGTCAATCAGCATTTTCAAGTCATAGATGCTATGATGATTATTTTTCCTCGCCATGTTTGCTTGCCATCTACCCCAGAAGAATGGCAATCTATAAAATCAAATTTCTATAAGATGGCTGGGATGCCCAATGTCCTAGGGTCCATAGACTGTACCCATGTTGCAGTAAGACCACTTCAAGCTTGTGAGGAGATCTATAGGAATAGAAAGCATTTCCATTCCTTGAATGTTCAGATGGTCTGTGACCCCCAACATGAGGATAATCAGTGTCCGTTCAAGCTACCCAGGCTCATGTCATGATTCTTACATCTTGAAGGCAGACTGGCTTATACCGGAAGTTCGAGAACGGAGATATGGCCAAAGGATGGCTTCTAGGTAAGCATAAGTGGCATCTAATTTGTCTTTTTTAATTTCCATGTACATAAATTGCGCCAAATTTGTTGACTGTAATTAAACTGTAATGTGTTGTATATTTTAAATAGTATCGTATTAGTTATCAATCATTCTGACTATTATAATATTAATATTTATATTTTTTATGTCCTATTAGGAGATGGAGGGTACTCATGTACAGAATGGCTTTTGACTCCCTATAACAACCCACAAACCAGAAATCAAGTTTGTTTCAATGAAGCACATCAATCTACCAGGGGGATAACTGAGAGGACATTCGGTCTTTTGAAAATGAGATTTTGCTGTCTTGATCGTTTTGGCGGCACTATATGTATGCACCTGAGAAAATCGCTAGAATTATATTGGTTTGCTGTATACTACATAATATAGCAATTATAAGAGGCTACCCATTAGTGAGAAAACACCATACCTGCTGATGATTGGGCCGAAGAATTATGTAGAGAACAACCTAATAGGCGTGGGATGTCAACAAGGGACATGGTTTCAGAACAATATTTTGATGATTAAATTTTATGTCATAAGTTGATTAATAAAAAAAATATTTCCTTTATATATTAAAGATTCATCAACTTTTTTTATTTGTTTTATTTTAAATATAATATGATGTAAAAGAACATCTAAAAGGCAAAAAATAATCATGGTTCCCATCAACAGACAAAAAAATGGTAACAAATCTTGGTATACAACAACTAAACCAAAACATTTCAAATGAAATTTATACTTAAGTTTATTAAAAAGCACTATTGATAAGCATCTAATTACATAAAGTTGTTGCTATTCAATTATAAATGGTTAAAAATAGTAATTAAAAATCATTTTTATGAAAAACGTCATAAAAAAAAAAAACTTGGTTGATAGTGATGTTGCGAATAGTTTGCCGGCGAATAGTTCCCGGCGAACATAGCATGTTCGCGTTTGCCGAGAACAGCGAACATATGCGATGTTCGGTCCGCCCCCTATTCGTCATCATTGAGTAAACTTTGACCCTGTACCTCACAGTCAGCAGACACATTCCAGCCAATCAGCAGCAGACCCTCCCTCCCAGACCCTCCCACCTCCTGGACAGCATGCATTTTAAATTAATTTGGAAGCTGCATTCTTAGTGAGAGGAGGGACAGCTAGGCTAGTGTATTCAGTGTCCACTACAGTCCTGAAGGACTCATCTGATCTCTGCTGTAAGGACAGCACCCCAAAAAGCCCTTTTTAGGGCTAGAACATCAGTCTGCTTTTTTATTTTTTTCCTGTGTAATCTAATTGCAGTTGCCTGTCTGCCAGAGTGTGTGTCAGGCTCACAGCGTATACTGTGCCCACTTGCCCAGTGCAGCTCATATCTGGTGTAACAGTAGTGTACATTTAAAAAAAAACAACACTTTTTTGACTGTGAAATAATAGCAGTCAGTTTCCTTCACACGTGTGTGTTTGGGAGCGGGTGGCAGATTGGTCTTGAGGGGGGGGGGAAGCTACACTACAGAAAAAAGGGAAAAACATTTTATTTGCAAACTGGGTACTGGCAAACAGCTGCCAGTACCCAAGATGGCCCCCAATAAGGCAGAGGGGGAGGGTTAGAGAGCTGTTTTGGGGGGGATCAGATAGGTTGGGGGCTAAGGGGGGGATCCTAAACAACAGCAAATGTAAATATGCTAAAAAAAGATTAAAAAAAAAGATAAAAAAAAAAAAAAAGATACCTTTTTTTTTAGTACTGGCAGACTTTCTGCCAGTACTTAAGATGGCGGGGACAATTGTGGGGTGGGGGAGGGAAGAGAGCTCTTTGGGAGGGATTAGGGGGTCTGATGTGTGAGGTGGGAAGCTGATCTCTACACTAAAACTAAAATTAACCCTGCAAGCTCCCTACAAGCTTCCTAATTAACCCCTTCACTGCTGGGCATAATTCACGTGTTGTGCGCAGTGGCATTTAGCAGCCTTCTAATTACCAAAAAGCAACACCAAAGCCATATATGTCTGCTATTTCTGAACAAAGGGGATCCCAGAGAAGCATTTGCAACCATTTGTGCCAAAATTGCACAAGCTGTTTGTAAATAATTTCAGTGAGAAACCTAAAGTTTGTAAAAAAGTTTACTATTTTTTTTAATTTTATCGCATTTGGTGATGAAATGGTGGCATGAAATATACCAAAAAGGGCCAAGATCAATACTTGTGGTTGTCTACTACACTACACTAAGCTAAAATTAACCCTACAAGCTCCCTAATTAACCCCTGCACTGTGGAGCATAATACACGTGTGGTGCGCAGCGCATTTAGCGGCCTTCTAATTACCAAAAAGCAACGCCAAAGCCATAAATGTCTGCTATTTCTGAACAAAGGGGATCCCAGAGAAACATTTACAACCATTTGTGCCATAATTGCACAAAATGTTTGTAAATTATTTCAGTGAGAAACCTAAAATTTGGAAAAGTGAAAAGTTTACTATTTTTTTTTTTTTTTTTTTTTATTTATTATTTTTATTGATAACAAAAGTTTCAAAGTTGTACAAATACATTGGCATATGAAGGCAACAATTTTCTGATTAGAGATAAAGTCAATTTCAATGATAAGTCTGAATGGCAAGTCGAGACCTGTTTTCGACCTGGGATTTATGCTTAAATGTCCAGAAGTGTTGGTTGTATACCAGGCCAGGTATCATCAAAGTTCCACAATATTATATTGTTAATACCTTCTTCATTGGTACATAGAAACAAACAAGAAAAAAAAGAAAAAAACGAACTTAAGGAAACAAACAGTTCAACATTGTAGGGTATCCTCTGGTTTGTAAATGGCACTCTCTAAAACAGACTCTCCATCGCTGAATCTGGTCCATTGAAATTCTGGTAGGAAGCTAGTTTTTATTAATTTCGTTTACAGAGTAGAGACTACCAATCACCCCCCTCTCTATCTATCTCCTCAGGAAGTGTTATATTCATACCAGCCTTTGTTCAATCTGAAATGTGGAGTATGCTTTAAAGGTGTTACACAGGCCGCGTATCTGGGTTTATAAGGGACTCCTCCCATATGAACCGTGCATTCAAAAAGAGTTCTAGCTTATTACGGCAAAGGTAGCCATACTGTTCTAAGGAGAATTGTTCCTCCACTTCATCCATCCACATACCTTTAGTAATGTTGACAGGTTTTTTCCATAGCCGCGCTATCAATTTTCTTGCGCTATTAAGGCCTATCTGCAAGTTCAATAATTTTAACTGGCACGCTATCTTAGGTAGATTGTTAATCAAGGCTATGCTAGGGTTCAATGTGAATTCAGTTGAGATAAGCTGTTTATAATGAGATTCTATTGCTAACCATAGAGGGCGTATTCTATCACAGCTCCACCACATATGAAGCAGGCTACCGCGCTCACCACATCCCCGCCAGCAAGAACTGGAGGTGTTTGGGTATATGCTATGCAATCTTGACGGGGTCAGATACCACCGTAGGAGTATTTTAAAGTTTACTTCTAATATCTTTGGAGATGTCGAGGATTTTTTAACGGACCTAAAGATCCGCTCCCATACGCTTTGGTCCAAGTTTTCAGTGAAATCTGCGTTCCATTTTGCGGTGTAAGATGGAGGAGTGGAGTGGAGGTTGTGAATTAGAATCTTACGTGATGTCGAAAGTGTACCTTTTGGAGTTACCCCATCATGGCATAATCGTTCAAACGGGGTGAGTTGTCTCAGGAGGTCAGATTTGAATGGGGAAGTGTGTATGTAATGTTGTAGTTGGGCATATTTTAGCCATTTAGTGAATCTCCCATCTGCTATGCCAGTTAATTTGTCTCTCTCCAGTAGTTTGCCTGCCTCCGTGAAATTACATAGTGGAATTGTGTAGTCCCATTCACTAAGTCTTTTATAACTTTTGTCAAATCCCCCAACCATTTCAGCATTTAAAGCTATAGGGAATAGAGGGGATCGTCTGGTGGAGATATGTGGCCTAGTGGCGATTATATGGTCCCAATTCCTAAAAAACTGCTGATGTATATCAAGTTGCTGACATTGAGGTGGTCTGAGATCATTCGGTACCCAACAAAGTGCATATACCATAGGTGCTTTAAGTATGTGTGAGTCTATCATTACCCATGCCTTATGTTCTTCCTTCCTGTGCCAATCCAGGACTCTCTGCAGAGTCACTGCTAGATAGTACTCTTCTATTTTGGGAAGACCTAGTCCTCCATAGAGAGTTGGTCTATACATTGTGTCCCTGTTGATTCTGGGTCTACATCTACCCCACACAAACATAGTTTACTATTTTTTTTAATTTTATCGCATTTGACGGTGAAATGGTGGCATGAAATATACGAAAATGGGCCTAGATCAATACTTTGGGTTGTCTACTACACTACACTAAAGCTAAAACTACCCCAAAAAGCTCCATACATGCTCCCTAATTAACCCCTTCACTGCTGGGCATAATACACATGTGGTGAGCAGTGGCATTTAGCGGCCTCCTAATTACCAAAAATCAACGCCAAAGCCATATATGTCTGCTATTTCTGAACAAAGGGGATCCCAGAGAAAAATTTACAACCAATTATGCCATAATTGCACAAGCTGCTTGTAAATAATTTCAGTGAGAAACCTAGTTTGTGAAAAAAATTGTGAAAAAGTGAACAATTTTTTTTATTTGATCGCATTTGGTGGTGAAATGGTGGCATGAAATATATCAAAATGGGCCTAAATCAATACTTTGGGATTTCTTCTAAAAAAAAAATATGTACATGTCAATGGATATTCAGGGATTCCTGACAGATATCAGTGTTCCAATGTAACAAGTGCTAATAAAAAGTGGTTTGGAAATAGCAAAGTGCTATTTGTATTTATGGCCCTATAACTTGCAAAAAAAAGGAAAGAAGATGTAAACATTGGGTATTTCTAAACTCAGGACAAAATTTAGAAACTATTTAGCGTGGGTGTTTTTTGGTGGTTGTAGATATGTAACAGATTTTGGGGGTCAAAGTTAGAAAAAGTGTGTTTTTTTCCATTTTTTCCTCATATTTTATCATTTTTTATATAGTAAATTATAAGATATGATAAAAATAATGGTATCTTTAGAAATTCCATTTAATGTCGAGAAAAACGGTATATAATATGTGTGGGTACAGTAAATGAGTAAGAGGAAAATTACAGCTAAATACAAACACCGCAGAAATGTAAAAATAGCCTTGGTCCCAAACGGACAGAAAATGGAAAGTGCTGTGGTCATTAAGGGGTTAAAAAAAACAACACTTTTTTGACTGTGAAATAATAGCAGTCAGTTTCCTTCACACGTGTGCGTTTCAGGGCCTGGTGCAACTTATATCTGGTGTAACAGTAGTGTACATTTAAAAAAAAAACAACACTTTTTTGACTGTGAAATAATAGCAGTCAGTTTCCTTCACATGTGTGCTTTTCAGGGCCTGCCAGGGCACAGTCCATTTAATGTCGAGAAAAACGGTATATAATATGTGTGGGTACAGTAAATGAGTAAGAGGAAAATCACAGTTAAATACAAACACCGCAGAAATGTAAAAATAGCCTTGGTCCCAAACGGACATAAAATGGAAAAGTGCTGTGGTCATTAAGGGGTTAAAAAAAACACTTTTTTGACTGTGAAATAATAGCAATCAGTTTCCTTCACTCGTGTGCGTTTCAGGGCCTGCCAGGGCACAGTGTCACACTAGTGCAACTCATATCTGGTGTAACAGTAGTGTACATTAAAAAAAAAATAGAAATTTGACTTTGAAATAATAGCAGTCAGTTTCCTTCACACGTGTGCGTTTCAGGGCCTGTCAGGGCATAGTGTCAACCCAGTGCAACTCATATCTGGTGTAACAGTAGTGTACATTTAAAAAACAACAACACTTTTTTGACTGTGAAATAATAGCAGTCAGTTTCCTTCACACGTGTGCGTTTCAGTGCCCGCCAGGGCACAGTGTCACCCCAGTGCAACTCATATCTGGTGTAACAGTAGTGTACATTTAAAAAAAAAAAACACTTTTTTGACTGTGAAATAATAGCAGTCAGTTTCCTTCACACTTGTGTGTTTCAGTGCCTGCTAGGGCACAGTGTCACCCCAGTGCAACTCATATCTGGTGTAACAGTAGTGTACATTTAAAAAAACAACACTTTTTTGACTGTGAAATAATAGCAGTCAGTTTCCTTCACGCATGTGCGTTTCAGGGCCTGCCAGGGCACAGTGTCACACCAGTGCAACTCATATCTGGTGTAACAGTAGTGTACATTAAAAAAAAAAACTAGAAATTTGACTGTGAAATAATAGCAGTCAGTTTCCTTCACATGTGTGTGTTTCAGTGCCTGTTAGGGCACAGTGTCACCCCAGTGCAACTCATATCTGGTGTAACAGTAGTGTACATTTAAAAAAAAAAAAACACTTTTTTGACTGTAAAATAATAGCAGTCAGTTTCCTTCACGCATGTGCGTTTCAGTGCCTGCCAGGGCACAGTGTCACCCCAGTGCAACTGATATCTGGTGTACCAGTAGTGTACATTTAAAAGCAACAACACTTTTTTAAATGTGAAATAATAGCAGTCAGTTTCCTTCACGCATGTGCGTTTCAGGGCCTGCCAGGGCACAGTGTCACACCAGTGCAAATCATATCTGGTGTAACAGTAGTGTACATAAAAAAAAAAAAATAGAAATTTGACTGTGAAATAATAGCAGTCAGTTTCCTTCACAAGTGTGCGTTTCAGGGCCTGTCAGGGCACAGTATCACCCCAGTGCAACTCATATCTGGTGTAACAGTAATGTACATTTAAAAAAAACAACACTTTTTTGACTGTGAAATAATAGCAGTCAGTTTCCTTCACACGTGTGCGTTTCAGTGCCAGCCAGGGCACAGTGTCACCCCAGTGCAACTCATATCTGGTGTAACAGTAGTGTACATTTAAAAAAAACAAGACTTTTTTGACTGTGAAATAATAGCAGTCAGTTTCCTTCACACGTGTGCGTTTCATTGCCTGCCAGGGCACAGTGTCACCCCAGTGCAACTCATATCTGGTGTAACAGTAGTGTACATTTAAAAAAAAAAAAACACTTTTTGACTGTGAAATAATAGCAGTCAGTTTCCTTCACATGTGTGCGTTTCAGTGCCTGCCAGGGCACAGTGTCACCCCAGTGCAACTCATATCTGGTTTAACAGTATTGTACATTTAAAAAAAAAAAAAACACTTTTTTGACTGTGAAATAATAGCAGTCAGTTTCCTTCACACGTGTGCGTTTCAGGGCCTGCCAGGGCACAGTGTCACACCAGTGCAACTCATATCTGGTGTAAAAGTAGTGTACATTTAAAAAAAAAATACAATTTTGACTGTAATAGACTGAATAGCAATTAGTTGTCTGCAAGCGTGTGTGTCAGGCCTACAGCGTCTACTCTGCCAACTTCTGCCAGTGCACAGTGCCACTCATATCCGTTTTCACAGTAGCTTGCATGCATAGCACCACTAATCGAAAAAGAAATGACATGCAGAGGCAGGCCACCCCGCAGGGGCCGTCGTGGTCATGGTGCTGTGATTCCCTTTGGCCCTAGAATAATGCCCAGTGTTCAGAGGCCACGTACCCTGAACTCGAACAGTTCTGAGGACATAGTTGACTGGCTAACACAGGCCACCCAACCTAGACGCACCATCCTCCTCCAGCTTAGCTTCGGGCACCTCTCAAATTACCATTCGCCCGCCTGCCACCACCACCAACACTAGCACCACAGCCGCTTCACTTGATCTGTCAGAGGAGTTATTTACACATCAGTTGGAAGAAATGAGTGATAGTGATGCACAACCATTATTGACAGAGGATGTAGATAATAGGGATATGTCTCAGTCAGGCAGCATTACACACATGGACGTACGGTGTGATGATGATGATGATGTTGTACCCGCTGCTGCTTCCTTTGCTGAGTTGTCAGATACAAGTGAAGTGGTTGATGATGACGATGCATCCGTGGATGTCACGTGGGTGCCCACTAGAAGAGAAGAAGAACAGGGGGAAAGTTCATATGGGGAGACAGAGAGGAGGAGGAGACGAGTTGGAAGCAGGTGGAGGTCGTCACAAGGAGCTAGTGGCACAGTCAGACAGCATGCATCGTGACCCGGCGTCAGCCAGACAGCATGCCAATCAACGCATGCTGTTGCTACCACCAGAATGCTGTCATTGCAGAGCTCAGCAATGTGGCATTTATTTGTGTGTCTGCTTCTGACAACAGCGATGGCATTTGCAACCTGTACCAAAAGAAACTGAATCGTGGGAAGTCCAACACCCACCTAGGTACAACTGCTTTGCAAAGGCACATGATTGCACATCACAAACGCCTATGGCATCAACACATGAGTACAAGCAGCATACAAACTCAAAGCTGCCATCCTCCTCCTGGTCCAACATCTTCAGCCACATCAACCACTGCTGTCCTCCTTGCCCCCTCTCAACCATCCGCCACTCCGTCTCTCGCCTTGAGCAGTTCCTGCTCATCTGCCCACAGTCAGGTGTCTTTCAAGGACATGTTTGAGCGTAAGAAGCCAATGTCACAAAGTCACCCCCTTGCCCGGCATCTGACAGCTAGCTTGTCTGAACTGTTAGCTCGCCAGCTTTTACCATACAAGCTTGTGGAGTCTGAGGCGTTCCAAAAATTTGTAGCTATTGGGACACCACAGTGGAAGGTACCCGGCTGAAATTTCTTTGCACAAAAGGCAATCCCCAACCTGTACTCGATTGTGCAAAAGGAAGTAACCTTACCATGGGTCCCAGACCGCACGTCTTGTAATTCTCTGTCTGGGAAATTATATATGTGCAAAAAGAAGTAATGGCATGTCTGGCACACAGTGTTGGGGCAAGGGTCCATCTGACCACTGATACCTGGTCTGCAAAGCATGGTCAGGGCAGGTTCATCACCTATACTTCACATTGGGTAAACCTGCTGATGGCTGCCAAGCATGGAATGCATGGCTCTGCAGAGGAGTTGGTTACACCGCCACGACTTGCAGGCAGGCCTGCTGCCACCTCCTGTACTCCTCCTACTCCATCTTCTTCCATAACCTGCTCGGCTGAGTCCTCTTCTGCTGCTGAGTCTTGCTCCACATCAAAGGCACCGCCCCAGCTCCGCAGGTACTATTCCATATCCCGGATACGGCAGTGTCACGCGTCTTGGGGTTGACTTGCCTGAAAGCAGAGAGTCACACCGGACCAGCACTCGTGTCCGCCCTAAACGCAGAGGTGGATCAGTGGCTGACTCCGCACCAACTGGAGATCGGCAAAGTGGTTTCTGACAATGGAAGTAATTTGGTGGCGGCATTGAAACTGGGCAAGTTGACACATGTGCCGTGCATGGCACATGTGTGTAATCTGATCGTACAATGCTTTGTGCATAAGTACCCAGGCTTACAGGACGTCCTGAAGCAGGCCAGGAAGTTGTGTGGCCATTTGAGGCGTTCCTACATGGCCATGGCGCACTTTTCCGATATCCAGTGGCGAAACAACATGCCAGTGAGGCGCTTGATTTGTGATAGCCTGACATGTTGGAATTCAACACTCCTAATGTTCGACCGCCTGCTCCAACATGAAAAAGCTGTTAACGACTATTTGTATGACCGGGGTGCTAGGACAGCCTCTGCGGAGCTGGGAATTTTTTTGCCACGTTACTGGGCGCTCATGTGAAATGCCTGTAGGCTCATGCGTCCTTTTGAGGAGGTGACAAACCTAGTCAGTGGCACCGAAGGCACCATCAGCGACATCATACCATTTATTTTCTTCCTGGAGCGTGCCCTGCGAAGAGTGCTGGATCAAGCCGTAGATGAGCTTGAAGAGGAAGAGGAAGAGTTGTGGTCACCATCACCACCAGAAACAGCCTTATCAGCATCGCTTGCTGGACCTGTGGCAATGCTGGAAGAGGATTGTGAGGAAGAGGAGTCAGAGAAGGAATGTGGCTTTGAGGAGGATGACCAACCACAACAGGCATCCCTGGGTGCTCGTTGTCACCTATCTGGTACCCGTGGTGTTGTACATGGCTGGGGGGAAGAAGATATCTTCAGTGACATCACTGAGGATGAGGAACGGGGCATGACTAGCTCGGCATCCAACCTTGTGCAAATGGTGTTCATGCTGTTGTGCCTGTTGAGGGACCCTCGTATAAAAAAGTTGTAGGAGAACGACCTGTACTGGGTGTCCACGCTACTAGTCCCCCGGTATAAGCATAAAGTGCCAGAAATGTTACCGAATTACAAAAAGTCGGAAAGGATGCAGCATTTCCAAAATAAATTAAAAAGTATGCTTTACACAGCGTATAAGGGTGATGTCACAGCACAACGTGAATCTAACAGGGGAAGAGCTGAAAGTAATCCTCCGACTCCCACGACCACGCCGGCAAGGACAGGATGCTTTACAGACTTGTTATTGATAGAGGACATGCTGAGCTTTTTAACTCCTATGCATCGCAACAGCCCTTCGGGGTCCACCCTCAGAGAACGATTCGACTGACAGGTAGCAGACTACCTCGCCTTAACTGCAGATCTCGACACTCTGAGGAGCGATGAACCCCTTGACTACTGGGTGTGCAAACTTGACCTGTGGCCTGAGCTATCCCAATTTGCAATAGAACTTCTGGCCTGCCCCGCTTCAAGTGTCCTGTCAGAAAGGACCTTCAGTGCAGCAAGAGGTACACTATTTATTGTCACTGAGAAGAGAAGTCGCCTAGGTCAAAAAAGTCTAGATTACCTAACTTTTATTAAGATGAATGAGGGATGGATCCCAAAGGGACTGACATTGGGCGATACATTAGAGTAAAAAAGACCTGATGAGATGAGCTGCCTTGCCTAAAAATGGTCCACACGCTGCTGTATTTTATCTTCAAATGCCGGATGATTGCGTGACTTATCCGCCACCAACTAGGGTTCAAGCTGCAATGTTTTAGGGCACTTTCTGCCTGGGAAACAAACATCAATTTTTCTGGCCGATGCTACAGCAGCGGCTGCAACAATACCTAATTTTTCAGGCATGTGTACATGCCAACTTTTTCTGGCCTGGTGCTGCACTGTGGCTTAAAAAAAAAAAAAAGACACTTAACAGGATTAAACTGATAGGAATAGTACTATTTAACACACCACTCCTATCTGGTGGCACATTAGATTGCATGCGCAGTGCCCCAAATTTGAAGTAGGAGGACCGACCAAACATCTTTTTCCATCTCCCGGTTCCTAAAATCCATGCCATATACACATCCCCTGATTGGGGACACCGCAGTGGAAGGTACCCAGCCGAAATTTCTTTGCACAAAAGGCGATCCCCAACCTGTACTCGATTGTGCAAAAGGAAGTAACCTTACCATGGGTCCCATACCACACGTCTTGTAATTCTCTGTCTGGGAAATGATAAATCTATCAAATCTATCTATTTATCTATCAAATCTATCTAACTATCTATCGTATCTATCAAATGTATATTGCATCTATTGATCTATGTAATCTATGTATCTATCTATGAAATCTATCTATCTCGTGGCCGGACAGTTTTGTGACAGCCACTTGTGTTTCGGCCAAATGTCCGTCGGCCAAATGTCCATCGGCCAAATGTCCGTCGGCTAAAAGTCCGTCCATGATTACACTCGCAGTGCCCCAAATTTGAAGTGGGAGGACCGACCAAGCATCTTTTTCCATCTCCCGGTTCCTAAAATACATGCCATATACACGTCCCCTGGCTCCGCAACTGCCTCTGGGAACCTTACCATGGGTCCCAGACCGCACGTCTTGTAATTCTCTGTCTGGGAAATTATATATCTATCAAATCTATCTATTTATCTATCAAATCTATCTAACAAATAATCGTATCTATCAAATGTATATTGCATCTATTGATCTATGTAATCTATGTATCTATCTATCATATCTATCTTGTGGCCGGACTGTTTTGTGACAGCCACTTGTGTTTCGGCCAAATGTCCGTCGGACAAATGTCCGTCGGCCAAATGGCCGTCGGCTAAAAGTCCGGCTACGATTGCATGCGCAGTGCCCCAAATTTGAAGTAGGAGGACTGATCAAGCATCTTTTTCCAACTCCCGGTTCCTAAAATCCATGCCATATACACATCCCCTGGCGTTGCAACTGCCCTGGGAACCTTACCATGGGTCGCAGGCCGCACGTCTTGTAATTCTCTGTCTGGGAAAATATATATCTATCAAATCTATCTATTTATCTATCAAATCTATCTAACTATCAATCATATCTATCAAATGTATATTGAATCTATTTATCTATTTAATCTATGTATCTATCAATCAAATCTATCTATCTCGTGGCCGGACTGTTTTGTGACAGCCACTTGTGTTTGGCCAAATGTCTATCGGCCAAATGTCCGTTGGCTAAAAGTCCGTTGGCCAAATGTCCGTCGGCCAAATGTCCGTCGGCTAAAAGTCCGGCCACGATTGCATGTGCAGTGCCCCAAATTTGAAGTAGGAGGACCGACCAAGCATCTTTTTCCATCTCCGGGTTCCTAAAATCCATGCCATATACACATCCCCTGGCGTTGCAACTGCCTCTGGGAACCTTACCATGGGTCTCAGACCACACGTTTTGTAATTCTCTGTCTGGGAAATTATATATCTATCAAATCTATCTATTTATCAATCAAATCTATCTAACTATCAATCGTATCTATCAAATGTATATTGCATCTATTGCACGTGCAGTGCCCCAAATTTGAAGTAGGAGGACCGACCAAGCATCTTTTTCCATCTCCCGGTTTCTAAAATTCATGCCATATACACGTCCCCTGGCGTTGCAACTGCCTCTGGGAACCTTACCATGGGTCCCAGTCTTGTAATTCTCTGTCTGGGAACTTATATATCTATCAAATCTATCATTTTATCTATCAAATCTATCTAACTATCAATTGTATCTATCAAATGTATATTGCATCTATTGATCTATGTATTCTATGTATCTATCTATCAAATCTATCTATCTCGTGGCCAGACTGTTTTGTGACAGCCACTGGTGTTTCGGCCAAATGTCCATTGGACAAATGTCCGTCGGCTAAAAGTCCGGCCACAATTGCATGCGCAGTGCCCCAAATTTGAAGTAGGAGGACCGACCAAGCATCTTTTTCCATCTCCCGGTTCATAAAATCCATGCCATATACACATCCCCTGGGAACCTTACCATGGGTCCCAGACCGCACGTCTTGTAATTCTCTGTCTGGGAAAGTATATATTTATCAAATCTATCTATTTATCTATCAAATCTATCTAACTATCAATCGTATCTATCAAATGTATATTGCATCTATTGATCTATGTAATTATGTATTTATCTATCAAATCTATGTATCTCGTGGCCAGACTGTTTTGTGACAGCCACTTGTGTTTTGGCCAAATGTGCATCGGCCAAATGTCCGTCGGCTAAAAGTCCGGCCACGATTGCACGCGCAGTGCCCCAAATTTGAAGTAGGAGGACCGACCAAGCATCTTTTTCCATCTCCAGGTTCCTAAAACCGTCTTGTAATTCTCTGTCTGGGAAATTATATATTTATCAAATCTATCTAACTATCAATCGTATCTATCAAATGTATATTGCATCTATTGATCTATGTAATCTATGTATCTATCTATCTATCTATCTATCTATCTATCAAATCTATCTATCTCGTGGCCGGACTGTTTTGTGACAGCCACTTGTGTTTTGGCCAAATGTCCGTCGGCTAAAAGTCCGGCCAAGATTGCATGCGCAGTGCCCCAAATTTGAAGTAGGAGGACCGACCAAGCATCTTTTTCCATCTCCCGGTTCAGAAAATCCCTGCCATATACACGTCCCCTGGCGCCTCAACTGCCTTTGGGAACCTTACCATGGGTCTCAGACCGCACGTCTTGTAATTCTCTGTCTGGGAAAGTATATATTTATCAAATCTATCTATTTATCTATCAAATCTATCTAACTATCAATCGTATCTATCAAATGTATATTGCATCTATTGATCTATGTAATTATGTATTTATCTATCAAATCTATGTATCTCGTGGCCAGACTGTTTTGTGACAGCCACTTGTGTTTTGGCCAAATGTCCATCGGCCAAATGTCCGTCGGCTAAAAGTCCAGCCACGATTGCACGCGCAGTGCCCCAAATTTGAAGTAGGAGGACCGACCAAGCATCTTTTTCCATCTCCAGGTTCCTAAAATCAGTGCCATATACACCTCCCCCCGATAGGGGGAGTAACAGGTATTAAACTGATCAGAATAGTAGTACTTAACACACCACTCATATCTGGTGCCACAGTAGATTACACGCGCAGTGCCCCAAATTTGAAGTAGGAGGACCGACCAAGCATCTTTTTCCATCTCCTGGTTCCTAAAATCCATGCCATATACACCTCCCCCGATAGGGGGAGTAACAGGTATTAAACTGATCAGAATAGTACTACTTAACAAACCACTCATATCTGGTGCCACAGTAGATTGCACGCGCAGTGCCCCAAATTTGAAGTAGGAGGACCGACCAAGCATCTTTTTCCATCTCCCGGTTCCTAAAATCCCTGCCATATACACGTCCCCTGGCACCGCAACTGCCTCTGGGAACCTTACCATGGGTCTCAGACCACACGTCTTGTAATTCTCTGTCTGGAAAATTATATATCTATCAAATCTATCTATCTATCAATCGTATCTATCAAATGTATATTGCATCTATTGATCTATGTAATCTATGTATCTATCTATCAAATCTATCTATCTTGTGGTTGTGCAACTGGACTGTTTGCGGTTGTTTGCAGTGCGTTACATGGGGAGTTTGGTCTGTCACTGTGAAGCGGGTGTAACCCTTACACTTCCTGATCGATACAACATCATACCTGATGTTTTAAAGCACGTTATTCCAAACAATTTAGGAATGTTAGGTGATTTATGCCCTTTATGGATAAAAACCAGACTCTGGATCAACTATGTAATTTTCCGTGGGAGTTTTGCCATGGATCCCCCTTTGTCATGCCACAGTCCAGGTGTTAGTCCCCTTGAAACAACGTTTCCATCACTATTGTGGCCATAAAGAGTCCCTGTTGGTTTTAAAGTTCGCCTGCCTATTGAAGTCAATGGCGGTTCGGCCGGTTAGCTGGTTCGCGAACAGTTGCGGAAGTTCGAGTCCGCCGTTCGCGAACCGAAATTTTTAGGTTCGCGACATCACTAATCACTAGTTTATCCAACTTACGGCACTTTATGAACTGCCAACGGAGTTTATGTAATACCCCGATGTGCGAGGTGAAATTACGGGTGGCGTGGGTTTCAACAGTTGTGCTGAAGCCTGCGCCGCATATGTAATCTTGCCCGTAGCCGTTACATGCTATGCTATACTTTAATATAATCAGGATTTTAATAAATACACAATTATTTTAGTTTGTTTATTTTTTAATACAATTTAATATTCAACATTGTTGCAGCTCTCTGACTAAATATAACAATTGTATACAACAAAATTAAATTTCTGAAAAGAATAATATACCAGACTCCAGAGTAAAAAAAAGCATTGCATATTAGGGGATCTATCTTGTAAACTCTCTTGTCCACTACTTGTAGTTGTTGTTTTTAACGATTAATGTTTTTATTAAACTAAGTTTTTAACCAAATTCAATTTCAGTGGTTACACCTTACATTCCATTATCCCCTTTTGGATTTATGTTCATATTGTCTGAGCATGAATCAACTTGCTGAAAGTACCTGGAGTGGGTGAGCTGATACTCCCTGACACAAACCTATCAGCTTGTATCCACTAGCACATAAGTGTGCTTTTACAAAGTGTGAGTATCCGTTTGGCATTTATATCACTTATAGTACAATAATTTGGTTGATCTGTACATGTGGTGCTTTGTTGTACCTCTGTCCATTCAGACACTTACTCGACTGGGAGCCTTTTGAGGGGGTGAGCTAATATGCCCAAAAATATCAGTCTGCATTTGCTAGCACATCATGGTGCTCCAATAGAATGTGAGTACCCATGTGGCTTTTTATACAATAGATACATATCTTGTTTGGTGAATCTACACATGAGGCAGCCCTCTGTTTTCTATTCCACTTTACAGTATATCCGGTATTATCTGTGAAGAGGAGTGCAGCCTTTACCGTCATATTTTTTTTTCACAGACTTACTAAGAAATTCTGTGGACTACAGAACATTTTGACCTCAATTTGTGACTTATCCACAATTTGTATGTATATTATACACTATTATTATTGTTGCCAATATTGCTTATTAGTTTATATACTTGTGCCCCCTTCGTTCTTAGACCTAGCCTGTGGTTTACCCACTTACAGTAAAATTTTGTATACTGGAGCTTCAACTATTGAATAGCCTAAGTAACCACAGTCAGAAGATGAATTTACACTCTACTATCCTGTACCCCACAGAAAGTAATAAAATGACAATTTTCCATTGCTCTGTCTAAGCACTGAGCTCCGGTTTTCTAGACAAATATCAGATAAGGACAATGAGATATGCTATTACCTGAAACTCAACCCATTTTAATAGGCTGTAGTTTAAGAGCACAAAAGCAGATACTTCATATATACATATAAACCTGCAAATGCAATTTCTTCTACATTTTATACTATACATCTAGTGTAACAAATCATTGAATTACATCAACATAAAAATAATTTTACAGTGTATTGTCCCTTTAAGGGCTTACCATTTATAACATGTATATTACAGATATAACCTAGCCATGATTAGGAAACTTGTATTATTTACCATTAAAATTATACTTCTTTACTGTATCATAACCTGCATATATGTAAATGAAAGCCATCACAGCATAAATAATATTACACAGTAATATGTTACCAGATTATATTAAAACTCTACTAAATTACTGAACAGACCAAAATACTTTAGATACATTTAATAACATACAGCATATAGTCTTTTCTTTTCTCTTTTTTTCACAAACTCCTTGCATAAATCTTGGACATACTTAAATCAACCTAATCACTTGCTGGAAAAAACTCTTTTGTATTTACTAGACTTAAAATGACGCCCATCATCGCACTTCCAAATTCTTTAGTTAGATCATTTGCAAAAACAATATATTAACCACTAACCGATGTGTGATCTGAACAGCTTGCTGCCTCAATATCTGTATCTACAACTAGGCTATAAGGGAGTTGGTCAATAAAAACAGAATCAATACGTGAATAATTCTTATGAGGGAAAGAGTAAAATGTGTATTTTTTTTGTCGGGGGTGATTTGTTTGCCAAATATCCATTAGAGTTAGTTTACGTAAGTTCTCACATATTTTACAAATTGTGGTGGGAGAAACTGAATCATGACCTGATGAGCAATCAATATTTTGCTCTAATGCCACATTTAAGTCCCCTGCTAATATCAAAGCTCCCTTCTTTACTTCCATTCGGCTAGATTTAGAGTTTGGCGTTAGCCGTCAAAACCAGCGTTAGAGGCTCCTAACGCTGGTTTTGGGCTACCGCTGGTATTTAGAGTCAGTCAGGAAAGGGTCTAACGCTCACTTTCCAGCCGCGACTTTTCCATACCGCAGATCCCCCTACGCCAATTGCGTATCCTATCTTTTCAATGGGATCTTTCTAACGCCGGTATTTAGAGTCGTGGCTGAAGTGAGCGTTAGAAATCTAATGACAAAACTCCAGCCGCAGAAAAAAGTCAGTAGTTAAGAGCTTTATGGGCTAACGCCGGTTTATAAAGCTCTTAACTACTGTGCTCTAAAGTACACTAACACTAATAAACTACCTATGTAACCCTAAACCGAGGCCCCCCTACATCGCCGCCACTCTATTAAAATTTTTTAACCACTAATCTGCCGACCGCAAACCACCGCCACCTACGTTATCCCTATGTACCCCTAATCTGCTGCCCCTAACACCGCCGACACCTACATAATATTTATTAACCCCTAATCTGCCACCCCCGCTATCGCTGGCACCTGCATATTTTTTTAACCTCTAATCTGCCGCTCCGTACACCGCTGCAACCTACATTATACCTATGTACCCCTAATCTGCTGCCCCTAACACAGCCGACCCCTATATTATATTTATTAACCCCTAATCTGCTGCGCCCAACGTCGCCTCCACCTACCTACAATTATTAACCCCTAATCTGGCGACCGGACCACACCGCTACTATAATAAATGTATTAACCCCTAAAGCTAAGTCTAACCCTAACACTACCACCCCCCTAACTTAAATGTAATTTAAATCTAACGAAAAAAATTAACTCTTATTAAATAAATTATTCCTATTTAAAGCTAAATACTTACCTGTAAAATAAACCCTAATATAGCTATAATATAAATTATAGTTATATTGTAGCTATTTTAGGATTAATATTTATTTTACAGGCAACTTTGTAATTATTTTAACCAGGTACAATAGCTATTAAATAGTTAATAACTATTTAATAGTTACCTAGTTAAAATAATTACAAAATTACCTGTAAAATAAATCCTAACCTAAGTTACAATTAAACCTAACACTACACTATCAATAAATAAATTAAATAAACTACCTACAATTATCTACAATTAAACCTAATACTACACTATCAATAAATTAATTAAATAAAATACCTACAAATAAATACAATGAAATAAACTAACTAAAGTACAAAAAATAAAAAAGAACTAAGTTACAAAAAATAAAAAATATTTACAAACATTAGAAAAATATTACAACAATTTTAAACTAATTACACCTACTCTAAGCCCCCTAATAAAATAACAAAGACCCTCAAAATAAAAAATGCCCTACCCTATTCTAAAATTAAAATAGAAAAGCTCTTTTACCTTACCAGCCCTGAAAAGGGCCCTTTACGGGGCATGCCCCAAAGAATTCAGCTCTTTTGCCTGTAAAAAAAAACATACAATACCCCCCCAACATTACAACCCACCACCCACATACCCCTAATCTAACCCAAACGCCCCTTAAATAAACCTAACACTAAGCCCCTGAAGATCTCCCTACCTTGTCTTCACCATGCCGGTTTCACCGATCGATCCAGAAGAGCCTCCGATGTCTTGATCCAAGCCCAAGCGGGGGGCTGAGGATGTACATGATCCAGCTGAAGTCTTCATCCAAGCGGGAGCTGAAGAGGTCCATGATCCGACTGAAATATTCTATCAAGCGGCATCTTCAATCTTCTTTCTTCCGGATCCATGTAGTTCATCCCACTGACGCGAAACATCCATCTTCACCGACGACTTCCCAACGAATGACGGTTCCTTTAAGGGACGTCATCCAAGATGGTGTACCTCGAATTCCGATTGGCTGATAGGATTCTATCAGCCAATCGGAATTAAGGTAGGAAAATTCTGATTGGCTGATGGAATCAGCCAATCAGATTCAAGTTCAATCCGATTGGCTGATCCGATCAGCCAATCAGATTGTGCTCGCATTCTATTGGCTGTTCTGATCAGCCAATAGAATGCGAGCTCAATCCGATTGGCTGATCAGATCAGCCAATCAGATTGAACTTGAATCTGATTTTCCTACATTAATTCCGATTGGCTGATAGAATCCTATCAGCCAATCGGAATTCGAGGGACGCCATCTTGGATGACGTCCCTTAAAGGAACCGTAATTCGTCGGGAAGTCGTCGTGAAGATGGATGTTCCGCTTCGGCGGGATGAACTACATGGATTCGGAAGAAAGAAGATTGAAGATGCCGCTTGATAGAAGACTTCAGTCGGATCATGGACCTCTTCAGCTCCCGCTTGGATGAAGATTGCAGCCGGATCATGGACATCTTCAGCACCCTGCTTGGGCTTGGATCAAGACATCAGATCCTGGACGGATCGCTGATACCCGGTGTGGTGAAGATAAGGTAGGGAGATCTTCAGGGGCTTAGTGTTAGGTTTATTTAAGGGGGGTTTGGGTTAGATTAGGGGTATGTGGGTGGTGGGTTGTAATGTTGGGGGGGTATTGTATGGTTTTTTTTACAGGCAAAAGAGCTGAATTCTTTGGGGCAGGCCCCGCAAATGGCCTTTTCAGGGCTGGTAAGGTAAAAGAGCTTTTCTATTTTAATTTTAGAATAGGGTAGGGCATTTTTTTATTTTGGGGGTCTTTGTTATTTTATTAGGGGGCTTAGAGTAGGTGTAATTAGTTTAAAATTGTTGTAATATTTTTCTAATGTTTGTAAATATTTTATTTTTTGTAACTTAGTTCTTTTTTATTTTTTGTACTTTAGTTAGTTTATTTCATTGTATTTATTGGTAGGTATTGTATTTAATTAATTTATTGATAATGTAGTGTTAGGTTTAATTGTAGATAATTGTAGGTAGTTTATTTAATTAATTTATTGATAGTGTAGTGTTAGGTTTAATTGTAACTTAGGTTAGGATTTATTTTACAGGTAATTTTTTAATTATTTTAACTAGGTAGCTATTAAATAGTTATTAACTATTTAATAGCTATTGTACCTGGTTAAAATAAATACAAAGTTGACTGTAAAATAAATAATTATCCTAAAATAGCTACAATATAATTATAATTTATATTGTAGCTATATTAGGATTTATTTTACAGGTAAGTATTTAGCTTTAAATTGGAATAATTTATTTAATAAGAGTTAATTAATTTCGTTAGATTTAAATTATATTTAAGTTAGGGGGGTGTTAGTATTAGGGTTAGACTTAGCTTTAGGGGTTAATACATTTATTATAGTAGCGGTGTGGTCCGGTAGGCAGATTTGGGGTTAATAATTGTAGGTAAGTGGAGACGACGTTGTGGGGGCAGATTAGGGGTTAATACTATTTATTATAGGGTTAGTGAGGCGGATTAGGGGTTAATACATTTATTACAGTAGCGGTGCGGTCCGGTCGGCAGATTAGGGGTTAATTATTGTAGGTAGGTGGAGGCGACGTTGGGGGCAGCAGATTAGGGGTTAATAAATATAATATAGGGGTCAGCGGTGTTAGGGGCAGCAGATTATGGGTATATAGGGATAACGTAGGTCGAGGCGGTGTACGGAGCGGCAGATTAGGGGTTAATAATAATATGCAGGGGTCAGCGATAGCGGGGGCGGCAGATTAGGGGTTAATAAATGTAAGGTTAGGGGTGTTTAGACTCGGGGTACATGTTAGAGTGTTAGGTGCAGACATAGGAAGTGTTTCCCCATAGGAAACAATGGGGCTGCGTTTGGAGCTGAACGCTGCTTTTTTGCAGGTGTTAGGTTTTTTTTCAGCTCAAACAGCCCCATTGTTTCCTATGGGGGAATCGTGCACAAGCACGTTTATGAAGCTGGCCGCGTCCGTAAGCACCGCTGGTATTTAGAGTTGCAGTGGCGGTAAATTATGCTCTACGCTCCCTTTTTGGAGCCTAACGCACTGAAAATGCAGCCCTTCTGTGAACTCTAAATACCAGTGGTATTTAAAAGGTGCGGGGGGAAAAAAGCATGCGTTAGCTACGCGGGTCGTTACCGACAAAACTCTAAATCTAGACGATTGTTTTATTTGTAAGTGTTTGGTAAAATTTAGCTTGGTTCTAATGAGGTGCATATACATTCACCAGCGTAGTTTACCTATTATGTAGTGTTCCCACCAAAAAAAGCCACCTTCCCTCTGTGTTCTCTACTCTATGGAGTAACTGAAACTGTGTCATTCTAGTGAATGTTATTCCCACTTCATTCCGTTTTCTCAAATGGGAAGCAAACTAACCTATTGGGTATTCCCTATTATGAAATGGGGGGGTATTATTCTTAGAAAAATGTGTTTCCTGCACAAAAACGATAATACCCTCCCTTTTCTGAAAGCTTGATAGAGCCACCAATCTTTTGGTTGGTGAGTTTAGCCCTTTCACATTTTGTGTGATTATGTTAACCTTAAGATTACTCATTACTTTTGGAGTGGGTGTGGACCCTGTGTGTAAAAACCTGTATCCCTGTTTTTAAGAACAAATCGTACCTGTACGTTTCTATTCTTGGTGAACTCATGCAGGAGTGGAAGGATAAAAGGAGTACAGAAGATGGAGAGAGAGATAAGGACAGGACCATTACTGCATCAGTAGGAATTCTGTGACAACAAATAACAAAAAAAATATGTTCAACAATAATAACAACAATGAAACAAGCATTAAAAAACAATTTATGCATTAACTGCAATTTAACTAGCTCAGTGTGTACATGATTTTCCCATTTGAGAGAGGGTCCAATCTTTCAATGGTGTGCATAGGTAACCAATTATATTTGTTTTAAACCTAATAGGTGAACCTTGTAAACTTATATGACATACTATCAAGATCTGAGTTTTGAGTAACATGTCCTTTGCACTCAGAGGAAGGTAAGCAATACTATTCAACTGTAAAGATAATTCTAGCGACTATATATTGTGCCTTTGGACTACAAGTAGGGTATATACTACCTACAACCTTGAGGTAAAAGGCAGACAAATTTAGACTTAATATGAAAATAGAAAAGTAACAATGGCACTACAATAGGCAATCCCCACTTATAACTTAATGATATGGTCGCACTCTACTTGTTTAGTGTACATTTGTGCTCTGATCCACCATTACTTATTATGTGGGTTGGTGCTCTGCATAACTAAATTAGAAACTAGAAATAGTGGATAAGAGTTATCCACAAAAAAGTATGCATATAGCACTCTGGTGCCCAGACTCAAAGGTTAGCGGTATTCCTTTAGTTAAAACATAACTTTTAATTTAATCAATTAAAAATATAAGTTCTCCAACACAACATCCATACATATTAAAATATCTAAACTCTGTGGTTTTGAAATTACAGATCACGAAGATGAATTTCGGTCCAAAATTAGTGGCATTATCCACAATTATTAACACCTTCTTCTGTGATCCAATGTAATAATTCACTATTATGTTAGGATTTAAGTGTATACAAGTGAAACAAATAACTAATCTCCCTTGGGTAGTCTGTTAGTTCCACTCAGTTCTTTCAAACATAATATATGTGTGATCTGGATAGGTAAGATAAAATTCTCCAAACATATATGTTTAGGGTCAAATACGGTGGTTTGGGAGAATCACATATAGTATCAAACTGTCTGGATATGTAACTGACGTGGAAAAATAGGGGATGGAGGGGGGGTCATAGATCAGTGAGCAACTGGTATATGAACTATGTCACAGTAGTGATGAGGTTTTGGAAAAGTTGGAAGATAGTCCCTAGGTATAAAGTACTAGGCAGAGCCTGGCATCATTTCTAGTCTTGGCCCAAATTGAGGTATATGAAATATCTCTTCTCTACATCTGTGGTCTATACAGGCCATGCATCAAATATTAACACTATGGATGCCTGGGTGTAGTTCACTTGTTAATGTGCCAATTATAGGGATTTGCATAGATAGCCAGTGAAATCGATCTATATATCATTGCCACTGATAATCTATTTCAGACTCAAAATACCTGGGATTGTAGTTCAATTTGTATGTAGTACTGAGTATAGTTAGTGGTCTTTATATATAGACCTGTGGATACTATTGTATCTAGATAAAATACATGCACTATGTACCTTATTGTCAACAGATCTGGATAGGATGTATCCCTATATTAATACCTTTATTGTTTACACCTTGAATTGTCACAGATAACCTAATATTAGTTGGACAAGTGACTCACTTGTGTTCACTTAGATCATAGGTGTTTATTTATGTTATGCTTAGACACTTGTTGTGTTTCACAATATTTTCCTTAAAGACGAACATGGCAGATATACACTATATTCAGTAGTAGTACTATAATGTATGGCAATTCAAATATACCAGTAGTACTAGTTATCAGATCGATTTATTTTATTAAAACACTGCTTATATGAATCAGTTAATTACAGCCTATGATCTGAATCTATGTTCGTTACTGATGTATGTAGAGTCTTTAGTTGGGCAAGTATTAATATGTCTATCCAATACTGTAAGCCATTTGCAGTATGTGAGTATTGTCTAACCTATAGTCACTAACATGGTATAGGACTCCCGCTTCCCATTACATTATCTACTGTGTTTATAAAATATGTTTGTACTTCTATCCGGTTATTACAGTGCCTTTTTTAAGTCACCGGTTGAATAAATGCTGTTACAATTAGGGCAATTGCGTTATATTGTTGGACTAGTTAAATATTTACTTGTGATACTATGTGGCTGATGCTATACTATATAATGAATCACACTTCACCTATTGTGAATACAAATGTAGCAGTCACCTAATCTGGAACCAATTGTAGCAATTGCCGTGGACAAAGTAACAACTTGTGCGATATTGCTCCTAATAGCTCACGCCCCCTGAGTCTCCCTGTAGAGTGGCCATGAGCGTAACCGAATTATTGTGTTTAATTGTGACTATAAACTCGCTATACGGTTGCTACTTAGCCCTTTGTTAAATCACAGTTCTGTACACACTGGTTCGGTTACGGCAAGTGCTTTATATTTATAAGCCAGATAAATTATTGCTCATAATGCTAAGTCACTATTACTGTGCTCATAAGAAGGTTACAAGTCACCTAGTATAGATACATTAATAATAATTTTGCTCAGCAAAGTAACACTTAATTTACGTTATTGATCCTAGTAGCGATTTTCCCCCCTGAGTCTCCAGGTATAGTAACCATGAGCGCGGCTAGATTATCATGTTAGGATATTTACGTAAGTTATTTGTACTATAAATTACAGATTGACAACAGCGGTAAAGCATAACACAGCATCTTTGCTGCTGGAATAGATCTCAAGTCACCTAATATAGAAATATCAGTGGCAGTTATACTAAGTAAAGTAACAACTAGTTTGTATTGTTGCTCCTGATAACTAAGTGCCCCCTGAATCTCCCAGTATGATAGCCGTGAACGTGGCTAGATTATCATGTTAGAATTGGTACGTAAATTAGTTACACTTAAAGCTTCAAATTAACAACAGAGTTTAAGCTAAAAAAGCATCTGTGCCTCTGACGCGTTTCGCCCTTGAGGGCTTAATTATATATATATATATATATATATATATATATATATATATATATATATATATATATAAAGCCCTCACAGGTGAAACGCGTCAGCAGCATGGACGCTTTTTTAGCTTAAACTCAGTTTCAGGGATGCCCTGCAGCCTAATATTCTGGCGTTGTTCCCTATTGTCGAGATCTTCAACTTGATCTTGTAGTTGCTGTATATGATTTTTCTGGAGTGTGCATTGCCTAGCATTTAGGTCCAGATGCTTGTTAGTTTGTTCTACATCTTCCTCCAGCATTTCAATCCTATTGCCAATCTCATTTATGTTCTTTTTGACCTCCGCCAAACTGGATTTGATTAATTGGCCCACTTGGTTGATGAGAGAAGTTCTCTTTGGATGGTAATGGTTTGAGATCTGCTCTGGTGAGTGGTGCACTATCTTCTTTATCTGCAGAGGGATCCGTGTTATCAATCTCAGATCTGTCAACTTCTTGTGGGTCCCCCTGGGTGGTTTTGACCTTTTTTTTAAAATTATGCATTTTGGCACTACGTGTGTTAGAACCTTTTTACGGCTCATCTGCCTTCAAAATTTATCTGGAAGCCATAATTGTGTAAAGGATAATATGGACTGTGTCCAATCAGCCATGGATAAGGAGAGCTCTTTTAACGTTATAGGTAGCAGTCTCAGCTTTGATTAAAACAGCTATGGTATAACTATGACTGGTTCCTGCGGTATTCCAGCAATGACAATTATGTAGGCTGTGATAGAATCCCCTTACTGAGGTATAACATTATATTTAAGGGAGGTACAGGAACTAAAAAATTCACCACATAGAGAATTCTGCTATCTGGGCACTCTGACATCACCTTTAATGTTTAATCATATCTGGGTATTGTGGATCCTGTATTATAAGCATTTTGTATCATATTTATGTGCTGATTCCTTCCCATATATATATTGGGGTGTATATTAGAATGAGATTTGCACCTGTGCGTTGAAGCTGCTAGGCCGTTTACATGTGGCATGCTTTAAGGTGCTACTGCAAAGGCCTTTTATCAAAACCACATGGCTGCCCAGACAGCTCCCAAATTTCTGTCCAGAGACTGTGGTGTCTGTAAGCAGTTCCGGTGTGCTGTTTCATGTGTGCTAGCTTACAAGCTGGGAGTTTTCTGCTACGCTAGCCTTTAAGTCTTGGCTATAACTCTCTACTTGTCAGAGCTCCAGGATCCAAGATGGTTCCGCTGTGCCTACTTCTGCCACTCCCTCTCAATGGCTAGCGAGTCTGTTTGCTTTAGCGCACCGACCTGTCATCTGCTTCACAGCTTGTCCGGAGCTTCCCCTGAGAGTACAGGCACTCAGCCCAGAAAGTTCACCTATTTTTAAAGCATTTTAGTTGCCGACTGCACAGACCTCTCTGTTAATGTGACCATCTCAGTTGCTGGTCGGCTCCACCCCCCACGCAAAAACAATATATTTATATGCCTTAAACACATCAAATCTCTCATCGATCTTATTACTGGCACACAGAATTAAGCATTGTACACATTTTTATCATTACATGACTTTAAAATCACATTACAGCAATAACACTTCAAGCAAATCATTACAGCATCAGATTTCTTAGCTAAGAAACACTGATACACACACAGCTCTAGCCTGAATAATTACCAGTCAAAAAACACAAATAAAAAAAGCACCAAGGTCAGCTTTTGCAGCGATACACACACAAACTTATATCAACTTGCATACCGTAAATTCACTACCAACATTCAGCAATTTTAACATATATCAAACTTTTAAAGACACAGAAAACATATTTTATTAACGTTCTATATCTTTAAGGAAAACATATATTTCAAACATATCAGGGACATTAAATACGACAAGATGAACTCTCCACCAAATTTAAAATGTACCTAAAATTGTCCGAACTTGTTAAGAATAGACATTTCCCATCAAATTATTTTTAGATAGGATACTAAATCCTCAGATATTTAGTGGGGAGTAAACATTTTACACATAACATGAGACACAGTTAAACATCAGACAAACATTTATTACAGATTAAATACACAGAATCTCCGTTTCATTACTGCAAAGACCATAAAACAAAAAGAAAGGGTTTTCACATACCAATCTATTTTTAAAGATACACCCTGTCATGTCACATTACAACATTTTGTACAGGGAGTCAGGAACGTTTCTCCATGAGCCCAGTATGCAGCAAACAGCTAAAGCACTTATCACTAAGCCATTTTAACAGACCCCACATTCACAACACAATAAGATTAGCAATGAAATAAGCAATTAAGCAACACGCATCAAGTGACTATTCAGCTCCAGTGATAGTTAAACTAAACTATACTATATGCTTATATAAGGGACTTTTAACCCTTTAAAACCCTCAAAGCGAAAGACTTAACTTCCATTATAGCAAGACTCTAACCTGCAAACAAATTAGGTGAGACTTTAACTCACGCTATAATTTTCGCTATAACTTGTGCTAAGACTCAAACCTACGCAACTCCACGCTTAATAGCAGGCCTCAAACCTGTCCAGGGGAGTTTAACCACTTATAAAGGGACTTATAACCCTTTGCATATCACTAATGCCGTCCAGCATTTGGGTTCAGATTCACAGAGGGAAAAGCAGACTAAAAACCCATATCTACTTACCCCTGTGTGAATCCCACGCTCTGACACCAGAATTGTTAGGCATTATCTTATAACCGGGGGGTATCACTTGACACTTAGCAGTATTCTACACCTTCACCTGGAACTGAATGGGTTACTTGGTGAGATCTCGGGAAACAGCATTTAGACAGGCAGCAAGTAAAATCTAATCACTGTTCTGTTTATTATAAGACATTACAGACTTTTATAAACAATGGTTACAGTATATGGGGTTAAACAATGACGTAATCATAATCACACGATTTCACACAGTATTCTTAGAACAAAGAACTTCATTAAAAATAGGGAATAAAAAGGAGTTGTACTAATAAACAAACAGTTTTAGATAATGGTGTATCTGGGCGCAATGCCAGGACATAGCAAGGCTATGGGACAAATTATTGAGATAAAGTGTTCAGCTTCATATTTTTCTCACAGCATAATAATTACCTTATAATGAACTATAATAAACTCATCTTAAAATTGTATGCTTACACAAAATGGATTACTAGAGACAAAATGGCGTCATTATGGTTATATATTCTTACAACACATTACATTGTTCTTGAACTATTCCAAAAGATAATATGCCACTTTAATGTAACACAACTTTAAAAATCTATAAGAAACTATTTATAAACTGTAAACAGATTAGACAACATAGTTTCATATTGGCAAACCAGCTTAATACATGGCTAACGTTTAGTAGCTTATATAGTTAAATATAATACCATCATTATTATTATTGAAAAAAGTAATTGAATTTAAACAGCTCCATGTAAAGGCCTACAAGTATCTTGTAAGTGAAATGCAGTTATAAAATATTCAGTCAAAACCAACGTTTAGAAATCTTGACAGACAGAGAAAATGAAATGCGCATATTATGTAAAATAAGAAGGAAGAATGATTCCAAAATGTTCTACTTAGTAGAGCACTGTTTGCATGACAAAAAAACATCTTAATGCTTTCCTCATTACCAAGTTTTGCAGTGCCAGTTAAATGGATTATGTGTTATATCCTTATAGCGATTTTATATTCTTTAGTATTTTTTAAAATGTTTTAAAATGGATTATTTCATATTTTAGTTACCTGACCATTATCTTTTAGGTTGCCTGTGATTCACATTAAAAATTTGACAGCTTCCCAGAACTGCAAAGATTTTTACTAAATTTAAAAATTGATCAGTTAATCTGATCAGCTAACACATTTTTATGTTAGGATTGTTTGGTAGAGATTGTGAAACTTTTAATGAGAGAGGTAGTTTTAGGCTGAATAACTAAAATGATCTGATTTGGATAATACATGAATCTATAAAAATTCACTGAGGGCCAGGATACAAGTGGAGCGTTATTTAACACTCCTGCTCGAGTGTTAACTGTGCTAGAAGTAAGCTTTTTGTGTGCGGGTTGAAAGTAAACTGTTTTTGCTTTTATGCAAACACGACAAGCATAAAAAGCCAAACTTACAATATTGCATATGATAATGTTTTCCCCCATTGAAGTCAATAGAGCAAAAAAATGGAAAAAAACACCTAATTGCGTGCAAACCAGATCACGTATTTTCAAAAGCATAGCCCAACATCAAAATATTAACATTTCACATTTCAATGTTTTTCACATAGAAGAATATGTTTTATTTAATCTTAAATACATATTTCTTTTTTGTGTTCAACTTTTTTATTTTTCAAATAAGAAAGAATTACAACAAATAGAAAGTAGTGTTGGTTACAGACATTAATATGACTCGTTATTAACAAACCCAATTTGCTAACCTTCCAATGTATATACTTCCCTCGGATCCACTGACTGTAGTTTACGTATCATATGTGCTAGATGTTTGAGGCTATCTGTGGAGTGTAGGCCGTTATAAAGTCAGCTTGTGAGAGCCTCCGTTCAAGAATTGGTGTGGATCCGGGGTACAGTCTTTTTTTTTTTTTTTTCCAAGAGAAATGTCCAGCTGGGTTGCTGTATAAACCACTTTTGGGGTTTAAAAACACAGTAACCAGAAAAGGGGTCTATTCCATGTAGAACTTATAAAATATCAACAATAAGATAAAGAATAGAAGGAAGAGAAAAGAAAGAGAAAGCGCTTGTGTCTAGTACTTTATGAAGTATGGCTAACTTTTGTGGTAAGGGCTGCATGGTCTGTTCTGAATAGACAGGATAGAGAGTACCTGTGAGGTGTAAAATCCTATGCGTCAGCCATTTGCCTATTAGCATAACTCCAGGATTCCCACAAAAACTGCATATCTTGGTGTCGAGAAATCTGTCCCTGTTTAAGGTAATAAAATCTTTCCATTAACAAATTTTTGTCTACCAAAGTCTTCCATTCTAGTAGGGTGGGAGTTCGTTTTGTCTTCCACCACCTCGGAATCAGCTGGTTAGCTGCATTAACCATGATGTGGAACAACTGCTTTCTAATGTTGCATGTGATGCCTGGTGTATGATTAAGCATTGCTATTTCTAAACTGGGATAAATGTTTGTTCCTAAAATTGTGTTAATATTCTTAAAAAATTCAAGCTAGAATGGTTTTATGAACTCACACTCCCACCAAATGTGTGATAGGTGGCCAGCCTGAGAGCAACCTCTCCAGCATAGACCTGAGGATCTCTTAAACATATATCTTATCCTAGCCGGTGTTAAATACCACCTTGACATGATTTTAATATTGGTTTCTATTGCGTGTGCAGAATGAGCTGAGTGTGATAACCTTTCAAATCTTTTTTTCCATGTCTTTGGAGTTGTTGTTACTCCAATTTCTTTGTCCCATTTGGCAGTATATGTAGGGAGATGTGGGAATGTGCTAGATAAGGTGGTATTGTAAATTTTGGATAGGACTCCTTTTATGGGGCCTGTAGCTGTGCATATTAGTTCAAAGTTCGTGAGAGGTCTTAGTAGGTCGTTTTTAGATTTATGTGAGAATATGTAATGTCGTATTTGGTGAATCTTCAACCAGGAAGATAGAAAAGGGTGCTGTAGAGAGTCAAGTTGATTTTTGTCTTTAAATTTTCCATTTTCTATCAGCAAATGTATAGGTAAGGTGTGTGAGGAGTCTGGTAAGGGGGATTGGTTTTGTTGGATTCCCGGAGGGAATTCCGGGTTGTTCATGATATTGGTGAGTGGTGAGTATCTGGATGAGATCTTGTGTGGAGGTTTGCGTATGAATGTCCAATCTGACCAAGTCTCATTGGTGATGGAGGATGTGGAAATGTTGTGTTTATGAAAAAAGGCTGGATTCCAGCAGATAGTGTCTAAGTTGTGTGTGCTAGTCATTGCGTTTTCAATTTGAAGCCATCTCTTGGGATCAGGCTCTTTGAACCGACACCACTCTGAGATCCTTTGCAGGGACACAGCCAGTTTGTAAGAGTAAAGGTGAGGAACGCCCAGACCACCTTCTGATGGGTGTTTAAAAAGTGTAGTTTTATTGATCCGCGGGGGTCTGCGACGCCATATATAATCATTTATAATTTGTTGTAGGACAAGTAAGTCCCTTTGAATGCCCGGAATTGGGACTGTTTGAAGGATATATAGGGCTTTTGGTAGGAGCATCATTTTCACTGCGTGAATCCTCATTGTCCAAGAAATATTTTTGGGAAGCCAATTCGAAGTTAGAGCTTGGAATTCTGATATTAGGCTGCCATAGTTATATTTGCTTAAGTCCAAGCTATTCTGAGTTATGTGAATACCAAGGTATTTTAAAAATTTGGTCTGTTGTTTAAGAAGGCATGTTTTTTTTAAGGATTCCATAGCACTGGGTAATAAATTTATAGGTAGGTACTCTGATTTTGTCATGTTTACCAAGAAATTTGAAACTTTACCAAATTGAGTCAATTCAGTGATAGCATGTCCAATTGAAGTCATTGGGTCTGTCAGCGTCAGGAGTATGTCGTCTGCATATATGGCTAGTTTATGGGATTGATTATCTAAGTCCACTCCATGAATGTGAGGATTTTCTCTGATCTTAATTGCTAGTGGTTCTAGGGATAAGATGAAGAGAAGCGGGGAAAGAGGGCAACCCTGTCTTGAACCGTTTCGGATTTCAAAGGGTTCTGATAAATCACCGTTAATTTTTAACTGTGCTGAGGGGGTGGTATAGAGGGCCAGTATTTTTTGGATAAAGAGGTCAGGGATGTTAAATCTTCGTAGGGTTTCTCATAAGTAAGTCCAGTCTAATCTGTCAAATGCTTTTTCGGCGTCGGTGGATAGGAAAACTGTTGGGATTTTATGTAGTGAGACATGCTCCAAAAGGTTGAGGGCCTTAACTGTGTTATCTTTTGCCTCTCTGCGAGGCACAAAGCCTACTTGATCCTGATGTATTATTGTCGGTAATATCCGATTGAGGCGTGTGGCTAATAATTTGGCGTAAAGTTTTAAATCTACATTAAGTAATGATATTGGTCTAAAGTTGGCCGGAGTTGTTGGGGATTTACCAGGTTTTGCTATGACTGCATTATTAGCTTGCAGCATTTAATCTGAGAATGATGTCGATTCTGGAATTGAGTTAAATAGAGCCGTTAAGTGAGGTGTTAAATATTTGGAAAAGGTCTTATAATTGAGACCAGAAAAACCGTCGTTGCCTGGCGCTTTGTTTTGCTTAAGGGATTTTATCGCTTCTTGGACTTCAGAAGGCTGAAATGGTCTGTCTAATAGTTCACATTGGTCTTGGGATATGCACAGAAAAGGGATTTTTTCTAGATATAAATTGCAAGTCTGACTATGTGTCTGAACATCTCTCTCAGGGAAGAGATTGTAAAGCTCATGGTAAAAGGCTTTAAACTCTTTTGCTATCGAGTTTGTATCCTCTAGCTGTGTCCCCTGTGGAGTTTTGATAGTGTGAATGTAAGTTTTCTGCTGTTGCTTCTTGAGTGCTTTTGCTAATAGTTTCCCTGATTTGTTTCCCTCTCTATAGAAATTCTGTTGTAAGAAAAGTAGTTTCTTTTGTGCATTAATTTGCAGTATAGTGTTAATTTTTTCTCTTTTTGCAGTAAGTTGTTCTAAAATGATATTGCTAGCCGGATTAGTTTTATGTGAATAATCAAGATCTGCAATCTCTCTAGCTAAGTGTTCTATCTCCTCCCTATTTTTTTTATTGATTTGTGCCTTAGCTTTAATGAAATCACCTCTAAGAGTACATTTGTGGGCTTCCCACAGGGTAAGTGGGTCCACGTCTGGAGTGTTGTTTAGTAAAAAGTAGTTTTTAATATGTTTTTAGAATTTTTTAACTTGTGTTGGGTCTAAGAGGATAGACTCATCCAGCCTCCATTGATATGTTCTGAAGGGTGCCGTCGGCCATCTAATGGTGTAAGTGACTAAGGAGTGGTCTGACCAGGTTGTGTGTATTATTTGTGAGTGTTTAGAGTGGGAGAGTATCATATGGTCTGCTAAAATGTAATCTAACCTAGAGTAATTTCTATTTGGGTGGGAGAAAAAGGTGAAATCAGTTTTTTGCGGATTAAGAGATCTCCAGGTATCGTGAAGGTTTAGAAGTTTAAGGTTTTGCCATATTGAATTGAGGTTAGGGATCTTAGCTCTGGTGTCTGGATTAGAGCAGTCTATTTCTGGATTTAGGGGGATGTTCAAATCTCCTGCCACAATCAGGGGGCCCTTAGTGTCTCTGATAAGGAGGTCTGTTAGGGATGATATGAATTTATCCTGGTGTGAGTTAGGTGCATAGACATTTGCTATCGTAACTGGTTTGCCGTATAAAAGGCCTTTCAGACAGAGGTATCTGCCTTCCTTATCTTGATAAACTTGTGTCTTAACAAAAGGAATTGATTTATGTATCAAGATGCTCACTCCATTAGTTTTTTTGTTTTGATTAGTGCTGTGGAAATGTTGAGGGTAGTGTGGAGAAAAATACCTGGGAATGTTTTTAGATTTAAAGTGGGTCTCCTGAAGCAGTAATATGTGGCCGCCCTTTTTGTGTAGGTCAGAAATGGCTAATCTTCTTGTATTAGGACAATTCAGGCCCTTTGCATTTTGTGTAAAGATAGTTAGTTCCTGTGGTGTTGGTTTATTCATGGTAGTATGTTGGCATTATGTCTGCAAAGTCATTCCCTGGCTTGGCGCTTACCTGAGAGTTGCAGAACAAGTACATTCAATGACAAGCAAGCTTAGAAAAGAAGAAATAAGAAAAAGTTAAAGAGGAAAATTCAAAACACAATACAATTTCCATTAAACTGTTGATAAACAAAATAAAATACTGTACTTTAGGAGAGATAAAAACTCCCAACTGTCTGAGAACAATAAGAACAACAACTGTAGAATGAACATATTGAACTGTTGAAGTGTTTAGCACATTAAACAATAATCAGAACCTCGTGTACCCAGGAGCCAACAAACTCCCAGCACTAAAACACGGATCCCCAGTGGTAATCATACAAACCCATCCTGTAATGGGAGGTGAAAACAGTATTTGAGCCTTCAAAGTCTCAGTACTAGGTCAGTTCTATTGGGTGCTATCCAGAAGTGGAGACAAGGAGAAGGAAAAGGGTTCATACGCAGTGTCTTCGGTGAAAGTTCCTTTCACCCTTTATCTCCTGGTGTGGGGGTGGCTGTGGTTGTTTGCATTTGGGGCTTCCTCTGTCGAGCTTGGCTCCATTCTTTCCTCTGCGGTAGTGGAGTGGGCCTTCCTGCTTTGGAGTGATTATCCTGATGAAGTGTCGAAGTCCCCAATTGTGGGGGAGAGATGTCGAGCTCCTTGCATAAGGAAGGGATATCAGCTATGGTAGAGCAAGTGAAGCGTCTTCCTTTCCAGGGTATTATTAGGTGAAAGGGAAAGCCCCATCTATATGGAATGTTCATTTTCCTCAAATGTGTTGTGAGTGGTTTAAGATCTCTGATGTGATAGAGTTCTTTGGGAAAGGTCTGCATATACCTGTATTTCAGAATTTTCTAAGCTGATAGGTTGCTGCTCCCTAGCTGACTTCATCAGCTCCTCTTTGACTTGATAATTTGTGACACATACAATTATATCTCTTGGTGGTTGATCTGGCAGTGGCTTAGGGCCCAGGGCTCTGTGAGCTCTGTCAATCTCGATTTTTGATGGTATCTCTTCTTTTCTTAGGGCGCTAAAGAAGTCCTGCAGATACTGATTCAAGTCAGCAGGCAGTATAATTTCAGCTATTCCTCGCAGTCTTATATTATGTCGCCTGCTGCGATTCTCAGCATCATCTATTTTGTTTTCGAGTTCAGAGATATTTGCCCCTTGTTGTTGAATGGTATCATGAAGGGCAGCAATAGCTTCAGTGTGTGAGTCTTGGGTATTTTCTAGGGACTCCACTCTGTTCCCTATCTCCTGAATGTCCTTTTTGAGGTCTGAAATTTCCTCTTTTATGCATTGTTTAACCTGTGCTACTGGTGCAGAAAAGTCCTTCTTTGAGGGAATGGTGCTAAATAATGCTGTGGGGATAATGCTGTTCTCTGACGTGTGTTCACTCTCAGAGTCAGGTGAGCTTTGATCAGATATTTGTTCTAAGGGGTCAGCGCCTGCTGGACTGGCTGCTTTAGTGTCTAAGGTTTTAAAAAAACTATTAACTGTATGGTGAGTTGCTTTAGTTTGTTTTGCCCCTTTATTAGGCTTGCTGCCTTTTTTTGGCGACATGTTAGAAGATTAGTGTTCAAGCTCTGCAGCTCCTCTGTGCTCCCCACACTATATGATGAGAAAAGATTGCAGTGTCTTTATGTCTGGCAGAGTTTCTTTATATTGTGAGATTATTCGCCCCCACTCCAATCTTAGATAAAAAATTTATTTATTCCAACCCTGTAAATAAATGAGCTTATGGTGCTAAGGTTGAGACATTATATCTGAGGGTTTTGTGAATCAGTGCTTTCTATGTCTCGTGGAGAGTGTGAAAAGGGAAGGAGGCCTTATTGTGCAGTGTCTCTAGCATATTTACCACCATCTGGGGATCCGGGGCTTACAGCCATGCTGTACCTATGATGTGATCCTAAGTTCTTAGTAATAACAGCATTGGTAGGTGAAAAGTTGGCAATGTGTAGCAGTCTTATCTTTGTTACAGTACTTTTTATTTCTGCCCCATAAAGCTGGATCGATGAGCTGTTAAATGAGTGCTGCCAAGAGATGTGCGCACTTTACTTTAGCATAGGCTTCGGCCTCTCGCGGCAATAACCGTCTCCTTTATATTGATCAGAGTTACCTGCGCTGTGTGTCCTTACCGCAATCGCGGAATCTGCCCTAGCTTTGGCGATGTGCGAGTTCTCACTTAGGGAGGCATCTGATTGTAGATTAGGCAGTCCGGGGGTAAAGGCGGATTACAGTGATGCCTGGGCCCGCAGAGCTTGTTACCCTTCCAGCTGCACCATGTGTCAGCGCAAAGTTGTTAATGACCACAGCAGGTTGAACCGTCAAAGAGTATGTCACATCCTAAGCAGTTGTGGCTTACTAAATGTATATTGGCTAATGCCAGGCTCGTTCTTAGACAGATAGGGAACAGGAGCTCAGTTAAAAGTCAGCCATCTCCTCGGCTGGCTAGCTCCGCCCCCCCAAATACATATTTCTACATATATCTGATGGTATTTTGGTACAATATCGGCTAGATTACAAGTGAGGCACAAACATTTGCGGGCAGGTTTTCGTTTTTTAAGGCAGGTTAATTGTGCTCATTATTCAAGTTGAGGGCAATCGGGATAGCTTGAGCACAATTGCGATTTATGCTAGAATGATTACCGCAAATTCAGTGCTCTGGTTAATTGTTTCGTGAAACATAAAGGTTGCAGAAAACACATCAAAAATACATTACAAAGTACAGTTGCAATCATAATAACACTGACTAATAAAAATTATTAGAAAAAGTACTGCACACAAAAGTAATAAGGGATCAAATATATGAGGTCTCCGGTGCTAGAAAAAAAAGGCAGGCAAAAGGTTTTAACATTGAGATACATACATATACATGTCTAAAGATGAGATATGTATTTATATGTGTATATATGTATTGACAGACATATATACACATATAAACATGTAAGTACATATGTACACATATATAGACAAATATAAATAAGTGCATTGGAGCCCTTTGCAATTAAGTAGATGAAAACACAATGAAGCATATTTCTACAATATTTTTTTTAATACAGTGTTAGTGTGTATTTACTGAAAATATTTCACATTCCAATGTTCTGCACATAGCAGAATATGTTCTATTTATTTGTAAATAGATATTCCTATATATATCTGTATATAGCTATATTTTTATGTATGTATGCATATATATATATATATATATATATATATATATGTGTGTATATATATATATATATATATATATGTATACATCCTATATTATAAAAGGCCAAGTGTGTTTGTCCGAAGCTGTCATGCACAGTAGAGACAAACACACTTGGCCTTGAGATAGGGAGCGCGAGGTACACAAACAGCTGTGAGGTCTGGGGAGCGCGAGGTAAGCTACTCAACAGCTGTGAGGTAAGCTACTCAACAGCTGTGAGGTCTGCTGCGTGAGAAGTGGCCACGCGCTCCCCAGACCTCACAGCTGTTTGTGGCCGAGGGATCGTTGCGATGGGGGCGTGACCGGGCGTCGCAAGGGGCGTGGCCGGGCGGGTGTCGCCGCGATGGGGCGTGGCCGGGCGGGGTCCCGCGATGTGAAGACAGAGCCAGAGAGGGAGCAGGAGAGGGGGGGGAGATGGGCCAAAGAGAGGGGGAGAGCCAAAGGGGGGGAGAGCCAAAGGGGGGGAGAGCAAAAGAGAAGGGGGGGAGAGCCAAAGAGAAGGGGGGGGAGAGCCAAAGAGAAGGGGGGGAGAGCCAAAGAGAGGGGGGGGGGGAGAGCCAAAGAGAAGGGGGGGGAGAGCCAAAGAGAAGGGGGGGGAGAGCCAAAGAGAAGGGGGGGAGAGCCAAAGAGAAGGGGGGGGGAGAGCCAAAGAGAAGGGGGGGAGCCAAAGAGAAGGGGGGGGAGAGCCAAAGAGAAGGGGGGGGAGAGCCAAAGAGAAGGGGGGGGGGGAGAGCCAAAGAGAAGGGGGGGGAGAGCCAAAGAGAAGGGGGGGAGCCAAAGAGAAGGGGGGGGATAGCCAAAGAGAAGGGGGGGGAGCCAAAGAGAAGGGGGGGGAGAGCCAAAGAGAAGGGGGGGGGGAGAGCCAAAGAGAAGGGGGAGGGGGAGGAGAGCCAAAGAGAAGGGGGGGGGAGAGCCAAAGAGGGGGGAGAGAGAGAGCCAAAGAGGAAAAAGAGCCAAAAAGGAGAGAGAGCCAAAGAGGGGGGAGAGAGAGCCAAAGAGGGGGGAGAGAGAGCCAAAGAGTGGGGGGGGGGAGAGAGCCAAAGAGGGGGGGGGAGAGCCAAAGAGTGGGGGGGGGGGAGAGCCAAAGAGGGGGGGGAGAGAGCCAAAGGGGGGGGAGAGAGATAAAGGGGGGGGGAGCCAAAGAGGGGGGAGAGAGAGAACCAAAGAGGAAAGAGAGCCAAAGAGGAGAGCAAAAGAGGGGAGAGAGACAAAGAGGGGGGGGGGGCAGAGCCAAAGAGGGGGGGGCAGAGCCAAAGAGGGGGGGAGAGCCAAAGAGGGGGGGAGAGAGCCAAAGGGGGGGGAGAGCCAAAGGCGGGGGAGAGAGCCAAAGGGGGGGGGAGCCAAAGGGGGGGGAGAGAGCCAAAGGGGAGAGAGAGAGCCAAAGAGGAGAGAGAGCAAAAGAGGGGAGAGAGCCAAAGAGGGGGGGGGAGAGCCAAAGAGGGGGGAGGAGAGCCAAAGAGGGGGGAGGAGAGCCAAAGAGGGGGGAGAGAGCCATAGAGGCGGGAGAGAACAAAAGAGGGGGGAGAGAACAAAAGAGGGGGAGAGAGAGCAAAAGAAAGGAGGGAGAGAGCCAAAGAGGGGAGAGAGAGAGCAAAAGAGGGGAGAGAGAGAGCAAAAGAGGGGAGAGAGAAAGCAAAGGAGAGGGGGGAGAGAAAGCAAAAGAGAGGGGGAAGAGAGAGCAAAAGAGAGGGGGGAGAGTGCAAGGGGTGGAACCTCTGTACTGCAAAAAATGGCCCGTGTACACGGGCTTTAGTACTAGTACTGTATATATAGGTATAAATATATATTGTACCAAAATACCATTATATACATACACATATATAAATATATATTGTTGAATAAATAGAACATATCCTGCTATGTGCAGAACATTGGAATGCGACATATTCATATTTTCATGTCGGGTTAGGGCATATGAGAATATGAGTTTGGGTTAATGTGCGAGTCGGTTGTTTTTCCCCCCACTATTTTTTGTCCATTGACTTCTATAGGGGAGTAGGTTATCTTTTGCGTGACAGTATAATTGCTCTAGAAGTAAGCTGTTTGTGCGTGTCGGGTTAGCACAAGTGCGATAACTTTTTACTTTCAACTCATAATACCAGTGCAACCTCAGGTCTGCAAAAAGTTTACTTTAAACGCAATTAGCACTTTAGCAGATGTGCTAAATAGAGCTCAGCTTATAACCTAGCCCTATATATCTATACCTATATATAGGTGATTATATATAGGTATAGATATATACAGCGATCTATATGTGAAAAACATAGGAATATGAAATATTTACAGTACATACACAAATAAATACTTTATTAAATATGAATATTCCTTTTTTTTTTACATGTTTTCTTCTACTTAAATGCAAAGGGCTCCAGTGTCCATATATATATATATATATATATATATATATATATATATATATATATATATATATATATATATATATATATATGTCTACATATGTATTTATGTGTTTATATGTGTATACATGTCTAAATACATATATACACATATAAATACATACAGTTAGGTCCGTAATCATTTGGACACTGACACAAGTTTTGTTATTTCGGCTGTCTACCAAAATAATTTAAAGTTAAAGTTAAATAATGAATATTATCTTAAAGTGAAGTCTATCAGATTTAATTAGAGAGTATTCACATATATGAAATCAGTTAAAATTTAACACTTTATTTAACATATATACAAAGACAGACAATTTACTTAAATCGGATCACTATTTAGAAACAAGTTTCAATCAATTGTTTCTATATATTGTCATTGTAAGTGAACCAACTAAAACATAATAAAACCAACAGGTAAAATATATAAGGGCTAAGTGCTCTAGAAACTACTATTGTGGTTAAGTGTGTTGATATTGAGTATTGTTCAGGTTAAAGTCATGCAGTTTACACACAGGCTATGCGCTCAAAGGCGTCCTCCTACCTGCGTACTGCTGAGATTTAACTCAGTCAGCCGATTTCTAGCTGATCCCTATCAATCAATTTCACAACATTCATACAATCTCAATGTGTCAGTTGGAATCACACTATTGCATATGTGTTCAAAATTATATATATATATGTTTGCGCGAGGATTGCAATATTATATTGCTAGTAGTTATCGCTAAGGTTAGCAGACAGGTAATGTTCGGCAGAGTGCTTCGAAATCTAGAGATACATTCATTTCAGTTCCAGGTGCTTATCGTCACTACTAGAACAAATTCTCTAAAGTATTGGCACCATAAGCCCTTTATCAAATACTGTTATGATTCTTAGATCGCTATATATATATCAAGCAAAACCGCTATTAGGCGGCAGCAATAGTAACCAACAGATATGAGTTATCAGTAACTTTGTTTCTAACACCACACTAGAGTTCTAGAGCACGCCCACCGACGCATTTCGTAACTTGTACGTGACTTCGTCAGGGCATAGGGCCCGTCCAGCCTCAAGTGCCGTCTTTTATCCTCCATGGTTGCCGTAGTAATGGCTTGTGTATTGCGGAAGTGTCCACCGCAATATCTATGGCGACTGAGTATTAATATCCGATATTACTATTAAGTAATATATTATATAAAGGATGTAGGTAAATTCCATGTCATTAGTCTCAGAGTGTTATGTGGAGCATTATGCAGTGAATGGAAGCTGCCCTCCTACTAATTAAGTACTTTTTACATGTTCATATACAATTAAGTATATACTGATAGTTTATGACAGTAGTCTGGTGCAATCTCTCTCTGAAAATATTACAGCAGTTTTTGATAAACAATTGTTATCAAAAATAGGGACACCATAGTGGCTAAGAGTTAAATATTTATTAAGCATTAATACCTGTAATCAATCTTTTGATGCTTATATTTTTCTAATGCCAAAATAACAATTGGGCATATATCTATTGAGTCTATAGAATGGATGTCGATAGGGCAAATTTAGTTTTATTTGTGTATTTGTCATAACACATTTTTATATAGTTTACACATAAATCCTATATATATCTGGATAAAAGAGGTAAATCACAATTCTGTTACTCTCTAAAGTGGATATATATGTAATTTTCATCAATGCTTTTATAGTCATATTTGATAACTACGCCCCAATCATCATTTATTACCAAGTATATAGACTTAGATATAGGTCTTAAATTAGGATACGATCTCTAGAGGAAGCTCTTATAGGAGATTGCCTCATTTAAACCCTTAGGTGATGCTGATTTTAATTCATGTATCCATCTGCATTCTTTTTGAAGCAGAAGTTTGTTAATGTCACCCCTTCTTCCCTTAAGTTTCAGTTGTTCTATGGCAAAAAAAATGTATCTGATATTTCTCTTGTTGATGAACTGTGTTCATATGCTTAGCTACTGGTACATTACTGTCCCATTTTATGTCCCCTATATGTTCAAGGACTCTTGTTCTTAATTCCCTTGAGGTTTCACCCACATAAATTAGGGGACACTTGCACATAGCAACATATACAACTCTCTTGGTTCTGCAGTTCATAAATTAATTTATAGGGTAGTTTTTTCCTGTTTTTGGATGAACAAATTGTTTCATTGGGGACATGTTTTTGCACGCTTGGCAGCGGCCACATTTAAAGAACCCCTTTGTTTCTTGAAGCCATGTTCTCTGTGGATTTTGTACAAAATGACTCCTAGTCAGAGTGTCTTTCAAATTATGTGATCTCCTATTCGTTATCTTAGGACTATCTGCGATAACTTCAGACAATTCAGGGTCCTCCTGTAAAACATGCCAGTGTTTTTGAAATATATGTTGGATATTGCTGTGTTTTTCATCGAATGTGCCTATAATTCTGATTTGCTGACTGTCTTTATTTTTGTCAGTATCAATTTTTTCCTGTAGTAGGGGTATTCTTTCTAATGCCTTAGCTCGTTGATATGCTTTTTTGAGGCATCTATTAGGGTATCCCCTTTCTTTGAACCTTTTTCTTAGTTCTTGTGCTTCCAATTCAAAATCTTCTAGTGAACTGCAATTGTGCCTAGCCCTCAGGTATTGGCCAAATGGAATGCCCATCCTTTGGCTTTTAGGATGGTAACTTTTCCAATTTAGAAGATTATTAGTAGCTGTCTCTTTCCTAAATAATTTCGTACTTAGGGATCCATCGCACTCTTTTCGGATTTCTAAGTCTAGAAAGGAAATGTTTGTTTCTTCAATCATTGCGGTATAGTGCATACCATGAATATTGTCATTTAACCATAACATGAAATCGTTAAAGTTCTCTTTGGAACCTGTCCATAATATAAGCACATTGTCGATGTAGCGAATAAAAAGATCCATATATTTCATAAAAGGGTTCATTTCTTCATTTAGGATATATGTATGTTCTATCCAACCCAAAAACAAATTTGCATAGGTAGGTGCACAGCATGTACCCATTGCACATCCAAATTGAAGGAATAGTTTAGGAATTGTAGCTCTTTCATACAAAGCTTTTTCAAGAGACCAAAAGTAATTGGACAATTGACTCAAAAGCTATTTCATTGACATGTGTGGGCTATTCCTTTGTTATTTCATCATCAATTAAGCAGGTAAAAGGTTTGGAGTTGATTCCAGGTATGACATTCACATTTGGAAGCTGTTGTTGTGAACCCACAACATGCGTTCAAAGGAACTCTCAATGCAAATTAAACAGTCCATCCTTAGGCTGCAAAAAAAAAAAAAAAAAAGAAATCCGTCAGATAGATAGCAGGAAAATTAAGAGTGGCCAAATCAACAATTTGGTACATTTTGAGAAAAAAAAGAATGCGCTGGTGAGCTCTGCAACAAAAAAAGGCCTGGATGTACATGGAAGACAACAGTAGTGGATGATCATAGGGTCCTTTCCATGGTAAAGAAAAAATGCTTTACAACATCCAGCCAAGGGAAGAACACTATCCAGGAGGTAGGTATATCATTATCCAAGTCTACCATAAAGATAAAACTTAATGAGTTCAAATACAGAATGCTCACCACAAGGTGCAAACCATTCACAAGCCTCAAGAATGGAAAGGCCAGATTAGGTTTTGCCCAAAAATATCTAAAAAAGTCAGCCCAGTTCTGGAACAGCATTCTTTAGACACATGAAACTAAGATCAATCTGTACCAGAATGATGGGAAGAAAATAATATGGAGAAGGCTTTAAATGGTTCATGATCCTCTGCATACTACATAATCTTGAAAACATGGTGGAGGCAGTGTGATGGCATAGGCATGCATGGCTTCCAATGGCACTGGGTCACTAGTGTTTTTTAGATGATTTGACAGACGATAGAAGCAGCTGGATGAATTCTGAGGTGTATAGCGATATATTGTCTGCTCAGATTCAGCCAAATTCAGTAAAGTTGATTGGACTGTGCTTCACTTTACAGATGGGCAATGACCCAAAACATACTGAGAAACCCAGGAGTTTTTTAAGGCAAAGAATTGGAATTTTCTGCAATGACCGAGTCAATTATCTGATCTTAACCCAATCGAGCATGCATTTCCCTTGCTGAAGACAAAACTTAAGGCAGAAAAACCCACAAACAAACAACTGTAGAAAGCTGCAGAAAAGTCCTGGCAAAGCATCACAAAGTAGGAAACCCAGTGTTTGGTGATATCCCTGTGTTCCAGACTTCAAGCAATCATTGCCTGCAAAGGATTCTTGACAATGTATTGAAAATGAACATTTTATTTATGATTGTGTTAATTTGTCATTTACATTTGAGCCCCCTGAAATAAAGGGATTGTGTATGAAAATGGTTGCAATTCCTAAACGTTTCATATGATATTTTTGTTCAACCCCTTGAATTAAAGATGAAAGTCTGCACTTCAATTGCATCTTGGTTGTTTCATTTCAACTACATTGTGGTGGCGTACAGAGCCAGAATTATGAAAATTGTGTCAGTGTCCAATTATTTACGGACCTAACTGTATGTACACATATAAACATATACTGTATATACATATTTAGACATGCATATGTATGTATCTCTATGTTAAAGCCCTTTTCAGTCTTTTTTTCCTTTAAATATTAGACCTCATGAGGTCGATTCATAAAGCAGCGGATGCTGCTTCTGACCCACTCCGTTTCAGGTCCACTTGAAGTGGAAGTTAAGAAGCAGCACTGCCTCTGAGGCAGCAAACAGCAATCAACCCAATCGGATATGACTGGGTTGATTGACACCTGCGAATGTGCTTTCGCTAGAGCATTAACCTTTTACATGAATCAGGTTCCGCGGGTATTACGAGTTGAATGTAAAATTTTATCGCGACAGAGCAAACAGGTTTATAGCTAGCGCAGTTACAATGTCGCTCGCACAATAACCTACTGCACCAAAGAAGTCAATGGAGCAAAAAAAGTGAAAAAAAACCCTACTTGTACGCTAACCTGAATCGACATAAGACCCCAACTCTATTAACCCTTAAACTGCAACATAATCCACTGCAAAGTCCCCACCACACTATTAACCCCTAAACTGCCACCCCCACATCGCAAACTACCTCTTTACACTATTAACCCATAAACCATCACACCCCCCACAGCAAAGTAAGCTTCTGCACTATTAACTCCTAAACCACCACACAACCCACATCGCAAAGTTGGCACTAAAAAATTAACCCCTAAATCCCCAACCTCCCACATCACAAACTATCTATTTACACTATTAATCCCTAAATCGCTAACCCACCACATTGCAAAGTCTGTGCTACCCTATTAACCCCTAAACTACCAGCCCCACAATGGAAAGTAACCCACTTACATCTAAACCCCCTAACCTAATAACCCATAACTCTCCACCCCCCAAAAATTAAAAAAAACTATCTAAAAAAAAAACCTACTCTAAAGGGAATTTAGCTCTTTGGCGGCCCAGATAAATAAAAAATAAAAAAATTAATCTTAAAAAAAGCTCCCAAAAAACCTAACTTTAAACCTCAAGATGGTACTCACCGAAGATGATGATGAGGGCGCACCATCTTCATCCCAGCAGTGCTCCCTCTTGATACCGGCGATGCTCCATCTTCATCCCGGCGCATTCCATCTTCATCCTGGTGGTGGCAGTGGTCCTCATCTTGTGACCTTGAACACAGAGGTTCTTTTAATGCGGTTACCAGCTGCACATTGAATTTTGAAAAGGCCTTTTTAACCCCTTAATGACCGAGGACGTGCAGGGTACGTCCTCAAAAAAAAGGCAGTTAATGCCTGAGGACGTACCCTGCACGTCCTCGGTGTGGAAAGCAGCTGGAAGCGATCCTGCTCGCTTCCAGCTGCTTTCCGGTTATTGCAGTGATGCCTCGATATGGAGGCATCCTGCAATAACCATACATGGCCATCCGATGCAGAGAGAGCCACTCTGTGGCCCTCTCTGCACCGGACATCGATGGCCGGTATCGTTGGTGGGTGGGAGCCGAATTGGGAGGCGGGTGGGCGGCCATCGGTGTTGCGCGTGACGTCACGGGGGGCGGGATCGGGACCGTCGGGGGCGCGCACGGGGGGTGGCGGGCGGGCGCGTGCACGGGGCGGGAGCGGGTGGGAACCGCTACACTACAGAAAAGTTAAAAAGTAAAAGTAAAATTTTTTTTTAATAAACTTTATTTTAAAAACCATCTAAGGGATCTGGAAGGGGTGGGGGTTGGTCTTGGGGGGGGGAAAGCTACACTACAGAAAAGGGACATATTTTATTTAAAAAAAAGCTTTTTTTCACTAAACTGGGTACTGGCAGACAGCTGCCAGTACCCAAGATGGCGCACATTAAGTCAGAGGGGGAGGGTTAGAGAGCTGTTTAGTGGGGGATCCGTGAGGTTGGGGGCTAAGGGGGATCCCTACACAGAAGCATATGTAAATATGCTAACAAAAAATGCACAAAAAAGCCCAAATATACCTTTTATTTTAGTACTGGCAGAGTTTCTGCCAGTACTTAAGATGGCGGGGACATTTGTGGGGTAGGGGAGGGAAGAGAGATGTTTGGGAGGGATCAGGGGGTCTGATGTTTCAGGTGGGAGGCTGATCTTTACACTAAAGCTAAAATTAACCCTGCAAGCTCCCTACAAGCTACCTAATTGACCCCTTCACTGCTAGCCATAATACACGTGTGATGCGCAGCGCCATTTAGCAGCATTCTAATTACCAAAAAGCAACTCCAAAGTCATATATGTCTGCTATTTCTGAACAAAGGGGATCCCAGAGAAGCATTTACAACCATTTGTGCCATAATTGCACAAGCTGTTTGTAAATTATTTCAGTGAGAAACCTAAAATTATGAAAAATTTTACGTTTTTTTTTATTTGATCGCATTTGGCGGTGAAATGGTGGCATGAAATATACCAAAATGGGCCTAGATCAATACTTGGGGTTGTCTACTACACTACACTAAAGCTAAAATTACCCCAAAAAGCTCCTTACATGCTCCCTAATTAACCCCTTCACTGCTGGGCATAATACACGTGTGGTGCGCAGTGGCATTTAGCGGCCTTCTAATTACCAAAAAGCAATGCCAAAGCCATATATGTCTGCTATTTCTGAACAAAGGGGATCCCAGAGAAGAATTTACAACCATTTATGCCATAATTGCACAAGCAGTATGTAAATAATTTCAGTGAGAAACTGAAAGTTTGTGAAAAAATTTGTGAAAAAGTGAACAATTTTTTGTATTTGATCGCATTTGGCGGTGAAATGGTGGCATGAAATATACCAAAATGGGCCTAGATCAATAATTTGGGATGTCTTCTAAAAAAAAAATATATACATGTCAATGGATATTCAGGGATTCCTGAAAGATATTAGTGTTCTAATGTAACTAGCGTTAATTTTGAAAAAAAATGGTTTGAAAATAGCAAAGTGCTACTTGTATTTATGGCCCTATAAGTTACAAAAAAAGCAAAAAAGATGTAAACATTGGGTATTTCTAAACTCAGGACAAAATTTAGAAACAATTTAGCATGGGTGTTTTTTGGTGGTTGTAGATATGTAACAGATTTTGGGGTTCAAAGTTAGAAAAAGTGTGTTTTTTTCCATTTTTCCTCATATTTTATAATTTTTTTTATAGTAAATGATAAGATATGATGAAAATAATGGTATTTTTAGAAAGTCCATTTAATGGCGAGAAAAACGGTATATAATATGTGTGGGTACAGTAAATGAGTAAGAGGAAAATTTAAGCTAAACACAAACACCGCAGAAATGTAAAAATAGCCTTGGTCCCAAACGGACAGAAAATGGAAAAGTGCTCTGGTCACTAAGGGGTTAAAGGCTATTTGTATTTTATTTTTAGAATAGGATTTTTTAATTTTGGGGTGTTTTTTTATTTTGGTATATTAGAAAAGTCATAATTCTGGCCCCCATACTACAAATGCTTCCCCAACCTCATGGCAACTTGCGGACTGTATGATCATAGACCCCATACACAAAAAAGAATCCCAAGATTTAATTACTGACTTTCTAAATATTAATGATAATCTCCAAACCTTGACAGAGACCCTGTGGGCCTCACTTGAAAATTATCTTAGAGGCCATTTCCTTAAGAGAGATGCAAAAATGCACAAAAAACAGGGAGCCCCTCTTTCAGCGCTTACCACTCAACTGAAGACTCTGGGATGACAGCTCGATTTATCCTATTCTGCAATGGTTAATGACAAAATAGCAATGGTTTCTAAGCAAATCCAAGCCCTAGAATTCCACAGAGTCCAGTCTATGCTAGAAAAGTTCAAGAGAATCTATAATTATCAGGGTAATAAAGCCTCTTCTCTATTAGCAGCTAAACTTAGATATTGCAAAGCCCATTAAAACAACCAGTGGCAAGCTTGTATACTCTCCTAAAGACATTGGTGAAACTTTCAAATATTTCTACCACTCCCTTTATAATACAGAAACCAGTCATGAATATGACCCACTTTCCACTAGAGAAGTCTGGGCATTCCTGGACATGCTTCATCTACCCCAACTCCCACAAGAAGACTGTCATGGCCTTATCACCCGATAACTATTGAGGAGGTTCATAAAGAAATCAAAGGTTTGAAAGTGGGTAAATCTCCCGGCCCAGATGACTACACAACTAGATTCTATAAAACGTTTCAAACTCTTATTGTCCCCATTTTAGCTAGAATGTTTCAAGAAGCAATGCGTTCAGGTTCCTTCAGTAGTGAATTTCTAGAAGCCACGATAGTAACAATATTAAAACCAGGAAAGCCCCCAGACCATTGTAGTAGCTACTGCCCCATCTCCTTCCTAAACCTGAATACCAAATTATATTCCAAAATAATAGTCAATAGATTATCTAGTGTTATTCCCCATTTGATTCAGCCAGATCAGGTTGGCTTTATTCCAAATAGGGAAGGTCCAGACGCCACTAGGCGTATACTAGACATCCTTTCAATTGCATCTGCTAGAGGAGACCCCTTTCTTGCTCTGTCTTTTGATGCCAAAAATGCGTTTGACAGAGTAAGATGGGATTATCTATGGGAACCAATGAGAGTTTTTAAACTCCCAAATGGCCTGATACCTGCAGTTCAAGCCTTGTATACCTCCCCAAATGCTAAGATTAGAGGTGTTGGTTTCCAATCCAACTCATTTTATATAGTTAATGGCACTAGACAAGGCTGTCCCCTCTCTCCCCTCTTATTTGCCCTGGCCATAGAACACATAGCTCAATCGATTAGGTTAGATCCTCAAATACAAGGCATATCCTCAGGAAACTCACAACACAAAATTTCTCTTTATGCCGATGATATTACTTTATTCTTAACAACCCCGGATACCTCAATCTCTGCAGCTTTGAAAACTTCTTAACCACTTTGGTCTAATGAGTTTTTATAAACTTAATATAGCGAAAACAGAAGCATAAACCATTAACATATCTCTTCCAAACTTAGCCTATTTACAATGCTCATACAGATTTCAATGGACCTTTCTAAGCCCAGACCCCCCCCCCCCGTTACAATTTCTAAAAACTACTCAGAGAGTATCATAGAATTTAAAAATCCTTTGAACTCTTGGGCATTTAATGAGATGTCATGAACAGGGAGACTAGCGGCAATTAAGTTGTCTTTTATCCCCAAACTTATCTATTTAATCCGGTTCATTCTACACAACATTCCTCAACGTATTCTTAATAAGCTTCAGAGCCTCATTACCACCTACATTTGGACAGATAAAAGACCCAGAACCTCCAGACAAACACTACAGAGACCACTCTCACATGGAGATCTAGATTTTCCCAATATCATCCTATATTATAATGCAGCTCGCTTATCACATATCCTGAGCTGGAATATCTCAAGACAACCTCCCAGGTGGTATGATTTAGAGGCTTCATTAATACCAACAAGTCTGGAACTCCCTGACCTCATTTGGATACCACCACATCACAGGAAAAAATTTAAACACAGCATTCCCTATACTACAGGAGGCACTCCAGTTCTGGAATCAAGTTAGACACATTCCAGACATCTCGCCACACCCTTCCCCAGTCCATTCATTAGCAAGTGCTATCCACTGCTTACCCGACTCTCATATAGAATCCTGGCGAAACCTCCAGATCGCGCTAGTCTCTGACCTTTATCACAATGACAGATGGATGTCACATCCCCAAATATGCCTAACATACCACATACCGACTTGATTACATTTTGAAGCGTTTCGCCTCAGTTCTTGGTTAAGGTCCTGGGGATACCCTAAACACAATCTTCGTATGCGAACAAGATGGGAAGGCAAATGGGCCCAAGCCTGTAGACCTAAGCATGCTCTATCTTTCCACTACAGATTATTCTTTGAACCCCATATGCACCACAAGATATCCCAGTATTTGGCTTGGGAACAGGAGATGGATTTCACAGCTGATGCTGATACCTGGCATAGGCAAGCCTCAGTCACCAAAAAACTGTTGCATTAAACCACTCTTTGGGAACTCCATTACAAAATACTAGTTAGGTGGCACTTAGTTCCCACCACACTCAACAGGGTCTATGGCACGCACTCTCCATATTGTTGGCGAGGTTGTGGTCAGTTGGGCACATCTCTACATATACAATGGACATGTCCTAAAGTCAAGCCCATTTGGTGGAGACTATATATGAGGATTCACCAGCAATCCTTAGTGCCCCCTTATATACCAGAAGTATGCTTACTTCACATGAAAATACCAGATTTAACTCCGGCTAACAAAGCTCTTTTAATTTACCTCTTCATGGCCACCAAGCTGACAATAGCGAGAGCCTGGAAAAGCTCACCTCCCTTTTGACAAATCTTCCCTACTATAGAATACATTAAACAAATGGAGCTCTACTCTCATAGGGCATTGGACAAACTAGACTTTTACTATGCAACTTGGCCCACCTGGTCAGAAAAGTTCCCAGATTCAATCCCAAATATGGCTCAAAGGTCTTGAATATTATTAAATTACTACCTTTGTTTTTTTTCTTCTCTCTCCCGCTTCCTTGCCCTCCCCTCTCTGACCCTCTCTCTCCAGTTCATCCTGCCTACAAACTTAGCTCATTCTAAAGCGAGACTCTCAAAACTGGTATACACACATAATATAACCACTTACTGAAATCTATGTTCTACCATATATAAAATGTGAGGTCATATCTCTATCTCCTAGAAACACATACCTTAAAGGGACACTGAACCCAATTTTTTTTCTTTTGTGATTCAGATAGAGCATGCAATTTTAAGCAACTTTCTAATTTACTCCTATTATCACATTCTCTTGGTATCTTTATTTGAAATGCAAGAATGTAAGTTTAGATGCCGGCCTATTTTTGGTGAACAACCTGGGTTGTTCTTGCTGATTGGTGGATAAATTCATCCACCAATAAAAAAGTGCTGTCCAGAGTTCTAAATAAAAAAAAAGCTTAGATGCCTTCTGTTTAAAGAAAGATAGCAAGAGAACGAAGAAAAATTGATAATAGGAGTAAATTGCAAAGTTTCTTGAAATCGCATGCTCTATCTGAATCACAAAAGCAAAAATTTGGGTTCAGTGTCCCTTTAAGTATCTACTCTAATTTATAGCGAACAATGTGGACTACGGTATACTGCTGAGGTCCACCTTTCCTTATGTGTCTTTTGTTCCAAATGTAAACTCATGATTAGAGATTACTTATCCATAAGTATACCTCACTGTGGTTCTTCATTATGTATAATATGCTATGATCTATGTAATGTTTCTGATTGTTATAATTTTTGTTACCTCAATAAAAATTATTTTGAAAAAAAAAAGTCAAAATTCTTTTTTTTTTTTTTTTTTTGGTAATTTTTTTGGTATGTTTTGCAAGTTTTTTTTTTTTTTTTAAATTGTTTTATTGAATTTTTTTTTTTGCATAGACAAACAGCTAGTCATTGAACATGAATGTACACAAAATGTGAACCAATAAACAGATGGTCAACCAATACAGTTGTATACATAGAAGCCAAATTATCAAATGTCTGTCGGACCTGATTCGACAGTGCGGATCAGGTCCGACAGACATCCCTGAATGCGGAGAGCAATACGCTCTCCATATTCAGAATTGCACCAGGAGCTCACAAGAGCTGCTGGTGCTGCGCCGTCCCCTGCAGACTTGAGGCCAATGGGCCGCCAGCAGGGAGGTGTCAATCAACCCGACCATACTCGATCGGGTTGAATTGTGGCGATTCCTGTCTGCTTGCACAGAGTGTCAGCGTGTGACACACTGAAACGCTGTCCCAGTCTGGAAATGCCGAAGCGGCATAGATTACTACCACACAAGAGACATCTGCATCGATAGTGCCGTTGCTGTTAGGAGACAAAGAAACAGCTACTGGGACGCCTCTCGAGGAGCCGTTTTGACACCCTCCGGTGTAAGTAATAGGTTAAATACCTACTTGGAATTAATTTCTTTGCTTGTGACAAGTTTTTTCTTGTCTCTTCTCTCGCCCACATTAGGATCTTTGTGCAATCATTGGATTGTGAATTTAATGCAATTATTTTGCAACCATCTAGAGACTGTTTTTATAGACTATTTTTTTCAATATTGGGATACTACATTAATCCCTGTGTGTAGGATTGCATTTTTGTCTTTTTGTCTTTTGTATTCTATGTGCAAATGTTATCTGTTTTATGTTGATTTTATTTTTTATGTTTTAGAGAGCAATTGCTTCTTTTTAACTGTCATCTAGTATTTAGCATTTCAATTGTATGCTTTTTTATCATTATTAAATTATTACCTTTTACAACACATATCATAAAGATTGAACCTATAGCAATATTTTACACATCCTATAAATTTACTACATCCTATCAATTCATCACACTTACTTTTCAACCATATCTCATACTAATTCATCTATTACCTTAAGCCATTTGAGTTCATAGTTCAGCTGTTTTTTCAGCACCTCAGATTTTTAGTATTGATTTGGTAGCCAATTTTGGCACTAGTCAGTCAAAATTATCCTCTATGTGACAGACAGTACACAGGCATGACGACACGAGAAGTGAGAACACGTATTAGGGAGCACCTATCTAATATCAAGATTGGTAAGGCTAGTACTCCCTTAGTCCAACATTTTGTGCAATTTCACAACAAAAGCTCTCAAACGTTTAAATGGACATGCATAGAAAGGATTCCCACACCACCCAGGGGAGGGAATAGAGAGAAATGTCTAGCCAAATAGATCTACTGGATCTTTACTTTAAAGACCAGGTTTCCCTCAGGCATGAACTCTGCTTTTGATCTCATCAATTATTGGCACTAACATAGTGAATAACTTTAGAGACTGTTGTCTGTGAGCAGAACACCTATATGTCCCCACATATACATACCCTCATATATTGAGAACATACACATGTGCAGAGATTAGGCACTCTGCGAATTGTCTATATAGGTTTGACTACCACAGAAGAATCTCCTTCTATCTGTTTAAACGTAAGGAACAGGTCCTTGGAGGTTTAGTCATTGAATACATTGCTAGCTTACTAGGTAGTTGTCACAACTACTATCTATAGTCATAGGATCAATACGGCCACTGTCTCAAGTATGCACTCTTTGTTCCAACTGAGTACATTAGGCTGTACATCCGTATATTTCTGACATAATGTGTACACACTAATCTAAGCCCCTATCTAGCCAAGTGAAATTACACTTTTTATCTTAGGAAGCTATGAACAGTGGAAATTACCATTCGTTCTAATATAGGTAAACATATCAAGGGCATATTCTTTATAAGATTAACTCACTACGTTATTTGGGATAGACATAAGTAAAGGCAGTGGAAGCCGAGTCTATACATTTGTAAACCCCTTATTCCCTTGTTGAAAAGTCAACAGGAGCATAATTATGTTCCTACCTGGTGTTTAACTATCCATATGTCTATCCACGGTTAAAATATGATGAAAGTAATTAATGTTATGATAATAATTGTACTTCTAAATTAGGTTTCCTTAAAACTTCGTATTATAACGTGATATTCATTCCCTATACAATTTGGTTTATGTGATTTAATTCAACCCAATTTTGTGTTCTATTTAATTGTGAAGCAACATACCATAGTTTAGACACTACCAGCCTCTTTCCTAACAGAATCTAATGGAATTAAAAGGATTGGTTGGAGGTGTGACAAAAACAACCAATGAGGGAGAGTCTGTCTCTATAAGAAGTGGGGTTTAACTCTTCTTTTTTAAGCTTTGACAACAGCAGGTAGCTGAAACGCGTCAGCTGTGTACTGACAAACCATTCATTATCATTTGTGTATTCCCATTTTATATTATTATATTTAATAAAATTGGTTTTTACTTTTTTTTAAAATATTTTTGGCTCTGCTTCACAACATCTTATTTACATTGTGAAAGAGAGTGTTTGTGTGAAAGATAGAGTGAGTGAGAGGGATAGGGAGAGAGAGTTAGTGTGTATATGTGTATACTGTATGTATATATATATATATATATATATATATATATATATATATATATATATATATATATATAATATGTATGTTTCCAGGCGTATCATAGGCAATACCTCACCAGCCTCTGACCTGACTGCACGTTACATTTTTATAGATAATGCTCTTGAGTGTATGCATTTATTTATCTATAGCATGTGCTAGTAGCTATAATACAGTATTTTCCAGTTGATGTTGGGGAAATAGGAATATGTTGTATAATATAGCAATATATGTCAAAATGCAAAGAATAATCAAGTTGCAACAGTATTCATAATTGCTTACTTAATAAAACTTAATAAACTCAATACATTATTATCATTACCATAAAGAATTGAGAATTTGGCCCACATATCAATCAAGGTGTATGAATGTACTCTAGCATACTTTAATAGAGTTTACTTCTTGCTATTTCTATTCATATATGAATATGCACCTCTAACTATTATGTGCTTCTTCAAGGACTATGCAAGACCTACCAATTATAAATAACCTTTATGGTTGTTCCAGAACAAGGCTATATTGCACCCATGGGACAGAAAGAGGCATAATATTAACACTGAATGTTTGTCTCTTCTCAGGGATGTTAAATAAGTGTTGCCTGGTTCCACATTTTGTATTAGAAAGATATAGGTTTAAAATATATATATCAAGTATATTTTAAAATAAAAAGTAAGAAATAGACATCCCTTTACATTTTAATGTATGCTATTATTTAACAGCACCTTAAATAAATAGAATATTTATATTGTTATATATGGAACTGTATATATTTTTATGTATGCTATTGCTCATGGAAATGTATGTTACTCTGCTTTAATACCAGGGGTATCCAAATATTTTGTAAGATTGCACAACTTTATCGTTGATTATAAACTCTTGAACAGTTTTAGATGGAATATAAATTCAGTCTACATAAATGAAATCAGATTCCTTTGTGGCATAATATTAAATATATTGATTAATTAGTTCATGCAAATGTGGGATCATTCCATGTAAAATATATGTAGATTAACACAAAGAGTGCCAAACAAATAGGAATTCAGATAGGGTCCAAACACTTTAAATATAGAGGCCTATTTATCAAATGTCTGTCGGACCTGATCCGACAGTGCGAATCAGGTCCGACAGTCATCGCTGAATGCGGAGAGCAATACGCTCTCCGTATTCAGCATTGCACCAGCAGCTCACAAGAGCTACTGGTGCAACGCCGCCCCCTGCAGACTCGCGGCCAATCGACCGCCAGCAGGGGGGGGGCAATCAACCTGATCGAACTTGATCGGGTTGATTTGTGGCGATTCCTGTCTGCCTGCTCAGAGCAGGCGGACAGGGTTATGGAGCAGCGGTCTTTAGATTCTGGCGAGAAACAAAGGGCCTCAAGCTCCATTCGAAGCTTGATAGATAGGCCCCATAGACCACCTCAAAATGAAAATGTGTAACTGCTGGAAAATGTTATTAAAAATACCTACTTCATTATTTTTTTAATTACCTAGGTACTTGAAGACTATAATTTTGTTTATTTACTTTAGGACTCTTCATGAATTGAATGTGTTGCATTATGAATACATACAGTAGACAAGTGCCTTTGAACCTTTCAGGAGTAAACAAATGCTGCAGATGGTGACTGCAATGTGTATTTATTCTTGTGAATGTGCAATACACTAAGATCTGGATTTTCACAAATCTGAGTATGTTGCACTTTCACAAAAATAAATCCAGCTCTGAAAACTGCCAAATGTGCTTTGCAGCCGCCATCTTTGGCATTCGTCCTGAAAAGTCTGACTGCACATGTCTAACGTACAGTATGATTGATAGTGAATAAACTAGAACAGCACACATCAATAAGAGACTATCACTGTCACTTGACATCAAAATCAAAAGTAAACTTTCATCTTTCAGACAGAGCTTACAATTAAAAATGTTTTCTGGTTGAAACTCCCTCGCTTTCCATAAGTGCATACTGCAATACGATAAACACAATCTGAAGGCCGCAGAATGAAAGAAGGGAACACGCAAACAGCTCTGCATTCATTCCACTTCTCTTAAAAACTATATTGATGTCTCCTAATCAAAAATAGACACCCTAACAGTTAAAGGGACACTGAACCCAAATTTTTTTCTTTCGTGATTCAGATACAGCATGACATTTTAAGCAACTTTCTAATTTACTCCTATTATCAATTTCTCTTCATTCTCTTGGTATCTTTATTTGCAATGCAAGAATGTAAGTTTAAATGCAGGCCAATTTTTGGTGAACAACCTGGGTTGTTCTTGCTGATTGTGGATAAATTTATCCACCAATAAAAAAGTGCTGTCCAGAGATCTGAACCAAAAAAAAAAAGCTTATATGCCTTCTTTTTCAAATAAAGATAGCAAGATAGCAAAGACAAATTGATAATAGGAGTAAATTAGAAAGTTGCTTAAAATTGCATGCTGTATCTGAATCACGAAACATAAAAAAATTGGGTTCAGTGTCCCTTTCATGTTCTTCTTTATTAAAGGACCACTAAATGAAATAGAATTGCATTTAAGAAGTGCATAATATAAAGACAATGCAGAAACACTTGCCTTGAATATCAAATAAACAGTCATTTTTTTTTTCTGGCAAATGTAATTTTTCTCCCATTTTGTAACAAACATCAGTCAATCACAGACTAATATATGTATACCCTATGAGCTTGTGCACATGCTCAGTAGGAGCTGGGGAATCAGAAAGTGTGTTTATAAACAGACTGTGCAACATTTAATAATGAAAGTAAATTGAAAAGTGTACAGATGTATTTAAGTGTTTACGTGTTTTATTGTACATTTACTGTAAATATTTACCATTCCAATGTTCTTCACATACAGGATAATGTAATTTCTATGGTAAATCCATTTTTATATATATCTGTACATACCCATCCTATAGATATATAGGTATAGATATCTATTTATATTAACATTATCACATATATATACAAATATATATTTAATAAAAAAATAATAATCTATTTGAATAATGTAATAATGTTGGGGTTCGCACATGAACAATTACTAATCTTACATCACGTTATCAAAATATTATATATAAAGAGTTTGATTACAAGTGGAGCACTAAATATTACTTGTATGCAAGCAATATTAGCGCTCCACTGAGTAATATCAGCGCACGCTAATGTGCGATGGTATTACAAGTCAAGCGCAATGCGAACGTGAGTTTGTGTTAACATTGCTAAAAAAGCATTGTGCTCATGACAGCTTGTTTCCATAGGGGCCCAGTTATCAAGCTCTGTATGGAGGGCCATGTTTCGGGCGAGCCTTCAGACTCACCAGAAACACCAGTTATGAACCAGCAGTCTAAAGACCGCTGCTCCATAACCTGTCCGCCTGCTATGAGGAGGACTGTAAGTATATGATTATATACATATATATTTATGTGTTAATGTGTCCACTTGTAATATAGCCCAAAACATTTTTTTAAAAATGAATAGTAATTATTAAAATTTATATACATTTTTTTACAGTATCTATAATATATATATTTTTTTTTAAATTTTTATTTTTATTGCAGGTTGAAGAAGGAAACATACATGTACCAAACATAAGCAAGATCAAGATATGTTACAGGCAGTGTGGACTATGATAATCAGTTGACATACATGCAAAGAATTACCGAAAATACATCCGGTACAAAGAAAAACTAATCATAACAGTCTAGCCAACTATCCAAGCAGTACCTGTGAGCAGAAACATAAAATATCAATCTTAAAGCTTCCTTTTCCTACCTCCTTAGGGCAGTTGAGGTCACATGTGGACCCCCAAGATTGTAACAATCAGTAATAGGAGGGGCTCATGAATATAGGGCCACTTTTGGGCCATAGAACACTGATAGAGCATAACAGCTAGAAAAATAGCATAGACTAACAGCCTAGATAAAGGCGCACATAAGAGAGATATTGCCAAATATGACTGTTCATTGTTGCGATGACATATATGCACGGTTCCAAAGTTAGAAACAGACCTCATTTTCCCTTATTGTGGTTATGATAGCTATCCCCTATTTATAGATTAGTCAATATAGTGTATATAATTCCCCTGATTATGGTCAGTGGTCACTCATGGACCATCCAAAGTAAAAAATTAAATAATAATGGGTTTAATTAGGGAAAAGGGCATAAAGGTTTAATAATGATAGCAATAATGTCAAGAAGGGCATATGTGGTTGTAGCTTAGCGGCTGTCAAATATAACTGATAGTAGGTCACGAACCATCCCTTTCGAGAAGAGGTCACTATTTGTTCTTGCAGACTATAGGGAGCACCCTAGGTAGTTAGTAGCCCAACTTGTTCTATTAAGGTATGAAACAAAGCCATTGGTGGCTTAGTTATGAAGGAAAGACAGGTACCTGTTTTATAATCCTTAGCTATACAAGAAGGATAGCTGCTGATATTATACCTGACTAATGAAATATAAAGAGAGACATTGCCTTGTCTATCAATTGATGCTTATTTGTATATGGCAAAGAGGGCGGTATTTTCAGTTGTGTAGATGGGGTAAGCTGTAGCATTATTCCTAGATAGTAGGATATATGGATATGCAAGACATTCTGTGTAGTACAATGCTGCTTAATAAAACTGAAAGTCACATATTATTTAGGTCACCTATAGCATATACTACAGTGATACAAATAACAAATAACACATATAGTTCCATACTATTGCCTCCTAAAAGACAGTGATAAAATAAAACGATGAGGGGATGGTACATGCTACTTCTGATTTATCATTGTATATACACATATTGAGCTAGGGGGTATTTCAAAGGGGAGTATCTGGCATAAAGCTGTATAGTCTAACAATCGGAGGGTGAATTATCAGACTAGTATCCCAGTCAGGTAGAAGCCTCCCAAAGGCCCTCTGCATATTAAGGCATTTACCCCACTCCAGTCCGAAAGTGTGTATTAGCTTCTGCATGGGGGATATAGATAGAGCTCAACATATGCCATTGTTGGCTGGACCAGAAGGAGTCAATGAAGTGGAGCATTCCAGCTTTTGTAAGTGCCCTCAAAACATTAACTGCGATCCCAGGGGCATAGTACTTTGACAGAGGCAGTATGTAATGGCTCTCTGTGAGGGCTCCTAGGTTGTAAGTGTGTGCAGAAGTATTCTGTGGCTCCAGAGAGGCAGCATTCAAAAATTCTGCTTGCCCAGAAATAGCATGGGCGATGCAGTTCTCCAACATTAATGACTGATGTGCTCCGGTGAGGCTCCCGTGAATCAGTGGGTATGTGATCCACATAGAATACCGTTGGTAGAAAGTGTACCTCAAGTGTCCTGGAGTGGCGGTTGGCGAGGCCGCTGTTCCGCTGGTTCCAGCCTGAAGCTCAGGGTTCATCTCACATGGATCTTCAATGCAGGTTGTTTGTGCACCTTCCCCCTTGGTGCTGCTAGGTACTATGCACGGGAGCCTCTCTATCTCGCTCTGGCTCTGGGCCTCACAAGCCACTTGCATGCCGTTGTTGGGGATCTCTGAGGTAAGTGAGAGGTCCTGGGATTCCGGAGTGCCGCCACTACCTTGAGGTCCCTCTGTGGGGTTAAGATCAGAGATCCATGTGGAGGGTTGTGATGCGCTTCTTAATGTTTTAGAGAATGAGTTTAGGTGAAAGTCAAGCAGGGCTTTGAACTCCACTAAAGTCAAATCCATCTTCTCTTCAGTAAGCTTGGACGTATAGGCAACGAATGTGTCTATGCTAAGTAATAGCGTGATAGCAGCGCACAAATGACACTATTCATTGATTGAGGGCCGTAGGCGTACAGACGGGATGGGACGGGGGTTAGGAAAGGCTGCAACCTCTAAAGAAGTTCCAGAATATTGGGCTAACAGTAATCCCAGGAATCTTGGTATATTTCGGAAGAGCATTGTCATCCGAATCAGATTCTGTATATCTCAGGTTTAGATGTCAGCATAAACTTGTGATATTGTAAAAATAAACCTGGAACACTGGAGAAGCACTCAATATCACGACCTATCATGACCGCTTCCCGGAAGTCCCCACCTATAATAATTTTATAATAATTATTATATTTTTAAAATATTTTCCATGTAATGTTTCAATAAAGCAATGTAAGATTAGTAATTCTACATGTGTGCTAACCCAACACCATATTAGACCTAAAGTGTGAACCCCGATGCACGTTATGCATATTTTACATTCCTATGTTCTTCACAAAGATTTTTATTTTTTATTTTTATTATTTCATATTTATTTCTATATATAAATTATAATGTTTTTGTAAAATAGATATCTATACCTATATATCTATGGGAATAAATATACAGTTATAGGTATAATAAAAATGAGTTTGCTCTGTATGTGAAGAACATTGGAATTTGAAATATGAATAACTCCTGTCAGGTTAGCGTGAAAGCTATAGGTGTTGGTTTTTTTCTTCTGCGCTTTCCTTTGCCATTTCATTCCTGTGATGGCAAGGGTTAATATTGTTAATTTTGTTAGTTCTGTACCTCCGTGACACATTAAGTTGAAATTAAGATTTTCATTGGCTAATGCTTTTAACCAATGAAGCCTAAACAATTTTTTTGCAATGGATATGAATCATGGAATATAAGAATGACTCAGAATAATAAAATGGAAAGGTGCACCGGCACGTAGGGTAAAACTGATTAATTAATAATCCATCATAAAAACTTAAAATAGTGATAGATATCACCACCTAGCAGAGTCTCTCAGCTTACGCAATTTGGCAATAGCCGTACTCATAGCTGTGAGAGGCTCAGCCCTACCTTACATTTTTGAAGATACAATTTAAACATTATTGGTTAAAATCATTAGCCAATGAAAATCTTTATTTCAACTTAATGAGTCACAGAGGTACAGAACGAACAAAATTAACAATATTAACCCTTGCCATCACAGGAATGAGCATAGATATAAATCTTCCAAATTATAATCACTGATGTCATTTGAATTGTCTCCTATATACTTCTCTTTTTCCCTCATATTTCTGTTAAATATCTATAACCAAAAAATAATGTGTTAAATCAAACTATTTGTTGTTTTTTGTATACCCTGTCCTAATATGACAACATTATGCTTCTTTGAAATAAATATATGATTCGTAAACAAATAAGTAGAAAATGATTGTACATAGGCTGCTATCTAAAGATAAAAAAACCTTTCATAACAATATAAACTATTAATATCATTATATAGAAACTGCCATTACAGTCAATTAATGTTGACATTAAATTGAATCCATTCTTGAATAAAATAATAAATGAAATAATGTATTACACTTGTTAATGATATATGTATTACCTCTTAAAGTGAATGTAAATTTTGATGCTAAAGTGCCCGGTTTTACAAAATTTGATTAAAAACAGGGGCACTTTAATTCATCAAAATTTACATTTTACTCCTTTTGTGAAAAAAAACTTACCTTTTAATCTTCACAGCAGCTCCAGCTTCCTCCACCCATTGCAAAGTCTCTTCCTGGGTCTAAAATGAGGAATCCGACTTCCTCCAATCACAGGGTTGAATCAGACACTGATTCCCCCGGGGGGGAAGCTGTGATTGGAGGATGACCTATCCATCATTTCTGACATCAGAAATGGCTTGCAACGACCGGAGGAAGCTGGAGCTGTTGTCAAGATTAAAAGTTAAGTTTTTTTTTCACAACAGGAGTGAAATGTAAATTTTGATGAATTAAAGTGCCCCTGTTTTTAATCGAATTTTTAAAAACCAGGCAATTAAGCATAAAAATTTACATTCACTTTAAGGTGATGTGTATTCAATGATTAATTAATTCCTCCAAAACAACCAATGCCGGCCAGTTGTATTTCCCTTAACTGTTAAAGGGAATATGTTAATTAGTTTTAAGTCTGACTCTATGGATAGTCACAATCTCGTCACAATCAATTATTTAACTCCAAAAATGTATCACATCATATTCAGAGTTTAACCCCTGGGGTATTATTGTTTGTAGTTTTTGTATTCAATAAACCTCTCTTTTGTCCAAAAGTTTGACTCTATCCACACCTCTCTTCTTTTTAATAGTTTATATTACATTCCATCTTAAAGAAGACACATATTTTTGGTGTTTAAAATTAAAATGTTGGATTAGTGGCATGGAGAAACTCTTACTTTTAATATTTGACAAATGCTCACGGATTCTTGATCTTACTTTGGGTGTTTTAATACCTACATACTGGTTTTCACATTCTATGCAGGTTAATAAATAGATCACATAGACTGACCTGCAACTAGTGCATGGTCTTTGTTTGAACACTTCTATCGTAGACATGCTCATGAAGCTTTCCCCCATCTGGAGGTATTCGCAAGTTTTGCACTGATGATAACCACATCTAAATGTGCCTCTAAAATGTTGCCACAAATACTGTGTAGTTGTTTTTTGTTGTAATTTTGTAGGTGCTACCCAGTAACCTTTAGTTTTACCTCTTTTAAAAAAGAATTTACATCCCTTCTTGGCCACGTCTTTTAAACCTTCATATGCTATAAACATAAGAAAATGTCTATGAATTATGTCGCAAATCTGGTGGTACTGATTACTATATTGTGTTACAAATCAGGTATTTTTTTCTCTTGAACATGAATTTCCATTATTTCTATTTTAGTTTTTGCTATTATTTCTCTTCATCAAAAGACTTTCCCTACTTTTGGAATCTTCTTTTATTTTCATTTGTGTCACCAGTCTTTTTGAATAGCCTCTAGGCATCAATCTTTCGCTCAGCTTATTTAATTTATGTCCATAGGTCTCATTCTCAGTGCAATTGCATTTTAAATATATAAATTGACTCTTTGCAACTGAGTTTAACACCCTTTTTGGATGACAGCTATGAGCATGTAGCAAAGTATTACCTGCTATTGGTTTCCTGTATACATTTGTGTTTCTCTTCCCTTCAATTGTATATAAGGATTACTGACACAGAAAAACTGCAGTTTTAAAGTCAGATTTTTTGGTGGGCTAGTTTATGAGTTGAGTGCATATTTGCGCTTCCACAAACCTGTAATCTCTGCTCATACATATGAATATATACATACATATAAATAAACATACAGTATATACACATACAGTATCTCACAAAAGTGAGTACACCCCTCACATTTTGTAAATATTTTATTATATCTTTTCATGTGACAACACTGAAGACATGACACTTTGCTACAATGTAAAGTAGTGAGTGTAAATGTGCTGTCCCCGCAAAATAACTCAAACCACAGCCATTAATGTCTAACTGTTGGCAACAAAAGTGAGTACACCCCTAAGTGGAAATGGCCAAATTGGGCCCAAAGTGTCAATATTTTGTGTGGCCACCATTATTTTCCAGCACTGCCTTAACCCTCTTGGGCATCAAGTTCACCAGAGCTTCACGGTTGCCACTGGAGCCCTCTTCCACTCCTCCATGATGACATCACAGAACTGGTGGATATTTGTATCTGGTATACCACCTTCTAACCTACTCACACCTTAATAGAACCATAATGGTTAATAGGGACTTTGTCCCTCCTTGTTTTTGAGAGAAGCTAGTGATAACATAGCAGGTGTGTTTTCTCTTTTTAAACACACTTTTTGTGATTTTTGTTCTTTTAATAAACTTTTGTTTTCTTTTATTAGGTAATAGATGACATTTACTGTCATCTCTTGTATATACATGCACTTACAGTTCACATTATTTGAAACCTATTGGTAATAGAAATCTCAACTCTTGAGATACCAATTACTATTGATTGACCGGTCTTTTTGTAATATATCTCCACATTATATATAGATACTCGATACAGCTTGTTGGCCTAGGATCATTTCAACTTTTCTTTTTTTTTTTTATATTCAAGACAAATGTATACATTTATTATTAGATGAAAGACAATTGTTTTGTTATATAAAACACATTTTGTGTATTTTTTTTTTTATTTTTTTTTTTCCATTTTCAAAGCTTTATTAATATAAAATGATAACAGTACATGCTTCAAAAAACATCATTACATCAAAAATGTTTGCATTTTCCAACACTTGTTGAAGAGTCCGTGGTTTCCAAGTCCGGAATTTGTAACTAAATAGTAAGTCACATAATGCCTGGTGGTTTGAAGAAGTTTCAAGGCATAAAGTCCACAAGTGGTTAGGTAGACCCAGAAGCATGTGTACAAACTTATAACAATAAACAGGTATATTACATTATGCATATGTATATAAGAAGATAACATAGTCTCGGAGTGGTTTTTGACACAGTTTCACTCCGAGAGTAATCAGATAAGAGAGTTAATAGAGAAAAGAAGAGAGATAAGAAAGGAAGGGTGGAGGAGAGGGAGAAAAGAAAAAAAAAAAAAAAGGGGGGGTTATGGTGGGGGGGGGGATGAGTGGGGAGAGGTGGGAGAGGGGAGGGGCGGGAAGGAGAGGGAGTGTATCACCAAATGGTGTCCCATTAAAGAAGTTCCAGAGCGGTTTACCAAGTCCAGCTAGAGCCAACTAGCTCTCTTCATCTGTCGTTAGTTTGTGTGCGCAAATCAGAGACCACTGATGCCCACATTTCCAGCATGTATTCATGTGTTTCTGCTTTGTCATCCCTCATATATCTGAATCTTTCCAGCTGTAGGAGTCTGTCTACCTGGTATGTCCAATCTGTCACCTTAGGGATATCTGTCTGTTTCCATTTCTTGGGAATAAGGGATTTGGCACTATTAAGCATTATAAGGAAGAGCTGTTTTGAAGGTTTGTCTTTAAATTTAGGGAGGTTATGGAGCAGCAAAAGGCTGGGCACTCCAGTCAAAGTAATATTAAATGTGGTTTCCATGATAGCAAGAATTGACCTCCAATAAGGTTGGAGAATATCACAGTCCCACCAGATGTGGAGGAGGGTACCACGTTCCCCACATCCACGCCAGCACTTACCATCAGTTAGTTTATATATTTTCTGAATCCTATCAGGTGTAAGATACCACCTAGATAAGAGTTTGTAATTAGCTTCAATCGTTTTCGTTGAGACCGAGGCTTTCACGTGAGCGTTTAACATCTTATGCCAGTCTTTGTCAGTCGGAGGTGGGTTGAGTTCCCTATTCCATTGTCTGACATAGTCGGGAAAAGGGGCATCTTTTGGTGAGAGGATCAAGCGGTAGACTATGGAAATCAGATGTTTTGGTGTGTTCGGGAGTAGGCACAAGGATTCCATAGTAGTCAGTTGTCTAGTCACGTCATTTGATCTTTTATATGTTAATAGGAAATGTTGGAGTTGTGTATGGTAAAACCAGGAGATGTCAAGTCCTGAGCACTCGAGTTCTACTCTGTTCTTAATTCTTTTATTCATTAAGAGGCGGTGGAAAGACACATGCCCGAGAGAGGTTTTATCTATCTGCAGTCTTTGTGTGCCCGTAAAAGGTATGTCTGGGTTGTCAATGAATGGCGTGAGTGGTGAAGGGTTAGAGGTGATGTGTGGGTGTTCCACTAGAGATCTATCCCAACATGCAAAAAATTATCTGACAAGGGGGTAACATTCCAGTTTTTTGGGCCTAGATTTGGCGGATGTCCATCCCAAGGTCCCCATATTCTGTGTACCCATAATTGACCTGCATATTTGCACCCAGGTTTTATCTTTAGAGTTATGGCACCATTCAATTTGGTGTTGAAAGTTAATAGCTTTTCTGTAGGCAGATAGATTAGGGACTCCCAGTCCTCCCCCCTCCTTTGGTAAGTAAAGAGTTTTCCTTGCAATTCGAGGTTTAACTCCTTTCCAAATAAACTCCTCCATCACACCCTGTAATCTGTGTAAATAGTGTGTGGGTAACGGGATCGGGAGAGTCTGGAGGTAATACAAAATCCTGGGTAAGATATTCATCTTTATAATACCAATTCTCCCCAACCAGGAGACCGGTTTATTTCTCCAAGAAGAGAGATCTCCTGTGATTTCGGTAAGTAGACTTGAGTAGTTAGCTTCGTATAAAGTGTCTGGGGAGGGGGTAAGGTTGATCCCTAGGTATCTAAGAGTGCGGGTTTGTATGCGCAATGGGCACAGAGAAGAGAGTTTGCAAATGTCTGCTTGAGGGAGAGTAATGTTTAGTATTTCCGACTTTGTTTTGTTCAAGTGAAAGTTTGAGAACCTGCCATATAGCTCAAATTCTTTTAGGGCCTCAGGGAGGGAAGTCAGTGGGTCTGTTAATGAAAGTAGGACGTCGTCCGCGTACATTGATAACTTGTGTTCCTGATCCCCTATCTGTAGACCCCTAATCTTCTCATTGTCTCTGATTTTCTGCGCTAAGACCTCTATGACCAAGGCGAACAACAACGGGGACAAAGGGCACCCTTGCCTAGTGCCATTTGAAATATTAAAAGGTTCAGATAGAATGTTGTTTGTCCTGACTTGAGCCGAGGGGGCTTTGTATAGGGAGAATATCTTATATATAAGGGTCTGGTCAAACCCCATCTTCGACAGGACTGCCTTCAAGAATTTCCAGCTGATCCTGTCGAAGGCCTTTTCGGCATCGGTAGAAACAAGAATCATAGGGATTTTGTTTATTTGCGCGTAATTACTTAGTAGGGTGGCTTTTATGGTATTGTCCCTAGCTTCACGGCCGGGCACAAATCCTACTTGGTCTGGAGAGATCAGATTGGGTAAAAACTTATTCAGTCTGCTGGAGAGAATCTTGGCAAATATCTTTATGTCAACATTAAGAAGTGATATTGGCCGAAAGTTTTCCGGCCTGTTCGCTGGTTTGCCTGGTTTGGGGATAGTTGTGATGTGGGCTGTTAACATGGAAGGGGGGAATCCCTGGGGAGTGTCGAGAGTATTAAACAATCAGGCCAATTGAGAAGAAAGAATGTGTTTATATAATTTATAATATTTGGCACTAAATCCATTGAGGCCCGGGCTTTTGCCATTTGGTAAGTCTTCAATGGTACGCGATACCTCCTCTGGGGATATAGGTGCGTTCAGAGTCTCCACATCTGTCTGAGACAGGGAAGGAAGTCTGATTGAGTCCAAATAAGAGCTCAAAGTTGGAGAAGATGATCTCTCTCTCCTACCCGGAGAGGCGTGAGAGGGAGGTTGTAGATTATACAGATCATGGTAATATGCTTTTAGCGTTTCCGCAATTGCTGGGCTGTCTGCATGCGTTGAACCATTTTTGTCTATCAATGTGTGAATGTGTGTTTTTAATTGTTTTCTTTTGAGGGCCCTGGCGAGAAGTCTACCAGGCTTTTCCCCAAATTCATAAAATTTCTGTTGATTACGCAGCGCCATTTTCTGGTATTCAAGTGTATGCATATCCTGGATTTCTCTCCTGGCCTTATTAAGCTCAGAAAGCACTAATGTGTCCGACGGCTGTTTTTTATGTTTTATTTCTAAGTCGTGTATGCTGGTTAGGAGTGTAGTGAACCGTATTCTGGTTTGTTTGGCCAAAATGGCTTTCTGTTTCATAAGTTCGCCGCGGAGCACACATTTATGTGCTTCCCAGAGTATGTGTTCAGAGGTCTCTGTCGTATCATTAATGGAAAAATAGTCAAGGAGTGTATTTTCTATTTTCCCCCTAATTAGCTGGTTATTAAGTAGGAAATCGTCAAATCGCCATATAAAAGGGAGACTTGGCATGGACAGCCATCCCTGTTTACACAGCACTGGGGCGTGATCCGACCAGGTCATTGGAAGGATTTGTATTTTCTCCACAGAGGACAATGTGGTCTGGTCAGTAAAAATATAGTTGATTCTCGTGTAGAGATTATGAGGGTGGGAAAAGAAGGTGTAGTCCCGTCTTGTGGGGTATTGTGTTCTCCAAACGTCGTGTATTGATAGCTCCTCTAACCTGGTGTTACATTGCTTAATGATCCTTTTTGGGATTGAGGCCGACCCTTTGGAGGTATCAAGCAGTGGTTCTAGAGGTAAATTAAAGTCTCCTGCAAGGAGCAAAGCTCCCTTTTGCGTTTCAAGTATTTTATTAGTGAGAACTGTCATAAATCTGTGTTGATTTGTGTTTGGAAAGTATGCATTGATCAACGTGACAGGTCTATTATACAGGGTGCCTATTACTATCAAATAGCGGCCCTCAGGGTCTTTAACCTCCTGAGTCAGGTTGAAGGGTATTGAATGTTTTATAATGATTCCCACCCCATTTTTCTTAGAAGGGCCAGAGGCAAAAAACATGGTTGAGAATTTGGAACTTGACCATTTTGGTTCCCTCCCCCTCTTAAAATGGGTTTCTTGTAAATAGGCAATGTCACAGTTTAGTCTGGTCATGTCTTTTATCAAGTGGGATCTCTTTTCTGGTGTATTAAGTCCCTTCACATTCAGTGTCAGAACTGTCAAGCTGTGTCTACTACGGGAATCCTCCATGTTAAGCACTTGGTGATAGAGGGGGTATCAGGACAAGGAGAAAAAAAAAAAGGGGGGGGGGGGAAAGGGGGGAGGGAGGGAGAGGTAGTGGTGCAGAAGGAGAAAAAAGAAAAAGTTGGAGTAAGATAGCAAAGATCAGTAGAGTAGTGTTAAGAGTTCCAGCAGCGCGCTGGGAATAGTGAAAGAGTTAGAAGAGTATTTATACAGTCCTTCCCACCCGTAAAAGGCAAAAAGGAAAGAGTTAGAAAATAAGTGTGGGGTCAGTATCCCCACACCCGACCAGCAAGAAAAATAAAAATAAAAAGTAAGTTGTCTGGATTAAAAATTTAGGGACAATCCATCACAGACTAGTACAGTACAAAATATGTCATTCATTTATATATAAAATAAGGTGCAGATTATTACCCTGTTAGGTTAAGCTTAAACACATGGTAAACATACAATAAGGCATCTATTTATCATTTGCATAAAGAGATGAAGCAATATTATAAAACTAGAAAATTTCAAAGTAACATGTATAAACATTTGGTTTGTATTATATTTTTTGGATAGTGATTTGTGCCTAACTGAAACTGCAAAAAAGGAACCTACAATAGGGCTCTCACATGTCTGATATGGCTTTTGATTAATACTTGCGTCACAACCGTCTACAGGCCCTTTTGAGATATCTAATCGTCTTTGACAAGCAAGAAGCTTATATGTTATGGGCCATTATGTAGCATTAATCTCGCTCCACATCAAAATGCAGTAGCAACTCCCCACCTAAATGCAACTTGCATGCAGACTTGATTAAAAGGGATTAAGTTATTAGAGACCCTCTAGTGCTCACCCCCAAGGCAGTGTAAAGAATACTGCTGGTTGTTAGCATGCCCATTTATTAAGTTGTACGTGTATACTCTAGGTGTTGAGGGGCCCATTTAGATACAACAGTCCACATTAGGTTCAAACAACATCAGTGAACATTTAACCTGAGAAAACAAGAAAAAACAAAAACAAAGAACAACCAGAAAGTACAGAAAACACTTTGAAAAACTGAAAGAAACATCCCAACAAGTCCCAAATTTCCAGTCTATAAGGATTAGGCTGGTACTAGCACATGAGACATAATATAAAAATAAAATACTTATCAAGTTCCTCATGCATTCAATTCAGGGTGCTGTCTAAGGGTAGATATTTTTTCACTTCAAGTATCATGGGTCCAGGCCTCTTCTTCCTGGTGAGAAGAATCCTGTTGAGTATTTTCCATCTGGTCCGGTGGTGTTATGTTGATCTCAAGTATCCTGCAAAACTCCGGTAGGTCAGCTGAAGATCTGTAGACTGCCTGGGCGCCATTCTTGGAGGCTATCAGGCTCACCGGGAAGCCCCATTTATATTGTATTTTCTGAGCTTGCAGTTCAGATGTTATAAATTTGAGATCTCTTCTCTTTTGTAAAGTAGTTAGACTCAGGTCGGAGAAGATTTGGAGGGGGATCCCTGCATGGGTTACATTCTGAAGGGTCCTCGCCTTCTGCATAATAGTTTCCTTATCTTTATAACTAAGAAACTTGATTATTATGTCCCTAGGTGGGGCTTTAGGTGAGGGTCTGGGCCTAAGGGCTCTGTGGGCCCTCTCTATGGGTATATCAGTGGAGCTTGGTGTACCTTTCAAAGTGCAGAATAAGTCTTGTAAGTACCCTTCGAGTGCAGTATTAGAGACAGATTCTGGGACTCCCCTGATCCTGACATTATTTCGCCGCCCCCTGTTGTCCAAGTCCTCCATTCTGGAGAGAAGAATCTGTATATGCTCCTCGTGCTCTTTGACATGATGAGAGTTAGCTTTTACTTTAGCACCAAGAGCAGCCTGTTTGTTTTCAAGTGTGTGCACTTGCTGTGTGACTTGGGTTATGTCCCTCTTCAATTCGCCAAAAAAGGACCTCATTTCAGCCAGTACTTTATTAATGTCCTCCTTTGAAGATATTGTGTTAAGATCACTATTCCTGGGGCTGTTGTAATGTTGAGCTAGTTGATTCCATGCTTTCCTGAGAGGGAGAAGGGAGTCTGTTCTCTGACATGTCTGTAGTAAGTGTAGCAGCCTTAAGAAAGTTGGTTAGGCTTGAAGACTTAAGGCCCCTCTCTAGTTTGTTGTTCTTCCTGTGGGACATATTGTGAAAAGTGGCTGAGGGTTGATATCAGTCTTCTAAAGCCTTTTGTTGTATAAAGGTTATGGCAATTAAAATATGGCGTGTGTTCTGGGCAAAAGATATGCAGACGTTCAGAGCTGCGTCACATATGTTATATACTGATTGTAATATTAGCTGTATATTTTCTCTTCTGTCAAGTGTGCCCAGGCTGATCGGGAGAGAAGTGCCAGACTCTAATGTTAAGTAGCCGTTATTTATGAGACACAGAGGGGTATGTCCCATGTCTTGTGTTCTTTTAACATAAACACCGGGGATGCGTGGGAAGTGTGGCAACTCACCGGGTAATCAGATGTCTCAGGACAGCCGTGATATTAGTTTCTACTCATTACCAGCAGGGTGTCCTTCACCCGGTAGTCCAATCTGTCTCCGGTGCGCTTCCGGTGCAGTAACCCGGTTCTCTTTATCCCGGCTCTGACCGCTGCTTGCGGTGCTGGTTGAGGCTGTCTTTCCGGTGAGTGCCGATCACCCTCTCTTTGCAGATATAATCGCGCTGGTCACAGTGCTTTAGTGTGGCGGTGGTAAGATTCTCTTTGCTGCGCAGTTAGTCCCTGTTAGTTGGCGCGTTGTCAGGGAACTCCGATGCAGGCCTCAGACCGGCTAATGAGAAAGACAAATTGCCGCCAGCTCCTAAATCTTTGTGCAGGTCTCAAACAAAGCCACAATCCGTTAGGCAGTATGTTCCCAATGTTATTTCCATTATTGTAGGATGAAAAGTCCCCTTATCTAGATGCTGATCGGGTGTAGGGCATTAGAGCCAAAAATTAAGCAGCCATCACCCTCCGTGGCTAGGTTCCGCCCCCGTTTTGTCAAATATTTTTAATCAAAATCCAATAAAAGTTATATTTTATGTGTTTAGGGTCCTCCAGCTTACTCCTTGTGATATACATTTCTAGGATCTTAATTCAAGAGTGCCACTCAATACTTCTTTTCTCTCTCCTTCCTTTTTCTGGAGACATGCTTGTCAGTCCATCACCTTTACCCTCAGCTTCTTTAGGAAGGCATTGGTCATCATGGAGGTGTGTTTGGGGTCGTTATCATGTTGCAATACTGCCCTGTGGCCCAGTTTCCGAAGGGAGGGGATCATGCTCTCCTTCAGTATGTCACAGTATATGTTGGCATTCATGATTGTTGGCTGCGTGTTGAGTTATTTTCTTAAGCAGTGTTAACCAAAGGGAAATCGCATTTGTGACTGCACAATTGCATTTACTTCCCACTTGATATATTTTTGGGGTCTACATTTTACCTTACTGTTTGTTATAGCTAGTAGAGGGATTACTTCCTTTATAGTTGTGTAGGTTCTGTTTTTCAGTCTGTTTTGTGCTTATGTTGCTTTGTTATTTGGGTTTAGATTTTCTTTTATTTTCTGTTTGGGTTCTTATACTACAAATATGCAATTTTTTTTATTAATTTGTATTTGTTTATAATTTGGAGATTGGGGTATATAAATATTTGTGTTAGGGGTTTTTATAAAAATAAAAAAGGGGAACTCCCTCCCCATTTTTTGTGGTATTTTGGGTCTTTTTTGGGTGTATTTGATTTACATTCACGGATCGTTTTGTTACCTCCTTTTTAGTTAGTTGTTTTGTTCTGGTTTAGTTGTTTTAGTAAGGCCCACTTAGTTTGTTTTGGCTTTTTATGCCTTATATAGGGGTCCCACAAGGCCAAATCCCATCTTTTACATTGAGAGGATTCAGTATCTACTGCTGGAATTTATGATTGCCAAGCAATTGCTTGTTTGACCCCACTCCTTGATCTCATGGAACAAATTACGTGATAGCAGGGCTAGTCAATCCTCCCTGAGGAATGAGTGTTTTATATTTATCACCTTTGCTGTGGCGGAGAGGTTAGGAACCAGTAGCCTAAGGAGCAAGTCTTCACCACAAGGGCTTCCACATACTTCATCTGCAGATTGGAATTCTTAATGTGCTTATAACATAATACCAACACAACCATAGAAAGTAAATTTGCATGCACATATGACTTTCATACATGCTCTGAATACTGCCAATGTCATATTATTTTCTTATTGACAATAGAAAACTTTCAGAATGCATTGTTATCTTGGAGCCTACATACTTAAAAAGTGTATATTACCTGCTCATAAAAAAATTGTCAGTCCAGGAAAAATGTAGAAAATAATGACATTTCTCTTAAAGAAGAGATAGCTACTGTTGGTAAACATGAACCATATTTTTTCCTTGACAATCTAAATCATATACAGAGAACAATAATGCTATACACTTCTCAAAATATTGTTTGCTTGTTTTGTTTTTTTTTCTCAAAAAGAATTGCAATACCAGTCTGTAGAAAGACAAGCTAACTGCAAGCTATTCTCGTTAAAAAAAAGTAAAATAAAATAAAACACATTAAGTTCACATCTGATTTAAATTTATTTTGCTATTTAAGTTTTGCCACATGGGGAAACAGTATGTACAAGTACGAGACACAACTGTTTGCTTCTTTAGAGAAAATATTGCAAATTGCTCTTGTAATATTGTGTTCCTCTTTACTGAGATTTCCCAGCAATACGAATGGTTTTAAGTACTCCTGTAGAGCATGACGAAAATGCTGACAGATAACCCTCAGGACACCCACCAGGCACAACAGCTTTTACTATGTGCTACTTTAATTCTTGAATAGTATGGCTGACATTGAAATGTCAAAAGAAGGTATTTGTTTCACTCTTTGCATTTAACAACTCTCTGTTGCTTTAGGACAAGCATCTATAATCATTGTGTTGCAATATTTAAATAGTTTCAGTATATTATTAAATGTAAAACCATGTACACTAGGTATTTGTGAAAACTTTTTAGCATCTAAAGCATTTATTAGATATAGGTTTGTCCAACTGTCAGCTATTGGCGATATACATACCTCCAGAATACTTTTGTTGCACTTCTTCCTTAAAGTTTTTTTTTTTTTTTTAAATGTTGTTATATTGATCTATTTATGTTTTTATGTGTTTTGTTTTTAACAAAATAGATGTTCTTGTACTAAGATATATTTTGTATGCTTGCTTTGCCTTATTGGGTCATATTTAACAATGTGCAAGCTGGCATGAAACGCTGTCAGCATTTATCAATGCACCAGCAGTTCTTGTAAACTGCTGGTGCAGTGCAGCCCCCTGCAGATTTGCGGCCAATTGGCCGCAAGCAGGGGGTGTCAATCAACCCGATCGAATTCAATCAGGTTGATTTCTGTCCGCCGACTCAGAGCAGGCGGACAAGTTACGGACCGCTGCTTCATAACTTCTTGATAACTTCTGTTTCCGGCGAGCCTTCAGGAAGCAAGGGGCCTCAAGCTCTATACGGAGCTTGATAAATATGCCCCTTAGTGTCTACCAAATAGAGCTATGGGAGTTTTGATAATAAGACAGCATGCATGGATCCCACAGACCAATGTGGCACAACATTCACCCTCTATTAGTTTCAGAAAAAAAAACAACACTAAAAAACTTTAACCTATTTTTTCCTTTTAAAAATGTTGCATATGCATGATATTATGTTATGCTTAAGGATTTCTTTAATGTGAGAAACGTGAGCAGCTCAACTAAACATCAGCGAAACTGGAAAAGCTTCCTAGCTTCCTCAGTAGAAAAGAGTACACAGGTTGCACCTTGTTTAATTAATTGATGCCCATCTCCTTTAACAACTTCATAACCCGAGGGCCTTTGTAACGTTCACAGACAACATTCCTCTAATGTATCAGAATAGTCCAGGTCTGAAAAAACACAACTAATCCCATGAGTATGGTCTAACTGTATTCCTCAAGATCCTGAACAAGAGGTCCACGTCTAGATTCCCATATGACATTTAGAGTTATAAAAATATGAACAATTTGCATATGCAAAACAAATACCGGAGGAAACATTGGCAGAAATTATAGGTAATACTTTTAAGAACTACTAATGCACATATATATTTTAGCTTCCTTGGTACAAACAAATTCAGGCAGCAGGAAAAAGAGGACAAATGGCACCAATCCAAGACTTAAGTATCAGAGTGATTAACTTTTCAGCTTTTTAGCAATCACTAATGATTTTCATGCATTATACTTACCATTTGTTAGTGGTATTGCTAGCATACAGTATATGTACATCAATATACATTTGCAATAATGTCTATCAATACATAAGAAATAAAAATCCAGATAGTAGACAATTTACTCCCACTCTCAATCATTCCCATTAGAGCTACCTACATTAATTACAACTCCTATTCCAGGTTTCCACTTAGTTTTCCACAAATTTAAATGACTAATTGTCTTATAATACATTCTGATCAGAAACTATAATTTAACTATACATAATAGTATAAACTTTATTTTGAATTTTTTATAAAATTTTAAATTATAAAGATGAAGCCCCAAGGGTTTTTCATAAAAAAACGAAATATATACAGAGCGTAAAACGTACAGAAGGAGAATACTCAACAAGAAACAATACTGTTGTGGCAAACTTCTGTGTCTATCCCTATACCCATGCAAAATAACATGCTTATTTAAGGATTACTGTGGACATCTTAACATTGACATCAATAGTTGCACTCACATGAAAAGTGACACAATGTAACTTTCAAACCAAAGGCACAAGTTAAAGTTCTCAACCTGTAAATCACTAGAGGGACCTCTATAAGGTGTTTGGGTATTCTGTGGGTATCCATCCCCCTCCATCCTGTACCTGTTATTTGCCCCTTGACCTCTAGCCTGTTTCTGGGACTCCGCTATTTGTTAACTTTTGCACAGCCTCTTGAAAAGCCTGATGAAATCCATGTTCCTGGCCTCTTTTTCTTTGGCCAATTAGGGACAGATGTAAATGATCTTGAGCTCTGAGCTAACCAATCGCCTCTCTGGAGAGATGAAAAATAGAATTATATTTAAAGGAACTTTACAGCAAAAGCAGGAATTGTTGTTTTATTGTTTTATTATTTTGCTTGAATATTTTACAGAGAGACTAAATAAGTCAAACACAATTTAAAAAAAACAAAAGTTTTGCATTATGGCTGCTTGCTAAATACTTGTACGTTATTTTCACCGCTCACCTTTCATAGTGCTGCTCTTACAGGTCTGCAAAAAGCAGGCTTGTGCGGGCGATATGGTTGCGTTTAGCTACTTACCTCACCCAAGTACAAGCGCTGCTTTGATGTGCTCGTGCACGATTTCCCCATAGACATCACAATGGGGAGAGCCGGCAAAAAAGAAGCCTAACACCTGCGATTGCGGAAACAAAAGCTCCGTAACGCAGCCCCATTGATGTCTATGGGGAAAGAAAAAGTTACCTTTAAACCTATCACCCTAGCATAAACCCCATGTCTAAACACCCTTAATCTGCTGTCCCCGACATCGCCACCACCTACATAAAACTATTAATCTAAATAAAACTTATTACAATTATTACCTAAATAATTCCTATTTAAAAGTAAATACTTACCTGTAAAATAAAACCTTAGCTAGCTGCAATATAAGTAAGTTTTGCCCCCAAAATAAAAAAAACCCTAGCCTACACTAAACTGCCAATGGCCCTTAAAAAGGACCTTTTGCGGGGCATTGCCCCAAATAAATCAGCTCTTTTACCTGTAAAAAAAAATACAAACAACCCCCAACAGTAAAACCCACCACCCACACAACCAAACCCCCCAAATAAAAACCTATCTAAATAAACCTAAGCTAACCATTGCCCTGAAAAGGGCATTTGGATGGGCATTGCCCTTAAAAGGGCATTTAGCTCTTTTACTGCCCAAACCCTAAGCTAAAAATAAAACCCACCCAATAAACCCTTAAAAAAACCTAGCACTAACCCCCGACGATCCACTTACAGTTTTCAAAGACTGGACATCCATCCTCATCCAGGCGGCAGAAGTCTTCATCCAAGCGGACAGAAGTCCTCATCAAAGCTAGCAGAAGTCTTCATCCAAGCAGGCAGAAGTCTTCATCCAGACGGCATCTTCTATCTTCATCCATCTGGCATCTTCTATCTTCATCCATCCAGCACGGAACAGGTCCATCTTCAAGACTTCTGCCCACTTGGATGAAGACTTCTGCCGGCTTCGATGAGGACTTCTGCCCACTTGGATGAAGACTTCTGCCGCCTGGATGAGGATGGATGTCTGGTTTTCAAAAACTGTAAGTGGATCATTGGGGGTTAGTGTTAGGTTTTAATAAGGGTTTATTGGGTGGGTTTTATTTTTAGATTAGGGTTTGGCAGTGAAAGAGCTAAATGACCTGGTGGTGGTGGGTTTTACTGTTGTGGGGTGTTTGTATTTTTTTTACAGGTAAAAGAGCTGATTTCTTTGGGGCAATGCCCCACAAAAGGCCCTTTTAAGGGCCATTGGCAGTTTAGTGTAGGCTATGTTTTTTTTTTTATTTTGGGGGGGGGCTTTTTATTTTGATAGGGCTATTAGATTAGGAGTAATTCTTTTTTATTTTTGATAATTTAGTGTTTATTTTTTTGTAATTTAGATAAATGTGTTGTATTAATGTAATGTATTGGATTTGATTGTAATGTTAGGTTTTATTGTAAGGCAGGTTAGTTTTTATTTTACAGGTAACTGTATTTATTTTAGCTAGGTAGTTAGTAAATAGTTGATAACTATTTACTAACCATTCCACCTAGTTAAAATAAATACAAACTTACCTGTGAAATATAAATAAAACCTAAGATAGATACAATGTAACTATTATTTATATTGTAGCTAGCTTAGGTTTTATTTTATAGGTAAGTATTTAGTTTTAAATAGGAATTATTTAGGTAAGTTTTATTTTGATTTATTTTAATTATATTCAAGTTAGGGTGTGTTAGGGTTAGGGTTACATTAGGGTTAGTGTTAGGCTTATGGGTTAATAGGTTTATTATAGCGGCAGTGTGGGCGGACGATAGATTAGGGGTTAATAATATTTAAATAGTGTTTGCGATGCAGGAGGGCAGCGGTTTAGGGGTTAATAGGTTTATTATACTGTAGTGGCGACAATGTCGGGAATCGGCGGAAAAGGGTTTAATACATTTTCTCAATGGCGGTGAAGTCCGGAGTGGCAGATTAGGGGTTAATAATTTTATTATAGTGTTTGCGATGCAGGAGGGCCTCTGTTTAGGGGTGAATAGGTAGTTTATGGGTGTTAGTGTACTTTGTAATGTAAAACTCATAACTACTGACTTTCAGATGGAGGTACGGATCTTTTCATTTTAGGCTGTACCGCTCACTTTTTGGCCTCACAGCAAAACTCGTAATACTGAAGCTATTTGAAAAAGGGCTTTTCTAAAAGTGCGGTACTGACGTTGCGTGACGGCCAAAAAAGTGTGCTGTACGGCTATTCTGACAAGACTTGTAATAGCAGCATTAGTGAAAAAGCATTTTTTACTCATAATGCCAAAATTGTAATCTAGCTGATAGATAGCTCTTAAACTTCCTATTTAGTGTTTGTTATAGATAAAAAAATCCAATGCCTTCTTCAATTATAGTAGTTTTTGTACGTCATAAATGGCTAGATTCCGAGTCTTGCAATAGCCTTAAAAAGCAGCGCTGAGGGGTCCCAACGCTGCTTTTTAACGCCTGCTGGTATTACGAGTCAGGCAGGTACAGGTGTACGGCTCACTTTTTTCCGCGATTTTCGCATACCGCAAATCCCCTTACATCAATTGAGTATCCTATCTTTTTAATGGGATTTTCGTAACGCCGGTATTACAATTGCCTGAAAAAGTGAGCGGTAGACCCTCTCCTGGCAAGACTCCTACCGCATTAAAAAGTCAGTAGTTAAGAGTTTTATGGGCTAACGCCGGAACATAAAGCTCTTAACTAAAGTGATAAAAAGTACACTAACACCCATAAACTACCTATTAACCCCTAAACCGAGCCCCCCCCCCACATCGGAAACACTTAACTAAAATGTTTAACCCCTAATCTGCCGACCGGACATCGCCGCCACTTTAATAAATGTACTAACCCCTAAACTGCCGCACTCCTGCCTTGCAAACACTAGTTACATTTTATTAACCCCTAATCTGCCGTCCCTAACAACGCCGACACCTACCTACATTTATTAACCCCTAATCTTCTGCCCCAACTTCGCCGCTACTATATTAAATTTATTAACCCCTAAATCTAAGTCTAACCCTATCCCTAACACCCCCTAACTTAGATATAATTTAAATGAAATGAAATAAATTTACTACTATTAAATAAATTAATCCTATTTAAAACTAAATACTTACCGATAAAATAAACACTAAGCTAGCTACAATATAACTAATAGTTACATTGTAGCTAGCTTAGGGTTTATTTTTATTTTACTGGCAACTTTGTATTTATTTTAACTAGGTACAATAGTTATTAAATAGTTATTAACTATTTAATAACTTCCTATTTAAAATAAGTACAAATTTACCTGTAAAATAAATCCTAACCTAAATTACAATTCCAACTAACACTACACTATCATTAAATTAATTAAATAAATTACCTACAATCAACTACAATTAAGTACAAAAAAACCCCCACTAAATTACAGAAAATAATTTTTTTTTTAACTAATTACACCTAATCTAATCCCCCTAATAAAATAAAAAAGCCCCCCAAAATAATAAAATTACCTACCCTATACTAAATTACAAATAGCCCTTAAAAGGGCCTTTTGTGGGACATTGCCCCAAAGTAATCAGCTCTTTTACCTGTAAAAAAAAATACAATACCCCCCCAAAATTAAAACCCACCACCCAACCCTACTCTAAAACCCACCCAATCCCCCCTTAAAAAAACCTAACACTACCCCCTTGAAGATCACCCTTCCTTGAGCCGTCTTCACCCAGCCGGGCACAAGTGGACGTCCAGAGGGCCACAAGTCTTCATCCGATCCGGCCAGACGAGGACATCCAGACCGGCAGAAGTCTTCATCCAGGCGGCATCTTCTATCTTCTTCCATCCGGAGCGGAGCGGGTCCATCTTGAAGACATCCGACGCAGAGCATCCTCTTCCATCCGAGGGCGACTGAAGAATGAAGGTTCCTTTAAGTGACGTCATTCAAGATGGCGTCCCTTAGATTCTGATTGGCTGATAGAATCCTATCAGCCAATCGGAATTAAGGTAGGAAAAATCCTATTGGCTGATGCAATCAGCCAATCGGATTGAAATTCAATCCTATTGGCTGATCCAATCAGCCAATAGGATTGAGCTCACATTTTATTGGCTGATTGGAACAGCCAATAGAATGCAAGATCAATCCTATTAGCTGATTGCATCAGCCAATAGGATTTTTCCTACCTTAATTCTGATTGGCTGATAGGATTCTATCAGCCAATCGGAACTAAAGGGACGCCATCTTGGATGACGTCACTTACAGGAACGTTCATTCTTCAGTCGCCGTCGGATGGAAGAGGATGCTCTGCATCGGATGTCTTCAAGATGGGCCCGCTCCGCTCCGGATGGAAGAAGATAGAAGATGCCGCCTGGATGAAGCCTTCTGCCGGTCTGGATGTCCTCTTCTGGCCGGATCGAATGAAGACTTCTGCCCCTCTGGACATCCACTTGTGCCCGGCTGGGTGAAGACGGCTCAAGGTAGGGTGATCTTCAAGGGGCTAGTGTTAGGTTTTTTAAGTGGGGATTGGGTGGGTTTTAGAGTAGGGTTGGGTGTGTGGGTGGTGGGTTTTAATGTTGGGGGTGTATTGTATTTTTTTACAGGTAAAAGAGCTGATTATTTTGGGGCAATGCCCTGCAAAAGGCCCTTTTAAAGGCTATTTGTAATTTAGTATAGGGTAGGGAATTTTATCATTTTGGAGGGCTTTTTTATTTTATTAGGGGGATTAGATTAGGTGTAATTAGTTTAAAAAAATTGTAATTTTTTTATTTTCTGTAATTTAGTGGGGTTTTTTTGTACTTTAGTTAATTTAATTGTAGGTAATTTATTTAATTAATTTAATGATAGTGTAGTGTTAGGTGTAATTGTAATTTAGGTTAGGATTTATTTTACAGGTAAATGTGTACTTATTTTAGACAGTGTAATATTGCCAGTGGTCATGCTAAGTGAAGTAGAATTAGCACAGCCATCTCTCTTGATGTTTTCTTGGGTGTACTGGAAAATTTGTGCACTATTCTTAACCTTTATACACATAAGGATATAAGGACCAGCGACATACCCTGTAGGTCAGTGGCCTTTCTATAGGGTAATTCAGGGAGGCCTGCTGGAGGACGATATCTGTGCTATTATGGCCTGAAAAACCCATAATGACCAGCAACTTAAAGGGTACATTGTGGTCATTAATGAGTTAAATTATTCTACTTGGAAGTGACCTTGGCCTTGTTCCTGGTGTGAAGCCTGAATAGGTTGTGTTAAAAGATCATATCAGACTCTCATTCAGTGCTTGATTATTCATATGGTTACTTAAACATTCTTGTTCAAGGCCTGTTTTCCTGATCTTGACCCTGAAAGAGTTTCTGGAGTATATGACCTGATTTACCCATCTACTGAAATACATTACATGAGAATTGATTTAGTGGCTTTTGAACTCTGGAGCTGTACCCTGACTCTTGCATTGCATCTAACAATTATTACCTAAATAATTCCTATTTAAAAATAAATACTTTCCTGTAAAATAAAACCTTAGCTAGCTGCAATATAAGTAAGTTTTGCCCCCAAAATAAAAAAAAAACTAGCCTACACTAAACTGCCAATGGCCCTTAAAAAGGACCTTTTGCGGGGCATTGCCCCAAAGAAATCAGCTCTTTTACCTGTAAAAAAAAATACAAACAACCCCCAACAGTAAAACCCACCACCCACACAACCAAACCCCCCAAATAAAAACCTATCTAAATAAACCTAAGCTAACTATTGCCCTGAAAAGGGCATTTGGATGGGCATTGCCCTTAAAAGGGCATTTAGCTCTTTTACTTCCCAAACCCTAAGCTAAAAATAAAACCCACCCAATAAACCCTTAAAAAAACCTAGCACTAACCCCCGACGATCCACTTACAGTTTTCAAAGACTGGACATCCATCCTCATCCAGGCGGCAGAAGTCTTCATCCAAGCGGACAGAAGTCCTCATCAAAGCTAGCAGAAGTCTTCATCCAAGCAGGCAGAAGTCTTCATCCAGACGGCATCTTCTATCTTCATCCATCTGGCATCTTCTATCTTCATCCATCCAGCACGAAACAGGTCCATCTTCAAGACTTCTGCCCACTTGGATGAAGACTTCTGCCGGCTTCGATGAGGACTTCTGCCCACTTGGATGAAGACTTCTGCCGCCTGCATGAGGATGGATGTCCGGTTTTCAAAATCTGTAAGTGGATCATTGGGGGTTAGTGTTAGGTTTTAATAAGGGTTTATTGGGTGGGTTTTATTTTTAGATTAGGGTTTGGCAGTAAAAGAGCTAAATGCCCTTTTAAGGGCAATGGCCATCGAAATGCCCTTTTCAGGGCAAAGTTTAGCTTAGGTTTATTTAGATATGTTTTTATTTGGGGGGTTTGGTTGTGTGGGTGGTAGGTTTTACTGTTGTGGCGTGTTTGTATATTTTTTTTACAGGTAAAAGAGCTGATTTCTTTGGGGCAGTGCCCCACAAAAGGCCCTTTTAAGGGCCATTGGCAGTTTAGTGTAGGCTATGTTTTTTTTTATGGGGGGGGGGGCTTTTTATTTTGATAGGGCTATTAGATTAGGAGTAATTCTTTTTTATTTTTGATAATTTAGTGTTTATTTTTTTGTAATTTAGATAAATGTGTTGTATTAACCCCTTAATGACCACAATGTACCCTGTATGTCATTGGTTGTTAAGGGTTTTTTCAGGACATAATAGCACAAGTCTAGCAAGAACACACTATTAATTTACTCCCTCCAGCAGGCTTTGTGGAATAGAGCAGTCTCAACGCTGGTGGCAAGACCGTGCTATAAAACAATCAAGTCCCAAAAAAAGGCCAGCGACATACAGGGTACGTCGCTGGTCCTTAAGGGGTTAATGTAATGTATTGGATTTGATTGTAATGTTAGGTTTTATTGTAAGGCAGGTTAGTTTTTATTTTACAGGTAACTGTATTTATTTTAGCTAGGTAGTTAGTAAATAGTTAATAACTATTTACTAACCATTCCACCTAGTTAAAATAAATACAAACTTACCTGTGAAATATAAATAAAACCTAAGATAGATACAATGTAACTATTATTTATATTGTAGCTAGCTTAGGTTTTATTTTATAGGTAAGTATTTAGTTTTAAATAGGAATTATTTAGGTAAGTTTTATTTTTTTTTATATTCAAGTTAGGGGGTGTTAGGGTTAGGGTTACATTAGGGTTAGTGTTAGGTTTATGGGTTAATAGGTTTATTATAGCGGCAGTGTGGGCGGACGATAGATTAGGGGTTAATAATATTTAAATAGTGTTTGCGATGCAGGAGGGCAGCGGTTTAGGGGTTAATAGGTTTATTATACTGTAGTGGCGACAATGTCGGGAATCGGCGGAAAAGGGTTTAATACATTTTCTCAATGGCGGTGAAGTCCGGAGTGGCAGATTAGGGGTTAATAATTTTATTATAGTGTTTGCGATGCAGGAGGGCCTCTGTTTAGGGGTGAATAGGTAGTTTATGGGTGTTAGTGTACTTTGTAACGTAAAACTCATAACTACTGACTTTCAGATGGAGGTACGGATCTTTTCATTTTAGACTGTACCGCTCACTTTTTGGCCTCACAGCAAAACTCGTAATACTGAAGCTATTTGAAAAAGGGCTTTTCTAAAAGTGCGGTACTGACGTTGCGTGACGGCCAAAAAAGTGTGCGGTACAGCTATTCTGACAAGACTTGTAATAGCAGCGTTAGTGAAAAAGCATTTTTTACTCATAATGCCAAAATTGTAATCTAGCTGATAGATAGCTCTTAAACTTCCTATTTAGTGTTTGTTATAGATAAAAAAATCCAATGCCTTCTTCAATTATAGTAGTTTTTGTACGTCATAAATGGCTAGATTCCAAGTCTTGCATTAGCCTTAAAAAGCAGCGCTGAGGGGTCCCAACGCTGCTTTTTAACGCCTGCTGGTATTACGAGTCAGGCAGGTACAGGTGTACGGCTCACTTTTTTCCGTGATTTTCGCATACCGCAAATCCCCTTACATCAATTGAGTATCCTATCTTTTTAATGGGATTTTCGTAACGCCGGTATTACAATTGCCTGAAAAAGTGAGCGGTAGACCCTCTCGTGGCAAGACTCCTACCGCATTAAAAAGTCAGTAGTTAAGAGTTTTATGGGCTAACGCCGGAACATAAAGCTCTTAACTAAAGTGATAAAAAGTACACTAACACACATAAACTACCTATTAACCCCTAAACCGAGCCCCCCCACATCGGAAACACTTAACTAAAATGTTTAACCCCTAATCTGCCGACCGGACATCGCCGCCACTTTAATAAATGTACTAACCCCTAAACTGACGCACTCCTGCCTTGCAAACACTAGTTACATTTTATTAACCCCTAATCTGCCGTCCCTAACAACGCCGACACCTACCTACATTTATTAACCCCTAATCTTCCGCCCCAACTTCGCCGCTACTATATTAAATTTATTAACCCCTAAATCTAAGTCTAACCCTATCCCTAACACCCCCTAACTTAAATATAATTTAAATGAAATTAAATAAATTTACTACTATTAAATAAATTAATCCTATTTAAAACTAAATACTTACCGATAAAATAAACACTAAGCTAGCTACAATATAACTAATAGTTACATTGTAGCTAGCTTAGGGTTTATTTTTATTTTACTGGCAACTTTGTATTTATTTTAACTAGGTACAATAGTTATTAAATAGTTATTAACTATTTAATAACTTCCTATTTAAAATAAGTACAAATTTACCTGTAAAATAAATCCTAACCTAAATTACAATTCCAACTAACACTACACTATCATTAAATTAATTAAATAAAGTACCTACAATCAACTACAATTAAGTACAAAAAACCCCCACTAAATTACAGAAAATAAAAAAAGAATTACAATTTTTTTAAACTAATTACACCTAATCTAATCCCCCTAATAAAATAAAAAAGCCCCCCAAAATAATAAAATTACCTACCCTATACTAAATTACAAATAGCCCTTAAAAGGGCCTTTTTTGGGACATTGCCCCAAAGTAATCAGCTCTTTTACCTGTAAAAAAAAATACAATACCCCCCAAAAATTAAAACCCACCACCCAACCCTACTCTAAAACCCACCTAATCCCCCCTTAAAAAAACCTAACACTACCCTCTTGAAGATCACCCTTCCTTGAGCTGTCTTCACCCAGCCGGGCACAAGTGGACGTCCAGAGGGCCAGAAGTCTTCATCCGATCCGGCCAGACGAGGACATCCAGACCGGCAGAAGTCTTCATCCAGGCGGCATCTTCCATCTTCTTCCATCCGGAGCGGAGCGGGTCCATCTTGAAGACATCCGACGCAGAGCATCCTCTTCCATCCGAGGGCGACTGAAGAATGAAGGTTCCTTTAAGTGACGTCATTCAAGATGGCGTCCCTTAGATTCCGATTGGCTGATAGAATCCTATCAGCCAATCGGAATTAAGGTAGGAAAAATCCTATTGGCTGATGCAATCAGCCAATCGGATTGAAATTCAATCCTATTGGCTGATCCAATCAGCCAATAGGATTGAGCTCACATTCTATTGGCTGATTGGAACAGCCAATAGAATGCAAGATCAATCCTATTAGCTGATTGCATCAGCCAATAGGATTTTTCCTACCTTAATTCTGATTGGCTGATAGGATTCTATCAGCCAATCGGAACTGAAGGGACGCCATCTTGGGATGACGTCACTTACAGGAACGTTCATTCTTCAGTCGCCGTCGGATGGAAGAGGAAGCTCTGCATCGGATGTCTTCAAGATGGGCCCGCTCCGCTCCGGATGGAAGAAGATAGAAGATGCCGCCTGGATGAAGCCTTCTGCCGGTCTGGATGTCCTCTTCTGGCCGGATCGAATGAAGATTTCTGCCCCTCTGGACATCCACTTGTGCCCGGCTGGGTGAAGACGGCTCAAGGTAGGGTGATCTTCAAGGGGCTAGTGTTAGGTTTTTTTAAGGGGGGATTGGGTGTGTGGGTGGTGGGTTTTAATGTTGGGGGTGTATTGTATTTTTTTTTACAGGTAAAAGAGCTGATTATTTTGGGGCAATGCCCTGCAAAAGGCCCTTTTAAAGGCTATTTGTAATTTAGTATAGGTTAGGGAATTTTACCATTTTGGAGGGCTTTTTTATTTTATTAGGGGGATTAGATTAGGTGTAATTAGTTTAAAAAATTGTAATTTTTTTATTTTCTGTAATTTAGTGGGGTTTTTTTGTACTTTAGTTAATTTAATTGTAGTTAATTGTAGGTAATTTATTTAATTAATTTAATGATAGTGTAGTGTTAGGTGTAATTGTAATTTAGGTTAGGAATTATTTTACAGGTAAATGTGTACTTATTTTAACTAGGAAGTTATTAAATAGTTAATAACTATTTAATAACTATTGTAGCTAGTTAAAATAAATACAAAGTTGCCTGTAAAATAAATATAAATCCGAAGCTAGCTACAATGTAACTATTAGTTATATTGTAGCTATTTTAAGGTTTATTTTATATGTAAGTATTTAGTTTTAAATAGGATTAATTTATTTAATTATAGTAAATTTATTTAGATGTATTTAAATTATATTTAAGTTGGGGGTGTTAGGGTTAGACTTAGGTTTAGGGGTTAATAAATGTATTATAGTGGCGGCGACATTGGCGGCCGAAGATTAGGGGTTAATACATTTAATATAGTTGCGGCGACGTTGGGGGGGGGCAGATTAGGGGTTAATAAATATAATGTAGCATTCGGCGATGTTGGGGGCAGTATATTAGGGGTTCATAGGGATAATGTAGGTGTCGGCGGTGTCCAGAGCGGCAGATTAGGGGTTAATAATATAATGTAGGTGACGATGTCGGGGGCGGCAGATTAGGGGTTAATAAGTGTAAGATTAGGGGTGTTTAGACTCAGGGTTCATGTTAGGGTGTTTGGTGCAGACATAAAATTCCTTTCCCCATAGGAAACAATAGGGCTGCGCTAGGAGCTGAACGTTGCTTTTTTGCAGGTGTTTTTTTTTCAGCCAGCTTAGCCCCATTGTTTCCTATGGGGAAATCGTGCACAAGCACGTTTTTCCAGCTTACCACTACCGTATGCAGCGCTGGTATTACAGTGAGATGTGGAGCTAAATTTTGCTCAATGCTCACTTTTCTGAGGCTAACGCCGTCTTGAAGAAAACCTGTAATACCAGCGTTGGCTTAAGTGAGCAGTAAGAAAAAAAGGCTTGTTAGCCCCACACAGCCTTACCGACAAAAACTCGTAATCTAGCCGATAGTGTTTATAAATTATTCATTATATTCTGCATACTTATCTATGCTATTTTATACTGTAGGGGTAAATCAGTGTAACTTGTAACACTGCTCACTGTAACAATCTATTTATGTTTCACATCCCCTTTGAAGATAAAATCCTAGGGGCCGATTTATCAAGCTCCGTATGGAGCTTCATACACCTTGTTTCCGGTGAGCCTGAAGGCTCGCCGGAAACAGAAGTTATAAAGCAGCGGTCTAAAGACCGCTGCTCCATAACTTGTCCGTCTGCTCTGAGGCTGCGGACAAAAATTAACTGAATGGAATATGACCGGTTTGATTGACACCCCCTGCTGTCGGCATTTATCGATGTGCAGTAGACATGATACGCTACATTGTATCATGTCCGCTCGCACATTAATAAATATACCCCCAAATATGCAGTTAAGCATCAAAACTGCTGTAAAAAAAAATCTCAATTTAAATCTGTATCCTTCTAACCAGATAGCAAATCATCATTCAATATAGAATATGAGATTACATTATTTTATTATTAAAGGTGTTCTTTATTCAAAGATGTGTAATGAGTAATGCTGGGTCATGAAAATATTGGCATTGTATAGACATTATCAATAAAACATAGAATCGCAAATGTCTTCAGAAAGACAGTGTAATATTGCCAGTGGTCATGCTAAGTGAAGTAGAATTAGCACAGCCATCTCTCTTGATGTTTTCTTGGGTGTACTGGAAAATTTGTGCACTATTCTTAACCTTTATACGCATAAGGATATAAGGACCTGCGACGTACCCTGTAGGTCAGTGGCCTTTCTATAGGGTAATTCAGGGAGGCCTGCTGGAGGACGATATCTGTGCTATTATGGCCTGAAAAACCCACAATGACCAGCAACTTAAAGGGTACATTGTGGTCATTAATGAGTTAAATTATTCTACTTGGAAGTGACCTTGGCCTTGTTCCTGGTGTGAAGCCTGAATAGGTTGTGTTAAAAGATCATATCAGACTCTAATTCAGTGCTTGATTATTCATATGGTTACTTAAACATTCTTGTTCAAGGCCTGTTTTCCTGATCTTGACCCTGAAAGAGTTTCTGGAGTATATGACCTGATTTACCCATCTACTGAAATACATTACATGAGAATTGATTTAGTGGCTTTTGAACTCTGGAACTGTACCCTGACTCTTGCATTGTCCTTATTCTGTTGCTCTGATTATGGACAGGTCTTCTGGCCCTGACACTTGGCATTCTCATGTATTGCCCTTCTGCTAGCCTGGTTGTTTCTAGCTTCTTGTTTTATATACAACCTTGTTCCAGATGATAGATCAAGTAATTTATCTATTACCTTATACATGTAGAGACACAAGTGCAACCTGACATTACTGCTGTTTTTATTAACATCATGCTCACCCTCTGCAGCATCACAACTTCAGTCGTTAACATATTATACCCACCATTCTATGTTTAATGTAACATGTGTTTTAAATAGATGAACAGATGTATACATTTAATACACATCATCAATAACCTCATTAGTGCAACAATGCACTCTTGCCCCATAAACCAAAATACCTTTCATACCATTTATTTGAATTCATTTCTTGACCCTAATACCCTACCTACAGAACCCGTTCTGTCTAACACCCTACAATTTTCCTTTGCTCATGTTATGGTACCTAAAGTGGATAGTATACCATTGACAACTCACAGTCCTTTTTACAATTTTAAAGAGAAGTGGGCACATTTTAGAAGAACGGAGACCATGATCAAATCATAACAAACCTAGATTTTGTTAATGAATATGAGTAAATAAATGAAGACCATTTTGGGAATAAATGCCCTGGAAGTTAATACATCAAGAAATGTATGTCCAAAAGGTTCCTTTTGTTAGGATGCATATAGTTCCTTTGGGTGCTTCAATTGTACCCATGCATTTGATCCTTGGAGGTGAGATCTTTCTGAGCTATGGTCTTGGTGAATATTGGGTAACTTGGTAATGGATGAGATTGTTTACTTATGGAGCGTGCTATAGGTATGAACAGCACAGAGTAACAAACTGGGGGAGATGGGTGCTACTAGGGAGTCGCAGAGGTTAACTGATGGAATGCTATTGTTGAAAGTTTGTTAGTTATGAGGTTAATTAAGGTTAAATATTTTGGGTAGGGGTTTAATTGCACTGGGGGATAATGGAGTTAGTTGTAATGCTGTTTATATGCTGTTCCAATAAAGGAGAATACATTTTTGGATGCTTTGAGGTGCTGCTGCTTTTTGTTGAATTGTTGATAGTGATGCTATCAGTGATGTTATATCCAATTTCTGTGACACACTAACACAGAGTTTTACTTTCAGTGCTTTATATAAGCATCAGAAGGATATTGTGTAGTGTTGAAAATGGGATTTGATCATAATGTAAAATATCATTAGGATTTTTCAGTTCAATTATTGATAAAGTCTACTCTCTTTATCTTCACTACAAAATACAGATGTTCTGAGAAACGTAGCTGTAGTTTGTTTGGGATTTGATATTGGTGCTTTGACTGTATTAGAACACTGAAGTAACTTTGCACTAATTTTCCATGGTCAACAAAATGCTTAGCAAGTTTGGATAATTGGAGGACTGGAATCTAGGCCGTGGTACAAAGGCTATAAAAAGAGCTTATTACTGTTGACATAAATGCTCAATGTGGCATAACTCCAGCAAATCAGAGAGCTAAGTTGTATCTTGCTGAGGACCGATGCCAAGATGCTGGTAATGCATTTGGTTTTAAACTGCTGAAAATTATTACAGGAACAGAACACAAATTTCAGTTAAACAGTCTAGTATTGTTAAGGCTGTATCTAGTTAAGAATGTGAAACTACAACTATACTTATTTAAGATCATTATTGTAATTGATTTTAATATATGTTGAAATGCTCAGTGTCAAAAACAATATGGTATCCAAATATGGCTATCTTTCTTTTTTTTTGCCAAAAAAAGAAACAAGAGTACTTGGCCTTAAAATAACCTTGGTCTTAACTAGTTTGTGCATGCTGCTATATAAAATATGCTATCAATTATAAATCTGGGCCACTCTGCAAATGGAAAATAATATTTGCTAATTTTATTGCTCCCCCATTTTTTTTAACTGTTATATTTTCTAAATCAGAAAAATTGTCATTCTTAGGTTCCCCATTTTTTAAATTTAATGAGAGAGTATTTGTCCCCCCCCCCCCCCTTAGGCTTAAAAGGACAGTATAGTCAAAATTAAACTTTCATGGCTCACACAGGGCATGCAATTTTAAACAACTTTGAAATTTACTTTTATCATCAAATTTTCTTTGTTCTCTTGGTATTTTTTGTTGAAAGCTAAATCTAGGTATGCTCAAATGCTAATTTCTAAGCCCTTGAAGGTCACCTCTTATCTCAGTGCATTTTGACAGTTTTTCACAGCTGGAAGCAAAAGATCATGTGTGTCATATAGATAGCATTGTTCTAACTCCCGTGGAGTTATTTATGAGTCAGCACTGGTTGGCTAAAATATAATTATGTTGAAAGAACTGAAATAAGGGGGCAGTCTGCAGAGGCTTAGATACAATGTAATCACAGAGGTTAAAATTATATTAATATAAGTGTTTGTTATGCAAAACTGTTGAATGAGTAAGAAAGGGATTATCTATCTTTTTAAACAATAAACATTGTTAAGTAGACTGTTCCTATAATTTTAGTAATTTCCCTTTTAGTGAAATGCTATGTACACATAAAAACGCTATGGAAATAAAGGATGTAAGTTATATTTAGACTTGAAGTATATTAATATACTTTATAACCTTTAAACCTCTTAATTTCTGTCTGTTTCTAAGACACTAAAGACAGCCCCCTGGTCTCATGTGAGCTAGTTGCTAGTTCATGTGAGCAATAAAGATAACATTGTGCTCACGCCTGTGGGTTGTGCACAACACAGCACTAATTTGCTTAAATGCAAGTCAATAGATAATAAATAAAAAAGTAATGTGATCAGGGCCTGTCAGTAGAGGCTAGATACAAGGTAATCATAGAGAGTGTATTCATATAACCATGTTTTCTGTGCAAAACTGGGGAATGGGTAATAAAGGGATTATCTATGTTTTTAAAACATACATTTTTTTGAGTTGACTGTCCCTTTAAGTTTAATTGAAGTAGCAAAGCAGAAAACTAAATGAAGAACTCCACTATTTTTAGCTTAGCAATTGAGCATTTTCCAACCTGAATTTTACTTCATACCCCTATAAAAGTCTATTATGTGAGGAAATGAATGCACCCACACTATACCACATGCAGATGTTAGTGCACAATAAACTATAGCTGTAAAAAAATATTTTGGTCTTGTTAATATGAGCACAGAAATGGAAACATAACTGCCATATAGTGCTATAGACAAATGCACGTTTCTTAGGCTACCTGCTCTTGTGAAATGGAGCTAGTTAATAAGGGATCCCAGGAGAAACAAGCAAAGCAAATTATAGAAGTAAATTGGATTTATTTTTTTAAATATCATGCTGTATTTCAATCATGAAAATTTTGACTTCCATGTCCCTATAAAGATGATGTGTAAGGTTTGCATAAAGGCAACATCTAGATTAAAATATTAAACACTAGTCCTAAAGCCGTTCACACGGGCCATTTTTTGCAGTACAGCAGTTCCACCCCTTGCTCTCTCTCCCCCCTCTCTTTTGCTTCCTCTCTCCCCCCTCTCTTTTGCTCTCTCTCCCCTCTCTCTTATGTGCTCTCTCCCCCTTTCTTTTGTGCTCTCTCTTGCTCCACCTCTCGTTTGCTCTCTCTCCCCCTTCACTTTTGCTCTCTTTCTCCCCACTCTCTTTTGCTCTCTCCCTCCCCCTCTATTTTGCTCTCTCTCTCTCCCCTCTCTTTTGCTCTTATTCCCCTCTCTTTTGCTCTTTCTCCACTCTTTTGCTCCCTCTCTCCTCCCTCTCTTTTGCTTTCTCTCACCCTCTCTTTTGCTCTCTCTCTCCCCCCCACTCTTTTGCACTCTCTCTCTCCCCCTCTCTTTTGCGCTCTCTCCCCTCCTCTCTTTTGCGCTCTTCCCCCTCTCTTTTGTGCTCTCTTGCCCCCTCTCTTTTGCGCTCTCTCTCTCCCCCCACTCTCTTTTGCGCACTCTCCCCTCCCTTTAGTGCTCTCTCTCTCTCCTCTCTTTTGCTTTCTCTCCCCCCCCCCTCTCTTTTGCTTTCTCTTTCCCCCCCTCTCTTTTGCTCTCCTCTCTTTCCCCTCTTTTTTGCTCTCTCTCTCTCTCCCCCCTCTGTTTTGCTCTTTCTCCCCCCTATTTTGCTCTCACTCTCTCCCCCTCTCTTTTGCTCTCTCTCTCCCCCCTCTCTTTTGCTCTCTCTCCCCCCTTTTTTGTGATTTCTCCCCTTTCTCTTTTGTTCTCTCTCCCCCCTCTATTTTGCGCTCTCCCTCTCCCCCTCTTTTGCTCTCTCTCTCCCCCTCTCTTTTACTCTTTCTCTCTCCCCCTCTCTTTTGCTTTCTCTCCCCCCCTCTCTTTTTCTTTTCTCCCCTCTCTTTTGCTCTCTCTCTCTTTCTCTCCCCCTATCTTTTCTTTTTTTTCCCCTCTCTTTTGCTCTCTCTCCCCCTCTCTTTTGCTCTCTCTCTCCCCTCTCTTTTGCTCTCTCTTCCCTCTCTTTTGCTCTTTCCCATCTCTTTTACTCTTCCCCCTCTATTTTGCTCTCTCTCCCCTCTCTTGTGCTATTTCCCCTTCTCTTTTGCTCTTTCCCCTCTCTTATGCTCTCTCCCCTCTCTTTTGATCTCACTCTCTTGCACGTGTTCTCAGCCCCTGTCATGCCCGGTCCCGCCCCACCACGTTCTGTCACAACTGCTCACGCCCGGCCATGCCCACTCATGCCCACCATTGTCACGTGGTGGACAGCAGATAAGGTAGACTCTAAGGCCAGGTGTGTTTGTCCTCGCGCTGTCTCTACTACGCATGACAGCTTCGGACAAACACACTTTGCCTTTTATATTATAGGATATAAAAAAAAAACAACAAAAAGACTATTTTTTATGTAAAAGTGTTATAAAGCGGCAATATTAATCAAGATATGAACATTTCTTAAAAGGGGATATGAAACCAAATTGTTTTCTTTCTTGATTGAGATAGAGTATACAACCAAAAAAACACATTTTTAAAATTTACTTCTATTATTAATTTGACTTTGCTTTTTCTTTGTTGAAAAAGCAGGTAGGTAGGCTCAGGAGGTTGCATGTATCTGGAGCACTAAATAGTAGCTCAAAAGCCTAAGAACTGCTGCAATATAGTCATCTAGTTGCAATGAGAATACTTAGATAGGTACCATGCCTGTGTAGACGTCCTCTGCATAATGTTAAATTAAAAAATATAATATTAAAAAATAATTTTGCTTCACTTACAGCTCTGTAAGCAGGCTTGGGGGTCCATTTATTAAGCAGCGGATGCAGCTTCGGAGCCCCATTGTTTCAGATCCTCCTGAAACGTAAGTTAAGAAGCAGCGTTCGTAAGACCACTGCTCCTTAACTTCTCTGCCACCTTTTAGGTGGCGGTCTGAAATCATTCCGATCTGATCGGGATGATTGATGGCCCCTGCTAGCGGGCGATTGGCCACCAGTGAGCATGGGACGGCATTGCACAAGCATTTCACCAGAAATGCTTGTGCAATGTTAAATGCCAATCATGTCCGCTCGCCTCTTAATAAATCTACCTCATAGTGTTTTAAAATAGGTGTATGTTGTATACAAGTGTATGCATCCTATACCTATGCACAGTAAAATCTATCAATGAAAATATTTCTGCTAATACAAGATTACAAAAGTGCGTTTAGATAAATTATGGAAACCACAGAGTTTTTTTTTTTTCTTATTACTAATTAAAATGAAACTGCAAGATTAAAAAAAAATGAACAAACTATCTAATTTTGAAACCAAGTAATTTAAATAATTTCAGGATCTGTGAGAATTTGTGCGTTAGATTATTTTTCATTCTTCTTTTAATATGACCTTGATGTCACAGTGCTAATTGTGTGCAGAGGTGTGAATTCTGCATGTTTTTACATGTTGATTCAATACAAATTTTGAAGTATTAGGTTAATTACTATTGTACTGATAACACACTCATTAAGATGCTAACAAGACTTTGAGTGGCTCTTAAATCAAATTTAGTGTGTAGTATTCTTTGTGGTTGTCCTGCATAATGAACAATTTAGTTCTTTAAAGTTAACTTATTCTGTAAGGTTACTGCTGAACAATATAAAATATTCATTAGGGAAAGTTATTAAAGATGAATTCTTAGAGCTTATCATTATTAGGGAAATGTCTGTGATAAAACTCTAAGCTGGTTTACCTCACAGGGATTCACCTTCTGAATCAGGTTAAGAAGGCTACTTTGGATTAAGCAAGATAACCTACCGAATAATAAAGTTACAGGAACACGTAATTCAAAAACAAAGTGTCTTTGTCATTTTCCATTAATAACATACAAGACCATAAAAAACTGCTAAGCAAACTAACATCAATAAATAGTAATTTGATTAAATATTTAAATAATCACTACTGTTAGAACTCTTACACATTTATTTTAATACTTAACGTATATATATATATATATATATATATATATATATATATATATATATATACACACATTGTGTATATATATATATATATATATATTATACATATATATATGTGTGTATATATATATATATATATATATATATAGATCCCAAAAAAGACATCACTCACTAGACTTATAAAAGTAAAAATTAACTTTTAATGATCAAAGGTTTAAAAAAAAGGGGGTAGGCATGACGTTTCAAATGTCCCAAATTAGTAGAAGTGGTGCTTCAGAGAAGGCACATCAGCTATGTGATGCCCCAAGGAAAGTGTATATATACAGTATATATATTCATTTGCATATGTATATATGAGTGTAATATTGTCTCTTAAAATGCTCTGTTATGTTGTTGTTTTTTAACTCACACTACCGAGAAGAAACAATATGTGTGTAAAAAAAAACACACATACAGGGGACTATCTATCAAGCTCCAAAGACCGCTGCTCCATAACCCTGTCCACCTGATTTGAGTAGGCGTACAGGAATCGCCGAAATTCAACCCAATCAAATTACGATCAGATTAATTGATACCCCCTGCTGGCGGCGAGTCTGCAGGGGGCAGTGTTGCACCAGCGGCTCACAAGAGCAGCTGGTGCAATGCTGAATATGCAGAGCATATTGCTCTCCGCATTCAACGATGTCTGTCGGACCTGATTCGCACTGTCGGATCAGGTCCGACAGACATTTGTTAAATAGGACAGTGATGAGAGTGGGAAGTGACATCACCAGATTGGGGGTGGGACTTAGGTCCGTATGTCTGTATCGCAGTTACTTAGTGAGATCAATGCTACCAGATGTGTGTTTCCATGCTCTACAATAAAATAGAGTTGTACCATCTTTGCTGTGTCCTGCATGTGTCATGCATCTCATGACATGGTGTTAGAAGTTCTTGTCTGCGCTTCTGTTTCCTGATCGATGACGATGTCAAAGTTTACCCCACCTGAGCTTTTTGATTTCTTCAACCTGCCGCTTGGCCCACATGGCGTCAGCGGTTTCAGCGCTTTAGGATTGCTTCCAAGCTGAACAAGGAGAGTGGTGAAGTACAAGTTAATTCTCTTTTATACTCTATGGGGAAATATGTGGAGCCAGTGTTCAATGCCTTTACTTTCCAAGAAGGGGAAGAATTTGTCTTTGAAATAGTTATGAATAAAATCAGTGCCCACTTTGTGCCCAAAATAAATGTGATTCATGAGATAACTTGTTTTCACAAACGTGCTCAGCGTGTGGGAGAATCTGTGGAGTCATTTGTGCGCAGCCTGTATGAACTAGCTGAATTTTGTGAGTTTGGTGTTGCTAAAGAAGAGCAGATCAGAAACAGAATAGTCATTGGAATTGCAGATGCTGATGGTCACTGAGGAATATGTGATTAATTTTTTTGGAAACGCGTCTGACCTGTTAAACTTTTGAACCGGTGGAGTCTGCCACCATACACTTCTTGCTATGTAATGTTATTTGAATTGCATTACATTAAAATTACTGCATAATCAAGTTCCGTGTGCCTTCAGTTTCTATGTGCCGGGTGCGCTGACTTTTTGTGCCTGCTGAAGTCTAACTGAAGCTACAGTAAGAGTCTGATTTAACATTAGATCGGGCTATTAGGATGGCCCGCCATAGTGACCTGGTGAAAAAGCAAAGTGCTGATCTGAGGTCTGAGAGTATTGTGGATGAAGTGCAGCAGTTGAGGAGAGCTGCTAGTGAAAGGCACAGTGTGACCGGTAGACCAAGGGCAGCAGACAGGCCCAGTAGTGGATAGGCGCAGCAATCACACGGTGCAACCGTGCCCATACTAAAGACAAAAGATGTAGAAAATGTTACAAGATGGGCCATTTTGAAGTGGTGTGTAAGACTGAATATATTAAGGAAATGCATGTGGATAGCGACCAGGAGGGTAAAGAAGTGTCCTTTGTGGGGTCTGTTGATGAACGGCCGGGTTCAGAAGATGATTGGAGGGTTACTCTTACTGTAATGGGAGCTAAAGTTGCCTTTAAGATTGACACAGGAGCAGATATCACTGTAATGTCTATGCAGCATTCATGAAACTGCCTTGACAGCCCCAGCTGGCGAAAGTTACAACAAAAGTCCATAGTCCTGGTGGCCGCATTGATTGTGCAGGGAAATTTTTTGCCAGCTGCGTGTACAAGCAAAGGAAATTCACCATGTAAGTGCATGTGATTAGAGGTCAGTGTATTGAAAAACTTATTGAGCAGAAAAGCAGCCTGTAGTTTGGGCCTAGTAGCCACAGTGAATGAAATCTCAAAAGATATGTTTGGTGAATTGGGCCTACTGAATTGCAACCCAGTCCATATATCACTTAAAGGTGACACAGTCTCATACAGCATTACCACTCCCCATAGAATTCCGTTCCCGCTCATGCCTCAAGTGGAGAAGGAGCTTCTGTGTATGAAGAATATGGGGGTTACTGAAGAGGTTGTTGAAGCAACTGACATAGCTCCGAAATTGGCTGGGGCGAAGTTCTTCTCTACATTGGATGCTTCTAGCGGCTTCTAGCAGATACCTCTAGATCAAAAGTGCCGCAAACTGACTACCTTCATTAAACCGGTAGGTCAGTTTTGCTTTTGCAGACTCCCCTTCGGGATATCCTCTGCTCCTGAAATCTTCCAAAGAGAAATGAGTTCTCTCCTAAGAGACCAAGTGGGCACGGCAGTCTTCATGGAAGACATCTTAGTGTATGGGTCTACTTTGGAGGAACATGATCAGCGATTGATCGATCAAGTCCCTGCTGGGGTCTGCCCCAGTGTTGGGGTTCTACGACCCTTCCAAAAAGACTGTGGTTAGTGCTGATGCGAGCAGTTATAGATTAGGGGCTGTCCTCCTGCAGCTGAATAAAAACAAACTACAGCCCATCGACTACTGTTCCTGCACACTGACGGCTGTGGAGTCAAAATACGCTCAAATTGAGAAAGAGTGCCTTGCCGCAGTTTGGGCCTGTAAGCGCTTTCAGCGTTACCTAGTGGGTTTGGAGAAATTTAGTCTGGAGACTGATCATAAACCGCTAGTCCCTCTAATCAACTCCTATGATATTGACAAAACACCCCTAAGATGCCAGAGACTTCTAATGAGGCTGCTCAGGTTCAACGTTCAGGCAGTGCATGTGCCGGGGAAACAACTGGTTGTGGCGGATACACTGTTCAGGCTCCCGCTGGCTGCTGCTGAAGAGTCTTCAACGGAATCGGATGTGAGAGTGTATGTAGATTCAGTTCTGGCCTCTAAGTCCATTTCTTCATGGAAACTAGAACAAATAAAGAAAGAGACATATTTAGATACAGACCATCAAGAAGTTATAAAGTACATAAAAGAAAGTTCGGATTGTCTGGATGTCTTTAAGTTCTTACCAGTTAGAGAGGTCGCAGCTCACAGAGCTGGATGGGTTGGTGCTGTTCCAGGACCGCATTGTTATTCCTGTCAGCATGAGGCAGGAGATTCTAAACAGGATTCACGATGGCCACTTAGGCATTACAAAGTGCAGAGAAAGGGCAGCTATGGCTGTATGGTGGCCTGGGATCAGTTCCGACATTGCAAGTCATGTGTCTAAATGTGTCTTTTGCCGGGAACGCCGGCCTACTCAGAGAAGGGAGCCCTTGATTTATATTCCACTGCTTGCATGCCCGTGGCAGAAAATAGCTGCTGACTTGTGCAAACTGCAGGGGAAAAAGTTCCTAGTCATGATCGACTACTATTCCAGGTATTTGGAAATTGCACCTTTGAATGAAATCACAAGTCAAGCAATTATCACTCGTCTCAAGAGCTTATTCGCCCGGTGGGGCATACCAATGGAGTTGGTGAGTGATAACGGAATGCAGTTCGCTTCAACAGAGTTCAGTTCTTTCAGCAGAGAATATGATTTTATACATTCCACATCAAGTCCACATTACCCACAGGCTAATGGAATGGCTGAAAGGGCAGTTCAAACAACAACATTCATTTTGAAGCAATCTGAGCTGTACCTGGCCCTCTTGTCCTATAGGGCGACTCCCATTCAAACCAGGGGGTTTAGCCTGGCACAGCTGATGCTAGGATGCCAGATTTGCACCACCTTACCCTCTGTGGGTGTCTTCCAGCCAAATAGCTCTATTCCTTGGGACGAAATCCTTAGGAGGGATGAAGAGGCAAAAAAGGGGCTACCGATTCTTCTACAACAGGAGACATTCTGTGAGGCCCTTGCAGGAGCTGAATGCGGGGCAAAGTGTCAGAATTAAACTGGATGATGAGAAGAAATGGAAGACGCCTGCTATGGTAATTGGACGCTCTCCAGAACCAAGGTCTTATGCAGTCCTTACTAATGGAGGGGCAGTTACACGCCGTAATCAAAAACATCTTCAGTCTGTACCTGAGAGTTTGGAACTGGATGCCTCAGTACCACCACCAGTGGGATCCCCTGTTTTAAAAGGGGTGCCTTCCCCTCAGCAAGATCACAGCGGGGATATGTCTTTGCCTCCAGCAGACTCTCAATCACCTTCTTCTGTATCAGAGGACAGTTCATGTAGAGTTACATCAAGCGGAAGAGTGGTGAAACTTCCGGCCCGATATGGGGATTAACTTTAGTTAGAACAGTGACCGGAAGTATGGGCAAAATAATCCCATGGTCACTGTGGACTAGGGTAGTCTACCCCGATGTTCAACTCAGGATGTAATTCATGATGTTTATATTTTCTGTAACTTGTTATTTGCTATATACTATACAAAATTGTTGTTGTATACCTTGTTATTTGTTATATTCAGAATGAAAAAAAATGTATGCTTTGTCCTTTGAAAAGGGGGAAGATGTGATGAGAGTGGGAAGTGACGTCATCAGATTGGGGGCAGGGCTCAGGTCCATTTGTCCATGTGTTACTTAGTGAGATCAATGCTACCAGATGTGTGTTTCCATGCTCTACAATAAAATAGAATTGTACCATCTTTGCTGTGTCCTGCATGTGTCCATCTCATGACAAGGACTCACAGAATCTACTTACTGGGTGCTAAACAAGCTATATAAGTGTGGTAGCTAAGAAACAACACAAAAATAGGGTGTATAATAAGGAGCCTAAATTTTTAATAAATATAAATAAAATTTAGTTAATTAATTCATATGATAAAACAATTAAATTAAAACCGCTTACATAAATTACAGAGAATACGATAACATACACATATAATTCATGAAATACAAATCAAATGCATATATCGCAAACTTCACAATGAGTATGCTGCTGGATATGAGAAACAGCTAATGAGTCCAGTGTAAAAATGCTTCTCTCAAAAGCAGCAAGTAATAATATGAAAACCTTCTACAGAAGGAAGTATACAAATATGACCTGGATTCCTCAGTTTGAAGATACGATCATAGAAACATCCAAATGGCCAAGGATCCTGCAGTGAGACAGAAGATCCTAGCCACAAGTATGAAAAAGTAATACACAAAAGGTGCTTTTAGGTACTGACACCGTGTCTGTGTACGTCCTCCTCTCTCAGTACTCTCTCCTGTGGTAAGTGGTACTTTTCAATGTAACTAACAGAGTAATTGTAATAGATTATACAATTAAGTATAAGAAGCTTTTATCAACGTTAGACATTTGTGGTTCTGCTTGTAATAAATTACATACTACCTCATAGTCTTGATAAAGGCCCAGTTCTTAGGGCAGAAACGCGTTGACATATATGGTAAGCTTCTTTTCAATTACTGACTAAGTTTGAATAGCAGTTTTGCACTATGTTATATTTGTTTTATGAGGTAGTCTTGATAAAGGCCCAGTTCTTAGGGCCGAAACGCGTTGACATATATGGTAAGCTTCTTTTCAATTACTGACTAAGTTTGAATAGCAGTTTTGCACTATGTTATATTTGTTTTATTACAGGTATATCTTTGAATGAATTGATCCCTGAGACATAGGATCCATTTCTGTGTTTTTTCATCGTTTACACACAGGAATAACTTTTTAGGAGCATCTCTTCACATCTTGTATTCACATAAGGGTCACTTTATAAGTGTGTTATTCACTTTAACACATCCTAAATATTCATTGGGATTATTTTTTCACATTTTTTCCTTTTTCTTTTTTCATTTTTGTGTACACACATTTTTGATTATTCACGTCCACTTCATCACATCATCTTTTCAGGATTTTTTGGATATTCACAATAATTTTTTAAATTTGATTTGAAAACCACTACATTTTTTTTTTTTTACACACTTCATCATTTCACCGTTTATCGAGGGATATATAAGGATAACTGTTTAAAATAGAATCTTCATATTGGACATTCACTCTCTGGAAAGAATTTAAAGTTTGGGACCTACATATTTATGGACACCTACTCAGTAAATTGATGTTTTTATATATTTAGATTTTTTATCCAACCATCAACAGCTGTTTTATTGTAATTTATTTTGTGATTAAGATTGTATATTGTTGTGGTTTTTAACATCAATTGTATTGTTTTTTATATAGATATATGCATATTTTATTGTTAATTTTAAGTGGATCCACTTTTGTATCTTGTTTGTATATTTTAGCTATAAGTAGCTTATAAAATATTTTATATACCCCTATAGAATTTCAATATATTTTTTATTTAAATAATCTTGTCACTACTAGTGTCTTAGCCTTTTAGGAGGCGCTTTGTGTATTTATTTTTAGCACTACATTCACCTTTTTGGGGGCGCTGGTACCCACAATACTAGGAGCTACAGACACAAGGTTGAGCGCTGTCAGATTTTAACAGATATATATATATATATATATATATATATATATATATATATATATATATATATTAGGATATTATTCCAATATTATTGAACCATACAAGTCTCCGGTTTAGTATTATTCTGCTTCCCCCACTCCACATTGTACTCTGAACTATAACGTTTGGGGGTACTTTTAATGTGCCTTACACAGCATCCTGTCACTTTGGACTTCCTCCGCTGTGGGTACTCAACCAGTTTGAAGATACCGCATTCGTGAGAGACGTTCAGAGTCTATTTGCAAACAACGGAAGCCCTAGAGGTAAAAAACTATGAGCAACGCTTTGACAAAGGCGATCCGCCGATGTTTCTATGATTGTATCTTCAAACTGAGGAATCCAGATCATATTTGTATACCTCCTTCTGTAGAAGGCTTTCATACTGTTACTTGCCACTTTTGAGAGAAGCATTTTTACACTGGACTCGTGAAATTTGCGATATATGCATTTGATTTGTATTTCATGAATTATATGTGTATGTTATCTTATGCTCTATATTTTATGTTTTTAATTTCATTTGTTTTATCATATGAATTATTAAATACAGTCTGTGCTATTTCAAAATTTAGGTTCCTTATTATACACCCTATTTTTGTGTTGTTTCTCAGCTACTACACTTATATAGCTTGTTTAGTGCCCTGGTATGTAAATTCTGTATGTGTGGGTTTTTTTTATACACATATTTTTTCTTCTCTGTAGTGTGCATTTCTGTGAGATTTCTTGGGGATAGTCTCTTTTTTCTGGTGGCTTTTATAAGAACTGTAGTTCCACTAGCGCAGTGAATCTGATACCCTCTATTTTTTCCACTATGCTTTTTTCTAACTCACGTAACCCGCAACTTATAAACATTCTCTGTTTTACCATTCACTTTTAATAACATATTGTAAACTGTACTGTACAGGAGCCTGCAATACTGATAGTGCACCCTGCGTTATTAATAGCTCTCCACTTGTAATCAAGGCCTGAATGAACTAAGCCTCTCAAGATGTTAACTAGGGGCACACACATACTCTGTGAATTTAATGTTTTCTATTGTTACTACTATTTAATTACATGGCTTAATTTTGAGCAAAATATCCATATGAGACAATTGCAAAATAATAATTAAACAGTAGCTTATTACTGATTTATTTGTTAAGTCCACCAATCGCAATACACTGTTACACAGAAAAGGTTTTCATCTTTGAAGAGCATTTCAGAGTGTACCAAGTCACAGATGATGTGGGTCAATAGAATTGTCTCTGACCCTAAAACAAGACAGTTAGGGTCTCATTAGATGAGGGAGAAGTTTGTACCGTGAGGTTATAATAAACAGAAACTAATTGACAATGATGATACTTTGGATACTACCACTAATAAGTGCAAAGGACCTGAAGTAGCTAGAATAAATTTTGTAAGTACCTTTATCACAATGAGTAAACATGTTTTTGGTATTATTAAGATAAATTGGTTTCTCTTTCAGGAAGCATGCCCTGAGATTAGAGAATTTAAAGAAATCATAAGAGCTTCATTAAGGAAGGGGTAATACCATAGGCAAAAGATCAGTACACGCCAACTTTAACAACACCACTGTGCAAAAGACATATTTTTTTGGCACACCCAGACACGGGACTTTTCCCTGCCTTGGAAAACTTAAAATACCTGGACATTTCACATGTAATTCCAAATATGTGGTGTATGCCCTTAAATGCCCAAGTGGACTTTTATATGTAGGGGAGACAACTTAAAAAATCAAAGCTTGGATTTGTCGACACAATTCCACAATTACAAATTAATCTACAGCTCATTTGCCTGTTCCTGCACATTTCCTTGAAATGGGCCACAAAGTGAGTAAGCTTAGATTCATGGTTATTGATGGGGCTAAAATAAATTAATAGGTGGTGATAGGATTCAGTACCTACATCATAAAGAAGCCAAGTGGATTTGGTGGTTAAACACAATGTACCTGAAAAGTCTTAATAGGGATTTCAGTTTGCTTCCTTTTATTTATTTTTTTTGTAAATATTTTTTTATTGAGGTTATTCGTTAGGGAAAACAACATACAATGATAAGTTTGCAACAGTAAATACACGTAAATGAATTGTCAAAAAACATTGTCGTACATAAAAAGGCAATAGTAGACAAAAACAACAAAAAATAAAAGACAATGCTTGACAGCAATTAAGCTTCTCAAACCTCTGGTTTTGTAGATATAATAGCGGAACTGGCTGACTAGTTAGAGGGCCACTTGGGGGCCCATTAGCTACGTGGGAGTAAGATAACAGATGGTAGTCAGATCTGCGGCCTCTTTTGGGCCTAAGGATAGCATATAGTAAAAATATTATAGGGGGGGAAGTTCAGCGGGCAAGCGCCGCTTGTTAAATGGGGGGGAAAGTGTGTGTGTGGGGGGTGGAGCCATATACAGAGCTTCTCATGAAAAATTGTTGAGCATTATATGCTAACATGAGAGGAGAAGTCCAGGGCTAATATCAGTATTGTTAACAACATAGTTAAAGCTGACCGACCAAGACTAAGCGATATACATTTGGTTTTACAGCTTATATACAGATAATTAATAATTAAATAGTGCCTCTAGCTATAAATAAAGCTCTTAATAAAGTAGATAACACTGGCTCTCAGCCAATAAGTATTTGATAACAGTACCTATATCAAACTCAACGCAAACAGTGAAGAGCTTTTTAAATAAGAATATAAGGCTCTACCCTCAAGCTAAATAACATTTAAAGGGACAGTCTAGGCCAAAATAAACTTTCATGATTCAGATAGAGCATGTAATTTTAAACAATTTTCCAATTTACTTTTATCACCAATTTTGCTTTGTTCTCTTGGTATTCTTAGTTGAAAGCTTGACCTAGGAGGTTCATATGCTAATTTCTTAGACATTGAAGCCCACCTCTTTCATATTGCATTTTAACAGTTTTTCACCACTAGAGGGTGTTAGTTCACATATTTCATATAGATAACACTGTGCTCGTGCATGTGAAGTAATCTGGGAGCAGGCACTGATTGGCTAGACTGCAAGTCTGTCAAAAGAACTGGAAAAAAGGGGCAGTTTGCAGAGGCTTAGATACAAGATAATCACAGAGGTTAAAAGAATATTATTATAATTGTGTTGGTTATGCAATACTGGGAAATGGGTAATACAGGGATTATCTATCTTATAAAACAATAAAAATTCTGGTGTAGACTGTCCCTTTAAATACTACTTAATAAATATTGATAACGCCAATATACCCTCATCCAAAAAAGAATTATATAATTCTCAGAGGCTAAGCATGACCCCCAAATCTGCCATGGGAGCAGGGAACATCAAGTACCTTAATTATATTTAATACTGAGCCATTTAAAACATATCACTAAAAACTGTCTAATAGCAGCTCTTATGTAGGAAGGAGGGGATAATTTTAGTGTACAGTTCTCTACTAGAGATTATATGAGTACTCAAGACACATGTATCAGAAGCTTGCTCATTTTGATCCTACGCTATATAATACTCCACGGTTGTAGTAAGTATTAACTAAGTAGTACATCCTCCGTATTTCAAGGTTAAATTAACATTAGTAGGTATAGGCAGACAACCTTTCTATTCGCTATGAGTAAACTGCTAATCAAAAAATATTATTAAGGGTCGGCTATGTTATAGAGAACTCAATATGGTGTTCGGGAATAAGGCCATTCTTAAGGTCCTATTGAAAGGGAAGATAGCATCCACAAACATAGTAATATAAAAAATAGAAGTCTGAGCTTGAACTATATAAGTATATGTCTAGCAGATTGTACGATGTGGTATTCCAGCATATAAAAAAGACCCCTATATACAGAGTAAATACAATTTGCATAACATAAACCATAACAGATAATATATAATTAACCCTTATGAGGACATACTCTGGAATTGAATGGTATCAAAACATATAATATTGCCTATGTAAATGATGGCAAAATAAAAAAAACTAGTAAAAACATAGAACATATAGAAAAATGTACCATAACCATACTATAGGGGAGATTCTCTATATGTGCAGAGAAGGAGTAGATATAAAGAACATTAGGTATCATACTTGTAATAGTAATAGGGTAAGTTTGGTCACATGAAAACATATTATATCTGTGTCCCATGTCATAGTCTGTAAGGAAATATAGTAGCCTGTGAAATACCTATAACAGTAGTATACAATAGTACGAATTGGAACATAATAACATTATATAATACATTTTGCATAACTGTACTATGGGAGGTTTTCTCCATATGTGCAGAGAAGGAGAAGCTAAAAATGGATGTTAGGTATCATACATGTGCAATTTTCCAGATGGCTATGACTTTAGCAGAATATACACATCTAACATTAAGGTAGATTGCGAGATGTTTTACCCTGAATATAATGCCAAACCAGAGCCCAAGTCTTAACATATCATCATGCTGACTTATATAATTAGTGTATAAGAAAAACAATAATTGTTTATAGCCCATATCATAGTTAACTGCAGAATATATGCTGATCCATAAATTCTTCTGTATTGCACAACAGCAGTGTTAGGATTATTTTGCCCTCGTGGAATATAAAAAGGGGTGTACATAGGAATGAGAGGGTAAAGATAGGTCTACCCCATACAGATGTAAAAAGGGCTTTATATAAGTATTCCTCTTTACTAGGGTAATCTGGGAAAGATATATTATAAGTAGCTAAGTTTAGAGTGCTAATGGATTGAACTTCCAGACAGTAGCTTATACCACTATATTACACACATACACAATAGTTCCACAACTACCCATAACTCCTCACATTAAATAGGTGAATTAGAAAATATACAATACTATGCATCACTTTAGGAAATAGTGAGCAATAGAATCTGGAAACAGTAAAACATATGGTTCTCAACCTAAAACCCAAAGCTTCCTAATCACAGGGTGAGTAAAAACCTGGTATTTCAGAAACATGTCCAATGTGCTCCTTAATGATATCTCAACTCAATGAATCCGGGCAGTGAGGAAGTCAGGGTTCATGTAGTGAACACACGCCTCTTTTGTAGCCGCTCAAGACTAAATTTATTTTGAAAGAGGGTCCACTGTAAGTTGATCTTATGAGGACACGCTAGGTTAGATTTCGCATCAACAGATAAAACCAGCTATGAACTTGTGTTATTAAGTGCTAAATAATAATAAAAAAAAAAACCTTTTGAAAAGGTGCCCATAAAAACATATCAAGTAATATTAACAACACAAATCAATTAACTCAGGTCTAAAATAACCGTTAGTGAAGGGTGGGAATCTGTAGAGCCCAAAGTCAATTCACCAACTCACTAGTAGCAGGCTATCTTCATCCGATCCCTCTTACAAACAGGGGAGTCACCCCAATGCCAGTTCTACAGTCCGAGGGAGTTATAAGCTTCCGTCCCTGTAGCAGAAAGTCGGCCGTGTCTCCCATGCCGCAGGTCCAAGATGAGTGAAGGGAAACTTCAAATATACTGGTTTTAAACACAAGCGGGATTTCAAAGATGGCTGACAATCTATACACCAGTCTACCGCGTCTGCCAGCACAGCACCCGATCTCATAGCGCTGCGACCTGTTGCACCCATGGACCCTGTGGTATGTTCTTCAAGCTCTTTACCGTCTACAGCTTTAGGAGAGATCAGGGTATCTAACAGGCTGTGACAACATATGCTACGAATACCTTCATAATAGACCTCTGAGATGTTATGAGATTCCGTATTCTCCGAGTATGTGGGAGCTAAGAGCTTGCCAGGACTCAGGCTTGTATCATAGGTAACCGGGTATATGTGAGTAGAGGTCCCCTTGTTGATATACTCCGCAAGGTTTTAGTAGTCGCTCCCTCTTGGACATAGGTTGGATCTCTTTGAGCTCATTCATTGCCGTATGTGGTAGTTGCGTCTCCATCTTCAGGGTAGAGAGGTCTGAGGTAGGCCCGCCTGAACCTGGATTATTTAGTTCTCTCTTACCAATAGAAGTTATTGTATGTTCGTTAGGCCAGTCAGAGTATACACTGCCCGTGTCTCTACAAGCTAAGGTGAGATCCATATAGTAATAGTCCATCTTAGTCTCTAGCCGCTAGATTTGGAGTTTTGTCGGTAATGACCCAAAAAACTAACACCGGCTTTTTTCTGGCCGCACCATAAAAATAACTCTGGTATTGACAGTCCACAGAATGGCTGCGTTAGGCTCCAAAAAAGGAGCGTAGAGCATATTTAACGCAGCTTCAACTCTCGATACCAGAGTTGCTTACGCAAGCGGCCAGCCTCAAAAACGTGCTCGTGCACGATTCCCCCATAGAAAACAATGGGGCTGTTTGAGCTGAAAAAAAACCAAACACCTGCAAAAAAGCCGCGTTCAGCTCCTAACGCAGCCCCATTGTTTGCTATGCGGTAACCCTTCCTACGTCTGCACTTAACACTCTAACATGTACCCCGAGTCTAAACACCCCTAATCTTACACTTATTAACCCCTAATCTGCCACCCCCGCTATCGCTGACCCCTGCATATTATTATCAACCCCTAATCTGCCGCTCCGTAAACCGCCACTACTTACATTATCCCTGTTCCGATCAGCCAATAGAATGCGAGCTCAATCTGATTGGCTGATTGGATCAGCCAATCGGATTGAACTTGATTCTGATTGGCTGATTCCATCAGCCAATCAGAATATTCCTACCTTAATTCCGATTGGCTGATAGAATCCTATCAGCCAATCGGAATTCGAGGGACGCCATCTTGGATGACGTCCCTTAAAGGAACCGTCATTCAGCTAGTAGGCGTCGGGAGAAGAGGATGTTCCACGTCGGAGGTCTGCAAGATGGATCCGGAAGAAAGAAGATTGAAGATGCAGTTGATAGAAGACTTCATCCGGATCATGGACCTCTTCAGCTCCCGCTTGGATGAAGACTTCATCCGGATCATGGACCTCTTCAGCTCCCGCTTGGATGAAGACTTCAGCCGGATCATGGACCTCTTCAGCCCCCCGCTTGGGCTTGGATCAGGACATCGGAGGAGCTCTTCAGGACGGATCGGTGAACCTGGCAGGGTGAAGATAAGGTAGGAAGATCTTCAGGGGCTTAGTGTTAGGTTTATTTAAGGGGGTTTGGGTTAGATTAGGGGTATGTGGGTGGTGGGTTGTAATGTTGGGGGGGGGTATTGTATGTTTTTTTTTACAGGCAAAAGAGCTGAACTTCTTGGGGCATGCCCCGCAAAGGGCCCTGTTCAGGGCTGGTAAGGTTAAAGAGCTTTGAACTTTAGTAATTTAGAATAGGGTAGGGCATTTTTTTATTTTGAGGGGCTTTGTTATTTTATTAGGGGGCTTAGAGTAGGTGTAATTAGTTTAAAATTGTTGTAATATTTTTCTTATGTTTGTAAATATTTTTTTATTTTTTGTAACTTAGTTCTTTTTTATTTTTTGTACTTTAGCTAGTTTATTTAATTGTATTTATTTGTAGGAATTGTATTTAATTAATTTATTGATAATGTAGTGTTAGGTTAATTGTAGGTAATTGTAGGTAGTTTATTTAATTAATTTATTGAGGGTGTAGTGTTAGGTTTAATTGTAACTTAGGTTAGTATTTATTTTACAGGTAATTTTGTAATTATTTTAACTATTTTAGCTATTTAATAGTTCTTAACTATTTAATAGCTATTGTACCTGGTTAAAATAAATACAAAGTTACCTGTAAAATAAATATAAATCCTAAAATAGCTATAATATAATTATAATTTATATTGTAGCTATATTAGGATTTATTTTACAGGTAAGTATTTATCTTTAAATAGGAATAATTTATTTAATAAGAGTTAATTAATTTCGTTAGATGTAAATTATATTTAACTTAGGGGGGTGTTAGTGTTAGGGTTAGACTTAGCTTTAGGGGTTAATACATTTATTAGAGTAGCGGTGAGCTCCAGTCGGCAGATTAGGGGTTAATAATTGAAGTTAGGTGTCGGCGATGTTAGGGAGGGCAGATTAGGGGTTAATACTATTTATTATAGGGTTAGTGAGGCGGATTAGGGGTTAATAACTTTATTATAGTAGCGCTCAGGTCCGCTCGGCAGATTAGGGGTTAATAAGTGTAGGCAGGTGGAGGCGACGTTGAGGGGGGCAGATTAGGGGTTAATAAATATAATATAGGGGTCAGCTGTGTTGGGGGCAGCAGATTAGGGGTACATAAGGATAACGTAGGTGGCGGCGCTTTGCGGTCGGCAGATTAGGGGTTAATAAGTGTAGCCAGATGGAGGCGACGTTGAGGGGGCAGATTAGGGGTTAATAAATATAATACAGGGGTCGGCGGTGTTAGGGGGAGCAGATTAGGGGTACATAAGGATAACGTAGGTGGCGGTCGGCAGATTAGGGGTTAAAAAAAATTATTTGAGTGTCGGCGATGTGGGGGGACCTCAGTTTAGGGGTACATAGGTAGTTTATGGGTGTTAGTGTACTTTAGAGTACAGTAGTTAAGAGCTTTATGAACCGGCGTTAGCCCAGAAAGCTCTTAACTACTGACTTTTTTCCTGCGGCTGGAGTTTTGTCGTTAGATGTCTAACGCTCACTTCAGAAACGACTCTAAATACTGGAGTTAGAAAAATCCCATTGAAAAGATAGGATATGCAATTGACGTAAGGGGATCTGCGGTATGGAAAAGTCGCGGCTGAAAAGTGAGCGTTAGACCCTATTTTGAGTGACTCCAAATACTGGCGGTAGCCTAAAACCAGTGTTAGGAGCCAAACTCCAAATCTAGGTCTAGGTTTTTAAGAAGAGATTGTAGAGTGGCGTGGGATCTCTCCATGTTCTGGGTACATACAAGGCCGCGTGGCCTTGTTCCCATGGATACAGATCTTTCTGTTATGAGGAGGATAATAAGCTCTGCAAAGACACTGAGATGTGCTGGGGCTCTCTAGAAGTAGTTAGGAGGCAGTTAAAGAGTCTTTTGAATGCTTGTCTAATGATAGTTAACCTCCTCAATTTACTTATAGTCAGAGCTCCGTGTATTAGCAGCCATCCATGTTGGTAGTTGGCTCCTGCTTCCTTTTATTTAAAGCTTAGTGATCAAGGTTTAATTAATAATTATTTATTTTGTACTGATGGTTAATAGAACATTTTATGATATCCGATATGTAAAGTTATTGTCTTACACTGTCCCTTTAAATTAAGCTTTCATCTGCTTTTGTTTTTAATTAGGTATTCCAATGATAACCTGAAAGGAGGGTATTAAGATATGCACTAAGCTGTCAGTCATCAGTTGATTTTATTCTTGGGTCCTTTCATTTCCCTGGGTGGGACACAAAGGGTTAAAAGTTTTGTATATAGTTGATGTATTTAATGCCTGCCCACTTGGGGCTTTTTCATTGGCTCTCGTTTTAATTTATTCTGGTATATCAGTGTGTGTTTTGCACTATGTTTTTTTATTGACAAAGGAGCAGGTTCCCCGAAACCTTGCTGTCAATTTCTAATAAATCTTCTTTATTAAGCACGCACAAGAGAGAGCTGTTAATCATACCGATCCCGATTATTGCAATCCGCCACACTTTAAGTGTGGAGAGGTCAAGTACTAGCATTTCAGGCTTGCTCACTCAGGATCGCTATCGCAATTTGATAATGAAGCCCATAGTCTTTTTAAATATTATCAATGACTGACATTGACTAACTACTTTTTAATCTTTGAATCTTTTGCAACTTGAAAGAATCCTAGCTTTGCTACTCAAAAGATCAAGCTAAACATAGAGACAGGAGGCACAACTTTACACTGCAAGAATTAACAGGAGATTTCAGACAACAATGTGCAAAAATTTGTTGACATTTTTAACATTTTTCTATCACTCCGTTTAAACAGATTTAGTGTTCTTATTTTTTTGGTTTACGCATAAAAACTACATATATTTTTTTGCGTAAAAATAACTTTTCCCCTAGCTATTTGCTTACAGAAATTAGAAATTATTGTAAAATTGCAAAAACATGTAAATAAATAAAGATTAAAGTGATGGTAAACAATACCACTACTGCATCTACGTGTAGAGCGGTCCCACAAGCTCTACACATTTTACCTGATTGCGTCCTCCATTTTTACCACTACAATGCATGTGTGTATGGATTCTCATTGAAAATAGCTAGCAGTATGGCTAAGCTTCCCATTTGATAATGGTAGAAATCTCAATTTAAAACAATAGAGTGACAAGGGGGGCCAGCGGGGGATAGTGAGTATGGCAAAGATATATCCATGCCAAATAACACATAGAGGCACTTCTAAAAAGTAGTACAATTTAAATTAGACATATTTGTGTGCACTTCATGTTAGGACAATCGAGTTACTCCAAGTTTACCATCACTTTCATTTTCACATTCCACATCTTCTGAGTCCCTAACATGTATGTATATTTTTATTAGTTTTGATAATGTTAAGGTCTTTATCTGGGGCTATGTATATCAGACCAGGTTACAAGAGGAGCACTAATGATAGTGCAGGTGCAATATCCAATATCATTGGACCATGCTACAATTAGTGCTCAACTTTAATATTACAAGTCAATGGTAAAGCAGGGTAAACAAAGAAGGATTAGCACACCCGACTTAGCTCGAGTGCAGCCTATGCTTTCAATGGATATTACAGTTTGCATTCAAGGACATTTAGCATGACTTGAGACCTGAAGTAAACTGTAAGATTTAAAAAAAGAGTTGCACTAAACACATATATAATACATTTACTGCCTTAATTCTTAAAATTGACATCCTACTTTTTATATTAAAAGTGGACAACCCAGGGTATTGATTTAGGTCTATTTTGTTATATTTGATGCCACCATTTGGCAGTCATATTATGCCAAATGTGACCATAAAAAAACCAAAACATTAATGTATTCACTTTGTGATCATTACTGATCTTCCTCCAAATTTCACATTGGGTGCAAGACACTGTGGCTTTTTTTCCTCTCATCTACTGTGAAATTTGGTGGAGGATCGTGATGATCTATGGGTACTCCAGCAAGGCTGGAATCAGAAAGATTCAGCTTTGTGAAGAGCGCATTAATTAATCCACGTAGAAGGTAATCCTGGAAGGAAATTTGCTTCCTCCTGCTCTGACAATGTTACCCAACTCTGAAACTTGGTTTTTCCAGCAGGACAGTGCTCCATGCCACACAGCCAGGTAAATCAAGGTGTGGAGAAAGGACCACCAAATCAGGGCCAGCCCAATCTCCAGACCTGAACCCCATTGAAAATCTCTGGAATGTGATCAAGAGGAAGATATATGGTCACAAGCCACCAAACTAAGCCAAGTAAACCAGAGAAACTGATAATTTTGCAGTGGTCTCTTCAAATTTTCCAGAGCTGTGTATACACTTTGGAGTCCTTAAGTTAAACATCTGCTGATAAAGGGAGCTTTTGGAAGGGACTATATGGTTGGAGGAAGAGCTTTGAAAGCACATATCAAGAGACTCCACATTTGAAAGAAGCCCTGTAGCATGCAGGTGTTTGCCATAAAACTGAAAGTGCTGTTTACCCGTGGGGCTCTAACAGGGTCACTAACTTCCCCCATCCCTTTTGTGCTAAAAGGAAAAGTAACCCCTTATTTAAAAGTGCAGGCTCCTCCTTTTCAAATGAATCACTAGTTCCCTTAGCATGCTGGTAATCACAGTTTAAAACAGCTCCGGTTTAAAATATGCAGTTCTGCAGTTTGTAGTGGGGTGGGAATGTTGTCTACTTCAGAGTGCCTATCTCCATTTTGATTCAGATTTCACTGAATGCTTACAGGGTATTAACAGGTGGTGTAAGGCCTGTTATTATGACTGTGTATTTGTTTCAGCCTTTCTGCTACATTTTACACTGGGTTTGGGTAATTCCATTGCTAACATTTTTTTCTATTCTATAAACAGGAACTCCAAGCTACCACACTTTCTTGCTTTTCAGAAAAAGAGAGTCATGTCTATGGTATGTCAAAATATAAAGAGCTTTTTACAATGATATAAAGTAATTTAATTCCACTACTACAAAAAGACCTTATGAATCGTTGGCATTCACCTTGCCTGTCGTGGTGGGAGAGAATAGCTGCAGTTAAGATGAGCCTGTTACCCAAACTAAGGTACTTTTTCCGCTACTTACCAATCCCTATCCCAAAATCCTTAATTATACAGTTTTGGCAAATTTGTAACTCCTTTATCTGGAAGGGGAAGTGACACAGGGTAGCTATGAGATACTTACATAACCCAGTGTTAGCAGGGGGAGCCACTATGCCTAATCTTATTGCATACCATGAAGCAGCTAGACTAACACACATCTTAGCTTGGGGAGACACTGCTCCCAACAGTAAATGGTCCAGGATTGAACAAGCCTCAATCTCCTTTAAAATGAACCTGCATGACCTTATCTGGATACCTAGACACATGAGAAAAGCAAACCTCTCTGACAATTTCATGGTTAATTCTAACCTAAAATTATGGGACAGGATCCCCCACACACCCAAAGTTTCACCCCATCCTTCGCCGATACATTCAGTTTCAGGACTATTAGCGGCACTGACAGACTCGCACCCAGACATGTGGACCGAGGCAGGGATAGTATCTGTTGCTGATCTATTTACTAATGGTTCCATTCTCCCCATAGCAACCTTTCAAATTAAATTCACTCAATCACCTTTATTCCACTTTGAGTTTCTAAGACTGAAATGTTTTTTTAAGATCCTGGGGCTTCCTGTATACACCACTAAGACAGATAAGCGACTGGGAAAAGAGATGGGCCACAGGTACATGATTACCAAAACTGTTCTTCCTATTATGCATAGATATTCTTAAGTCCCCCATTTTCTGCAAAACACTATATATTAAACAATGGGAGCGATCATTAAGGTTTGAGGGGGCTGAACATACTTGGTCTACAGCAGTCCTACTAACAAAATATGCAATACATAGTATTTCCCATATAGAATTACATTTTTAAGATTCTGATCCAATGGCATCTAACTCCCCAAAGGCTTTTTCAGATTTCTCACCTCAATTCCCCACTATGCTCAAGAGGTTGTGGGAAAATAGGATCCTCCTTGCATATGTGGTGGGATTGCCCTAAAATCCAACGGTTGTAGCATAGAGCTTTCCTGTACAGTAGATAATTTGGAATTGATAGAAATAGAAACCCCCAGATGGGACTACATGTGTTCCCCAAAAACATCCCATTTTATATTCTTAATCTATGCATCTATTTATTTATGGCAGTTAAATAGGCGATAGCTATAGCTTGGTGATGACCTAAGGGCCTTAAGTGGAACCAAGTTCTAAAAATAATTGCGCACATTGAAAATATGGGAAGTCCTATATTTGCTGCTCATAACAAAATTGATATACTGTACATTGTATGAGCTGGGAACATTGGAGACACCATCAGAGAGATTGCCTGCATTGAATTGTGTTGGATTACCCTGGAATGAGATAGGCATAACACAATACCTACTTGATAATGATCTATCTTTGCTTATAATATGATTACGGCACTCTAGAAAAAAGTCACATTAATCCCGAAGTGCTGTGGTGAGAGTATCGGCAAAAGTCCCCCTTCCCACACCCCTTTTCCCCTTTTTCCCCCCTTAACCCACATAACGTAAACGTATTGTACTGAGTAAAACTTATTTTGGAGGTACGGTTGGACAGATATTCCTATACTCTTACATCTTAATTAATAATATAAAATCCTTTAACAGTCACTATGAGCGAAATAATCTATTCTTTTCTTTTTCTCTCTTTTTCTTTCCCTTTCCTTATTCAGTAGACAAATACCTGCTATTTAAGATATTTATTCCACTTGAGAATTTTTCCTCTATATAATTTACAGTTGCAGGATAGCGGTATCATATTGTATTCTAAATAAGGTACCTTATACAGGTTTGACCATTTTATTATGTATATTTTACTTAACACTGTTTCAATATTAATAGTTTGGCTCTACTACTCACATAATATGATACTAGTTTGTTGAGGTCCAAGAGAGGCTTCCAAGAATCGAGGAGAACCTTCCCATCTCTTACGAAAAGGGAGGGAGAGAGGAGAGAAAGGGAAAAAATCCTAGAAAATGTGAGGTTTATCTTTTGCTTATAGGAATTTATCTGTGATGTAACAGATATGATTGTTTATCTTTATCAATGTGACTGATATTATTTTTCCTTTTTGAATTATTTTCATACCTTTTGAAATATTGCTTCTCTGTCATGTCACATTTTAAACCTCAATAAAAATTATTAATGAAAAAAAAATATATATAAAGATCTACAAATACATATAGTCCTGGATGTCAGTGCAGAGATTGCAGCCATTCCCTAGTATGTAGAAATCTGAGGATATCCTCCTTGAGTAAGAGATATATATAAATTCTACTAAGATATGAAGAACTAGACTGTTGCTGTTTCACTGTGTATATCACGGGGTATTATTTTACTTGCTCTATTGTAAGACCTTTACTGTTGCCTCTAGTGTACTCTGCAGGAACAGTAAAGTTTTATGATCACGATGTTTCAGTCTTTTGCATTCATATTGTGTTCATTGTATAAGGAAACTAATTGCAATGTGTAGTACTTGTCTGTTTTATAATTTTCTAAATCCACTGTGCCAAAAAAAAACATCAACCTAAGTCATTTTTTTTGTTATAAAGTAGGACAGTGAAATATTATTAATAAATACAAATTAAATAATAATCAGAAGACAATGCATACTTAGGTATGTCTGTATAATTACACACATAGATCCAAATGATGCTGAGACTCTGTACTTATTAGTAAAACAATAGTATTTAATAAACAATACTTTTATACTTCCTGTTACAGTGAATAAGTATGTAGAGCATCAATACTTGGCGAAGTGCAGAGATTTGAAGGATCATAATTTAAATAAATATGCAAATTTATTGAGCAAATTTCGAATTTTAGTAAAACAATGTATCATATTATAGATCATTCTACATCAAATTTGAACTGTAAATGTACAGTAAGAAAGGCAAAGGATAATAGAAATCATATAAAAGAGACAAGCCTTGAGAGGGTAAGAGACATTCTGCATGGTTGTGCAGATAGGTGAGAGATAGGTGTACTATAATGCAAGAAGATAATGGATTAAGCCATTAAGTATCTTTATGTGCAGGTACACACAGAGAACATGTATTCTCATTCTTCAGCTTCTTCAAAGCTAGCATCACATTAACCCCCTTAGCTATGCAAGGCACATTTTTAACATCTCAGATCCTCCAAGGCTCAGTGAAAAGACAGAACTTTAAAGGGACACTGGACCCAATTTTGATTCAGATAGAGCATGCAATTTTAAGCAACTTTCTAATTTACTCCTATTATCAATTTATCTTCATTCTCTTGGTATCTTTATTTGAAAAGCAAGAATGTAAGTTTAGAAGCCGGCCCATTTTTGGTTCACAACTTGGGTTGTTCTTGCTGATTAGTGGATACATTCACTGTCTGGCTCCTTAGCTTAGATGCCTTCTTTTACAAAAAAAGAGAACAAGAGAACGAAGAAAGATTAATTGCAGGAGTAAATTAGAAAGTTGCTTAAAATTGCATGCTCTATCTGAATCATGAAAGAAAAAAATTTGGGTCCAGTGTCCCTTTAATCTTGCATTCCAGCATGGCACTTATAATCAATAGGATCTTTATGTCACAGACAACATGCAGAGTCTTTGGGGCCTATTTATCATATGTCTGTCAGACCTGATCCGACACTGAGGATCAGGTCCGACAGACATCGCTGAATGCAGAGAGCAATACGCTCTCCGTATTCAGCATTGCACCAGCAGCTCTTGTGAGCTGCTGGTGCAATGCCGCCCCCTGCAGACTAGCGGCCAATCGGCCGCCAGCAGGGGGTGTCAATCAACCCGATTGTACTCGATCGGGTTGATTTCCGGCGATTCCTGTTCGCCTCATCAGAGCAGGCTGACAGGGTTATGGAGCAGCTGAAAACAAAGACTCGCCAGAAACACAAGCCTTCAAGCTCCGTTCGGAGCTTGAGAGATAGGCCCCTTTGTCTTCTAAATGCACACACTCTAAGCACCATTTATGATATTGCAGGTGGACAAGGTTCCCAATTAAGCAACGTTTCTGACTTCATTTACTGTGAGTTGTCCACATTTAACATTGCATTAGCAAGTGCTTGTGCAACACTACCGTTGCTCTATTATAACCTGTCAATCACCCATAATTGAGGCAGGCTCATTTTACCTCCAATGCTGCCTCTTCAGCTTCTACATAGAGTTCGTTGCACCCTTTAGGATGTTTGGTTCTACAGGAAGAGGTATTAATAGACTGAACCTCAGGAAGAATATAAATAAATATTATATATAGTATATCTAAACGTTGAAGACTGAACCTCAGGAAGAATATAACAATAGAAAATGGAAAATAGAAGAACTAAATAGTGATACATGGTTTAAAAACCCACTTTCAATGATATGTAGTACTTTATAAATGTTTTATGTATAGTTTAGATAAAAGCAAGATAGTTGGTATGATAGAAACCTTCATGTATATCAATGCATATTTTTTTCTTTATTGTTCAGTAGTAGTCACCTTGGATTATCATTTGACTTAAAAATGAGATGTTACTTACAAACAAGGGATTTTACAAAGTTGACCTCCACCTGTCTAAATATATGAAAGAAAATTGATAGCTTGCTAATGTTTCACTTGTGAACATGATAAAACTTTATGTGATGGATAATTGTAGAGATGCTGCTAATTTTTTATGTAGCAAATATAATACAATCTGTAGCAAATATAATGTGATTTATGTAAAAATACTTAAGTTTTGTAGAAGCAATGCTTAAATGAAAAAAGTTAGATCAAGGTTCTAATTATATTGCTTGTAATGTCTACCATAAATTTGCTGCATTACTACCTAAAGGGATTCTTTCGCCTGGTGTAAATCATTTAGCAGTCATCGACATCTTTACAAACACCCAACATTACATTTTGTAAAAGCAGAGTTCCTATTATAATTTGAAAATATTATGTAAGATGAATTACATATTTCCTTCAATTTCAGATTGTAAATGTGTGTTTCACTTGTATTTGTCTTGTGTTTGAGACACTATATATATATATATTGCTTAGATGTACTAATTTCCTATGCAAATATTTACATTGATTTAATTTTGAGACATGGAGGATTTTAATTTCAGTTTTTTATCTCCCCCACCCCCCATAATTTTAATGAATTTTGGTTTAACCATGAAAATAGCTTTTCCAATGCAGCAATCAGAAATCTATCTCCTACTGATGAGTTCTAAAAAGAACGAAACAGGCTTGTATAGTGAGTGATTTCTGGTTTGCTGTCATATTCCTGTTTAAAAGGATCGCTGTGTTAAAACAGTATTTTTGAAGCAAAAAAACGGAGAATTTGCATACCTAATTTGCATATCTTACCCACAATTCTCTTGTGCATTGGAAACTTTGCATATTAAGAATTTCTGGGGGCAAGCGGGGATACTTGCTTAGATGTACTAATTTCCTATGCAAATATTTACATTGATTTATATATATATATATATATATATATATATATATATATATATATTGCCATTTCAGCTGATATAATTTTTATATCGGTAAATACTGTCAAAGAACAAGTTTGAGACACTATTTTCTTAGCGTTTATTAACTTTATGTTTGATTTATACATTGCTTTGTAATCTGTGCTACATAATCATTTATGATTAATAACCGTTTATATTTTATTTAAAGAAAATATGGATGAAGTATAGCTTTGTTGAGATTAATTTATGATACTCTATATAGGATATAATCTGAGAGGTCATTGAGTACCTCATGTATAATTCCATCAATTAAAGAATAGCGGATGCAGAGTTCCAATGACCCTTTATCTGGCTTTTACATGCGAAAAAGAAAATGTAAAACCCTATACTTTCTTATCTTAATGTTTGACAGAATCATGAAGATGAAATATAGAAAAAGTTTTAAGAAGTATAAATAATAATTATTGCAGAGATATTTCACTTTACTTTGTAAGTAAATTTTTCTACATTAACTTTAAAACTTTGCCTGCTGCTATTGGAATAAGTGATCTAACCATACCAAGTTGTCTATCAGGCTTTGCCAATTAAAATTGCTAATGGCTTGTAGAAGTTCATTTACTCTTGTCTTTAGATATGCACTTGTTCTGTATATTTGTGCCTGCATATATATGTAATTGCATAAATAACATATTTAGGAGCATGTAAAATGCCTTTAAGAACATTTTATTTCCTTGTGTGCCTTATTTTATAATGTCTGAATTGCTCTTACAGTTAAGGTAGGGGCATTTTTATATGTTTTATGCGTTCCCTAGAGAGATGAAACCCAATTTTTTTCTTTAAAGATTCAAATAGACAATAACATTTTAAACAACTTTCAAATTCACTTCTATTATCAAATTTGCTTTGTACTTTTGATATCATTTGTTGAACAGCATATCTAAATAGGCTCAGGTGCAGGGAGCTAGCTGCTGATTGGTGGCTGCATATATATGTCTAATGTCATTGGCTTACCACTGTCTTCAGCTAACTCCCAGTTATGCATTGCTGTTCCTTCAATAGAGGATAAAAAGACAATGGGGCCGAATTATCAAGCTCCAAATGGAGCTTGATACCCCTGTTTCCATGCAAGCCTTCAGTCAGTCTTAAGACCGCTGCTCCATAACTGGTCCACCTGCTCTGAGGCTGCGGACATCAATCAGCCCGATCCTATACGATCGGGCTGATTGACACCCCCTGCTAGCGGCCACAAATATGCAGGGGGCAGCATTGCACAAGAAGTTCACTAGAACTGCTTGTGCAATAATAAATGCCGACAGCTGAGCGGATCATGTCAGAGAGATCAAAGATAAATCGGCCCCAATTAAGCAAATGTGATAATAAAAGTACATTTGAGAAATGTCGGCCATATTATGTTAAATGTAGCCAAACAACTAATAGCAGCTGCTTGGAGATCCGATAAGGTCCCCACAATAGAGAAATGGAGGGAGAAACATTGATGTTAGAAAGATACTTCTATCTTAAAACAAATAGGTTGTCAATGTATTATGATATGCTATTTTACTGGGATTCATATGCACGAGTCTAGCTAGAAGCTTGGTTGGATAGAAATAAATAAATGTATCTAGTTATACAGTGGACTATATTGGACTGAAACCATAGGCAAATAACTGTATCACAACCTATGGAAAACTTGGAAAGTTAAACTCCGCAGGAAGTAGTTATTGTTAAATTGTTATTGTTTAAGTTGGTTGTAAGGTGTGTGGCTTTGTGTCTTAATTGTGTAATAAATTGCCACATATTATAAGACTAAACTAAAGCGTAAGGCCTGATTTTAGCTATAGACAATGTGTATATGTTGTATTTATTGCAATCCCCTCTGGCTAGCACCGCCTGTTTCTAGTGTTTGTGTATATATAGCTGCAAATTTGGATCACACCTACATTGAGTCCCTAGAAACAAATTGACAAGATACAAATATGGTGTAAATGTTAACCATTGTAAACCTGTATACTGTTTTACCCATGATCTTACAATACTAAAGGATCTTAATCATTCAAAACAGCATTGCAATACAAACATCACTACTATATTCCTTTTTAGCCTTTTTGGGAAACATTACAACATAACTTCTGTATTAGTGCCTCAAGGGCCACCTGTCATAAATTGAAATATTAGCAGTAAATAGCAACCATGTAAATTGGGTTAATGTTATTTTCAACAAACTTATATTTGACCGCCATTTGGCTTAGTCCTCTGAGCAATAACTAGGACAGGGGTCCGTCGCCCCAAAGGCATCAGTCCAGTAGAAAGTCAGTATTAATCAGATGTCCATTACTTCTGCGGCTAACTGATTTTAACTAGACAAACTAAACATTTCTAACTTTAACAAAATACTTGCGTCTCCCAGGCGGGGGTCCTGTTCTTTCAGGAATGCAATACCCGAGCTGCAACATAGGTCAAGAATGTCCTTCAGGTGTCAGTCCCCTGTTGTCTTTTGTGGCATTGCAACTCGTGTAGATGGGCCTTCCTCTTCTTGCGTTCTTTCTAGTGTGTTATGTGGCGCTTCTTCTGCCATCTGTGGAGGTGATGGTACTTTAATTGCCAGTTGAGAGCAGAACCTGTTGAGATCATCTTTAGTTTTATATATTGCAGTCCTATTGTCCTTAGTTGCAATTATTGAGACAGGGAATCCCCATCTATAGGGTATTTTATTCGCCTGCAAGGCTGATGTGAGATATGAAAGGGACCTACGTTTTTGCAGCGTTGTTGGGCTGATGTCACTAAATATTTGAAGGTTGATTCCAGCATGGCGAATTGGCTGTTTTGCTCTTGAATTTCTTAGTATTTCTAACTTATCAGGGAAATGTAGAAGTTTAACAATAATGTCCCTTGGGGGTGCTTTAGGTGGGGGCTTTGCTCGTAATGCTCTGTGAGCTCGTTCTACCGGAACATCTGGGGCCCCAGGTGTCCCTTTAATGGTTCGAAATAAATCCTGTATATATGCCAATATCGCAGTGGGGGCTATGGTTTCTGGCGTCCCCCTGATCCGCAGATTATTACGGCGGCTGCGGTTTTCTAAGTCCTCTATTTTCTCATGCAACATTTCAATAGTGTCTTCTTGTGATGACATTTTATTAGTGAGCTGAGTAAGATCAGAGGAGTTTGTGGTGCTTTGCTCTTCTATGACCGCAACTCTGCTTTTAAGGTTAGAAATATCTTTATGTAGATCCTTGTATAGGGTTCTAACCTCATGCATAGCTACCCTTATATCCTCTTTGGAGGATAGCATGCTTAAGTCAGCTTTGGTTACATAGTCTGTTGGCGGTATGTCTAATGTATGTTCTGGGGTAGGTGATGTTGCCTGCCTCTCCACTAATGCTTCAGGTTGTGGGAGTATACTGGGTTCAATAGGTTTTTAGGTATTGCCCCATTGTTTTGTTATTGGCTCCCTTTTCCATTTTCTGACCTTTCTTTTGTGGCATATCAGTTAGCAGAATATTTAGGGAATGCAGTTTGCGTATATTAGGTGCTGTAGTAATCTTAGTCCTAAAGGAAACCGCTGCTTTCTTTATAGATGCCTGTATAATAAGGCTGAAGGCTATTGCTCTTTGCTAATTGTCTCCTTTTTACTGCTGACAGATAGGATTGTGTGTTATTGGCTTGTCTGTCTGTGCCTGCGTTGTCTCCCCTATGTTGCAATGCCCTGGGGGTGAATATGTATATTGATTACTGCCACACTTGTTGCGCACTTATGTTACGTGCGTCTTTGCTATTCTTGGTGTGCTGAGTATTTGTGTGTATTTTAGCAGCCGTGTCCCACTGGGCTTGTTGGTATTTGCCTTTAGTATAAGATTGCTGTATAGATGTCCCCACCTCAACCTCTGCTTGTGTCACTGTCCGGTATTACTGCATGACTTACATATTGTTGCCACGTGGGCTGCCGATATCTGTGCAAAGGCCCCGATGAGTGTAGAGGTGAAGGTCTCTTTTACTTGCAGACTGTCAGCTGCTATGAGTTCCGTTTTGATCCCGTTGCAGTCTATTGCCTTTTAGGCTTTCATGACTCCTGAGTGCTTGATGTTTCCAGCCACACTGATGGTATAATTAGCCCTCCAAATATGCCAGGCCTAGGAGCTCTATCTTTCTGCTGCCATTCAGCTCTGTGGCTAAGCTCCGCCCCCCTAAATTGTTATTGTTATTGTTTTTTGTTTTTTTTCCAGATTTATTTGTATTTTGTTGATATTGGTAAACTGCTAATGCTATCCTAAATGAGTACTGTATAAAGCATTTAATAGAATAACATTACAAATCATCTCAAGAAGGAGCCTAAATGAGATGGACTAGACTATGTGATAGTAGCTATAAAGGTAAAGTGAGATTGTAAATCATCTAATGATAAGGATCTGAACATATTCTGTTAATTTATGAACAACTTGATGGATCTTGATATTTGTATGTCTTAAAATACAATAAAGAAATAAAATAAAAAAAATAAAAAAATAAAAGTACATTTGAAAGCTGTTTAAAATGTTATGTTCTATCTTAAACATGAAAGATTTTTTTTTGGTTTCATGTCCCTTTAAATAAACATTTTTTTCCCTTTTTCATTAACTAGTTTGCTATAACTTGGATCCCTAATTACAATGTTACAATGGCTTAGTTTTATTTTTGTTTCACATTTCTGAATAAAAAAAATGAACAAGTGTAATACATTTATGAGTAAATGTTTTCTTTATTATCTTTATTTTGAAATGTATTTAATAGATCCATTTTAGATAGCATTGTAAAAAGGTGCAGTGCATACAGGAAATAGAATCAACAGATGCAATCTTTAAATCTTGTTTCTATTTTTTCTAAGTGCACTAGATTGAGAAAGGGTTTCAATCTTACAAATGTGCATGCAAATAATTTGACACAGAAGTTGTTAGGTCTTTTGAAAAGTCAGTATTTAGGTCATTATGATAAATACATTGTTTCAGGCTCATCTGAAACGGAAGTTAAAAAGCAGCTGTTGTAAGGTACGATCAGGATAAATGGCAGCCCCTGCTAGCGGCCGATTGGCCACCAGTGAGCAGGGAATGGCATTGCACAAGCATATCTGGTGAAATGCTTGTGCAATGATAAATGCGGACCGCACAATCTGTCTGGTTTTAGCAATGTCCACTCAACACTTGTTAGATCTAGCCCTAAGACTGAGAAGGGGAAATGCAAGGAATCACTTTGAGCTCTATTTATTAAGCAGCAGAGGCTGCTATGGAGCTCTTGTGGTTCAGGGTTGCTCACATATGACTGCTGCTTCATATCTTCCCTAACACCTCAGATGTGAAGGAAGTAAATCAACCTGAGTTTGTTTGTTCAGGGTGATTGTCAGGCCCTGCTCTAGCAAGACTGAACACATCAGAGCAGGAGGTGGTGCTGCACAAGAATTTCCATGTACAATTATAAATGCTTGCCACAAAGACAAGTAGAAAGGTTCCCTAGCTGGGAACATTGCCTTCTCATCTGATGATAAATTGGGTCCTTTATATTAACGTTGTTTCTATGTAATTAATAAGATTTTTTTTATTATTGAAGTAAAATTGTTGTTACCATATAGTAGAGCAAGAAATTAGCAAGAAAATAGAAGGACAGACATTGGCATAGATTCATAGATACTAGTAAAATTGGCCAGAGGCCTTGTTGTGAAGGTAAGATCATGTTTGAAATTCCATGAGCAATGTTTTACATATATTTTCCACAGATTCATTAGTGGGCGTTCCTGCCATGTACATCTGTAGCTGCGTGAAGTATCCAATACCAGAAATCTCTCACATGGAATGAAAATTTCTTGCTAAGCAGAAAAACAATTACAAATGCAAAAACATCAGACACACTTGAAACACTCTAATGGCACAAAGCCAGAAGTCCTTTGTCATTTATGAACATCATTAGGAATTACAGATGATGTCTTTACCTTGAATGAGAGTGACAAATAACTTGCAGTAGCTTTTTTCTTAACCATGACCCTATGTAGAGAAGCATCTGACTCTGGAATGATTAGTGGTAAAGGTATTAATGCATTTAATTGCAAGCATTCTCTATCATTTTCCCACTCCATATTTTAAAGCAATATGGATGACCACTAAGGTGAACAAGAAAAGAAAGCTATATACACATTGTATAAGCTGTTTTCAAAATCTTTTTTTTTTTTTTTTTTAGAAAATTAATCTCTTACGGCTAGATTACGAGTCCTGCATTAGCCTTAAAAAGCAGCGTTGAGAGGTCCCAATGCTGCTTTTTAACGCCCGCTGGTATTACGAGTCTTGAAATGACAGGCTCACCGCTCAATTTTTTGGTCAGACTCGAAAATACCGCCAATCCACTTACGCCAATTGCGTATCCTATATTTTCAATGGGACTTGCATAACGCCGGTATTACGAGTCTGCAAAAAAGTGAGCGGTACAGCCTCTCCTGTCAAGACTGATACCGCATTTAAAAGTCAGTAGTATGGGCTAATGCCGTAGTATAAAACTCTTAACTAAAGTGCTAAAAAGTACAAACATTAAAAAATATTTTTTAACCCCTAATCTGCCGAACCGGACATCGCCGCCACTATAAAAAATATATTAACCCCTAAACCGCCGCCCTCCCGCATCGCAAAAACTAGTTCAATTGTATTAACCCCTATTCTGCCGTCCCTAACATCGCCAACACCTACCTACATTTATTAACCCTTAATCTGCCCCCCTCAATGTCGCCGCACCTATATTAAATGTATTAACCCCTAAATCTAAGTCTAACCCTAACCCTAACACAACCTAACTTAAATATAATTTATATATATCTAAATAAAATTACTACAATTCACTAAATTATTCCTATTTAAAACAAATACTTACCTATAAAATAAACCCTAAACTAGCTACAATATAACTAATAATAACATTGTAGCAATCTTCTGCCCGGTTGGGTGAAGACGTCTCACGGTAGGGTGATCTTCAGGGAGTTAGTGTTAGGTTTTTTTAAGGGGGGATTGGGTGGGTTTTAGAGTAGGGTTGGTTGTGTTGGTGGTGGGTTTTAATGTTGGGGGGGTATTTGTAATTTTTTTTACAGGTAAAAGAGCTGATTACTTTGGGGCAATGCCCCGCAAAAGGCCCTTTTAAGGGCTATTTGTAATTTAGTGTAGGGAAGGGCTTTTTTTTATTTTGGGGGGCTTTTTTATTTTGTTACATGGATTAGAGTAGGTGTAATTAGTTTAAAATTCTTGCAATTATTTTATTATTTTCTGTAATTTAGTGTTTTTTTTTTCATACTTTAGATAATTAATTGTATTTAGTTTAGGTAATTTATTTAATTATAGTGTAATGTTAGGTGTAATTGTAACTTAGTTTAGGTTTGATTTTACAGGTAAATTTGTCTTTATTTTAACTAGGAACTATTGTACCTAATTAAAATAAATACAAAGTTGACTGTAAAATAAAAATAAACCCTAAGATAGTTACAATGTAACTGTTAGTTATAGTGTAGCTAGCTTAGGGTTTATTTTATAGGTAAGTATTTAGTTTTAAATAGGAATAATTTAGTGAATTGTATTAATTTTATTTAGATTTATTTAAATTAAAGTTAGGGGGTGTTAGGGTTAGGGTTAGACTTAGATTTGGGGGTTAATAACTTTATTAGAGTGGTGGCGACATTGGGGGCGGCAGATTAGGGGTTAATAAATGTAGTTAGGTCTCAGCAACATTGGGGGCGAAAGATATAGGTTAATAAATATAATGTAGGGTTCGGCGATGTTGGGGGCAGCAGATTAGGGGTTCGTAACTATAATGTAGGTTGCGGCGGTGTCCGGAGCAGCAGATTAGGGGTTAATAATATAAAGTAGGTGTCGGCAATGTTGGGGGCGGCAGATTAGGGGTTAATAAGTATAAGATTAGGGGTGTTTAGACTTGGGGTTTATGTTAGGGTGTTAGGTGTAGACATAAAAAGTATTTCCACATAGGAATCAATGGGGCTGCGTTAGGAGCTAAATGCTGCTTTTTTTGTTTGTTTTTTCAGCCGGCTCTCCCCCATTGATTCCTATGGAGAAATCGTGCACGAGCATGTTTTACCTACTCACCGCTACCGTAAGCAGCACTAATATTGAGGTGAGATGTGGAGCTAAATTTTGATCTTCGCTCACTTTTCTGCGGTTAACGCCGGGTTTCTAAAAACCCGTAATACCAGCATTGTCTGTAAGTGAGCAGTGAGCATAAACTGCTCGTTAGCACCGCACCCCTGTTAACGCAAAACTCGTAATCTAGGTGATTGATTTGATTTTCAGACTCCTAACCAACCCCCAAAGTTTTAGAAGAATACCGACGTAAACTTACTCCAGCTTGCTTCTCTTTGTGTAAAGGGTCTTTTCATATGCAAAGGAATGGGGAGTGGGGGGAGTGTCTGATATTTCCCACTTGCAGTGGGTGTTCCAGTAAACTTTTAAAGAGAGCTAAAACAGAAGCTTCTAAGTACGTTTTTAAACGGTTTTATACTTGATTTTTATATCAGTATCTGTGCATATTATTTTTTATAGTAGTGTCTATTACATGCAGTTATATGAAAATTAGTGTATACTGTCCCTTTAAAATAGATGGAATAACATTTATGTAAAGGCAGTATTTTTTTTTTTTCTTTATGTGATTAAATCATAAAAATATGTTACAGACAAAAATGATGCTCTCTAACAAAATGTTTTTAGACTCCTTAGGGAAAGGCAACCCACTTTACAGTTTAGGATCTCATTTAATAGTGGTTTTAGGGGAAGATATTACTTTTCTTTATCTGAGGTTGGAATGGAAATTTCCTCAGGGCAACTGTGTTTCCACAAGAGACCATTTAATTTATTTTAACCTACATCAGCAATATAAGACTAATGAGACCACTGGGATGACAAAATGTCAGACTAGATGACCAGTGCTATTAGGCATTTGTTTTTGTTTTTCAGTGATAACATCTAGTAGAACAGCAAATATATTTGTATTGTTTGTAAAGCATAACTTTGTTAAGGCATCAGTTAATATCAATCATTCTGCAAAACACTGAAAAAAAGCAATGTTATGTTTAGGGTACAGTGGCTATTATCAAACGTTACTTTCCATGGAAGTCAGTGGATTTTGTACAATGCTCAATTTAGCAGTCTACTGTTAGATTATAATAACTCAGTTGCCTTTATAATATACTTTTTCAGGCATAAACACACACATCTTACAATAATGTCAGTGTTTCTCAAATATACAAAACTTAAACTCCCAATCCAATATCATATCATTTTTATACTTTATTATTAAATTATGTGGAGTACAAAAGTTTTATATTGGAATGTTCATTTTTTTTTATGTTTGATTAGGATCATAAACTTTGCCATAAAAAAAAAACAATTTTTAATGTATATTTGTGGGTGTGCACATAATGGGCTAGAATACGAGTGAGCGCAATTATCACTCCCACTCAGGTGTAAACTTTGCTAGATGGGGGCTTTTTGCACAAGTTGGGTTGAGCTTGGGTTTAGCTAATACTTGCTCGCAAACCCGATCACATTTAACCAAGTGCCTTAATCCAACATGAAATATAAATATTTCACATTCATATATATATATATATATATATATATATATATATATATATATATATATATATATATATATATATATATATATATATATATACACAGTATATATATATATATATATATATATATATATATATATACAGTATATATATATATATATATATAGCTATAGACAGATATCTATGAATAGCTGTTTAAAAATATGGATGTTGCATACAATAAATATGATTTTACATTTTTTCAGCTACTCACTGGTCTTTTTGAAAAAAAAAACGTGCCTTTAATGTAACTTTCGGGGACCTTATCCCCTTCCTCAGACAGTGAAACACAGTGAAACACATACTTTTATAACACACATATCCAATAAACACAAACCCCACCCCTAATTGAAACAAAAAAATGCCAAATGGTAGTCATAAAAACAGTAGTAAACAACCCTGTGTCATACAATCCTCATAGACTACAAAGGAAACTGTGAATTAATAGTGTAATCCAATCCTCAAATTCACTAATGAGGAAGCAAAAAAGTAAACATTGCAGTGACACAGTGCAAATGAGTTATCCTATAGTAGTGTCTAAAGAAACACATTCCGGATAAGGAATTTGCCGACCATCGGATGCACCAACCCTGAATTTTGTAGAAAATTGTGCGCTATCCTAAATAAATGCAATCTTGATCTGATACTACTGGTTACAGATGAAGTTAGAACACTGTTGGAAAAGATTAAAGGTGAAATTAAGGCTTTCGAAGATAAGAAACTAGAGGTCATGACCACAGACACCTCTGAACCCTGGCTGGACAAATTGAATTCACAGCTCAAACAGTACAAGGATGAACTGATTCAATTCAAGAATCGTAAGCTCAACATCGTCTGCGAGGACCATAAAGAGAAGATGGTTTATAAATGGCTTACTGGTGGTGAACACAGGAGAAATTATGGCCCTAGGAGACAGAGACGCCAATGGCAGTTCACCAAGAGATCACTACAGACCATTGATAGTAGCTCTGGATCTGAGTCTGACAACGTACAAGCCAATAAGGGGACATCTAATAACCCTTCTGGCGAACATCACCAACAGTTTTTTCATGGGGTCACCACCCGATCCGGCCAAAGAATACAAGGAAGAGGCCACACCCGTGGAGAAGCGGTTGGCATGACAAAACCTCCTATACCTCCCAGGTGACTAGACCCACTGTTGACAACCCAGGACTGGTCTTGAACATCAGTGACCAGGTTCTCACAGAGCCTGAAATTTGTCTGCTCGATAAAGGCCTGAACTTTGTACCAACACGGAAGGCAGACCCGTTTGACAGCTTCATTGAGTTCCAGAAATTTCAGAGACTGCTACGTCTAAAAGACCACTTTAAAGACACAGACCATACACAGACCATAGCAACTTTCAGAGGACAGAGTTCTTTTGATCCTCACAGCTCCAATCCTAGCATTAAAACCTACATGCAGTTGGTCTTGCAGGAACTACAGGATTGCACCACAACAAGGTTCCACCAGAATCTCACTTCCATGGAGATAGATGCTATTAGATCACTTGCCAATGACCTGGACATCATCATACGGACTGCGGACAAGGGGGGCGCCGTTGTGGTCCAGAACTATAGTAACTATTAACAATAAATCATGAGTCAATTACAAGACACCAACACATACCACAAATTGAGTGGTGACCCCACACAGACTTTCTCACAATTAATCAATACGGCCATTGACAAGGGCATCAACAATGGATGGCTGGATACTGAAACAGCTGTATTCCTGACTGTTGCCCATTCTATCTGCCCGATACTGTACATGCTTCCAAAGGTGCACAAGAACCTGGAATGGCCTCTGGGACGTCCTATCGTCTCTGCTAGGGGTTCGTGCACTTCTAAATTGGCCATATTTGTTGATCATTATCTCCAACCATGTGTGAAGCAAATGGCATCCTTTCTGAGGGATTCATCACACTTACTTGATCTTCTTAAACCAGTGATGATTGAAAATGAGTGGATACTTGTCACTGCTGATGTGAAAAGTTTGTACACCATCATACCCCATGGGGATGGGAAAGCCTGTGTTCGGGACACTTTGAACAAGTTCCCAATAGTAGGTCCCCCCCGTGGATTTTCTTCTAGAACTCCTGGATATGAGTCTCACTTTGAACTATTTTTGATTCGAGAAATCTTTCTACCAACAGATCACGGGCACAGCGATGGGGGTTGAATGTGGCCCCATCGTTGGCCAATCTCTGCATGGATCAGTATGAGTGTTCAGTGATGAATATTTACCATAAGAAAGAGGTGGTGTTCTACCGAAGGTATATTGACAACCTTTTCATGATCTGGACAGGATCTGAATCTGAACTTAATGTGTGGTTTGAGACTCTCAATCAACTTGACTGCCCGGTCAAGTTTAAGATTAATTATCACCTTGAATCAATAGATTTCCTAGACCTAAGAATTTTCAAGGTCGGGAGGAAACTAGGCACCACCATTTTCCAGAAACTGACTGACCGCAACTCATTGCTGCATGCTACTAGCTGCCATCCGGGAGCTTTACTACAGGCAATCTCACAAGCACAACTAACCAGAGTCATTAGAACCAACAGTGACATTGACAACTAAGTTCAACAACTTGAGGCCATGAGCAAGAGATTCTGGGACAGAGGATACCAGCCTAAAATCATCAATCCGACAAGAAAAAATTGTATGGGTGATGGAGTCCCACATAGGGTACATGAGTCGAGTAACCCATGCATGACCTTCACCACAAAATACTATCCAGATTCACGACTGGTTGGAAAAAGCCTACGCCAACATTGGCACATTGTCCAATGGGATACTAACTTGCCATTGCCGAAATGGGCTCCTCCTCGAGTTGGATACAAAAGGAACACCAATCTTAGGGACCTAATCATGAAGACCGATCAAGTTCATTGCTATTGAGACACGACTTGGCTACAACCCAAGAAGATGGGATGCTACAGATGTTTGGGATGCACTACATGCAATTCCATGCTCCTGGGTGCTACGTTTAGCCATCCACATAAAAATAAAAAAATAAAAATATACCATCAGCCATCGGTTGACCTGCACCACAAAATTCGTGGTATATCTACTCAATTGTAGCTGTGACAAATTCTATGTAGGTAAAACGACTGACGATGCCCGCATCAGAATGGCCAATCACAGATCAGCAATCAGGGCCGCTATTAAGAACAAAAAGAGTGACCAACCCGTGGCAAGACACTTTTTGGAAGATGGCCACAATCCGACTGATCTTCGTTTCGTTGTGATTGACCATGTTCCTCCATTGAGACGGGGTGGTGATAGGAACAAGATCCTCCTCCAAGTCAAAGCCAGATGGACATACCGCCTGAACACTTCATTCTATTTCATTTTGCTCATTTTCATTTATATTTATTTTATTTTTTTATATTTTATTTTTTTTTATATATTTATTTTTATTTATTTATCATTTAGCATTTTTTAATTATCTATTTTAACTTTTAATTTGTATTATTTATTATTTTATATTGTATTCTTTATTTTTATTTATATTTATTTTTATTTTCATTTTTATTTTTAATTTCACCTTACTTCAGTTTATTTAATTTTACTTATTTCTATTGCTTTATTCATTATTCCTTTTTTCATTATTTTTATCTTTCGTTATTCCCCTCATTTCCTCATTATCAGTATTTTATTTCATTCTCTTTCTTCCTTTTTTTCCTTCATTTTTTCCTTCATTTATTTTCCAACATGTCCTACATTGACCTCGCATTCTATTGGCTGATCCAATAAGCCAAATCGGATTTTTCCTACCTTAATTCCGATTGGCTGATAGAATCCTATCAGCCATTCGGAATTCGAGGGACACCATCTTGGATGACGTCATTTAAAGGAACCTTCATTCGTCGTTAGTCGTCGGGAAAAAGAGGATGCTCCGTGTCGGATGTCTTGAAGATGGACCCGCTCCCCGCCGGATGGATGAAGATCGAAGATGCCAATTGGATGAAGACTTCTACTGGATGGAGGACCTCTTCTGCCCCGATCGGATGAAGACTTCTGCCGCTCCGGATGTCCTCTTCTGGCCCATCAGTGCCCGACTGGGTGAACATGGCTCAAGGTAGGGTGATCTTCAATGGGGTAGTGTTAGGTTTTTTTAAGGGGGGATCGGGTGGGTTTTAGATTAGGGGTGTGTGGGTGGTGGGTTGTAATGTTGGGGGGTCTTGTATTTTATTTTACAGGTAAAAGAGCTGATTACTTTGGGGCAATGCCCTGCAAAAAGCGCTTTTAAGGGCTGGTAAAAGAGCTGATTACTTTTGTAATTTAGTATAGGGTAGGGAATTTTATTATTTTGGGGGGCTTTAGATTAGGTGTAATTAGATTAAAATTCTTGTAATATTTTTTTATTTTTTGTAATTTAGTGTTTGTTTTTTGTAATATAGTTTAGTTTATTTAATTGTATTTTAGTTTAGAAAATTGTATTTATTTTATTTAATTAATTTATTGATAGTGTAATGTTAGGTGTATTTGTAATTTAGGTTAGGATTTATTTTAAAGGTAATTTTGTAATAATTTTAACTAGGTAGCTATTAAATAGTTATTAACTATTTAATAGCTATTGTACCTAGTTAAAATACATACAAAGTTGCCTGTAAAATAAATATAAATCATAAAATAGCTACAATGTAATTATTAGTTATATTGTAGCTATCTTATGGTTTATTTTATAGGAAGTATTTATTTTTAAATAGGAATAATTTATTTAATTAAAGTAAATTTATTTAGTTTTATTTTAATTATATTTAACTTAGGGGGGTGTTAGGGTTAGGGTTAGACTTAGGTTTAGGGGTTAATAACTTCATTATAGTAGCGGCGACGTTGGGGGCGGGAGATTAAGGGTTAATAATTGTAGGTAGGTTGTGGCGATGTTAGGGAGGGCAGATTATGGGTTAATAAAATGTATTATAGTGTTTGCGAGGCGGGAGTGCGGCGGATTAGGGGTTAATACATTTATTATAGTGGCGGCGATGTCCGGTCGGCATATTAGGGGTTAATAAGTGTAGGTAGGTGGCGGCGACGTTGGGTACGACAGATTAGGGGTTAATAAATATAATATAGATGTCTGCGATGTTAGGGACAGCAGATTAGGGGTTCATAAGGATAATATAGGTGGCGGCGATGTCCGGTCGGCAGATTAGGGGTTAAATAATTTTTTTATAGTGTTTGCGATGTGGGGGGGCCTCGGTTTAGGGGTTCATAGGTAGTTTATGGTGTTAGTGTACTTTGTAGCACTGTAGTTAAGAGCTTTATGTTCCGGCGTTAGCCCATAAAACTCTTAACTACTGACTTTTAAATGCGGTAGAAGTCTTGGAGGTAGAGGCTCTACTGCTCACTTTCTCCAAGACTCAAAATACCAGCGTTAGGCAAATCCCATTAAAAAGATAGGATACGCAATTGACGTAAGGGGTTTTGCGGTAGCCTCGAGTTGTGGAAGAAAAGTGAGCGGTACATCTGTACCTGCCAGACTTATAATACCAGCGGCCGTTAAAAAGCAGCGTTGGGACCTCACAACACTGCTTTTTAAGGCTAACGCAAAACTCGTAATCTAGCAGATATTAAGCTATAATTTATAAACCCTTTGGTAGTGGGTTGGGTTAACATTTATATAAGTAAATGTATTTAATAGACATACTGGGGCCTAGTTATCAAGCCGTCAACCTCAAATACGCTGGAATTCCGCAGCGTATTTGTGGCGAGGCTGATTCGCCTTAGTTATCAAAGGCTCGAGACCGGCAAAAGTAGAATTTTGTGACGTAAACTTCGATCCGCCGGACTCAGTCCGACACAGATCGATTCTTACGTCACTCCAGATGTTCCGCACACAAGTGCGGCACATTCTCACTACTTTTGCTAGTTATCAAAAAACTAGCAGGTACGCTCGGCACTTTTACGGCCCAGCGTACCTAGTTTTCAAAGCGCCAGCCTGGAGGTGGCGGATCCCATAGGAATCAATGGGAGTCTGACCATAGCGAAAGTACAAGTTCGCTGCTGCCAGACATCCCATTGATTTCTATGGGAACTGTCTGCACCTAACACCCTAACATGTACCCCGAGTCTAAACACCGCTAATCTGACCCCCCCTACACCGCCGCAACTAAATAAAGTTATTACCACCTAAACCGCCGCTCCCGGAGCCCACCGCAAGCTACTCTATACATATTAACCCCTAAACCGCCGCTCCTGGAGCCCACCGCAACTATAATAAATGTATTAACCCCTAAACCGCCGCTCCCTGAACCCGCCGCAACCTATATTAAATGTATTAACCCCTATCCTGCCCCCCCTACACCGTCGCCACCTATAATAAATTTATTAACCCCTAATCTGCCCCCCCTACACCGTCGCCACCTATAATAAATTTATTAACCCCTATCCTGCCCCCCACTACGCCGCCGCCACTGTAATAAAATTATTAACCCCTAAACCTAACCCTAACCCTAACCCTAACGCCCCCCTAACTTAAATATTAATTAAATAAATCTGAAATAAATTAACTCTTATTAACTAAATGAATCCTATTTAAAACTAAATACTTACCTTTAAAATAAACCCTAATATAGCTACAATATAAATAAGAATTATATTCTAGCTATCTTAGGATTTATATTTATTTGACAGGTAACTTTCAATTTATTTTAACTAGGTACAATAGCTATTAAATAGTTATTAACTATTTAATAGCTTACCTAGCTAAAATAAAGAGAAATGTACCTGTGAAATAAATCCTAACCTAAGTTACAATTACACCTAACACTACACTATACTTTAATAAATTATTCCTATTTAAAAATAAATACTTACCTGTAAAATAAACCCTAAGATAGCTACAATATAATTAATAATTATATTATAGCTATCTCAGGATTTATATTTATTTTACAGGTAACTTTGTATTTATTTTAGCTAGTTAGAATAGTTATTAAATAGTTATTAACTATTTAATAACTACCTAGCTAAAAGAAATACAAAATTACCTGTAAAATAAATCCTAACCTAAGTTACAATTAAACCTAATACTACACTATCATTAAATTAACTAAATAAACTACCTACAAATAACTACAATTAAATACAATTACATAAACTAACTAAAGTACAAAAAATAAAAAAAGCTAAGTTACAAAAAATAAAAAAATAAGTTACAAACATGTTAAAAATATTACAACAATTTTAAGCTACTTACACCTAATCTAAGCCCCCTAATAAAATAACAAACCCCCCCAAAATAAGAAAAATCCCTACCCTATTCTAAATTAAATAAATTTCAAAGCTCTTTTACCTTACCAGCCCTTAAAAGGGCCATTTGTGGGGGCATGCCCCAAAAAGTTCAGCTCTTTTGCCTGTAAAAGAAAAATACAACCCCCCCAACATTAAAACCCACCACCCACATACCCCTAATCTAACCCAAACCCCCCTTACAAAAACCTAACACTAATCCCCTGAAGATCATCCTACCTTGAGTCGTCTTCACTCAGCCGATCCACCGATGGAACTGAAGAGGACATCTGGAGCGGAAGAAGTTAATCCTCCAAGCGGCGCTGAAGAAATCTTCCATCCGATGAAGTCATCATCCAGGCGGCGCTGAAGAAGTCTTTGATCCGGCCGATGTCATCTTCCAAGAGGCGCTGAAGATGTCTTCTATCCGGGCGAAGTCATCTTCCAAGCCGGGTCTTGAATCTTCCTTCCGCCGACGCGGAACCACCTTATTCACCGACGGACTACGACGAATGACGGCTCCTTTAAGGGACGTCATCCAAGATGGCGTCCCCTCAATTCCGATTGGCTGATAGGATTCTATCAGCCAATCGGAATTAAGGTAGGAAAAATCTGATTGGCTGATGGAATCAGCCAATCAGATTGAGCTCGCATTCAATTGGCTGTTCCGATCAGCCAATAGAATGCGAGCTCAATCTGATTGGCTGATTGGATCAGCCAATCGGATTGAACTTGAATCTGATTGGCTGATTCCATCAGCCAATCAGATTTTCCTACCTTAATTCCGATTGGCTGATAGAATCCTATCAGCCAATCGGAATTGAGGGGACGCCATCTATAATTTTATAATAGAGGACGACGGTGTAGGGGGGGCAGGATAGGGGTTACTAGGTATAATGTAGGTGGTAGCGGTGTCCGGGAGCGGCGGTTTAGGGGTTAATACATTTATAAGAGTTGCGGCGGGGTCTAGGAGCGGCGGTTTAGGGGTTAGTAACTTTATTTAGTTGCGGGGGGCTCCGGGGGCGCCGGTATAGGGGGTAGAACAGTGCAGTTTAGTGTGAGTGCTTAGTGACAGGCTAGCAATAAAGCTGGGAAAAAGCCGAAGGGCAGCGAGATCGGATGAGTGATAACTGTCACAGTCCGCTGCTCATCGCCCCGCGGCTTTTTGACAGCTTTATTTGATAACTTAGGCGAACGTATTCAAGGTCCGCGGCGGCAAAGGTAGGCGAGCTTAGGCGGACGTATTGGGCCGGCGAAGCCAGAAAAGTAGACGGCTTGATAACTACCCCCCACTGTATACGTGATATTGCGTACAGCAAGCGAGATCTGCAGGTAATGTGAGAAAGTGCAAATCACGACTGAAACATCTTGAAATGGCGTTTAACGATCACATTCTTAAAATGTTTGTGTTTATTTTATACTGGTTTTTATTCCATACTTCTTATTTTATACGTAGAGCAATTTAAACTTATTAAATGGAATTTCTATTAGCAGTTGCATATTCGTGATCAGTATTTAACAGTTGGCCTTTTAGTGTTGTTTATTGGCAACCAAGGTTTTTACAGAAAACAGAAGTCCCAAATATTAAGCTTTGAAAAATTACAATTTACAGTATATAAAACCTTGTTTCACAATCCTCTTATGGTAATAGAAATACAAATCTAGTTTTCCACAGTGAGATTTGGAACCTTTAGCGATATTTTAAAGATCATAACTAACTACAATTACATTAAACTACCAATTAAATTAACTATATTACATATTAAAAAACCCTAACCCTACACAAATTAATTAAATATACTATTACAAATTACTAAGTTACAAAAAAAAAACCGCTGTTACAAAAAACCCCCACTAACTTACAAAAAACAAACCACAGTATCAAAAATAAAAACGAATTACACCTAATCTAATAGCCCTATCAAAATAAAAAAGCCCCCCAAAAATAAAAAACCCTAGCCTACAATAAACTACCAATGGCCTTTAAAAGGGCCTTTTGTGGGGCATTGCCCCAAAGAAATCAGCTCTTTTACCTGTAAAAAACAAATACAAACATCCCCCAACAGTAAAACCCACCACACAACCCCCCAAAATAAAAAGCCTATCTAAAAAACCTAAGCTCCCCATTGCCCTGAAAAGGGCATTTGTATGGGCATTGCCCTTAAAAGGGCATTTTGTTCTTTTACCTGCCCAGACCCTACTCTAAAAATAAACACACCCAAAAAACCCTTGAATAAAACTAACACTAACCCCCGATGATCCACTTACAGTTTTTTAAGTTCCACTTGAAGGATCTATCCAGCCGGCAAGAATTCTTCATCCGGGCGACAAGAAGTCTTCATCCAAGATGGCGTCCCTTGCATTCCTATTGGCTGAAAGGTTCCAATCAGCCAATAGGATAAGAGCTGCTAAAATCCTATTGGCTGTTCCAATCAGCCAATAAGATTTGAGCAGCTCTCATCCTATTAGCTGTTCCAATCAGCCAATAGGATTGAGCTCTCATCCTATTGGCTGAATGGAACAGGATGGGAAGTAATAAATTAATCATACTCATATTTGACAAAAGTCATTAGTGGGGTCCCCCAAGGATCAATGCTGGGCCCTGTTCTTTATAATATTTTTTAAATGACTTGGAGGAAGGATTAATTACCAACATTTCTATTTTTGCAGATTATACAACGATGTGTAAGGTTAATAGGTCAATGAAGAATGCAACTGCTTTTCAAGGGGATTTACAAAAAATGGATGAATGGGGTTCTTAAATAGCAAATGATATATATATATATATATATATATATATATATATATATATATATATATATATATATATATATATATATATATTTATATTTATATATATATATATACACACTGTATATCTGATAAATATAAGGAAGTAAAAAATATGCAAGCTACCTATTATTTAAATGGTCTCAGCAAAACGGAAAGGAAACAGGATTTAGGTATATTTAAAGATAACAAGCTAAGAATGAGTGTTCAGTGCAAGGCAGCATCTTCTAAGGCTAATCAGATACACTAGCATGCATTAAGAGGCATTGATGCAAGGGAGAAAAGCATAATTATGTTGCTATATAAATCTCTGGTAAGACCTCACCTTAAGTATAAGGGCAGTTCATGAGACCAATTTTAAAAAAAGACATTGCAGAGTTAGAAAAAGTTCAGAGAAGGGACGCTAATAAGGGGAATGGAGGATTTAGATTGTGAGGAGAGGTTAGACAAATTGGATCTGTTTTATCTAGAAAATAATGTGCATGAGAGGTGATATGTTTACTTTATATAAATATAATCAAGGCCCATATGCAGAGTTGTCAGAAGCTCTGTTTATCCTAAGGCACTTGTTTGTGACAAGAGGTATAAATTTAAGTCAAGGCAAAGGAGATTTAATCTTCGGCAATGAAAACATTTGTGGAACTCATCGCCTAAGGAGGTAATGAATGCAAATACCGTAAATACATTTTGATTTACAATAAATTTAAAAATGCATTAGAGATACATTTCAGGTATATGACTGCTTGTGTTAAATGGGTCAGCTTTTGACTTGTATTAATGTTGGTTAAATTGGAGGCTTCTTATTGTAAATCAAGTAGGAACTACATATATTGAACTTTGATGGACTTTTGTTTTCTTTCAACCTCATTTGCTATGTAACTACTGGCCAGATGATCTAAACTTCACCAGATCAGATGAGGTTTTTAATGTTGACCCTCACAGGGGCTGCCCTTTTGGAATTATCATGAAAAAGGGGTAGCCCCTGCGAGTGGAGAGATGTCTCCTATTGAAAGTACTGGAGCTTTTTGGAAAGGGAAATTTTAGTAGTGAGCATGGGACGCACTTAAAAATGTAATGCTGCAGCCAATATAAATCACATTACACCGCTTTCTGCTTATCTTACAATCGCTTATATTGTTAGTGTGCATCTGTTTTTCTATTAGTAAATGAAGAAATCAAGGGAAACCACAGGGCAAGTGTTTCCTGAGATCCTCTAGGAGGCGCTATAGGTGATAAGTAGAAAAAATGAATAAAGAGATTTAAACAGTATGATTATATATATAACAATTTTCACACACTGCAATGATATAAGAAAATGTCTAAATGACACAATAACTGAGAGGTGATCTCCAAAAAACAAAAGTTGGAATATTACCACTGACACATATGTAAGAGCAAAGCAGTCCAGAAATTGTCCGCTAAATGCAAATTTCCTTGAAGCAGGATAAATGTGTTTGATTGAAGAAGTAATCCAGGAGGCAGCTCTCTACCAGCATACAATAATAGGCAATATGTTATAAAGATACAATAGATAGAGGCGCCAATGGTGAAGATCAATGAGGCATCACAGGAACAACAGGCAAGAGATATACACAGGGTACTCACTTGTGACAAAGGCAATCAGTTATGCCCATAGAGACAGGCTGGATTTCTACAGCAGTCCAGCTAGCTGATCAGGGCCCCACGAACAGCTCCAGGAAGCAGGGGATCATCAAGTCCAAAGTATATACCCAGAGGTATGCGAGCAGGAGAATAGGATTAGGGATCAACACCCTAATAGTAGCGTAGCTACAAGATATAGTGGACATTTAGAGTTGGTAAAATAAAAACAGGTTTATTTAAAAATTATAAAATATACAACTCATTATTGTGCCAAATAAAATCTTGGATAAGAGGAGAAACAATGCAACGTGTTTCTCAGTAAAAACTGTTTCATCAGGCATGTCTCACATCTCTTTGTTTGATCCTTATATAGGGCTACGCTACTAACAGTTCCCATATTCCCACCCGTCTCAATACAAGTGGATCAACCAATGGAAACCCTTAATCTGTGCACACCCCCGCCCCCTTGCTGCAATATTGTTTAGATGATAAATACAAAAATAATGTATATTAAGTATTTTATTAATAATAGTGATGGACCCAGTGATGTCCTCTATTCATAATTGTGATATTGGAATTTGTATTGTGTTCTTTTTCGTTATCTAAGCCTGCAGATAGGTGGATGAGCCTGTCATTCATATATCACGGTGATGGATAGCTCAGTTAACCAATCCTATTAGAGTTTACCAACTCTAAGTGTCCACTATATCTTGGAGCTACGCTACTATTAGATGGTTGATCCCTAATCCTATACTCCTGCTCGCATACCTCTGTGTATACACTTTGGACTTGATGATCCCCTGCTTCCTGGAGCTGTTCGTGGGGCCCTGATCAGCTAGCTGGACTGCTGTAGAAATCCAGCCCGTCTCTATGGGCATAACTGATTGCCTTTGTCACAAGTGAGTACCCTGTGTATATCTCTTGCCTGTAGTTCCTGTGATGCCTCATTGATCTGCACCATTGGGGCCTCTATCTATAGTATCATTATAACTGATTGTTTTTCTATTAGGTTAAAAACAGCTAGATTTAGAGTTCTGCGTTAGCCGTCAAAACCAGCGTTAGAGGCTCCTAACGCTGGTTTTGGGCTACCACTGGTATTTAGAGTCTTGTAGGTAAGGGTCTAACGCTCACTTTCCAGCCGCAACTTTTCCATACCGCAGATCCCCCTACGCCATTTGCGTATCCTATCTTTTCAATGGAATCTTTCTAATGCCGGTATTTAGAGTCTTGGCTGAAGTGAGCGTTAGAAATCTAATGACAAAACTCCAGCCGCAGAAAAAAGTCAGGAGTTAAGAGCTTTCTGGACTAACGCCGGTTCATTAAGCTCTTAACTACTGTGCTCTAAAGTACACTAACACCCATAAACTACCTATGTACCCCTAAACCGAGGTCCCCCCACATCGCCGCCACTCTATTAAAATTTTTTAACCCCTAATCTGCCGACCGCACACCGCCGCCACCTACGTTATCCCTATGTACCCCTAATCTTCTGCCCCTAACACCACCGACCCCTATATTATATTTATTAACCCCTAATCTGCCGCCCCCAACGTCGCCTCCACCTACCTACAATTATTAACCCCTAATCTGCCGACCGGACCTCACCGCTACTATAATAAAGTTATTAACCCCTAATCCGCCTCACTCCCGCCTCAATAACCCTATAATAAATAGAATTAACCCCTAATCTGCCCTCCCTAACATCGCCGACACCTAACTGCAAGTATTAACCCCTAATATGCCAACCGGACCTCACCGCTACTCTAATAAATTTATTAACCCCTAAAGCTAAGTCTAACCTTAACACAAACACCCCCCTAAGTTAAATATAATTTAAATCTAACGAAATAAATTAACTCTTATTAAATAAATTATTCCTATTTAAAGCTAAATACTTACCTGTAAAATAAAATCTAATATAGCTACAATATAAATTATAATTATATTGTAGCTATTTTAGGATTAATATTTATTTTACAGGCAACTTTGTATTTATTTTAACCAGGTACAATAGCTATTAAATAGTTAAGAACTATTTAATAGTTACCTAGTTAAAATAATTACAAAATTACCTGTAAAATAAATCCTAACCTAAGTTACAATTAAACCTAACACTACACTATCAATAAATTAATTAAATACAATACCTACAAATAAATACAATTAAATAAACTAACTAAAGTACAAAAAATAAAAAAGAACTAAGTTACAAAAAATAAAAAAATATTTACAAACATTAGAAAAATATTACAACAATTTTAAACTAATTACACCTACTCTAAGCCCCCTAATAAAATAACAAAGCCCCCCAAAATAAAAAAATGCCCTACCCTATTCTAAATTAAAAAGTTCAAAGCTCTTTTACCTTACCAGCCCTTAAAAGGGCCTTTTGCGGGGCATGCCCCAAAGAAAACTGCTCTTTTGCCTGTAAAAGAAAAATACAACCCCCCAACATTAAAACCCACCACCCACATACCCCTAATCTAACCCAACCCCCCCTTAAATAAACCTAACACTACCCCCTGAAGATCATCCTACCTTGAGTTGTCTTCAGCCAGCCGACTCACCGATGGAACCGAAGAGGAGATCCGGAGCGGCAGAAGTGATCCTCCAAGGGGCACTGAAGAAATCTTCCATCCGATGAAGTCATCATCCAGGCAGCGCTGAAAAAGTCTTCCATCCAGGCGATGTCATCTTCCAAGCGGCGCTGAAGAAGTCTTCCCTCCGGGCCATGTCATCTTTCAAGCGGGGTCTTCAATCTTCTTCTTCAGGATCCATCTTCATTCCACCGATGCAGAACATTCTTCTACCCCGACAGACTACTGACGAATGAAGGCTCCTTTAAGGGACGTCATCCAAGATGGTGTCCCTCGAATTCCGATTGGCTGATAGGATTCTATCAGCCAATCGGAATTAAGGTAGGAAAATTTTGATTGGCTGATGGAATCAGCCAATCAGATTCAAGTTCAATCCGATTGGCTGATCCAATCAGCCAATCAGATTGAGCTCGCATTCTATTGGCTGATCGGAACAGGATGATCTTCAGGGGGTAGTGTTAGGTTTATTTATGATAAAATAGTTTTTATTGAAATAACATCATTAAACACAATATCGGTCTTGTACAGTTGATTACATTATCAGCTTATCAGGTATACAAACTCAGTAATTTCTAAATTTAACAACTTGAAGATTACCTTCTTTCATATGGAGTTACAGCATACAATCAAGTCTCAAAGTTAGTAAGGCATACCTGATATATTTCTCATGAAAGACACCAATCACTTATATGGATTTCTATTACAAAAAAAAAAAAAAAAAAAAAAAAGGCTAACTAAACATAACTTTTGGTCACTGGAATGAACTCTCAGTGTGTCAAACCCCTGAATATAATATAACAGTCATAAAGAAATTTTCGCAATTATGTCCTCTCAGAACTCCTTCCTTCTTCCTATCGTATTTTTTTCCCCTTTTTTTTCTCTTCCCCTTCCTTCTTTTTTCCCCCCCTTTTTTTTGCCTCTCTCAGGTTAGATGAAGATAAACATATTAGGGCGGGTGCATCATCCAGTAGAACCAGATCTTGTGGAAGTTTCCCACCGTATCTAGTATTGTTGCTGCCATTTCGTGTAAAGAATATGTTTGTTTAAATCTTTCTAGTATCTCGCACCATGTCGGTACTCCCTCTTTCCAGTGTCTGGCTATTCCTACCCTTGTGACTGTGCAAAGTATTTTAATGAAGGTATTAATATGCCTATTAAAGTTTGGAAGTGGAGCGTTTAATAACCCCTGGGATATGGTCAGTGATATCTGCTCATCCAAAAGGGTACTGAGAAATACCGATAGCTTAGTCCAGATGTGGGTCACACCAGGGCACTCCCACCACATATGTATGTATGTGCCAGCCGTCTCACATCCCCGGTAACAATTTCTGCTTCTGCTCTCCGCGTAGTGTGATGTTTTAATTGGAGTCAAATACCACCTAAAAATGGTCTTGAGGCTGTTTTCTCTTAAATCGGCACTAATTAATCCCTTACAGGAGGAATAAAACAATTCCTGCCATTCGTTTATTTCTAGTGTTGAATGTGTGTCTGTTTCCCAATTGAGCATGACCGCTGGTTTGTTTTCATTATTTAAGTTTTGTATCGCTAGATATAGCAGTGAGATGGATTTCTTAGGTCTGATGGTGGTGCAGCATAATCTCTCCAATGTAGTGCTAATCTGCTTGTGCATGTGTGGTATAAATCTATTCAGTGCGGATGTAATCTGTAAATATAAATACCAATGTAGGGGGATGGGCAACAACTTATCTCTTAGCTGATTGAAGGTTAGTGGTTTATTATGCGCTAACAGGTCCCCTACCCGGTATAGACCCTTGTTTTCCCATTTGTCTAATTGTCTTCGGTAGTCATGTGGAATAAGATATTTAAGTGGCATCTTAGAGGAAAAGCCTGGCATCAGTTTCTTATTATTTGTTAGTGTTGTCCAATGGTCAATTGAAAATACAGTGGTTTGGGAGTATTTGTTAACTTTACTTTGGGGTCGTAATCTATCCCAAACCAAATCTCCCGGAGAGTCCAATTCACCTATCTCCTTCTCTAGGTCCATCCACACCAAATGCTTTATTGAGGATCCCATCAGCGCTGTTTGGGCCAACCTAGATGCGTCATAATAGTTAAGTAAATCAGGGACCCCTACTCCTCCTAATTGCCTATGTCTAGTTAGTGTTTTATAAGGAAGTCTCGACTGCTTCTTGCCATTTACAAAGCAGATAACATCTGCCTGTAGGGTTTTTAAGTCTTTTTTTGGGACTAGTATGGGCAAGGTCCGAAACAAATAGAGGATTCTTGGCAGGAGATTCATCTTTATTGCAGATATTCTGCCATACCAAGAAAAATTAAGAAGCTTCCATTTAGCAATATCTCTACGTAATTCTCTATACATAGGGAGATAGTTTGTATTATATAAATCACTGTAGCGAACTGTTAACTTAATTCCTAGGTATTTAATATATGATTTAGCCCATGAGAATGAGAAGTTCAGTTCGATTAGTTTTTTTTGTGTGGGCTGGTAAAGATATTGCTAACGCCTCACTTTTGTCCATATTGATCTTATATCCTGACACTATAGAAAACCTCTGTAGAATATCATAGAGGCCTGCTAAAGATGTAAGGGGCCTGGTCAGCGTCAGCAGAACATCATCTGCAAAGAGGGTGATTTTATAATCAATGTCTTTGATTTTAAGTCCTGTTATATCGGGGGAGCGTCTTATATTGGCCGCCAGCGGTTCCATGCATAGGGCGAATAGCAACGGAGACAGCGGGCATCCCTGCCTTGTGCCATTTCTAATGTAAATAGGCCCAGAGTGATGTCCCATGGCTCCTACCGTGGCCGTGGGGTTAGAGTATATACTTCTCAAGGCTTCTACAAAGGGGCCTCCAAACCCCATTCTTTCCAGAACTGTAAACATATATGTCCAGTCAACTCTGTCAAACGCCTTCTCCGCGTCCAAAGACAGGACCAGAGAAGGCGTTTTAGTGTGGTCTAGGTGATTTATTGCTGTGATTATGCGCCGAACATTGTCCGGTGCTTCTCTACCCATAACAAACCCCACCTGGTCTGGGTGTACTATGCCTGGGAGGACATATTTTAATCTGTTTGCCAAGATCTTAGTGAAAATTTTCAAGTCCTGGTTTATAAGGGATATGGGTCTATAGCTGGCGCACCATTTCGAGTTTTTCCCTGGTTTAGGTATTACAACTATTTTAGCTCTTAGGAGATCACACGGAATCTCGTAACCTTGCATAATATAATTTGAGAATTTAACTAAATGTGGAGCTAATGAGGATTTAAATAGTTTATAATATTCCCCGGGCAAGCCATCCGGGCCCGGGGCCTTCCCTGGCTTCAGATCTTTGATAGCCTGTTGTACTTCATTTATAGTGATTTCTCGATTAAGGTTATCTCTTTCTGTCTCTGAAATGGAAGGTAGCTGAGCTTCATCTAATAATTTAGTGAGCAGGGTTTCAGTATATGGGGAATGGCTGACATGAGTTCCCTCGTATAGCGAACTATAGTATTGGGCAAAGCAATCGACAATTTCCTGCGGGTGGGATGTAATGGTACCATCTTGTTTTTGAATTTGGGGTATCGTAGCTAACTTAGTTCTCTCGCGGATTCTGTTCGCCATATATCTGTCGGGCTTATTAGTATAAATATAGTAATTTGTCTTGAGTCGAAATGCTGCTTTTACTGCCTGATCATTCAGAATTGCCGCCAGTTTCGTGCGTTTGTCTTTGAGTTGTGTCAATACACTTCTAGATTGTGTGAGTTTGTGTTGTCTCACTAGTGTGTCTATCTCTTTTTGGAGAGTCAGTCGTTGTGTGTTTATTTTGCGGAGTAAGATAGATTTTTCTTTAATGAGTAGTCCCCTCAAGTAAGTCTTATGAGCTGCCCATATTGAAATAGGATTATCTGTAGATCCCATGTTAATGTCCCAATACTCCAGCATATTTTGTGTAACTGTGTTATGGACCATAGGATCTTTTAAACAGATTGGATCGTATGTCCAAACTCTCTTCCTATTTGGTACCTGAATACTGCCCATTTTGAGTTGTACTATAGAGTGGTCCGACCACACACAAGAGTGAATGGACGAAGTCACTAATACAGGTTGTAAAAACTGACTGACAAAAACATAATCTAATTTTGTATATGTTTTATGTGCTGCTGAGAAAAAGGTAGTGTCATCTGTGTGACCATATAAAGCTGTCCAGGAGTCTATTAGAGTAAGTGTGCTTAGATGGTCTTGAATCAGTTTGGACATCTTGCATTGCTTGTTCTGTTTATTAGTGAGTGTAGAGTGAGATCTTCTAGATTGCAGCGCAAGATCTACATTAAAATCGCCCGCAAGAATCGTCCTAGTCTGAGACCATTCTGTCAGGAGATGTGTGATTTGTCTAATGAAAGTGTCTTGTTTATCATTAGGGGCATATATATTGCATAGGGTAATATCAGTGCCCTGAATCTGACCCCTCACAATTAGAAATCTACCCTCCTTGTCATCAATTGTTTCCCTATGTACAAAGGGCAACGAAGAATGTATAAGTATAGACACCCCGCGTTTTTTTGCATCTGATGTGGAGTGAAAATGTTGTTGGAAAGCTTTGGACCAATATTTAGGTATCTGGGACTTCATAAAGTGAGTTTCCTGGAGGAAAATTACATTTGCCTGTAAGGATTTATACTGTGTCATTGCTGTCCTACGTTTGATATCTGAATTCAGACCCCTAACATTGTGGGATATTAAGTTAATGGTCCATGTATCCATCTTCTATGCTGTATGTGTGGTCTCTAACATAACCATTGCTTCTTAAGTGTGCTTTGAAATAAGGATCTGAAACTATATCATAAGCAATCAGGTAGAAACATGTCAGATAGTCATTCACATTGCAATTTACCTTAAATCTCCTTCTCAGTATTCTTGACACCTTGTAAGATTCTAGGTGAACATACCCAGCATGTGACCAGTTGAATTTAATAACTGTATAGTATGAGCAATCCCATACTGAACTGAGAACATTAACTAAAAAACAAAAAATAGAACAATAAAACATAAAAACAGTAACGTGTAAATTGTACATAACATCTAATAACACTCGATGATTACACATCTAGGCGGATGTGCATTGTAAAGCTAGATATGTTGCTGAGAGCAGTCTTAGGCCTAGATTTAGAGTTCGGCGGTAGCCGTCAAAACCAGCGTTAGAGGCTCCTAACGCTGGTTTTGGCCGCCCGCTGGTATTTGGAGTCAGTGATTAAAGGGTCTAACGCTCACTTTGCAGCCGCGACTTTTCCATACCGCAGATCCCCCTACGCCATTTGCGTAGCCTATCTTTTCAATGGGATCTTTCTAACGCTGGTATTTAGAGTCGTTTCTGCAGTGAGCGTTAGAGCTCTAACGACAAGATTCCAGCCGCCTGAAAAAAGCAGGAGTTAAGAGCTTTCTGGCTAACGCCGGTTTATAAAGCTCTTAACTACTGTACCCTAAAGTACACTAACACCCATAAACTACCTATGTACCCCTAAACCGAGCTCCCCCCACATCGCCGCCACTCGATTAAAAATTTTAACCCCTAATCTTCCGACCGCCACCTACGTTATACTTATGTACCCCTAATCTGCTGCCCCTAACCCCGCCGACCCCTATATTACATTTATTAACCCCTAATCTGCCCCCCACAACATCGCCGCCAGCTACTTACAATAATTAACCCCTAATCTTCCGACCGCAAAGCGCCGCCACCTACGTTATCCCTATGTACCCCTAATCTGCTGCCCCTAACACCGCCGACCCCTATATTATATTTATTAACCCCTAATCTGCCCCCCTCAACGTCGCCGACACCTACCTACACTTATTAACCCCTAATCTGCCGAGCGGACCTGAGCGCTACTATAATAAAGTTATTAACCCCGAATCCGCCTCACTAACCCTATCATAAATAGTATTAACCCCTAATCTGCCCTCCCTAACATCGCCGACACCTACCTTCAATTATTAACCCCTAATCTGACGACCGGAGCTCACCGCTATTCTAATAAATGTATTAACCCCTAAAGCTAAGTCTAACCCTAACACTAACACCCCCCTAACTTAAATATAATTTTAATCTAACGAAATAAATTAACTCTTATTAAATAAATTAATCCTATTTAAAGCTAAATACTTACCTGTAAAATAAACCCTAATATAGCTACAATATAAATTATAATTATATTATAGCTATTTTAGGATTAATATTTATTTTACAGGCAACTTTGTATTTATTTTAACTAGGTACAATAGCTATTAAATAGTTAAGAACTATTTAATAGTTACCTAGTTAAAATAATAATAAATTTACCTGTAAAATAAATCCTAACCTAAGATATAATTAAACCTAACACTACCCTATCAATAAAATAATTAAATAAACTACCTACAATTACCTACAATTAACCTAACACTACACTATCAATAAATTAAATAAACACAATTGCTACAAATAAATACAATTAAATAAACTAGCTAAAGTACAAAAAATAAAAAAGAACTAAGTTACAGAAAATAAAAAAATATTTACAAACATAAGAAAAATATTACAACAATTTTAAACTAATTACACCTACTCTAAGCCCCCTAATAAAATAACAAAGCCCCCCAAAATAATAAATTCCCTACCCTATTCTAAATTAAAAAAGTTACAAGCTCTTTTACCTTACCAGCCCTGAAAAGGGCCCTTTGCGGGGCATGCCCCAAGAAGTTCAGCTCTTTTGCCTGTAAAAAAAAACATACAATACCCCCCCCCCCAACATTACAACCCACCACGCACATACCCCTAATCTAACCCAAACCCCCCTTAAATAAACCTAACACTAATCCCCTGAAGATCTTCCTACCTTGTCTTCACCATCCAGGTATCACCGATCCGTCCTGGCTCCAAGATCTTCATCCAACCCAAGCGGGGGTTGGCGATCCATAATCCGGTGCTGAAGAGGTCCAGAAGAGGCTCCAAAGTCTTCATCCTATCCGGCAAGAAGAGGACATCCGGACCGGCAACCATCTTGATCCAAGCGGCATCTTCTATCTTCATCCGATGACGACCGGCTCCATCCTGAAGACCTCCACCGCGGACCCATCTTCTTCCGGCGACGTCCAACTGCAGAATGATGGTTCCTTTAAGGGACGTCATCCAAGATGGCGTCCCTCGAATTCCGATTGGCTGATAGGATTCTATCAGCCAATCGGAATTAAGGTAGGAATATTCTGATTGGCTGATGGAATCAGCCAATCAGAATCAAGTTCAATCCGATTGGCTGATCCAATCAGCCAATCAGATTGAGCTCGCATTCTATTGGCTGATCGGAACAGCCAATAGAATGCGAGCTCAATCTGATTGGCTGATTGGATCAGCCAATCGGATTGAACTTGATTCTGATTGGCTGATTCCATCAGCCAATCAGAATATTCCTACCTTAATTCCGATTGGCTGATAGAATCCTATCAGCCAATCGGAATTCGAGGGACGCCATCTTGGATGACGTCCCTTAAAGGAACCGTCATTCTGCAGTTGGACGTCGCCGGAAGAAGATGGGTCCGCGGTGGAGGTCTTCAGGATGGAGCCGGTCGTCATTGGATGAAGATAGAAGATGCCGCTTGGATCAAGATGGTTGCCGGTCCGGATGTCCTCTTCTTGCCGGATAGGATGAAGACTTTGGAGCCTCTTCTGGACCTCTTCAGCACCGGATTATGGATCGCCAACCCCCGCTTGGGTTGGATGAAGATCTTGGAGCCAGGACGGATCGGTGATACCTGGATGGTGAAGACAAGGTAGGAAGATCTTCAGGGGATTAGTGTTAGGTTTATTTAAGGGGGGTTTGGGTTAGATTAGGGGTATGTGGGTGGTGGGTTGTAATGTTGGGGGGGGGTATTGTATGTTTTTTTTTACAGGCAAAAGAGCTGAACTTCTTGGGGCATGCCCCGCAAAGGGCCCTGTTCAGGGCTGGTAAGGTAAAAGAGCTTGTAACTTTTTTAATTTAGAATAGGGTAGGGAATTTATTATTTTGGGGGGCTTTGTTATTTTATTAGGGGGCTTAGAGTAGGTGTAATTAGTTTAAAATTGTTGTAATATTATTCTTATGTTTGTAAATATTTTATTATTTTCTGTAACTTAGTTCTTTTTTATTTTTTGTACTTTAGCTAGTTTATTTAATTGTATTTATTTGTAGCAATTGTGTTTATTTAATTTATTGATAGTGTAGTGTTAGGTTAATTGTAGGTAATTGTAGGTAGTTTATTTAATTATTTTATTGATAGGGTAGTGTTAGGTTTAATTATATCTTAGGTTAGGATTTATTTTACAGGTAAATTTGTTATTATTTTAACTAGGTAACTATTAAATAGTTCTTAACTATTTAATAGCTATTGTACCTAGTTAAAATAAATACCAAGTTGCCTGTAAAATAAATATTAATCCTAAAATAGCTATAATATAATTATAATTTATATTGTAGCTATATTAGGGTTTATTTTACAGGTAAGTATTTAGCTTTAAATAGGATTAATTTATTTAATAAGAGTTAATTTATTTCGTTAGATTAAAATTATATTTAAGTTAGGGGGGTGTTAGTGTTAGGGTTAGACTTAGCTTTAGGGGTTAATACATTTATTAGAATAGCGGTGAGCTCCGGTCGTCAGATTAGGGGTTAATAATTGAAGGTAGGTGTCGGCGATGTTAGGGAGGGCAGATTAGGGGTTAATACTATTTATGATAGGGTTAGTGAGGCGGATTCGGGGTTAATAACTTTATTATAGTAGCGCTCAGGTCCGCTCGGCAGATTAGGGGTTAATAAGTGTAGGTAGGTGTCGGCGACGTTGTGGGGGGCAGATTAGGGGTTAATAAATATAACATAGGGGTCGGCGATGTTAGGGCAGCAGATTAGGGGTACATAGGGATAACGTAGGTTGCGGCGGTTTACGGAGCGGAAGATTAGGGGTTAATAATAATATGCAGGGGTCAGCGATAGCGGGAGTGGCAGATTAGGGGTTAATAAGTGTAAGGTTAGGGGTGCTTAGACTCGGGGTACATGTTAGAGTGTTAGGTGCAGACGTAGGAAGTGTTTCCCCATAGGAAACAATGGGGCTGCGTTAGGAGCTGAACGCTGCTTTTTTGCAGGTGTTAGGTTTTTTTTCAGCTCAAACAGTCCCATTGTTTCCTATGGGGGAATCGTGCACGAGCACGTTTTTGATGCCGGCCGCGTCCGTAAGCAACTCTGGTATCGAGAGTTGCATTTGCAGTAAAAATGCCCTACGCTCCTTTTTTGGAGCCTAACGCAGCATTTGTTTTAACTCTCGATACCAGAGTTAAATTTATGGTGCGGCCAGAAAAAAGCCCGCGGAGCGTTAACAGCCCTTTTACCGCCGAACTCTAAATCTAGGCCTTAGTATGATAGAGTTCAGATTAAGTTTAGGCAACCTTCAATTAATTGGCAGCCCTAAAGGCAGTCTTGGTTGGTGCAAAGCGTACCTGTTTTACCCCCTAAAGCTAATGGCCATAGAGGAGAAATAAACACAAACCCCCTTCCTCCTCCCCAGCCTATATATGCATTTCACATAGGTGTACTCATCTGCAAACTGTCCTCAGCATCAGGAGTCCATTCTTGTGAAGGTCCTCTAGGATTGCTGCAATTCAGTTCAGTTTTTCCTTTAGTTAAGTTCCTGATATGGTGCTGTAAACTGATTCTAGCATTAGGTGTCCATTCTTGTGAGGGTCCTCCAGGATTGTTGCAACTTAGTTCAGTTGTTCCTAAAGTTGAGTTCCTAATATGATATTGTAAGATTGATGGGACTTCAAGTTTTTTGCTTCTTCTTTGCTACCTTGGACCATCTATCCGTTGATTGTTGGGAGGGTTGATGTATCCCTTTGTTTTCCTGGGGTGAGGTAGGTATGTCTGGGCAGTTGAGTTTGAAGTATTTGCAAATTTCTGGGATCTCTGCCGGATCTTTAATTGAGATATTTTTCCCTTCGTGCTGAATATTGAGGGAGAATGGGAATCCCCATCTATAGGGTATCTGGTTTTTACGTAGTAGCTGTGTGAGAGGGCGCAGGGTACTGCGTCTTTGCAGTGTTCTTAAGCATAAGTCCTGAAAGAACTGGATAATTGAGCCTTTAAACTTAAAAGTAGGATTCTTCCTTGCTGCTGTCATTATCTCCTCCTTTTCTCGGAAACGTAGCATCTTTATTATTATATCTCTTGGTGGGTCTCCCTTTTTGGGTTTTGCTCGCAAGGTTCTATGTGCCCTCTCTATTTCATATTTGCCATCTTCCTTATTATCTGTAATAGCTTGAAATAGCTGCAGAAGGAAATCAGGTAGTTCCGATGGTGTGACGGATTCAGGAATTCCCTTTAGTCTTAAATTGCATCGGCGGCTTCTGTTTTCTAAATCCTCCATCTTGTCATGAATTTCAGCTATATCTTGTTGATGGGAGGTTATATTTTGGGATAGTGCACTTATCTCTTCCATTGTTGTCTCTTCTTTTTCTTCAAGCGATTCAACTCTGGCTCCTAGGTCTAGGATATCTTGTTTAATTTCTGCTAGACTAGCGGTAACCGTGGTCTGTAATGTATCCATCTTTTCCCACATTTTATCAAAGATCGTGTTGATATCTTGTTTAGATACAAGATTTTTAATATCTGCTTTTGTTGCTGGAGTCAGGTCTGTATTAGTAGTTTGGGAGTCTGTATCAGAATCCATGTCTTCCTCAAATGGTAAAGTGTCTGTCCCCAGACCTTTATCTCCTTTAGATGATTTAAAAAAGGGATGCTGTGATTTTACACTGGATCCTGCTTTATTCTGTTTTCTAACAGACATATTTGTCTCTTGCACCAACAAATATATTTTATACCAAAAATAAGGGAGGACTCTGGCTCTTGTTTGTAGTCAGATAAATCAGGCCAGGTATGCAGTGCTAAATATTGTATCTTAAAAGTCTGGTTATCGATACCCTACTATTTCATATGTTGAATTAACATCTAGCTGCATAGAAAAACAAGCATACATCAACATATGTGCTTCAGATAATTATGTGGTTTATGCTGAGCACCTTTATCCCAGCTTTGGATATATAGCGTGTTGCAGGCCTTCAACATCTACCTTTCATACACTTGATCCCCCAGATATATCTTTGGAGTTTTATATTATCATCTGGCTCTTTCCCTGTGTAGAGGGTTAACTTTCATGTGCTTAATAGTTGCTTTCTGCTTTGGGGTATGTTTATAGTGCTAATTGCGCAGTTACATATTTCTTGTTATGCACCGGACACTGGGGCCCAGTCACTTTTTAATCTCCTTCCTTTAGCCCTTCACTCATTAAAGTTTTCTTGCAGGGGTTTCAAGATACCTAATTTTATGCCTCTGTGTGTTGCAGACTGGCTCCTGATCGCTTTAACCAGTGTAATGTGCGATATGCCAGGAATCTTATTGGGGCTGTGTAATAATGGCGGCTCGCTGCGCTATTTAGTTTCTCCTCCTCTCATCTCCACCTTGCGCTGCTTAGTTTGCTGCAGAGGACTATTCAAAGTCGCTTACCAGAGCCGGGTCAGGTTGTGTTGCGGTATCGGAAGGATTTCATCTTTACCTCAGTTTGTTTTTTTCCATTGTCCTCTGTGACAGGCTCCCTCAATGGCGGGCTCGCTAAGTTGTTCACTGCGTGGGTAACCGGTCTGATGTCTTTGCCGCACAGGTTCTTTTCAGTGTAGTTCACCTTGGCTCTGCTTTGTCCCTCTAGTCTTAGGGAGATTATCTTCTATATCTTAGCTAGATTAGCTCATTATTTTCACAGTTGTAGCTTTTTATCTGTTTACAATGCACACAGCTCAGTGATTAAGCAGCCATCACTGTGCTCCTCCAGACTCCGCCTCCGTGTTAGGTTTATTTAAGGGGGGGTTGGGTTAGATTAGGGGTATGTGGGTGGTGGGTTTTAATGTTGGGGGGGTTGTATTTTTCTTTTACAGGCAAAAGAGCAGTTTTCTTTGGGGCATGCCCCGCAAAAGGCCCTTTTAAGGGCTGGTAAGGTAAAAGAGCTTTGAACTTTTTTAATTTAGAATAGGGTAGAGCATTTTTTTATTTTGGGGGGCTTTGTTATTTTATTAGGGGGCTTAGATTAGGTGTAATTAGCTTAAAATTGTTGTAATATTTTTAAAATGTTTGTAACTTATTTTTTTTATTTTTTGTAACTTAGCTTTTTTTATTTTTTGTACTTTAGTTAGTTTATGTAATTGTATTTAATTGTAGTTATTTGTAGTTAATTTATTTAATTAATATAATGATAGTGTAGTGTTAGGTTTAATTGTAACTTAGGTTAGGATTTATTTTACAGGTAATTTTGTATTTCTTTTAGCTAGGTAGTTATTAAATAGTTAATAACTATTTAATAACTATTCTAACTAGCTAAAATAAATACAAAGTTACCTGTAAAATAAATATAAATCCTAAAATAGCTACAATGTAATTATTAATTACATTGTAGCTATCTTAGGGTTTATTTTACAGGTAAGTATTTAGTTTTAAATAGGAATAATTTATTAAAGTATAGTGTAGTGTTAGGTGTAATTGTAACTTAGGTTAGTTTTTATTTTACAGGTAAATTTCTCTTTATTTTAGCTAGGTAGCTATTAAAATAGTTAATAACTATTTAATAGGTATTGTACCTGGTTAAAATAAATACAAAGTTCCCTGTAAAATAAATATAAATCCTACAATATAATTATTATTTATATTGTAGCTATATTAGGGTTTATTTTACAGGTAAGTATTTAGGGGTTAATAAATTTATTAGAGTAGCGGTGAGGTCCGGTCGGCAGATTAGGGGTTAATACTTGAAGTTAGGTGTCGGCGATGTTAGGGAGGGCAGATTAGGGGTTAATACTATTTATTATAGGGTTATTGAGGCGGGAGTGAGGCGGATTAGGGGTTAATAACCTTATTATAGTAGCGGTGAGGTCCGGTCGGCAGATTAGGGGTTAATAAGTGTAGGTAGGTGGAGGCGACGTTGGGGGCGGCAGATTTGGGGGTAATAAATATAATATAGGGGTCGGCGGTGTACGGAGCGGCAGATTAGGGGTTAAAAAAATATGCAGGGGTCAGCGATAGCGGCAGATTAGGGGTTAATAAGTGTAAGGTTAGGGGTTTTTAGACTCGGGGTACATGTTAGGGTGTTAGATGCAGACTTAGGAATTGTTTCCCCATAGAAAACAATGGGGCTGCGTTAGGAGCTGAACGCTGCTTTTTTGCAGGTGTTAGGTTTTTTTCCAGCTCAAACTGCCCCATTGTTTCCTATGGGGGAATCGTGCATGAGCATGTTTTTGAAGCTGGCCGCGTCCGTAAGCACCGCTGGTATTGAGAGTTGCAGTGTCGGTAAATATGCTATACGTTCCCTTTTTGGAGCCTAACGCAGCCCTTCTGTGAACTCTAAATACCAGCGGTATTTAAAAGGTGCGGGGGGAAAAAAAGCCAGCGTTAGATACGTGGGTCGTTACCGACAAAACTCTAAATCTAGCCTTAAGTGTTTTGAGAAAAGCTCACCAAGTTTTAGTTTGCAAGAAAAAAATGTGAGATCTGTATTGCAAAAAAAGAGTTACATTGGAATTAGAGAAACAATTTTATATACGCTTATAGAACACCCATATTCAACCCATTTTACCGAGAATATAAAATGCAATTATGCTTTGTATTTTGTACCTATAAGTAAACATTTCTAAGTGATTTTTGCACATCTAGTGTACTTAAGTTATGATTTATGCTGAGATTATTAAACATTATTATTATATTATGTAATTTACATGCCAATTTTATGTTTTTGATCAAATATTAATTTTGGTTAAGAATTTTGTTACAATTTTTGATGCACCTTAACAATACATTATTGTTTTCTGGATATTTTTTGTGAATGGTTCAATTATTAATTTTGTAATATTTTTAAAATACAAATTTTATTGTGTACTTTTGTAATGTCCGCATCTCCTGCACATGTAAAATTGCAGTATACGCCCCTTAGCGAGACACACTGTTTTCATGGTAGAAAAATGGCTTTAGATCATTTCACCAGGGAATTAGAAGTACTAATGAGCATTATTTAATACTCTCTCCAGCCCAGAGACCATTAGATCATTGGCCCTATGTTACTAAGTGAATAAAGTATATTAAGCATTGTGGTACCACACCTACCCACAAACAGACAGTCATTACATACAATCACAGCTGGAAAATACTGCATAAACCTACCAATGTGATGAACAAACATTTTAACTTTCTTGAGGGAATTATAGGATTTAGATTTTTAATTTATATTATGGAACTGCTGAGACAAGCAATTTCCCCACTTTTTCCAATTGAGCTTGTACTCTGGCATTGGTTTTCAAACCAATAACTCTCTTTAGTCTAGTAACACTTAAAGGGACATGAAACACATTTAATCCTTTCATGATTAAGATAGAGCATATAATTTTAAGGAAATATTCAAATTTTACTTCTATTATCAAATTATTAATGGTAGTGTAAGGTAGCAAAGTCTCCTGCAACAAAATTAAGGACCTATGCCATCTGGTATCCCTGATAGAGTAGGTTATGGCAACTTATGGCAACTTTTCAATTAGAGGGGTGGGTCCTTACTCACTGGTTATAAGCCTTGGTTCTGAGGTATCCGGCCTCTTTCTCCTGGGATTTTTATAGCAGTGGAAGTTTTCAGGACCAAGTCCAGTTCTTTGGATCACCATGGAGGCGTACCAAGTGGATTTCATCTGTCCCAAAATGTTACAGGGATGGTGGTGGTGGTCATGCAGAGGGCAACCATGGATGAAGCGGAGGGCACACAGGAGGACTTCATTCCACAAACCCTGGAAGCCTTAAGGCCTGTATCATGCCGCCTTCCCTCTTCCTCCTCCCAGTCTGGCCAGTTGCCTCAAGAGTGTCCCGCACAGGCTGCCGGGCAGGTGGTAGGGAGAGGGACTAATGCTATCCCAGGCCCAGGACCTCAAAACTTGGAGCAGGCCTTAGAGGCCGGGGTGGGGGCACAAACTTCATCCAGCCTCTCCCAGGAGGCTGCCGCTGCGGTGGTGGGCCTCTTAAGAGTCCTGTCCGCTGCGGTGACAGTGCGGATCAGGTCCGACAGACCTCACAAGAGCTGCTGGTGCAACGCCGCCCCCTGCAGACTCGCGGCCAATGGGCCACCAGCAGGGGGGTGTCAATCAACCTGATCATACTCGATCGGGTTGATTTCCGGCGATGTCTGTCCGCCTGCTCAGAGCAGGTGGACAGGTTATGGAGCAGCGGTCTTTGTGACCGCTGCTTCATAACTGCTGTTTCTGGCAAGCCTGCAGGCTCTCCAGAAACATGGGGCATCAAGCTCCATTCGGAGCATGATAAATATGCCCCTTCATCTTTTTACAGATGCGGCTGGGTCATTGGGTTATGGGGCTTATCTGGATGGGAAATGTAGTGAGGAAGCTTGGCCGGTACCCTGGGTACAGGCCAGGTTGACCAAAAACCTGACTTTGCTTAAACTGTTGCCCATAGTCGTAGCCATGGAACTGTGGCGCCAAGGGCTTAGGGATTGCCTCATAGTTTTTTTGGACAGACAATGCCAGTGTGGTATTCTCCATTAATCAGCTATGCGCTTCATCCTCTGTAGTGGTCAGGTACCTCAGGCATCTGGTGCTGAGGTGTTTGCAATTTAACATACAATTCCAGGCCAGGCATGTCCCTGGGGTGAATAAAACCCTTGCGGATGCATTATCCATATTTCAATGGGATATGTTTCATAGGCTGGCTCCCCAAGCACAGGCAAATGGGTTACTTTGTCCCCCTTCTCTTTGGCAGTTGGCGGTGTAATGCTCGTGGGATAATCCACTATCAGACCGAACTCGGCCAGAAGTCTATTTATCCCAGTGTCAAGCCAGAATGACAGGGAATATCCCAGAGCAGAGAAAGATCGTAAGATGAGGTAAGTGGCACTCACCACAGGCAGGATGGTCTTCAGCAGCAACAGAAAAGCAGTCCAAGTGTAAACCACTAGAATGGTCAGGCAGGCATGGTTTGGAAACAGGAAAGCAGTCCAAGGGTAAACCACTAGAATGGTCAGGCAGGCAGGGTTTGGCAACAGTAAAGCAGTCCAGAACAATAGGGGTTAATCAAGCAGAGTGGTCAAACAAGCAGAGTTCAGCAGCAGTGTAACAATCCAGCAATATGGGGGTTAACAGGCAGAGTGGTCAGACAGGAAGATTTCAGCAGCAATATATCAATCAAGCAATTTAGGGGTTTAAGAGGCAGAGTAGTCAGACAGGCAGAGTTCAGCAAAAGTATATCAATCCAGCAATTTAGGGTTTAAGAGGCAGAGTGGTCAGACAGGCAGAGTTCAGCAGCGGTATATCAAAAAGGCATTTAGAGAAGTAACGATCTATCACACCCAGGAGCACACAAAGAAACAGCTATACTTAGGCAGTGATAGATCATATTAGGGAAACTTACATAGGCGCAGGATTTGCGCCAGAGGCATCCGACCAGCATCAGAAAGGGAGAGGAGCATGCAGCGATGATGTCAGTGCCGCACACATCCGGACCTGACACAGCCCCTGGCAATGGCTAGAGCAGGGAAGAAGATGCCACGCCCCTAGCAATGGCTAGAGTGGCATGGAATGACAGACGGGGCATGGTCTTCAAACATACAATTAACACTGGCTGGAGTGGAACAGATTCTGCACTGATCGAGAGGTTCAGGCATCTGAGGGTAATCAGTGAATGTTTTTAGAATCGCTGGTTAGGCTGAAAGATCAAATGATCAAAATATGTGAAATCAAGCAAACTAGCAGCGATATCCTTTTTCAGCAACTTGCTGGAATATCCCAACGTAACGAAAGGGTTCCTAGTTAGGCAGATCCTAAAAGGTTGGGGTAGGCTAGAACATAAATCTTCTGATGCTTGTGAACCTGTCACTCTATGTAAGCTAGGGCAGCTATTAGAGGCAGCAAAATTGGTATGTGCCGGGGATTACAAACATGTTCTGTTCAGTTGCGCAATTGCGTTTGCCGTTTACGGTGCACTCTGGCCAGGAGAGCTGGTGGCTAGTCATGTCCGATGGTCTGAGAACAGCATTCTGGTCTTTACCCCTAGGTTCAAAACAGACCAGGAATCAAAGGTTGCCTGGTTGTCTCTTCCTGCGTCGGATTCAGGTATATGCACGATTCGCATTGCCCAAACTTTTATGAACATACGATCGCATACGGGTGAACAGTTCTTAGTACATGAGGACGGTTCAAACTTGTCGCGATTTCAATTCACAGCAGTGTTGCGTAAGATAGTGGTCACAGCAAATCTTAGTGAGTGTAAAATTACACTCCATTCATTCAGAATTGGGGTGGCCACCAGTGCAGCAGATCTAGGTTAGCAGGCAGAATCCATAAGGACTTTAGGGAGATAGAGATATAAATTGTAAAAGATATAGATATAAATTGTATGTACGCCCCCCTACAAGTGATTGAGAACATGGGGGTTAGGAGCATAACACTGAGGTTTTGTGGGCTGGTGAATAGTCACATGCTGTTATTAAAGATTGTTGCAATCTAGTTTAGGTACTATCAGAGGCCCCAAAAGGGTTTGGATCAGTGGGCACTCTTTTGTCCATTTGGCGGCCTTGAAAGCATTATCCACTCAGGAGGGGCAGCAGTTGGAGCTTCTGATCACAAGAGCTTCTGTAAGATGATTAGGATGCGGGGTGATGTCCCCAGTTCCTGCCCTGGGGGGGTACCCCACGGGTCTGCTGGCTAAAGATTCCTTAGGACATCTGTTTATCATGATGGAATAGGGCGCAGCCAGTTTTCAGGCTCCCCCAACACTTCAAAAATTCCAAGAACATGTGGCCTGACCTCTGGCTGGATGGGGCTACTGTTAGAGTAGGTTATGGCAACTTTGTTGCAATTAGAGGGGTGGGTCCATTTTTTCTGGTACTGTTTGTTGGCGTCATTCAGATAAATGGCTTCCATTAAAGTTGCTGGTCAAGATAGGCTAGAGGCGGGAATAGGGTTAGTTGGCCTAATTGATGTAAGCCCTCAGCAGTAGTTTTGGTGCTCCCCAGAAAAACAGCTGGAAGTTTTTTTATTCTGGTGCCTTAAAGGTTGGAGTGACTTTCCTGATATCATTATCCCTAAGGTTAGGGTCCAAAAAATTGGGGTTCAGAGTCTTCAGGGGTGACAGTCGTGCTAATGGGCAGGGTGATGTCCCCAGGTCCTGCCCTGGAGGGTACCCCGCCCTGCGGGTCTGCTAGCTGAAGATTCCTTAAGACATCTGTTACTCGTGATGGAATGGGGTGAAGCCAGTTTTCAGGCTTTCCCTACATTTCGAAAATTCCAACGAAACATGACCTGACCTCCGGCTGTATGGGGATAGATTTTACTAGGCCTCAAATGCCACCATTGGTTCAATATATTTATGACTTCATTGAAGTTGAGTTATTTTTTTAAATCTGTTAAATAAATGCGACCATGATATGGTCTTTAACCCAGCTCTGTGTGTTGTGTTTCATAAAAGGTTTATATATGTTAAAGTTAAGTTAAGGGAAGGTACTAGCAAGGTAGGGCATCAGCCCTTAAGAGAATACCTAAGTAGGTAGCACACTGTCATGCCCTGAAGAATTACATAGCCACATACTGCACACAAAGTTCCGACTTGGCATGCTCGTGCACGTATTCCAGGATCAATTCTATATATAAAAACAAGGTACGGCAATGGGCTCCAATTTTGCCCCTACATATGCCAATATTTTTATGAATATATATGAAGAAAAATTGGTATATAATAATGATCTATTTAAACAGTATGGCGCCACATGGTGGCGCTACATTGATGATGTGCTTGGCATATGGTTGGGCGACATTGGAAGCCTGTTGCAATTTGTAGAATCATTAAATTCTGATAAATTGAAAATAAAATTCACGTTGGTCCATAGTGAGGAGAACAAAGAACAAAAGAGATACACTGCGATCCTTAAAAGAATTTCAGGCTTTTAATATCCAAAAAATGTGTGCAAAGTAAACATAACAGGCAACAGGGTTTTAAAAGCAAAGAGATAGACAGCTCATTTTCAGGAACCAGTATGTTCTACATGTTTCGGTCAATTCCTTAATCATGAACATGACCGGCTAGCCCTACTTCCTGCCTCTTATGCCTGAACACCTATCCCTATTGGTTACTCAGATTAATTAGATTTAACCCTATCTAGTTAAGCCATCAGCTGTTATATCAATTGCTTTAACCTTGACAACATATAATCCGTTTAAATTTTATTCCCTGGAATTCAAACTTATAAACACGTTCCTATTACAATACACTAATGTTTCTAAACCATCAGCTTCATTGTGACTTTGTGAGTAAAGGTTTATTGCACCACTATCCACCAGTTTAGACAGTTTTATTTGGGCTGTATGGTTAACCAAACTAATCTTAGTCCCCCAATGTTCACAATCTGATATTCATGCTGTAATTTAATCAGTGTATATATATGATATTAGTTGTTAAAGGCTACTAGACAAGATGGGATGGAGAATATCATGCAGTTAGTAGAACCACTAGAATGCTACCTTCTCCAAAAGTTTATCACATCCCCCTCTATATTGAAGCCCTTTGGTCTTCTTGACTTCATTTTGAAGATCCAAAAGGCTTCACGTAGCATCAACTGGGCTGCCCTGTCACCTCCTCTTGGAGGGTTCCGAACACATTCTATTACCTGCCATGAGAGCGAAGTAACATCGCCCCCATGCACAGAAATAAAATGTTGTGAGAGGCCCGAGCTATCCTTATCGTGGGAGATGTCATTTAGATGCTCTCTGATTCTAGAGCGAACCTCTCTAGTGGTACACCCTATATACTGCCCATTGCATTGAGTGCAATCCACCAAGTACACCACAAAGGGGGTTCTACAATTTGTACAACTTGCCAAATTGAAAATCCTATTTGTTGTAGCAGACTGAAAGGTGGATGTAACTCTACTGTATTGACAAGCTATGCATTTTGTGAAGTGGCATTTAAAATGCCCTTTCACACTAAGCCAACTACTGTTGGCCCTATCTTTCTCCCTTAGTACACTTGGTGCCACCAAGTTACCAATTGTGCATGCTCTTTTCGGTACAAAGTTACAACCACTGGACACATACTCTTTTAAGCTGTCCTCTGCTGTTAAAATAGGTAAATGCTTACTAACTATGTTAGTAATCTCTTTATACTGTGGGCTGTAGGTGGTGACCAGAGTTGGTCTACTCGAGTCATAACCCTTCGTCACTCTGGTATTACCCCTCAGTATCTCACTCCTGTCCATTCTAGTTACTTCCAAGTGGGCTCTGTTAATGGTCTTTTGTGAGTAGCCTCTCTCAAATAGGAGACTCTTAAGTTTTTCACTCTCTTTCACAAAGTCCTTTTCCAAGGAGCAGTTCCGCCTTATTCTCATGAACTGTCCCTTGGCTACCCCAAATCCCGTGTAACGGGGATGATTGCTCCTAGCGTGGAGTAAGGAGTTAGATGTAATGGGTTTACGATAGAGCGAAGTAGAAACTTCTCCACTTAAGGCATCTCCCCTAAGTTCTACATCCAGGTAAGGTATTGTGTTTATCCCTGTTTGTGCAGTAAATTCCAAACCCACTCCATTAGAATTTAGATAGGCAAGAAAGTCCTGCACCTCTGCAGTTTCACCCACCCAGATAAACAGGAGATCATCTATAAAACGTTTGTATGATCTTATCCTATTTCTAAATGGGTTTTTATCTCCAAAGACGTGGGACAGCTCCCACCAACCCATAAAAAGATTGGCGTACGATGGGGCAAACTTGGCCCCCATCGCTGTCCCACGCCTCTGGAGATAGAAGGTACGTTCAAACCTAAAGTAGTTGTGTGTCAAAAGGAACGTAAGGGCCTAAATCACAAATTCGATCAATTCCTCATGATAATTACTAAAATGTCGCATCATGTATCCAACGGCTTCAATGCCATAACCATGAGGAATGGCCGAATAGAGGCCAACCACGTCCACCGTTAACCACATACAACTCTCATCCCATTTAACACTTCCCATCGCCTTGATGAGATGTGTAGTGTCTTTCAAATAAGACGGTAAAAGATGTACGATAGGCTGTAGAAGGGACTCAATCCAACCTGAGAGCTTCTCAAAAAGTGACCCTATACCTGAGACAATTGGTCTGCCCTTCACCCCAACCAAGGTCTTATGGACCTTGGGGAGGTGATGGAATATAGGGATAACTGGTTTTTGTACCATTAAATAATCAAAAGTCTCCTGGTCAATGATACCCTTCATCAGCCCATCATCCAATAGATGTCTCAGCTCAATCCCAAATCGCTCAGTGGGATTAAAGCTGAGCTCCTGATAAACCTGGGTGTCCGTCAACTGCCTTAATGCTTCTTCAATATATTTCTCTCTCCCCATGACCACTATACAGCCCCCCTTATCTGCTTGCTTAATGACTAAATCATCCTGCTTCTCCAGTTGTTCCAATGCCAACTTTTGGGTTAGATTTAGATTATATATAGCTCGTTTACTTTGTTCTGAGAGCTTAACTAAATCCTCCTCTACCCTGCGATGAAAGGCTTCGATAAAGGGTCCTCTGGTTCTAGTGGGATAAAAGATTGATTGGGGCCTAAACCCTGTATGGGTCTTCTTAACAGGTAAACCCGGCTGGGAGCTTAAAGTACCCAACTCATGTAGGTTCAAAAAATCAATACCTTCCCTGAAATCTATAATATCAGAGATGTTGGGAAGTGTCTCAACTGAATCCTGTATGCTAACATCAATTTCACCTTCCAGTTCTTCCTCCTGATTAGTGGACCCCCAGAAAAACTTTTTTAGGGTCAAATCCCTCACTAATCTGTTTATGTCAACAATGGTTTCAAATAAATCAAATTTATTGGTGGGAACAAACCCCAAACCCAAGCTAAGCACTTCAATTTGTGAATCGGTAAGTACAACATCAGATAAATTAATGACAGTCATATTTTGTATTTGTTGCGTGCATTTCTTTTCGGTTGTGCCCTGGCTTTCCCTCTTTCTCCTTGGTCTATGTTTCCGCCTCCTTCTATTATTTTTGGGCTTGGCCGAAAAACCTGCTCCTGATTTGTTTCTACTGCCTGGAGTACAAATGCTGATGGTCTAACATCACCCTCACTGTCACTGAGGAACTCCTGCTGTCTAACATCTACCTTTTTCTGATTTTTCTTGGTGTGTGGGACCCTGTCTAAACCTTCTGTCATCCTCAGATTTGAACCATGTGTTGTGTCTACCTTCTTTAGTACACTTTTCGGTACCACTATCTGTACTTCGTCACCTGAGTGTCCACTAGAGTCTCCTGTACCATAATCATCTGACCTGCAATCATTATCCTCATCTGTACTGTCCTTATCTGAAAAGGTCACTCTTTTACCTTCCCCTCCACTTTCTACCTTTGTAGTGTTCCTATTCTTTTTAGCTTTATGTCGATTAGCTCTAGATCCTGACCTGCTTTGCCAAGTATAAACCTTATTTCTGGTGTAATCATTATTATCTCTTACAAACTTCTTGAGCTTAAAGTTATCAATTTCACCTCTAAATTTGACAATTGTTTCACTTAATAGCTTATCAAAATCTTTATATTTAGGGTGTTCTAAAAACTCATTCAGCTGTGTCTGTATATGATTCAGCTCTTCCCTGATCTTAATCAACTGGCATTGTTTAAATTTAATAATCAATTGCATAAGTCTTTTAGAGCATTCACTCAAAATGTCATTCCATTCTTGCATAAACTCAGGATCTTCCACCTGGAAGGTAGGAAATTTACGCATTCTTAACCCTCTAGGGATTAAGTCCAAAGTCAGATATTTCTCCAACGCTCTCTGGTCCCACCATATTCTGTACTCTTTAATTAGGGTGCGCTCCATAGCCAAAAACACATCACTAATGGTGAGCAACTCTGTCTGTTTAACAAATGTATCCTCCAAAGTTAATCTTTCTGAGTCCAAATCAGAGATAGATTTCAAAGAAAAAAGCCCTGTTGCCATCTTTGCGAACAACTTTTGGCTACTAAAATTATGTGTGCCAAAGAATTGGATATATAAATGAGGTCAGTCTCAATCCGAGTCTAAGAGGGATATAATGCAAAACTCAATGCCACTCCTAACAGTTTGCCCTCTATACAGACTCACAGGATTGCGCTCCAAATGTAAAGAGAAAATATTTAGATTTCCCTCCAGATACTGTCTTATAACAAATTGCCCCCAAATTGCAGGGATCCTCTTGCAGCTCAGCAAATCAAAGAGACCCCACACAGCGGTATATTGACACTCTTATTTTAAAGTTCTGGGCATTCTGGGAGACACATACGGATTATTGCGGATCGCTCACCTGAACTCCGTGACTATTCATTCACTCCAGGCTTACCGCTTCTTCCGTCTCCTAGCCCCGACCGTGTCTACTTGCTAGTGGTTGTCAGGTACAGGCCATTCAGCATTCTGCTCTCTGCAGGATCACGCTATTCGGCGTGTGACGTCAGACGTCAATGTGTCACATCCGGGCATCCGTAGTCAGCAATCAGCCGCTCCTGCTACACTTCCAGTATGCAGCTCCGGTTTCCAGTATCTCATCCGCCTTGCAGCTCTGTCCTCCGTCCTCAAGGATCCAGCAGTGTGTAAGTAGTAGAACAAAGAACAAAAGAGATACACTGCGATCCTTAAAAGAATTTCAGGCTTTTAATATCCAAAAAATTTGTGCAAAGTAAACATAACAGGCAACAGGGTTTTAAAAGCAAAGAGATAGACAGCTCATTTTCAGGAACCAGTATATTCTACACGTTTCGGTCAATTCCTTAATCATGAACATGACCGGCTAGCCCTACTTCCTGCCTCTTATGCCTGAACACCTATCCCTATTGGTTACTCAGATTAATTAGATTTAACCCTATCTAGTTAAGCCATCAGCTGTTATATCAATTGCTTTAACCTTGACAACATATAATCCGTTTAAATTTTATTCCCTGAAATTCAAACTTATAAACACGTTCCTATTACAATACACTAATGTTTCTAAACCATCAGCTTCATTGTGACTTTGTGAGTAAAGGTTTATTGCACCACTATCCACCAGTTTAGACAGTTTTATTTGGGCTGTATGGTTAACCAAACTAATCTTAGTCCCCCAATGTTCACAATCTGATATTCATGCTGTAATTTAATCAGTGTATATATATGATATTAGTTGTTAAAGGCTACTAGACAAGATGGGATGGAGAATATCATGCAGTTAGTAGAACCACTAGAATGCTACCTTCTCCAAAAGTTTATCACATCCCCCTCTATATTGAAGCCCTTTGGTCTTCTTGACTTCATTTTGAAGATCCAAAAGGCTTCACGTAGCATCAACCGGGCTCATAGTGAGGAGTGAGGAGAGTCTAGCTTTTTTGGACACTTTAGTGATTAAGGAGGATGGCTAGTAGTGCTCATCCTCAGTCCTTAAAAGATTCCCTACCCAAGAGTCAATTTATGCTGGTTCGCCACATTGCGTCATATGACAAAATAAAAATAAAAAGTGATTGAATTAAATTTCAAAATATTAATGCTCTGGGTTTAGACGCACACCCGGTTTTACACTTCCAGGCTTCCAGTATAACTCCAAACACAGACTGCTGCTTCAGTAAAATATATTTTTATTAAAATACATATAAAATACCATGACAGGTATCAAGGGGTTAACATTTATTGGATTGGGGTTAAGCTTAAGCCATTTGGCAGGCTATTTTACCACATATCCATTACAAAATTTGTTATACCGCTCCCACTAAAAACAAGAGAGTATTATGTGTGGCTTTTTAACATTTTATATGTATTTTAATAAAAATATATTTTACTGAAGCAGCGGTCTGCGTTTGGAGTTTTACTGGAAGCCTGGCAGTATAAAACTGGGTGTGCGTCTGAACCCAGAGCCTGGTAGGCTCTTCAAAGTGTGAGTAGCCCCCTGGAGGGACCACTGGTGTAAATAATATCTTTGTTATCAAACATATTGCACTATATTGTATTTGTTTTTATTTTGGAGGTTTAAAGAAAACCCTAATTTAACAAGAGGAAGGAGAAACCATACAGATCACACATATCCTTAAATTGGAATATATATTTTTCTTTAATATTTTGTAATTTAATTCAATCACTTTTTATTTTTATTTTGTTATACACCAAGTGAATTTTGTGTACTTTTTGTATTACTGACAAAATTTCGTCCCTCCACATCACAACTACCTTAATTAAACTATTAACCCCTAAACCTAACACCCCCTAACTTTAATTTAGAGTTGCAATATACTAAGTACCTTAAAAAAAATTGAAACTTATCTATTAAAAAAAAAAATAACTAAGCTTAAACTAAAAAAAAACTAACATTACAGAAATAAAAAACCATAACATTACAAAAAAAATCAAGAAATCTAAGATTAGAAAAAATATAAAAGCTAACATTACAAAATATAACAAACAAAATTATCCAAAATAAAAAAGTTATTCCTATTCTAATACCTCCGTTAAAAAAAAAAACACCCCAAAATAAGCCCTCCTAATCTACCAATAATCTACCAATAGCCCTTAAAAGGGCATTTTGTAGGGCATTGCTCTAAAGTTAACAGCTCTTTTGTCCTGAAAAAAAACTAAAGTGCCCCCCTAACATTACACCCAACCCCCCAAAATAAAAAACCCAACAAAAAAAAAACCCTAATCTACACATTGCCCTGAAAAGAGCATTTGTATGGGCATTGCCCTTAAAAGGGCATTCAGCTCTTTTTCGTAGCCCATAAAAATAAAAAATCCCTAATCTAAAAAAACCCTACCCCCCATAAAAACCAAAAAACCCCTAAAACTAACCCCAAATTATGTACTCACCATTTCTAAAGTCCGGCGATCCATCTTCTTCCCGGTAGCGAAAGGTCTTCATCCAGAAGGCTCTATCTTCATCCAGCACGGGACCACCTTTCATCTTCATCCCAGTAGAGTGGAGGCAGAAAGGAGGCGGCACGGTCATTTGACACGGAGTTCCTCTTCATGCGATCATATGCTGCACACTGAAGATTGAATGCTGAATGTACCCTTGTATATTGTAGTACCCTTGCATTTTTATTGGCTGAAAAATCAATTCAGCCAGTAGGATGAGAGTTGCTTAAATCCTATTGGCTGATCAGATCAGCCAATAGGATTTAAACAGCTCTTATCCTATTAGCTGATTTGAAATTTTCAGCCAATAGGAATGCAAGGTTACCAAAATATACAAGGGGAACCTTGCATTCAATCTTCAGTATGCAGAGGACGATTGCATAAAGAAGAACTCCGTGTCGGATGATCTCACTGCCTCCGTACCACCTCCACGTCACTGGGATAAAGATGGAAGATGGTCCCGTGCTGGATGAAGATGGAAAACCTTTCGCCGATGGGAAGTAGATGGATCACCAGACTTCAGCAATGGTGAGTACCTATTTTGGCGTAAGTGTTAGTTTTTTTTTTTGTTTTTTTTTTAGATTAGGGCTTTTTTTTATTTTTCTGAGCTACGAAAAAGAGCTGAATGCCCATACAAATGTCCTTTTTGGGGCAATGGGTAGATTAGTTGTTATTTTTATTTAGCTTTTTATTTTGGGGGTTGGGAGGGTGGAGGTTGTAATGTTAGAGGATACTTTGTTATTTTTCAGGACAAAAGTGCTGTTAACTTTAGGGCAATGCCCTACAAAAGGCCGTTTTAAGGGCTATTGGTAGTTTATTGTTAGATTAGGTTTTTTGGGGGGGTTAATGGGGGTATTAGAATAAGAATAACTTTTTTATTTTGGATAATTTGTAATATTAGCTTTAATTTTTTTGTAATCTTAGATTTCTTGATTTTTTGTAACGTTAGTTTTTTTTTATTTTTGTATGATAGAGGTTTATAGGTAGTTTATGGTTGTTAGTGTACTTTGTAACATATTTTTAATATGCTTTGTGAAACTTTTTTGTTTCGCTAAACACATAACTACAGATCTTTGAGTGTGGAAAGGATCGCGGTAAAGCCATACCACGCGACTTGTAATACCGAGTAACTGACCATTCTGCACACAAAGGCTATTTTTCAAGCTATACTGCACAGCTTGTAATCTAAGTGATAGTGTTTATAAATATACCTTGTCTCTGCAATCTCATTGGGCATGGTAAATTTTTTACAGCTGCAGGGTTGTTGTTTCTCTTCAGGAAATGACGTTGTTGCAGTAGGAGTTTCAAGAGAAGGGAAGACAATTTTGAAATTCCTTTGACATCAACATATGCTGCTTGGTTATTTTAATTTGATTTTCCTAGAGTTCCTGATTTCTGATACCACCCTCTACTGGTATAACCTTGGACAGTTTCCTGGTTTAAAACTCAGCCCTTATTCCTGCTCTCTGTTGACTTTCTGGCTAATTACTTATGGTATTGACCATACTTCTGGATCCTACCTACCGTTTGCTGCTTGGATACTGATGGTATTTCTGGTTTCTGTCAATCGTACTGTTCCTCTGGCTTACTGCTGTGTATTGCTGTTCGGCTAACAATTGTTCTCTCCTGGTTCCTGAATCTGGCTTGTTCTGGATGTTTGTACTCAAACTATCCTCTGCATTTCTGAAATTTGCTATCTCAAGTTAATCTGTGTTACACAATAATCAGATAATATAAATATATCTGAAAATCAATATAACGTTATGAAAATCTAGGATAGTTTATATCAATATTATTCTCAAATAGAAATCAATATATTCAATAAAAAAATATATTTTTTAAGTTTCTTTTTTCCTAGACATTCTCAGTTAAGTAACTTATACTTTCATTACAAATTTAATGAAAATTGGTACATCGGTTTCAGCTCTATCCATGTCAAAAAAAAATCTTGTGTCTTTTCTCATTCAAGCTTTTCTTTTTAACATAATAATTTAAAAAAAATATATAAAGCTAATTTAATTTCCAGGGTTGAAGTAACTGAAATGTCAAACAAAATTGTCAAATCTATTCATCAAATAAAAAATTATGATAATTTAACAAAACAGGATTTGACATAGAATGCTTAATCAAATGCATTAATAAAAACGTCTACAGCAATATTAATTTATTGGTATTCTCGTTATTACTATGAATGGAGAAGCCACAATGATGACACTGGTATTATGTTGTTAAGCATATTAATTAAGTCCTATTAAAATTCTACACAAATAAACATAATCCCAGATTGGTTTATAAAAACCGGGAAGCTACATACTTTATTATATAAGAAAGTCATGTAAAATATTGATTTTTAAGAGACATTAAACTGCTGTGTAAGACTTACCATTGAATTGTATTCTGTACCTGCAGCTCCCTTTAAAACGATTTCCCTATTTTAACTCATTACAAAATGAGCTGCTAAAACTCTGCATTTTATACTGGGCACAGCCATCTTGTAGCTCGTGTATTGTTGCATTATGTGACAGAAGCAGTGCACTTGCACTTATCTGGCTTTTGGACAGCTGTACTTATATTTTTGAAGTTTTTTTGCACAGTTTAAAAGTTGCAAAACAAATATAAGCTCCAAGATGAAGGCACCAAGTGTGAAGATGCAGAGCCTAACTAATTGATAATTGTAGGGGTTAACTTTGAAGCCAGCTGTAGACACAGGAGCAAAAGCAAATGCTCGTGAGTAGTAACTGTTCTATTGTGGCTGTACTCAGTGGTTTAAAGGGATACTAAAACCAATTTTTTTCTTTCATGATTTAGATAGAGCATGCCACTTTAAGCAACTTTCTAAATTACTCCTATTAGCAATTGTCTTTGTTCTCTTGGTATCTTTATTTGAAAAATTAGGAATGTAAGCTTACAAGCCAGTCCATTTTTGGTTCAGTACCCTGGCTAGCGCTTGCTGATTGGTGGCTGCATTTAGCCACCAATCAGCAAGCGCTACCCAGGTGCTGAACTAAAGATTGGCTGGCTCTTAAGATTACATTCCTGCTTTTTTAAATAAAGATACTAAAATAATGAAGAAAAATTGAAAATAGGAGTAAGTTAGAAAGTCTCTTAAAATTGCATGCTCTATCTGAATCATGAAAGAAAAAATTCTGATTCAGTATCCCTTTAACCCCTTAATGACCGAGGACGTGCAGGGTACGTCCTCAAAAAAAAGGCAGTTAACGCCTGAGGACGTACCCTGCACGTCCTCGGTGTGGAAAGCAGCTGGAAGCGATCCTGCTCGCTTCCAGCTGCTTTCCGGTTATTGCAGTGATGCCTCGATATGGAGGCATCCTGCAATAACCTTTTACGGCCATCCGATGCAGAGAGAGCCACTCTGTGGCCCTCTCTGCACCGGACATCGATGGCCGGTTTCGTTGGTGGGTGGGAGCCGACTTGGGAGGCGGGTGGGCGGCCATCGGTGTGCCGCATGACGTCAAGGGGGGCGGGATCGGGGGCGCGATCGTCGGGGGCGCGCGCGCGTGCACGGAGGGTGGCGGGCGGGCGCGTGCACGGGGCGGGAGCGGGTGGGAACCGCTACACTACGGAAAATGTATTAATAAATAAGACCCAAATCTAAGCACAAAAAGTGATCATGGAGGGGATCATGGAGGGGTGGGGGGTTGGTTTTGTGTGGGGGGAAGCTACACTACAGAAACTTTTAATAAATGTAAAAAAAACCCATTTTTTTCTTCTAAACTGGGTACTGGCAGACAGCTGCCAGTACCCAAGATGGCGCCCATTAAGTTAGAGTGGGAGGGTTATAGAGCTTTTTAGGGGGGATCAGTGAGGTTGGGGTCTAAGGGGGGATCGTACACATCAGCATATGTAAATATGCTTCTTTTTTTTTTTTAAAAAAAGGGCCAAATACCTTTTATTTTAGTACTGGCAGAGTTTCTGCCAGTACTTAAGATGGCGGGGACAATTGTGGGGTGGGGGAGGGAAGAGAGCTGTTTGGGAGGGATCAGGGGGTCTGATGTTTCAGGTGGGAGGCTGAGCTCTACACTAAATCTAATATTAACCCTGCAAGCTCCCTACAAGCTACCTAATTAACCCCTTCACTGCTAGCCATAATACACGTGTGATGCGCAGCGGCATTTAGCGGCCTTCTAAATACCAAAAAGCAATGCCAAAGCCATATATGTCTGCTATTTCTGAACAAAGGGGATCCCAGAGAAGCATTTACAACCATTTGTGCCATAACTGCACAAGCTGTTTGTAAATTATTTCAGTGAGAAACCTAAAATTGTGAAAAATGTAACTTTTTTTTTTATTTGATCGCATTTGGCGGTGAAATGGTGGCATGAAATATACCAAAATGGGCCTAGATCAATACTTGGGGTTGTCTACTACACTACACTAAAGCTAAAATTACCCCAAAAAGCTCCCTACATGCTCCCTAATTAACCCCTACACTGCTGGGCAAAATACACGTGTGGTGCGCAGTGGCATTTAGTGGCATTCTAATTACCAAAAAGCAACACCAAAGCCATATAAGTCTGCTATTTATGAACAAAGGGGATCCCAGAGAAGAATTTACAACCATTTGTGCCATATTTGCACAAGCTGTTTGTAAATAATTTCAGTGAGAAACCTAAAGTTTGTGAAAAAATTTGTGAAAAAGTGAACGATTTTTTTTATTTGATCGCATTTGGCGGTGAAATGGTGGCATGAAATATACCAAAATGGGCCTAAATCAATACTTTGGGTTGTCTTCTAAAAAAAAATATATACATGTCAAGGGATATTCAGGGATTCCTGAAAGATATTAGTGTTCCAATGTAACTAGCGCTAATTTTGAAAAAAAGTGGTTTGGAAATAGCAAAGTGCTACTTGTATTTATGGCCCTATAACTTGCAAAAAAAGCAAAGAACATGTAAACATTGGGTATTTCTAAACTCAGGACAAAATTTAGAAACTATTTAGCATGGGTGTTTTTTGGTGGTCGTAGATGTGTAACAGATTTTTGGGGTCAAAGTTAGAAAAAGTGTGTTTTTTTCCATTTTTTCCTCATATTTTATAATTTTTTTTATAGTAAATTATAAGATATGATGAAAATAATGGTATCTTTAGAAAGTCCATTTAATGGCGAGAAAAACGGTATATAATATGTGTGGGTACAGTAAATGAGTAAGAGGAAAATTACAGCTAAACACAAACACCGCAAAAATGTAAAAATAGCCTTGGTCCCAAACGGACAGAAAATGGAAAAGTGCTCTGGTCACTAAGGGGTTAATGATTATATCTCTGGGTTGACCCGTACTGTTATTGAGAAATTACATTTATATAATGCAATAATTAATAATGCAATAATGCAATTGACTTCAACATTTCTTTGAAATTCCTCTCCAAAATACGTTCAACTATATAAATGATTATTGAAAGCTTAACTTTAACACATAATTAATGATTTCCGATCAAAAAGCAATACTTAAATTTATTTTACATTGTTGTTAACTATTCATAACAACTTGTAATTATTATCTTTTGGTGTTCCTTTTTGATACTCTCACATTGGTAAGATGATTAAAGATTGTTATGTTATATTAAATACTGTAAATGCAAAGTATTTTATTTGCTTCAAAAATAAATTTGTAAAACATCTATTATATATTCTGATGATTAAGTTTACCATAAAAAGTTGAAGTGCCATTGTACTGAACTTTTCACCAGTTCAGTAAGAACTATAAAACTGCTTACTTCCATATAAATTATCTCCCCAGAGCAGATCAGATAGCCAGGTTTATTGACAGCTGGCACGTGTACAAAAATAAATACAAACTTATACAACAGAGCTGACTTAAGTTGTAATTATTTTAAGATTCATCACTTCTTCCTTATTAGAGATAGGAATGGCTCTTTTTCTTAATGGATATCATTTTATCAGCAAACCCTGTCATAAAAAAAACCCTGCAGTTCTTCCCATGAGAAAAGTTAATCTTCAAAATAACCTTAGAATAGATTGAATGAAGCATGAAAGATGATCAAATTAGCTGGTATCAGCAGGGAAAATTATTAGACCCTTGTCCCTACGTTTTGCTAAATTATTTTACTTAACATATGTTCTTGTCTCTTGTGTTGGACTCACACTTGCTTGCTATAAGAAGAATTTACAACCCTACAGATTTTAACACAAGACTTTCTGCGGTACATATAATAATTTCTTAAATAGGTAAAAAAATGCACAGGCTTAATCTATTATTAAATTGATCTTTTGTTATACTGTTGTTTAGCAGTGATGCCAAAACTTTATTTTTGTATAGAGGGTCCAACCACTAATGACAAGAATTTCCAGGGGTCACATTAAAGTAAACTCAAATTTATGAAAAAGGTAATGCCTCTACATAAAATTAGATTAAAACATTTTTAAGTTATAAATTACACTGGAAATGAGTTGCTATTAATGAATTTAACTAAAGAGGCTAGTCAAATTTACAACATTTTGTACAAATACACATGCTTTTTTTGTTTTAAGTACTAAAACAGGCCACACAAACAGTCCTTGCTTATAATGGTCAACATGTATATATAATGGGGAGGTTGCCAAGTAGGCCTCATTGTAAAGGTTATATCATGTTCAAGATTCATTGAGCATTGCTTCACCTATATTGTTCACAGTTTCATTGGTGGGCTATCATATCATTAACATCTATAGTTGGCTGAGGTGCCCAATACATAAAACTGTGAACAACTAGCAATGTGGAAAAACAATCATTCAAATATTTCAGAAAAATACTTGAAAAATTGGTTACATGTTATGCTAAGTTTATGTCACTGGATAGAATAAATTGTCTCCACAGAATGGCAGTAGGTGTTCTGGGAAATTTGAGAGGCATGGTCAGGAATTTTCAGCCACAAGTAGGCCCAGCATAATTTATAAAGTTTTCTGTTTTTTACTTTTCTTTAAAACTTTCTCTTCAACATTTTTGAAGCAGTCAAGTTGTCCTTTTTTGCATTTGTTATAAGTTATCAAATGTGTTCATGGTACAATATCACTAGATACAATATGCATGATAATTATTTAAAAGTGTTGTTCCAATACATCAGAGAAATAAACCCAGTAACGCCTTGCAGGATTTTTGGAATTTTCCAGTTTTTGCAGAACAGGGGCGCGATCCGATATACGGCGTAGTTTTCGGCGCAAGTGAGGGAACCCGTGATGCCCGTAATTTCACCTCGCACATCGGGCTATCCAATATGCGGCGCCGTCAGATGCTAAAGTGGCGTAAGTAGGACAAACTGGCGTTGTTCCGAAAAGTGCGCAAATAAACATTTTAGTCGTCGTAAGTACTTACGCCAGTGTTTTGTTCACGTAAAGTCTCAATAAAGTGTAGTTTTATGCAATTTTGGCTAAGACTCATAAAAATTACCCGCGACTCCATCTAAAAATGTGCAACGTAATTACGCTATTCAAAAGTCATATATAAACCCATGCGCAGCCGCCATTTTCTTCAGTGTGTTTGGATGTGCATTTACTTACACTTATTTTTACATATTGCACACATATTGCATACAAACATATACAAAATACACAACACTTTTTTTTTTCTAACACCTCACACATTTTATTTCAATTTTACAGTGTGATAGGCTGAGTGTTTGGTTGTGATTGTGTGTGATTGAACTGGGAGTGAGTGTGAGTGTGTGAGTGTGTGTAGTGTGAGGATGGCAGGGAGAGGTAGGGTGGAGGGGAGGAGGGGAGAGGAGTATTGTAGCGGACAGGAGGAGCAGCGGGATCCCCGTCAGGGAGTTAGTGGAGTGGGGAGAGGGAGAGTTAGAAGGGATGATGGGAGGGGAGATGCCCAGAGACCAGGCACACTTAGAAGAGGGACAGAGGGTGCACATGGGGACAGAAGGGGGGAGGAGGGAGAGGATAGGGAGGAACCCACACCAGGGACATCCCAGGGAGGAAGTCAGGTGGCTACAGAGGAGGAGTGCATGAGATGCCCAAACTTCTCATTTGATGAGAATGTTGCGCTTGTCCAGGCCAATCTACAAAAAGGTTATACAGACTGCGCAAAGGATAGGGTATATAAGCTTTAGGATTTAAAGGGATATTTCTCCTAAATCCCCAGGGGAAGGACACACAGAGAACGATGTAAAATCTAAAGCGCCAGTACAGGCAAAAATACCCAGGAAAAAGAGGGCATACGATTTTGATGTTAATATTAAAAAATAATTTATTCTTCAACAAATGTCACAATGAGAACCTAAAAATAAAAATATATGTAAAACATAGAATGATAAAAAATTTACACCTTATACAAGAATTCAGACAATAAAATATGTGATTGGCCAATCTCTATTAAAAAATGTGAGTAATCTACCAAAGCATTTACACAAAGAAAAATCACACATATATTGTAGGCTACTAATGTTAGCAACTAGAACAGTATGTATCACAATTTCTAGCAATTTATATCTCAATATCTATCATAAAAATATCTACTGATAATCTAAGAAAGGTGTGCGCTAAGTGCATATACCAAAAAAGCTTCCGTTAAATATAGCTATGTCAGCATGACAGTGAAATGTCCGCAAAGGTACAGATGAATATGAATGATTTACTGGTATCCGTGATTCCTTTAGTGTAGCACAGTGTTTTTGGGTGTTAGTGCTCGGATGAATCCACTCGAAACTACAGGTACCTGTTTTAGTGATCCTTCTAAGTTCAGCTCTTAGAGTGGAATGAGCTGTCTTCTTTGTCCGATGTCATCTTGTAGAAGTAAATGCCTCCAGAATAAGACAAGCAATGTCTGATCTTGAAGCCGCGCTGTGAACCCCAGCTACAAACACTTCTGTCTCTTTCTCAGTTCACGCCTATACCGGTTAGGGCGCTGATTGGCTTAGTGGTATGGGAGTGTCTGGTTTGAGCTGTGGGGTGCCGGCTCTACAGCTGATCCTTTCCTTTCTTCCTCTTGATGCACAATAGGACAACGCGTTTCCGCTGAAATTACTTCAGCCTTTGTCAAGCTTCATCATGGACAACCACAGTGCCCTCTTTGGCCAGGAGAAGGGCAAAGGCGTTGCCCGAAGGTGTAAGGCAGTATGGATGGCAGTAGAGGATGCAGTAAACAGTGTGGCCCCGCAGAGGAGGACTGTCGAGGGACTTAAAAAAAGGTGGAACGATTGCAAGAGACAGGTGAAAGAGAAGATGGGGCAGGAAGCCATGCACCAGAGGGGAACAGGTGGTGGTCCACCCCTGGAAACCGAATACAACACCTGGCAGGATATGATACGCAGGTCCTGAGTATCACAGCAGTCCGTGGACTTCCAGGGGCTTGTGACTCAGGGGCTGCAACCACAGCACCTCATGCTGGTGAGTAACATCCCACACACCAGTATTATATGTATTTGAGATATAACTTCCTTTAATGTCACACATTCATGTACACAATGAGGAGCATGGTATTTGGCCTACTATTCTTAAAAACATCAACAATTATATTTGACATTAATGCTACTTAACACAATGCAATTCATGATATGAGGTGGAATATTGCAATACTAACATGTCTCAGAATAACACAGGCCACATGTTGAGTTTTCAGTAAATGGACACTATAGCCATCACAATACTTTTAGCTCCGAAAGCAGGTTCTGTGCCTACATCAGGTTAAAGTAAATTGTGTGACCATAGTGTCACTTAAAGAACACATTTTCTCCATCACTAACATGTACACATAACTATTGTATGAAACACATACCTGTATACTGTGCAGATTAAAATCCCTCATATCACAAATCACATTGTGCACATGCATGTTATACAGTTTGACATGAGAATGAGTATTGTCCCTAGCATGTATCAATGTATATTGTATACCCACATGGACATATATATGACTGTACTAATCCCAATCATTTGACTCCTCCACAGAACATCCTGTCACCAGGCTGCAAACAGGCATGCCACCACCTCCACCACTACCACCAGTCACAGCCATGCAGCCACCTCCACCACCAGTCACAGCCATGCAGCCACCTCCACCACCAGTCACAGCCATGCAGCCACCTCCACCACCAGTCTTCAGGCAGCAACATGGACAGTATGCTCCCAGGCATGAGCAGGGTTGGATTGCCTCCGTTGAGGACCCAGAAGTTATGCCACCACCATTGGCATATGACCCCTGGCCAGATACCTGGCCTGAGGAATATCCTTTTGGCTTTGAGGGGGAGCCAAGTCAGCCACGAAGGGTCCATGTCTTTACCCCCCCCCCCCAACACAATATCAGACCAGTCATGGCTTTTCCACACAGGGGATGTTGCAAGAAATGCAAACTAGACAGGCTGAGTGGTCACACACTAGTCGTCAATGGGACTACCAATCCAGCCTGAGAGCTCCATCATCCTCTTCTCTTGGGAGAGCTCCTCCATCCGCTTCCCTTGGGAGAGCTCCTCCATCCGCTTCCCTTGGGAGAGCTCCACCTTCCGCTTCCCTTGGGAGAGCTCCACCATCCTCAGATGAGCATATAGCTGAAGTTGTCCCTGAAGCACCAGCAGCTGAAGTTGCCCCTGATGCACCAGCAGCTGAAGTTGTCCCTGTTGCACCAGCAGCTGAAGTTGGCCATGATGCACCAGCAGCTGAAGTTGGCCATGATGCACCAGCAGCTGAAGTTGGCCATGATGCACCAGCAGATAGAGCTGAACCTGCACCTAGAATCACTGCTGCTCAAGAGCCTGTAGATCCACTGTATTCTCCCCTGGGCGAAGAATACTTTTCACTCCAGAGGGGGCTCATAACAAGCTGCAAGAGCATACAAAAAGGCCAACACAGGTTTCACAGGAGCCAACAGAGGTTACTCCAGCGTACCATAGAGCTGCAGAGGGACATGGCAGCATCATTAAATGGTATAGTACAAAACTAGTCGCAGATTATGAGAGTTATTTCTGATATGCAGATTGACAACAGATGGCGGGAACAAAACTAACTCTTGGGTGTGTTGGTTGAGCACTTTACACACCAGCAGGACACTGCCTCCAGCCTATCATCTGTGTCCAGCACACCAGCAGAAACAGAACAATCCTCTTAAACCAGGAGAACAAGGCAATCCACTACAGCCACCTCAGCTCCCTCATACAAAAAGCCAAAAAAAAAAAATATTCTTATAGTTCACCATAAATCTTGTCCTCTGTTATTTACCATATATTTGTCATCCACATCCATGTGAGGTGTGTTTTAGTACAGTAATATTCATATTATCATGTTTATGACATATTCATGTTCTATAAACCACATCACATAGTTGTGTATGAAGGGTACATATAGTAATGTTCACTTATAAGATGTAAATCAAGGTTTCTCACATCCAATATAAATTGACACATGGGTATATCTAAATAAGAATGTATTTACAGAAGGTGTGACCATAAGGTATAAACATACATTTTCATTCTTATAAATGATAGTCAATAAATCATAGTGACCTAAACATGAATTAAATAAATGTGAAATTTACAGTAATTAGGGTGGTTAAGGGAAGGGGGGTGGGATGTAGTAGTTTCAAGACATGATATATACACATGCAATGGTTGGTGAGGTACAGTCAAACATCATAATACATGTGAATGTTACGGTTTACTGTACTTATGAACAAGTAACTTACAGGTCCCTTACTTCATTCCCCCTGTCCACATCCTCAGGTACAGGAACCAGCTGATGTTCTTCTGGTTCCATGTCCCCCAATATACGTGTGTCCACAGCAATGTTATGTAGAATACAACATGCATTGACAATGGAACACACTTTGTTGGTGTTATACTGTAAAGCTCCACCTGTCAAATCCAGACACCTTAATCTAGTTTTGAGCAGGCCAAAGCTCCTTTCGATGATATTTTGGGTCTGTATGTGGGCCTCCTGGTACCTGAGTTGAGGCTCTGTAAGGGGGTGCACCAAGGGTGTTAAAAGCCATGATCTGCAGCCGTACCCTGCGTCACCTGTCATGTAACATATGTATTCTGATTACTACAGATTCATCATGTGCTTAAAGGGACATAACATGGATTTCATTTTCAAGAATTTTTTTACAAAAACATTAAATTGGTGCATTGTAAGCTATCTACTTTTATACAAATCCAAACAAAGTTAAAGGGACACTGAACACAATTTTTTTTCTTTTGTAATTCAGATAGAGCATGTAGTTTTAAACAATTTTCCAATTTACTTCTATTATCTAATTTGCTCAATTCTTTAGATATCCTTTGTTGAAGAAATAGCAATGCACATGTGTGAGCCAATCAGGTGCAGCAAGGATCTCTCACTTCCAATCTCTCTCAGTACGTCGATTTCTTTCTACAAACATATGTCACACACTTACCCTCATACCTCAAAGATTCTACACAACTATTGAATATTCTAAAAACAATTTCTTGGAAAAATAATTATCTCCTGGTAACATGCAATGTTAATTCGCTCTATACAAATATAGACCATAAAAAAGGTTTAGAAGCTACCAATTTTTTTTCTGGATAGAGACCCAGACCTCAACATAGAACAAAACAAATTTATTTTAAACTGTATACACTTCATACTTCACAATAATTCTTTTTTCTTTAATAAAGACATTTTCTTACAACAAAAAGGGACTGCAATGGGCACAAGGTTTGCCCCCAGCTATGCTAATTTATTTATGGGATACTTTGAAAACAAATACATTAATTCAAGTCCCTGGGGGGCGAACCTTGTGCAATATTACAGATATATAGACGACCTGTTCCTTATTTGGAAAGGGGAACCAGAATTACTCAAACTATTCATAGAAGATATAAATAGCAATTCATTAGGCCTTAGTTTCACACACGAATCAAGCACCAATAATATCCACTTTCTTGACATAGAAATACAAATAGTAAACAATGAAATCACCACAAAAACTTTTTTCAAAAAAACTGATGCCAATAATTACATTCACAATGACAGTTGTCATTTACCGAAATGGAAAACAAATATTCCAAAAAATCAATATATTAGAATCAGAAAAAATTGCTCAGATATAAATCATTATACAACACAATCAGAAATACTAACACAAAGATTTCAAGAAAAGAAATATGATCCACAATTTCTAGAAAAAACCCAAAATGGGAGTCCTTGAAATGAATAGAGATCACATTTTAAAACCAAAAATAAAAAAGGATCATGTCAACAGAGAGGAAGACCCCCTCTTCATACCCTTCATAACACAATACAATTCTCAACATCAAGAGATCAGAAAAATCTTAAATAAACACTGGCACTACATAAAACAAGACCAGATTATAGGACACAAATTAAAACAGACCAGATATCATTTTTAAAAAAGCTAAACATCTTCTTTCTCCCAGCGAATTTAAAAATAAAGAAAGAAACACCCAAGGCACTAAAAACATCTTGAATAAAAAAGTAGAAGGCTTCTTCCCCTGCCCAACTTGCAAATCATGCAAACACAGTACAAAAGTTAAATCTCTGCAATCAAACAACACTAAACAATATATTAACATTAAAGAAATTATCCATTGTTCAGATAAAAATGTAATTTATTGCATACAATGCTTATGTGGCCATCAATACTTTGGCCAAACGAGTCGAATGCTAAGAGATCGCATTAGAGAACATCTACATCACATTGAGCATAAAGCCACTAACACAATTCTATACAAACACTTTACAGAATGCCATAATGGCAATACTAGACATATGAAATTTTGGGGAATTCAAAAAATCATTTTAAATACAAGAGGGGGAAACATAGAAAATCTACTTCTGAGAAAAGAAGCAGAATATATCCACTCCTTTAAAACTCTACACCCCCACGGCCACGGACTAAACATGGAATTTGATCTCAGTTTTCTTATTTAACATAACCAGCCAATAGCGAAATACCAATCTGCACTATAAATCACAAATTATACATTTAAAAAATTTTTTAATTTTTTTTTGGTAAAATACACTGTACTATACAAATTGATCCTCACATATATAATAAGAAAAAACTCCTCTTTAAATAATATATTTCTATACTTGAACATAAGATCTTTCTTTACTAGAACTTAAAGGGACAGTCTAGTCAAAATTAAACTTTCATGATTCAGATAGGGCATGTAATTTTAAACAACTTTCCAATTTACTTCTATTATCTAATTTGCTCAATTTTTTAGATATCCTATGTTGAAGAAATAGCAATGCACATGTGTGAGCCAATCACACAAGGCCTCTATGTGCAGCAACCAATCAGTAGCTACTGAGCATATCTAGATATGCTTTTCAGCAAGTGATATCAAGAGAATGAAGCAAATTAGATAATAGAAGTAAATTAGAAAGTTGTTTAAAATGACATGCTCTTTCTAAATCAAGAAAGAAAAAAATTGGGTTTCATGTCCCTTTAAAGATATAAACATAGAGGGAGACCAATATAAGTCTATAAAATCTAAATAGGACCGCTACCAAATTAAAGCAATGGTACATTTACTAAATTGTCCAACAAAAATAATATATCAAAGAAAAGAATGTAACAATAAAAATATTGTATCAATGAAAATAGACACGCACAATCAATTTTAAAAACGATTTCTGTAAAAAAAAAAAACAAGAGGCAACAAATATCTAATTGTTCTGATATCCACTTTGCTTAAAATTTTGCACTTAAATTTTTTTTGCACTTATACATTCCAAAAATGTGTATTTAAATTATCAATATATTTTTATCATTTTTTATTATTGTTATCCATTTTTTAGTTTCACAATCAATTTTTCAATTATTCTAAAGTTTAAGGTAAACTAAGGTCCTTTTTAAAAAACCTTATATCAACAGTATGAATCTAATCTAGGTCTTAATTGATGAAAAACAATGTAGTTTCAAATTACTTTGCTGATAGGCTGATCCAGATTTCAAATTGCTCCAATGAAATCACGCCTACACCTTTAAAAACATAAGACCAGCACACCTTGGGCATCTTGATAAAGGCTCAGGCCGAAACGCGTAGATTTGCCCCTAGTGTGCACTCCAACAACTCAAGTCTGCATCTAAGACTACCCAGGACTGAATAATAAAAACCGGTGACTGCTATACACTGAGCACCACAAGATTTGAAGCGTACACTCACCATGCCTGAAGCTCCAGCAAACCTTGAAAAAGGTAAACAGCTCCAGAAACAGTCAAGAAAATTTCTTTGTAATTACCAGTTGATCTGAAACTCCTGCAAACCACTTTAAGGTAAACAGTTTCACTATAGATCAACTACCAGCAACTGAAACTCCAGCAAACCCTGGGAGGGTATATAGTTTCAGCAACAACAGACGCCTACAAAAAGAATTGTTCAAACGGTTCTAAACAACAATACAGAGAACACCCCCACGCAACTAGACAACTAGAAACTCCAGCAAACCAATACAAGGTAAACAGTTTCTATAACCAAGTTATACCAACAACTGAAACTCCTGCAAACCAAGTTTAGATAAACAGTTTCAGCAAACGGAACCAAGTTATACCAACAACTGAAATTCCTGCAAACCCAGTATAGGTAAACAGTTTCAGCATCTTTAACATCAAGTATTTGTTATCCTCATCTACAATCTTGATCTACAAGTTTTAAAGAATTTTAGTCAAAATCACAGCGGAATATATTATCTTATTCTTATAAAGGCTTGTCTGTTCTAACCAATCAGACACCTTGGAAAAAATTTTCATGCAAACTGTGAGTAATTACTTTTCCACTTAAAGTCACATCAAAAGCTACAACCTTGATCTACAAGTTTTAAAGAATTTTAGTCAAAATCACAGCGGAATATATTATCTTATTCACATAAAGGCTTGTCTGTTCCAACCAGACACCTTGGAAAATTTTTCATGCAAACTGTGAGTAATTACTTTTCCACTTAAAGTCACATCAAAAGATACATGCAAGGGGGGACGGAGTTTGCCTTTGAGGAGAACGGACGCACATAATCAGAGCTCCTGCTATTCTAACTTAATATAAAGCTTAAAAATCCAATATTTTGCCCTGTTTTTGGCTCTTGGTGTGTATATATCACCTGGGACATTCTGCCCTTACTGGATCTTAGTGCCTTAACCAAATAAGAAGAAACACCAGACATCGCACACTAAAGTTAAGAAGCGGCTGGGCCCGGAACCTGGCCTCACGGATAACTACTGCATTGGCCGCTAGCAGATAACTAACTTTACCGTTTGGGGACATCCCCACCCCAACACATCGAGCCTTCAACTTGCTATACCGCTGCCCGGAGGGTCGGGGCTCCGCTCCGGCGCGGCGGTGAGAAACATCAGACAGGCCGGCGCCAAGCGATAGTCAGAGGCGACTGATCGCAGTGAATCGGAAACTCCTGGAGACTGGTTATTGTACCGGAGAGCCCGGAGGCTCATTCGGCAGACCCTTGTTTGACCCTAGACAATCTGCTAGGGAAACCTGGCACACGACACGGCGTGGCCCGCGGTTTGGCGCGAAACCTCCGCCATCTTGCGGCCCGCATCCCAGAAGCGCCCCAGACCCTGGAGTTCCGTGCAATGGAGCAGATACGAAACGATACTCGCAGTAAGGGTAAGAGATCAGCCTGCCAACGCACACTACACCTTTCTTTATGAATCCTCTACAAAGAATTAAGGAGGGTTGTATTACTGCTTGATGATCTTACTGAAAGACATTACTAGTGACACACAGGTCTATGAGTCTGCGGACTGTTTGCTAAAGCATATTCACTTGTGGGGCACATTATTCTACTTGGCATTTTGAGCGTGTGCTCACTTTTATCCACATACACTCTGATCTGCTGAATAGATTATAAGAAGCACTGGTCACATTTGATCCTGATACAGGAGCTTTTCGGGCCCTGTGGCACCACTCAGTAATATAGATAAGCCCCTTACTGACTAGTTAAGCCCTGCACAGTAATCGCAGTTACTTTTGGCACTATAGTTTCCTTGATCCTGCTTACTACACACAGGATATTGAAGATAAAAACAGTCGCTGACACACTAACAATATACATCCTGCTTTTGCCCAGATGGGCCTTATTTGGAAAAGAAGATTTCAGTATCTGGCTAGATATTATACACCCATGTTCTAGAGTGCAGGCCTAGAGGAGCCGGGGCTTGTACTGGATACTTGCAAGATACTAGCTAGAGACATAGCTCATAGATATTTTACTGAGGGACTCTGACTAAATCTGATACACCTCTGCAACTGTCACCTCTGTTTTTTTCTTAAGCCCCATATTTTTCTATCATGCCATTAGGCTCCAGAAGGAAGACAGCCAACCTTTCTGAATACAAGAAGTCAGTGGCAGACCACTTTAAAACGACGCCTGTTACTAGGAAAACCACAACTGACCTGCATACTTCCCCAAAACATACAGCCAACAGCCCTGCCATGTCAAACCCAATTGGTGAAGCTAGCAATCTTTCAGGCGCTATGGCTGCAGATATAGTATCCACTCTTACCCAGAGAATAAATTCTCTCCAAGAAACACTCACAGCGGCTATTAAGGGATCTGCGGCAGATCTCAGAAAAGATATTGGGGCCATAAGTGAAAGGATTGATGTATTAGAAAGAAAACAGGAAGATTTGACTGTGGAACAGGAAAATCTATCCCACCACTCACGAGTTCTGGTTGACATGATAGATTCTATCGAAACAAAAATGGCGGACATGAAAGACCGCTTACGCAGGAATAACCTGAGATTCAGAGGCATCCCAGAGGATGTCTCCCCTGCAGAGCTGGGCAAATTCCTTACTGAGTTTTGCGAAATTCTACACACCCCGGCCTTCCCTAATGAAACGCTAGTTGACAGAGTTCATCGCCTCCCTAGGGGGAGGAATGTTTCGGCAGACAAACCTAGGGACGTAATTGCCAGATTCCACTATTTCACATACAAGGAACAAATTCTTAGGGCCATGTTCCAACGCCCAGCACTACCCAAGAAATTCGAATCTGTGCAAGTATTTCCAGATTTATCCCAATTTACAGTACAAAAGAGAGGTACTTTCAGAGAGGTCACCAGATTGTTGAGACAGTCTGGAATAAAGTACAGGTGGGGATACCCTACCAAGCTGTTGATCCAGAAAGATGGACGCCTCTACACCGCTGACACTCCGGATAAAGGGCTTTCATTGTTTAAAGGATGGTCGGTGCAGAGTAAACCCGATGAAGAGACCGGACCTTCTCCCTCACTGAACACAAGGCGAGACAGTTCATCTTCATCACTTCTGAGACCCACTGCCTTTGAATGGAGACCACTCACACAGAGGCCTAATGCCCCTAAATGAAGGAACTCAATTCCCAACCAGCTGTTGCCGAAAGGAGTAGAGAACCCTTCTGATGACGAAGACTGATAAGTATAGTCTCTTTTTTCTATTAAAACTTGTAATTATTGCTATGTTATATTGGGGGAGATGATGTCTCTCCGTCTCCAAGGCACCATATCACGTCCAATCTGGAGAACTGTTGCTCCATAAAGGGAGGTCCCCCCCCACACTCCCCTCTCAGCAAGTACAGATACAACACCCCCCCGCCCATCTAGATGGGCAACTACATGGCCCTGCAGTCCTCATGGACCTTGCCTTGGATTAAGACTCTAATGTGACCTAAGAACTCTAAATGTCCCACTGGGATACAGACTTATTGCCCACTCCCAGCCTCCTAGCTCCCCAGGGTTATACAACACTCATGGGTACACACCCGAATGCTTGGGACCTTTGGGGAAAGGTTCCCCCCGAAAAACTTTATTATACCACAAGAGGGGTGTGCCCCATGGGACCTTGATTGACTCTAAAGCGGCAATGCTTACTGTTTATGTTTATATCTGAAATGATAGGTTAATTGTTTAGCTAGGAAATTCGTATGCTAATAATGATATATTATGTCATGTGTGGCTGGGACAGCGAGGGCTTAGAGCGAGATTATACCACATTTAGGTAGTTCCATGTGGAAGCCAGCCTCCCCTGTCCCACCCATGCTTTATTAGGTATCTTATACTATTGACATTTTATTAAATGACATGGGTTAATGAGGTGATTTGTCCTTCTTCATGTTTTTGATCATAATCTTGTACAGCTTTTAAGTGGACCAGCCGGGGGCTCTAGACATTGACTGAGATTGATATTATGTGTAGAATATATATCTCGATGACACTAAGTAAGCTACAATAGAGAAGAGCTCTGAATCGCCCTAATAATACAATATATGTTCACCTGCCTTGACACTATACTTCATTACCTAATTGAGCTCCATGCTAATCTATTTGCTGCCATCATGAAGCCCATGATTTGTGCGTGGCGGGGGCTGTGCTAGATATTTGCCATGTTACTATACCTTAATATGCTTACAAATAGATACACGCCCATCCTGCCCCCCCCGCCACGGGCAACTCTATACGGCAATAGTGTCATCATATTTACATTGCATGCTGACTTAAGACACCCTAGATCAGAGGACCCACACACAACATCGAAGTTTGCCTCCAACTGTTAATTAGGAATAGGGCTGGATGTTCGTGAGCTCACGGCTGGTCTACTAATGTACTATAAATTTCCACGCGGCCAGGCTGCTGTTCTTCTTAGATATGGTTTAGGTTGCCTTTATGTACAAATATCCCTGGAGGGATGGGGTGCAGACGTGATATAGATTCTCATTGAGAAAAGTTAAAATATTAATACCTGATATGCCATAAGAGATGCAAGCTGTTGATTGTTCTGTTAAAGCAATACACACCAGTCTAACACTATGACACGGTTTATTTTTTAACTCAGTTTTATGTACTGTTCTGATGTTATATTTGTGATTGATATGAAACTCCTTGGCTCGGGTGTGGCGGAGGTGGTGCTAGATGCTGGCCTTACTAATCTCTTTTGGCCCATCCTTAGACGGAAGTACGCACTCCCTGTCTCCCGGCCCCACCTGACCCAGGGAGATGATATTGTTATTATATGTCTAAATCTAGGCCTACTCATGTTAATCTAGGCAATAGAAGTTAAACACAAGGTTGACAGTTGATATGTTCCAGTAGCCACGAACCTACAATTACCACTGTGGCTAGGTATACGCCCCCTTTTTTAAGTTTAACTTGGCCCCTCCCAAGACAATCAACATAAGACCCAACACAGGCCTTTTATTATATACCGTGGGGTACCTGTACGACATATTCTACCCACTGACTTGCCAGTGAGGTAGGAAATTCTTATCATCCCCTCCCTGACTGCTGAAACAACAGACGCAAACGTGACATGCGTTTAATCCCTAGCGTGACATCTATCCCCCCCTTGAATCTTAGGCCAGCCCCGGCCTCTCACTTTCCTTTTTCTCTCTGCTCTAGATACTAAATTTAGTAGATTCTGTAACGTTACTCTTCACCCCCCCCTGAAGGGTAAACCCGAAGCTTACTAGAAGTAAGCAAAAGAACATAGATTCATTCGAAACCACAAATTTCACCGTATATCGCACTATTCCACCCCTCTCTGGTAGAGAGGTGGATAATAAGGTTATAACCATCTAGGTGTTGCCTCTCTGGTTGTTTGCACAGGTTCATTAACTCCCTTCAATTCCTTCACGTCTTCAACCCTTTTCCCCCACGCTTTTTTCCATTTACCTCCCCCCCCTCTCTCAACTCGTTTCTCCCCCTCTCTCCCCCCCCCTTTTTTTTCCCTATAAAAATGGCCTCTGACCTTAAGTTCATTTCCTTAAATGTGAAGGGCCTAAACTCCCCTTCTAAAAGAAGCCTCTTACATTCCTTTCTGACTAAATTTCACTGTGATGTATCTTTTCTTCAGGAGACACATTGGGCATCCAATAAAACCCTGAATTTTAACTTTAGACGATACCCAGTGGTACTTAGCGCGACTTATCAGGACAAAAGTAGAGGAGTCTCGATATGCATCAGCAAATCGGTAGCTTTTCAACAGCTACACCTTGAAACAGACCCTGAGGGAAGATTCTTGGTACTTGTGTGTGAACTGAATTCACACTTATTCACTCTTGTGAATATATATGCCCCCAATCAGGGTCAGATTCAATTCCTGCGTAAAATGCTCTCCTTCATAGAGGGTTTGCGTCAGGGCACGTTGGTGCTGGGAGGAGACTTTAATTTGGTCTGGGACCCTGAGTTGGATAAACGGCTCCCAAGTGGTAAAGTAGTGGATCAGTACTCGCAGTCCATAGCTCCTAAATTCCAAAACCTCATATATCAGTCCTCCCTATACGATGTGTGGAGAGCTTGCCACCCGGACACTAGAAATTACACATACTTCTCGCCCCCGCACCATTCCTACTCGCGATTAGACTTTTTCTTCGTGGACTCCTGGACACTGAATAGAGTCACAGGCTCCACTATATGCAGCTGTCCTTGGTCTGACCATGACGCTGTAGCGATGTCAATAAATACAGGCGGATCTCTTTCGAGCAGACCCCCCTGGAGACTCCCCAAGTTCCTATGCGAGGATGCATCGTTTGCCCAAGAGTTACTCGAAAAGATAGAAGAATTCTTGGAGACAAATGACCCACATGACACTTCCCACCAGATCAGATGGGCGGCTCTAAAAGCATTTGTTAGAGGATTCTGCATTGCTAAAGCTGCTAATATCAAAAAACACTGGGGTGCCCCCCTGGGGAAACTCACTTGCGACTTGCGCACTAAGGAAAAACAAAACAAGCTGTCTCCTACTGTTGGAATGTCCACTGACATTCTTGCTTTGAAAAAGCAAATCAAACACCTGGAACTGGAAAAAACCCAACGTGCATTAGCCAAGTTTAAGATGGTTATGTACTCGAAGAGTAACAAGGCGGGCACTTTGTTGGCAAACAAACTAAAACAGAGGACAGCTACCTCCAGAATACCCTATATCAACCATAATGGGCAGAAGTTCTATGCTCCGGACGACATAGGAAAAGCTTTTGCAGATTTCTATGAACGACTTTATAACATAGAGGCTTCTGAAGCTCCTACCAAAGCCACACCCTCTGAAATATCCTTATTTCTAGAAAAACTAAGTTTGCCCATATTGTCTGATGAGGACAAGGACAAACTCATTGAACCATTTACCGAATTGGAAATAGGGCTGGGTATTAAACAACTGAAGAATGGAAAAGCACCGGGCCCGGACGGGTTCCCGGGGCAATTCTATAAAAAGACGCGAACCTTGCTAGAGCCCATACTGTGTCAGATGTACAATGAAATCAGCAAGGGAGAAGGGATACTTAAAGAGTTCCTTGAAGCGACCATTGTCGCTATCCCCAAGCCAGGTAAAGACCCCTCCTATTGCTGCAACTTCCGCCCTATCTCGTTGATAAACGTGGATATAAAGCTGTACTCCAAACTTATAGCAGACAGATTGGCGTCCTTGCTTCCTTCCCTGGTAGCGACAGACCAGGTGGGTTTTGTCAAAGGATGCCAGGGCCCTGACAATACTAGACGCCTGATCTCGGTTTTTGCTGAGGCGAGGCGCTTGGGAACCCCCCTCCTGGCCCTGTCCTTAGATGCCGAAAAGGCATTCGACAGGGTCAGGTGGGAATACATGTGGAGAACTCTAGGAGCTTTTGGCTTCCCGCTTTGGGCCATCAATATGATCAAGGCCTTATATTCGAACCCATGTGCTAGGGTGAGAGGAACGGGCTTTTGTTCCCCGACATTTGCTATCTCTAACGGTACTAGGCAGGGGTGCCCATTGTCGCCCCTGCTCTTCGCCTTAGTTATGGAGCCGTTGGCGGAGCTGGTTCGGTCTACTCCAAACATAGAGGGACTGGCGATGGGCACTACTTCTGAGAAAATCTTGTTGTATGCCGACGATGTGACCCTCCTTCTTACGAACCCCATGTCATCGGTTCCGGAGGTCTTTACCACTTTAGACAGCTTCAGTGCGCTAAGTTATTACAAAGTGAATAAGACCAAAACTGAAGCTTATGTAATTAACCTCACTGACGCACACCTCTCACAGTTGAGAGACAACCACGACTTTCATTGGTCATTAGATGCTATTAAACATTTGGGTGTTTATCTGAGTGCGGATACAGACAACATTATATCATTAAATTTTGACGCCTTAATTAAGGAACTAAAGAACCTGGCAAGCAGATGGGACTTTAAAGAAGTCTCCTGGTTGGGACGTGTGGCCACTGTAAAAATGTCCCTGCTTCCTAAGGCGTTGTACCTCTTCCGATGCATCCCTCTAAATATTCCCTATAGCATCCTACAACAGATTCATCGGATATTTGCCGGGTATGTTTGGGCTCATAGACCTCCGAGGATCAGTCACAAAATCATGCAGAGGGAGTATGCCAGAGGTGGAGTTGCTTTCCCCAGTATATACCTTTATTATGAGGCCACACGACTCTCGCACATCACAGCCTGGGGCCCCACGGCTGAGAGGCCGGGTTGGTTTAGACTGGAGGGACTCCAGCTGCCGGAGGGATTGGACCTTCCCAGCCTTCTGTGGGTTCCGAGCCACAAACAACTGGTTAATATACTCACCAACCCAGTTGTACAACATAATATCAAAATATGGCATACGCTCAGACATCATTCGCAGATTGCCCCACACCCCTCGCCAATCCATCAATTACGGGGCCTGATGTGGGACCGCCCGGACATCCACGTTGAATATTGGATCCAGCACGATCTTGCCATGGTGGAACAACTATTCTTAAATGGCAGATTGCTGACAGTCTCCCAGGTTCTTGAATCTTTGAGAGGACCACCTCTCTGGTTCCATTTTGAATGTTCAAGAATACTTAGTTTCCTTCATTCCTGGAAGTTCGGAACCTGTGGACTTAGGGCGCACTCACAATGGGAGGAAAGATGGATAAATGGGTTGGGCACATATAAACCGCTCACGTTCCACTATCGAGCCATTTTGCGGGACCATACGGTTGGTCTTCCTGGTCAAATCAAAAGATGGTGTAGTGAACTGCCCTTAAAAGTCTCAGACGCAGAACTGAGCATAGCTATTACTTTAACCAAAAAAACAATCCACTGCACAACCATCTTTGAGGGTTATATGAAGCTCATCCTCAGGTGGTACAGATTACCCACCAGGCTGTCTAAAATGTTCCCTTCGACCTCATCGAGGTGCTGGAGGCTATGTGGAGGTGAGGGGTCAGACTCTCATGTGTGGTGGTCCTGCCCAAAAATCTCTGTCCTATGGAGGGATGTTGAGACCCTCCTGCACTCCATGAATGTGAATGTGCAGCTGACCTCTAGCCAGGCTCTTTTCCACATATTTGATAATAAACTACCCAAATGCGGTAAACAGCTTGTGATTTATATTTTGGCGGCCACAAAACTGTGTATCGCCAGGGCATGGAAACAAATTGACCCGCCCACTATTACCACTGTTTGTGAGGTAGTTCAATATCTGGCTAAAATGGAAAAATTTGCATACAATGCTTTGGAGCGGATGGAAGATTATTGGACGATTTGGGAAGACTGGATTAAAATCCAATAAAGTGAATGCTAGATAGTCTGGGCGAAACCCGCCTAAAAACACAATCTGTTGAACGCAATTATCCCTCCCCCCTCCTTAAGATTGCACATTTATCTTTTTTTTTTTCTCCCTCTTCCCCTCTCTCCCTTCGTCCCCCCCTCTCCCACTAGCTGACTCCCTTTCCCTCTCTCCTTCCCTTCAACCCTACCCTTTTCCCTGACCAATAAACAACATGACCAGCTGAGGCAACCTGTTTGACCTTTTCTAGTTCAGGATCCATAGTTGATAGACCAGGTTTTCAGCAATACATATTAATCATATCTGTTTAGTTTGTTGAGATTCCAATTACACCAAATGTGATGTCATGTACAGAAGTTTATACATATGTCTTGAGATTACTGCACATTTGTGTCCTTTGCATGCACGTACTGAGCTTTGATGTATATTGTGAATTACTTGTAATGCTTTTGGGACTTCTTTTGTAACGTCCTTTTACTGTATGTTTTGAATCTCAATAAAATCTGTTTAAAAAAAAAAAAGATACATGCAAATCATCAGATGAACATTTATTTCCTCCTTCCACGATAATTATTTTTACCTTTATTTTTGTTCTTATCAAATGCTTTGAATACTTAGTATGAATGTAATGTCATTTTAACTTTAAGAAATTTTAACTATACTATTTTCCTCAAGGTAATAGAGCTCTTTACCACTAACTTAATCAAGTCAGAATTTATAATCCAGTCAAATATCGTGTTTTTTATTGCAACAATTACATATTCTGTTTTTTAACCTCTTGTAGTCATACCTCCATTATTTTTCACCTACTTGTTCACCCATTTCTTAGTGCAATATATATTGCAGAAAAATAAAAAATTAACATGAGAAGCTCATCTATAGGTCACGATTACACACATAAATATGTATTGAAATACACACAGCTCCCCTCACCTGTTTTTTACCCCTCTAGGTGCAGCAACCAATCAGCAGCTACTGAGCATATCTAGATATGCTTTTCAGCAAGTGATATCAAGAGAATGAAGCAAATTAGATAATAGAAGTAAATTAGAACGTTGTTTAAAATGACATGCTCTTTCTAAATCACAAAAGAAAAAAATTGTTTTTCATGTCTCTAACCTAGGAGGTTCATATGCTAATTTCTTAAACCTTGAAGGCCACCTCTTTTCAGAATGCATTTTAACAGTTTCTCACCACTAGAGGGTGTTAGTTCACGTAATTCATATAGATAACACTGTGCTCGTGCACATGAAGTTATCTGGGAGCAGGCACTGATTGGCTAAACTGCAAGTCTGTCAAAAGAACTGAAATAAAGGGGCAGTTTGCAGAGGCTTAGATACAAGGTAATCACAGAGGTTAAGAGTATATTACTCTAACTGTGTTGGTTATGCAAAACTGGGGAATGGGTAATAAAGGGATTATCTATCTTTTAAAACAATAAAAATTCTGGTGTAGACTGTCCCTTTAAGAAAAGGTCCTTTAAGTGAAAAACAATGTATAGCATACTGTCCCTTTAAAGGGACATGAAACACACATTTCTTCTTTTAGGAGTTAAAAAGAAGCTGCAATTTTATTCTACTTTATAATTTACTTCTATTATGTAATTTGCTCCATTCTCTTGATATCATTTGCTGACAAGCATATTATATATGCTCATTAGCTGCTGATTGGTGGCTGCACATAGATGCCTCATATGATTGGCTCATCTATGTGAATTGCTATTTCTTAAACAAAGGATATCTAAAGAATATTTCAAATGAAATAATAGAAGTAAATTGTAATGTTAAAGGGACAGTTCACCCAAAATGTTTCTCCCCTTTAAATTATTCCCAATGATCCTTTTAATCTGCTAGAGTGTATTAAATTGGTTACATGTAGCTCCTTTACTCCCATTTCAGCATTTGAAATAGCTGATTTAGCCTGTGGTATCGCCACCTATACTGAACAAAATAATACTGGAGTATAGGCTATTGAATAGCCTAAGTATACACAGCCAGCAGAAGAGATTACACTCTCAGTGGGATGCAGGATAGTTAAGTAATAAAATTATCATTTTCCATTGTTCTCTCTATGTATTAAGCTTTGGTGTTCCAGCCAAATAAAAGATAAGGAAGCAAATCTATTTACACAAACTTAGAACATAATGAGATTTGATATCACCTTTAAGTTCAACCCATTGTAATAGGCTGTGGTTTCAAAGCAAAAAATCAGCTACTTCATATACACAAATAAGCATGAAAATGGAATTTCTCAAATATTTTATACTCTGCAGTTGATATAACAAGTCATTTAAAATACATTAATGGAAAAACAATTTTACAGTGTACTGTCCCTTTAACATTGTATTCTCTACATAAAACATGAGATAATTATTTTGTGTTTAGTGTCCCTTTAGTAGAAATATACCGACATAATGAAGGTACTCACCAAGCAGTCATCCTCCCGAGAGTGTGCCAGATTCGAAAAGCTGGAATAAGGAGGTCTGGCGCAGGATGTAGGAATCATGTGCACTACCTGGGAAGCCTGCATACACATGTGTGAATTGCAGAGTGGTATCGCAGACCATCTGGCAATTCAAGGAGTAAAACTCTTTCCTGTTAATATAGAGGATTGGCTCCTCATGTGGGCCCACGATACGCACATGTGTGCAATCAATTGCCCCCATGACATTGGGAATATCCCCCCCAGTCGATAGAAGCCTTGTTTGAGACGGTTCCATTCCTTGGGGGTACGGGGGAAATGAATGTATTGTTGTGTCTGGTTATCTAGAGCAGTCAAATCCTCCCCTAGAATCCTGGAAAAGGTAGACTGCGCTAGGCCAGACACAAGGCCCTCTGTTGACTGAAATGAGCCGGATGCCAGGAAGTGTACAACACACAACAGCTTCTGCATACCAGTCAGAGCTCGGTTCCTATTCGCTTGAGGGTCAATATCATCCTTCAAGACCTCATATAGGTCAATGAGGCTTGCAGAAGTCAAGCAATAATTTTCCGTGACCTCCACTTCTGTCATCCCAAACCCAAACAGGGTGACCCTAACCCTGTGTATCCTTGGTGCCCTTGCTCTTCCCCTCTGCTGATGCCGACGTCTTATAGGCCCTGCTGGCCTATGACCAGCTGCAGCAACAACAGCAGCAGGGGCAGCACCAGGAACAGGGACAACAGCAGGAGGAGCAGGGACAGCAGCAGCAGGAGCGGCTACAGCACCATGACCAGGGACCTCCGCAGCAGGTACATCCTCCACAACAGGGGCTTGTAGGGTTTCCAGCACCCCTTGTGCCCCACGATGCTGTCTGTGTATTTGTTGCAAAAAATGCAGGGGAAATATGGTGGCTAATGAGGGTGTGCATTGCCAGGTGTTTTAAGGCTGCAGGTGAGAGGTTGTGCTGTTTGTGATTGGTTTGACACACTTGCAGGGGCAGGAATTAAGAATGCTTAGAAGAGGTTTAACTGTTTGGGGTTTGCTGCTGATATGTATGTTGTTGAGCATGCATTTGTTGGGCCTTCAAAGAGTTACATTGGTTTTATAGTCAGTGCAAGGGTTCCTGCGCCTGCAATTTGTGGAGAGATGAGAATGGAGTAGATTTTCTGAAATCTGCGCGCGTAAGTCCTTACGCTGTATATTGGATACCAAACTGCGCGTGTTTTGTATGTCAGTCTATGGGTAAAAAAATTACGGGCGAAGGCAGAAATATACGCGCGTAAGTTGTATGCTACGCCGTATATGTGATACCAAACCAGTGCATAATTTGGCTTTGCGGGCGACGCTGCATATCGGATCGGGCCCCTGATCTCTTGAAAAAACTAATTTCTGTGTTCTTTAAGCGTCATGTCTTTGTTGATTTTTCACAAGCTTAATAAAAAAAAAATTTTACTTTCATAATAAATTTAAAATGAAGTTCATCACACTTTAAAACTGTAAAACCTGCATTCAAAATTACTAATATCACCAAAATGTTTGTGTATAATTGCAATGAAGTGTTTGAACTTTTAATTATAACATTTCTCACAATGATAGAAAATATTTAAAATCACTGTTTTTCTAGGTGAAGAGAAGTGAAAGGTTTTTACCCCATGCAAATTTAAACCTTTTATAGGAAACTACATTTTGAGTTTACTATCCATTTAACATAGGGTTGCCACCTCTGCTATGTTTTCCTGGACACTTATGAGTTACACATGTTGCAGGGTAAGCAGGGAGGAATATGTATTGTGTCTCTGGACATCACATAAATAGTGCAGATGAACAGGACAATACAGGTTCCTCCCTGCACACCCTGCAGCATGTGTAATTCATAAGTGTCCAGGAAAACATGACCAGGGTGGCAACCCTAATTTAACATTGATGTGCCTATCTCATGCAAAATCTCTCCATTAGAAGCAAATATGAATAAAATGACAATGCTTGCACAGTGTTTATTTAAAGGACAAATAAAAACAGTAGAATTGCATAATCAACAAAGGATTAATAAAAACACAATGCAAAAGCACTTAGTTTGAATTTCAAATGAGTAGACCAGATTTCTTTCTGACAAATGTATCATGTGATAGCCATCGGCCAATCACAAAATGCATATACATATAGTCTGGGAATTCTTGCACATGCTCAGTAGGAGCTGGTGCCTCAAAAAGTATGCAAATAAAAAGATTGTGCACATTTAGATAATTGAGGTGCATTTGCAAGTTATTTACAATTGTGTGCTCTAGCTGAATCATGAAAGCTAAGTTTTGACGTTGGTGTCTCTTTAAGTTTAGCCAACGACACAAGCATATTATATGTGAGACAAATTGACATAACTTGCAGAAGTAAATGACTTATGCTGCACTCAGCTATGAAACAATATGGAAGTATGCCTAGCAAACACCTTGTTTAGATCAATCTGGCTACACAACAGCATTTTTCATAGTAAACAATAAAAAGTATTGTTTTCCTAAATGCACTACATACAAAATATAAAGTCCATCAATAAGAAAATATTCTATATGGCACTGTATTATCTTGTCTTTTTATCCACAAGTGCATATAATACACTAATCCAGCTACAGAATTTACAGTGAAACATTTTCCTTAATTAATTCCTCAAGGGACCTTGTAAATTTAACATCTCACAGTAGCAGATTGTTGTCAAAACAAGCTCTACTGAATCTTGGCAAGTGTTCTAACATGGACTTATCAATTGACAATACACATTTCCAGTAAGTAAGGAACTATTTTATAGCAGCCTTGTTACACAATGATGTAGTGTAGAATATTCTTCATATGTTTTAAAGTAGTGTGTGTTTAGTGATTATAAGAAATGTAGCCAAATGTTTTAATTTTGCCCCCACCCCCCTGAATGATAATAGGATGTTCCAATAGAACAGTAGGTTTCAGCTTGATCTGATATGATGTCCTGTAACCAATAATAACACTAATGTAATTCATGATGTCATCAGCAATATGCGTTGGGCAAAGAAGTTAACATCTTATTTATTTTTAAATTCTTATTTAACAGTTATCTTTATATTAAGTACAATCAGCTCTTAAAGGGATATGAAACTTAATTTATTCCTTTCTTAATACAGAGGCAGCATTACAATTTAAGCAACATTCTAATTTACATCAATCATCTAATTATTCTATTGGTATCCTTTGTTAAAAAGCATACGTAGATAGGCTAAGGAACTGCTGATTAGTTGCTGCACATGTATAATTCATGTTATTGGATTTCCCTTGTGAATTGCTGTTTCTTTAACAAAGGACACTATAAGAATAAAGCAAATTTGATAATAGAAGTAAAAATGAAATTTGTTTAAAATTGTATACTCTATCTGAATTATGAAAGAAAAAAAATAGGTTTTCTGTCCCTTTAAAGGATCACTAAATACAGTTGAATTGCATAATTAACAAGTGCATAATAAATAGACAATGCAATAACACTGAATTTCAAATAAGCAGTAGATTTGTTTTTTGGCAAATGTATTTTTTTCTCACATTTTCCGCCCCATATATCATGTGACAGACATCAGCCAATCACAGACTACCATATATATATATCATGGAAGTAAATTGGAAAGTGTCTAAAGTGTCTAAAAACTGCATGCTCTGATTTATAAAACTTTATTTTGACTTGATTGTCCCTTTAAGGCTTTAAGCTAATCAAGCAACAAACAAAGACCTAATGAAATTGCCATGATGTTTTGTAACCAAAATAAAGAAAATACATGTCCTATGAATATATATGAATAACAGACACATATTTGCACTCAAGAAAAAGGAGTCCTAATTCTTTGGTTGCTACTGCTTAGTAATGTACACTAATAGCTATTTACTAAGGGCCTGGTTCTCAAAAACTTGACAGCATGTAGAACAATCATCAGCATATTTTACCAAGCATTACATTATTGTACTGTACTGTATCTCTGATGAAGTGCATGTGCGCATGCGCAAAACATGTCAGATAATAGGGAGAACTTTCCTGTACCCTATGGATTAATATACTATGGGACTAAGCGGAATTCTTTTTCCTCGCTAGATGTACTGTGTTGTATACTTGACAGAGGGAAGACAGAGAGAGGACAGCAGAGTTGTGATATAATGTATTCATTTACCAAACTCTTCTCTGAGTGCAATCAAAGCAGGGTCGGGCTTAAAAGTAATGATTATACTACATGTGTACCTTTGTGGTTTGTGCTTCTTTTCTAAAAGTAACATTGTTATAAAGGAGATTCTTTGGCTGTTTCACTGGTAGATTTATGAGTTGATTTTATTGTTTATTTAATGTGTATATGGGTGTATAGTGACATTATTATTTTCTGTTTTCAGGTCTAAGAAGGAAACTGTGAATTGACTGTTTGATCCTAGAATAAGCCCACGTTCTGTATTTTGTTATTAAATGATAACCTTGGCTGCTCTGATTATAAGAATATATGACAAATAATTCAGCTGTTAAATCCGCACACATTGCTAACGGGTGTATACAATCCAGCATATGGCATGAAATCTCCATAGTAAACATTGGTAATACAATGGGTCATACTTAAAGGGACATGAAACCAATTTTTTTTCTTTCATGATTCAGAGAGAATGTTCCAATGTACTTAAATTATCTTATTTGTTTTATTCTCTTAGCATCTTTTGTTGATAGGAGTACCTATGTAGGTTCAGGAGCTGCTTATCGGTGGCTGCACATAAATGCCTCATGTTATTGTCTTAAAAAAATAATACCAAAAAACATAATTTATGCTTACCTGATAAATTCCTTTCTTCTGTAGTGTGATCAGTCCACGGGTCATCATTACTTCTGGGATATTACTCCTCCCCAACAGGAAGTGCAAGAGGATTCACCCAGCAGAGCTGCATATAGCTCCTCCCCTCTATGTCACTCCCAGTCATTCGACCAAGGACCAACGAGAAAGGAAAAGCCAAGGGTGAAGTGGTGACTGGAGTATAAATTAAAAAATATTTACCTGCCTTAAAAACAGGGTGGGCCGTGGACTGATCACACTACAGAAGAAAGGAATTTATCAGGTAAGCATAAATTATGTTTTCTTCTGTTAAGTGTGATCAGTCCACGGGTCATCATTACTTCTGGGATACCAATACCAAAGCAAAAGTACACGGATGACGGGAGGGATAGGCAGGCTCTTTATACAGAAGGAACCACTGCCTGAAGAACCTTTCTCCCAAAAATAGACTCCGATGAAGCAAAAGTGTGAAATTTGTAAAATTTGGAAAAAGTATGAAGCGAAGACCAAGTTGCAGCCTTGCAAATCTGTTCAACAGAGGCCTCATTCTTGAAGGCCCAAGTGGAAGCCACAGCTCTAGTAGAATGAGCTGTAATTCTTTCAGGAGGCTGCTGTCCAGCAGTCTCATAAGCTAAACGAATTATGCTACGAAGCCAAAAAGAAAGAGAGGTAGCGGAAGCTTTTTGACCTCTCCTCTGCCCAGAGTAAATGACAAACAGAGAAGACGTTTGTCGAAATTCCTTAGTTGCCTGTAAGTAAAATTTTAGAGCACGGACTACATCCAGGTTGTGCAGTAGACGTTCCTTCTTTGAAGAAGGATTTGGGCATGAAGAAGGAACAACAATCTCTTGATTGATATTCCTGTTAGTAACTACCTTAGGTAAGAACCCAGGTTTAGTACGCAGGACTACCTTATCCGAATGAAAAATCAAATAAGGAGAATCACAATGTAAGGCTGATAATTCAGAGAATCTTCGAGCCGAGGAAATAGCCATTAAAAATAGAACTTTCCAAGATAACAACTTTATATCAATGGAATGAAGGGGTTCAAACGGAACGCCCTGTAAAACATTAAGAACAAGGTTTAAACTCCATGGTGGAGCAACAGTTTTAAACATAGGCTTAATCCTGGCCAAAGCCTGACAAAAAGCCTGGACGTCAGGAACTTCTGACAGACGTTTGTGTAACAGAATGGACAGAGCTGAGATCTGTCCCTTTAATGAACTAGCAGATAAACCCTTTTCTAAACCTTCTTGTAGAAAAGACAATATCCTAGGAATCCTAACCTTACTCCAAGAGTAACCTTTGGATTCACACCAATATAGGTATTTACGCCATATCTTATGGTAAATCTTTCTGGTAACAGGTTTCCTAGCCTGTATTAAGGTATCAATAACTGACTCAGAAAACCCACGTCTTGATAAAATCAAGCGTTCAATTTCCAAGCAGTCAGCTTCAGAGAAGTTAGATTTTGATGTTTGAAGGGACCCTGTATCAGAAGGTCCTGTTTCAGAGGTAGAGACCAAGGTGGACAGGATGACATGTCCACCAGGTCTGCATACCAAGTCCTGCGTGGCCACGCAGGTGCTATTAGAATCACTGATGCTCTCTCTTGTTTGATTCCGGCAATCAATCGAGGAAGTAACGGGAAGGGTGGAAACACGTAAGCCATCCTGAAGTCCCAAGGTGCTGTCAGAGCATCTATCAGGACTGCTCCTGGATCCCTGGATCTGGACCCGTAACGAGGAAGCTTGGCGTTCTGTCGAGACGCCATGAGATCTATCTCTGGTTTGCCCCAACGTCGAAGTATTTGGGCAAAGACCTCCGGATGAAGTTCCCACTCCCCCGGATGAAAAGTCTGACGACTTAAGAAATCCGCCTCCCAGTTCTCCACTCCCGGGATGTGGATTGCTGACAGGTGGCAAGAGTGAGACTCTGCCCAGCGAATTATCTTTGATACTTCCATCATAGCTAGGGAGCTTCTTGTCCCTCCCTGATGGTTGATGTAAGCTACAGTCGTGATGTTGTCCGACTGAAACCTGATGAACCCCCGAGTTGTCAACTGGGGCCAAGCCAGGAGGGCATTGAGAACTGCTCTCAATTCCAGAATGTTTATTGGCAGGAGACTCTCCTCCTGACTCCATTGTCCCTGAGCCTTCAGAGAATTCCAGACGGCACCCCAACCTAGAAGGCTGGCGTCTGTTGTTACAATTGTCCAGTCTGGTCTGCTGAATGGCATCCCCCTGGACAGATGTGGCAGAGAAAGCCACCATAGAAGAGAATTTCTGGTCTCTTGATCCAGATTCAGAGAAGGGGATAAGTCTGAGTAATCCCCATTCCACTGACTTAGCATGCACAGTTGCAGTGGTCTGAGGTGTAAGCGTGCAAAGGGTACTATGTCCATTGCCGCTACCATTAAGCCGATTACCTCCATGCATTGAGCCACTGACGGGTGTTGAATGGAATGAAGGGTGCGGCAAGCACTTTGAAGTCTTGTTAGCCTGTCCTCTGTCAGGTAAATCTTCATTTCTACAGAATCTATAAGAGTCCCCAGGAAGGGAACTCTTGTGAGTGGAACGAGTGAACTTTTCTTTTCGTTCACCTTCCATCCATGTGACCTTAGAAATGCCAGCACTAACTCTGTATGAGACTTGGCAGTTTGAAAGCTTGAAGCTTGTATCAGAATGTCGTCTAGGTATGGAGCTACCGAGATTCCCCGCGGTCTTAGTACCGCCAGAAGAGCACCCAGAACCTTTGTGAAGATTCTTGGAGCTGTAGCCAATCCGAATTGAAGAGCCACAAACTGGTAATGCCTGTCTAGGAAGGCAAACCTTAGGTACCGATAATGATCTTTGTGAATCGGTATGTGAAGGTAAGCATCTTTTAAATCTACAGTGGTCATGTACTGACCCTCTTGGATCATAGGTAAAATTGTCCGAATAGTCTCCATCTTGAACGATGGAACTCTTAGGAATTTGTTTAGGATCTTTAAGTCCAGGATTGGTCTGAAAGTTCCCTCTTTTTTGGGAACCACAAACAGATTTGAGTAAAACCCCTGTCCCTGTTCCGATCGTGGAACTGGATGGATTACTCCCATTAACAAGAGCTCTTGTACGCAGCGTAGAAACGCCTCTTTCTTTGTCTGGATTGTTGACAATCTTGACAGATGAAATCTCTCTCTTGGAGGAGAGTATTTGAAGTCCAGAAGGTATCCCTGAGATATTATCTCTAGCGCCCAGGGATCCTGAACATCTCTTGCCCAAGCCTGGGCGAAGAGAGAAAGTCTGCCCCCCACTAGATCCGATCCCGGATCGGGGGCCCTCAATTCATGCTGTTTTAGGGGCAGCAGCAGGTTTCCTAGTCTGTTTGCCCTTGTTCCAGGACTGGTTAGGTTTCCAGCCTTGTCTGTAGCGAGCAACAGCTCCTTCCTGTTTTGGTGCAGAGGAAGTTGATGCTGCTCCTGCTTTGAAATTACGAAAGGAACGAAAATTAGACTGTCTAGTCTTGGCTTTGGCTTTGTCCTGAGGCAGGGCATGGCCTTTACCTCCTGTAATGTCAGCGATAATCTCTTTCAACCCGGGCCCGAATAAGGTCTGCCCTTTGAAAGGTATATTAAGCAATTTAGACTTAGAAGTAACATCAGCTGACCAGGATTTTAGCCACAGCACCCTGCGTGCCTGAATGGCGAATCCTGAATTCTTCGCCGTAAGTTTAGTAAGATGTACTACGGCCTCCGAAATGAATGAATTAGCTAGTTTAAGGACTCTAAGCCTGTCCGTAATGTCGTCCAGAGTAGCTGAACCAATGTTCTCTTCCAGAGACTCAATCCAGAATGCCGCTGCAGCCGTGATCGGCGCAATGCATGCAAGGGGTTGCAATATAAAACCTTGTTGAACAAACATTTTCTTAAGGTAACCCTCTAATTTTTTATCCATTGGATCTGAAAAAGCACAGCTATCCTCCACCGGGATAGTGGTGCGCTTAGCTAAGGTAGAAACTGCTCCCTCCACCTTAGGGACCGTTTGCCATAAGTCCCTTGTGGTGGCGTCTATTGGAAACATTTTTCTAAATATCGGAGGGGGTGAGAACGGCACACCGGGTCTATCCCACTCCTTAGTAACAATTTCAGTAAGTCTCTTAGGTATAGGAAAAACCTCAGTACTCGTCGGTACCGCAAAATATTTATCCAACCTACACATTTTCTCTGGTATTGCAACTGTGTTACAATCATTCAGAGCCGCTAACACCTCCCCTAGTAATACACGGAGGTTTTCCAGTTTAAATTTAAAATTTGAAATATCTGAATCCAGTCTGTTTGGATCAGAACCGTCACCCACAGAATGAAGCTCTCCGTCCTCATGTTCTGCCACCTGTGACGCAGTGTCTGACATGGCCCTAATATTATCAGCGCACTCTGTTCTCACCCCAGAGTGATCACGCTTACCTCTTAGTTCTGGTAATTTAGCCAAAACCTCAGTCATAACAGTAGCCATATCCTGTAATGTGATTTGTAATGGCCGCCCAGATGTACTCGGCGCTACAATATCACGCACCTCCCTCTGAGCGGGAGATGTAGGTACTGACACGTGAGGCGAGTTAGTCGGCATAACTCTCCCCTCGTTGTTTGGTGAAATTTTTTCAATTTGTACAGATTGACTTTTATTTAAAGTAGCATCAATACAGTTAGTACATAAATTTCTATTGGGCTCCACTTTGGCATTGCAACAAATGACACAGGTATCATCCTCTGAATCAGACATGTTTAACACACTAGCAAATAAACTTGTAACTTGGAAATACAATTCAATTAGAATAATATTAAAACGTACTGTGCCTTTAAGAAGCACAGAAGATCTATGACAGTTGAAAATTAATAAATTGAAACAGTTATAGCCTCAATCCTTGTAAATAACACAACTTTAGCAAAGGTTTAATCCCATTAGCAAAGATAACAAATTCTGAAAGCAGGAAACAAATTACAGAATAAACGTTTTTTATCTCAGTCAAACTATAATTCTCACAGCTCTGCTGAGAGAAATTACCTCCCTCAAAATAAGTTTTGAAGACCCCTGAGCTCTGTAGAGATGAACCGGATCATGCAGGGAATACAATGAGTTGCTGACTGAAATATTTGATGCGTAGTAAAAGCGCCAAAAAACGGCCCCTCCCCCTCACACACAGCAGTGAGGGAGAACAGAAACTGTCAGAAAACAGATTAAGCAACTGCCAAGTGGAAAAATAGTGCCCAAACATTTATTCACTCAGTACCTCAGTAAATGAAAACGATTTTACATTCCAGCAAAAACGTTAAACATAATCTCTAGTTATTAAACAGCTTTATGTATTTCTTACAGTGTAATTCTAGTGAAGTACCATTCCCCAGAATACTGAAGTGTAAAGTATACATACATGACATTATATCGGTATGGCAGGATTTTCTCATCAATTCCATTGTCAGAAAATAAAAACTGCTACATACCTCTATGCAGATTCATCTGCCCGCTGTCCCCTGATCTGAAGTTTACCTCTCCTCAGATGGCCGAGAAACAGCAATATGATCTTAACTACTCCGGCTAAAATCATAACAAAAACTCTGGTAGATTCTTCTTCAAACTCTGCCAGAGAGATAATAACACACTCCGGTGCTATTTTAAAATAACAAACTTTTGATTGAAGATATAAAACTAAGTATAATCACCATAGTCCTCTCACACATCCTATCTAGTCGTTGGGTGCAAGAGAATGACTGGGAGTGACGTAGAGGGGAGGAGCTATATGCAGCTCTGCTGGGTGAATCCTCTTGCACTTCCTGTTGGGGAGGAGTAATATCCCAGAAGTAATGATGACCCGTGGACTGATCACACTTAACAGAAGAAAAATGAAGCAAATTAGATAATAGAAGTAAATTAGTAAGTTGTTTAAATTTGTATTCTCTATTTGATCCTTGAAAGAAAAATGTCGGGATTCATGTCCCTTTAAGAGCTGGAGTGATGAATCATGGTTTACTATCTGGCAGTCTGATGGGATAATCTAGGTGTATTGGATGCCTGGAGGACTCTACCTAACAGAATGCATAGTGCCTACTGTAAAATTTGGTGGAGGAGGAAAAAAAGTCTGGGATTGTTTTTCCAGGATTGGACTAGATCCCTTAGTTTAAATGAAGAGTCATCTTAATGCTACAGAATACATAAACATTTTAAAATATTCTGGCAACAGTTTGGGGAAAGCCCTTTCCTATTCCATCATGACTGTGCCTCTGTGCACGAACCTAGGTCCATTGACAATTTTGGTGAGGTGGAACTTAAGTGTGCTGACTTTGACCCTATTGAACAACTTTGAAATGAATTGGAACCCTAACTGCGATCCAGACTTTCTCATGCAACCAGCGATAGGCACAGATAAAGGCTGTGGCAGACATTTTCCAAAGTACAGACCTTAGTGAAGGACACCAAGGTACATTTGAAATTAAAAACATTCTTTTATAGTGCTTGGTGTTATTATACTGATGCAGATACCACTGATCCTATAACCAGCCCTCCTCTGGCTATAAACATGAGCCAGTGTCATTACTGTATCATTATATAGTGCTGGGTGTTATTAAACTGATGCACATACCACTGACCCTATAATCAGCTTTTGTCTGGCTATACGCATGTGCCAGTGTCACTATCTGTGTCTTTGTATAGGGCTGGGTCTTATTATACAGATGCATATACACATCCAGTATTTCACTCAGGCTTTATTTATTCCATAACTTATCACCCAATATCGGTAGCAGTCTCTTGACAAGCCACTAACTTTATTCACACTACATTTTTTTTTCTCTTCCTATTATTTAATCGGAAAGAAAAGATATACTAAGGTTGTGGCGGACACTGTAAGGGCTAGTCACGGACCTTGCCTATCCCTGCATGCAACATCAGTGCCCGACCTCACATATGCTATTTTGGCTTAATGGGCACAAATTCCCAAATATACTCTACAAAACTTGTAGAAAACGTTCCCAGAAGAGAGGTGACTGTTACAGCTGCAAATATGGGGGTGGGGGGCTATTTAAAGTCATATTAATGCCTATGGTTTTAGAATTGAATGTTCAAAAAGCTCATATTGGGGTTATGGTAAGGCGGTGTCCACATACTTTTGGCCATATGTGTATATATATATATATATACTGTACATATATATATACTGTACATATATATATATATATACTGTACATATATATATATATACTGTACATATATATATATATATATATATATATATATATATATAACATTTATTCAGTTTAATTATTTTTGTGGGACATTTAATCAACTGTTTTATTTCATATGAGAAAGCAAAATATTGTATTTCGTCTGTCGAATGTTCAACAGGCTGATATTGGTGTTATGGTAAGGCGGTGTCCACATACTTTTGGCCATATATATATATATTTTATTCAGTTTAATTATTTTTGTGGGCCATTTAATCAACTGTTTTATTTCATATGAGAAAATAGTTTATTTTTTATTTTTTTTAGGGAACTACATTAGTTTTTCAGTTTATTATATTTTGCTCCCTCTGGAATGTGTCTGAAGTGGATGCTACTTCTCCACTGTGTGTTTTCCAGATCAACAGTTCTGTAAATAAGAGAAACATTTTGATCTTTAAGTAGCTTCAGTAATAAAGATATGGAAAAAAATGTGGTTCTGTCTTGTAATTCTGTTTCACTGAGTGATTCCCATGATAGTAATTGATTTTCTGATGTCAGAAAGAGTAACATCAAAGCCTGTTTTACTATAGTTCTGCAAATCTCTGGCCTGTCCGCTATAGAGTATAATTTTTCAAGGTTGTTAATACATTTGTTATCCTTGTGTTATCATGTAATAAGTAATAGGCACAACCCGTATGACAGTTTTATAAAATTGATTAAATTATGTTAATTGAGAGATGCATTGCAATTCCCTATCGTACTCCTTTTTGATATTTAGAAGTGGGTAAATAAAATTAGGTTTAGCTTTGATTCTGTATAAACAGCAAGTATTAGAACAATGAAAAATAAATATAATAGATATAGGGCCAGATTACAAGTGGAGAGGTACTTAATGCTCCTGTTCGTACGCTTACTCTGCTAAAAGTAAGTATGGTTTTTGGAAGTGTCGGGTAGCGCTTGTATTTAATGTTGAAAGTAAAATAGATTTCCCTTGCGTGCTAACCTGATGAGCACAAAAAGCCAAATTTAGAGCACAAACTATTAATGTATTCCCCCATAAAGGTGGAGCAATAAAAAGGAGAAAAAAACACCCTACTTGCACGTAAACCTGATCACATATTCTCATGTGCACTAACCCAACATTAAAATATGAATATTTCACATTACAATGTTCTTCACATAGAAGAATATGTTCTGTTTACATATTTCTACATATATCTGATGGTATTTTGGAACAATATATATATATATATATATATATATATATATATATATATATATATATACAGTCCAGACAGGACAGCACAATCTTACCCCTTCCGTTAGAACTGCCAAGGTGCACTTCTATAAAGTGCATAGAATATCCAAAGAAGGAGCAGGCACTCACTGGACTTAATAAAAAATCCTTTTATTCCCAATGTTAAACAGACATAACGTTTCGGCACATAACCTGTGCCTTTGTCAAATGTCACCTTAGTGAATGTAACCTAGCACCTAAACCACCTAACACAAATTAAAACTGGCATTCCTTATATACATAAAAAAAAAAACAAATTTACCGCCAAACCTTCAGATACATGTTCAGAGTAGTCTGTGATATCAGCACGTAAAGACGTAATACACGTCACGGCGTAATCAACGCCGTACCCATAACAACAAACCAAAACAAATGTGGAAGGCTGCGGCAGCATAATCCATGTCATGTCCACTTTCACTACTGCGCATGCGCAACCAAACCCTAAACGCAAGGGAATTCAATGGTTGTCATAGCTACTGCTATATATACAAATAGCGCACAGTGTGAGCGGACTGACATATGAAAATGTCTTTTGAATCAATGTGGCAATCGAGTTGTAGACTTAAACATATTACCCCTTTAGGAAAGAAAGCACATTTAGTGAAGATTGAATAAAGCAACAAAAACGTCTCTCAACCCGATAGCCACAAGGAATACAAAAACCATTACTATATAAAACACACATGAGATTTACATAGACACAATAAGCGAGAAATAAGATCACTGGCTTCATAGGGCTACTGATCGGAGAGAAGCAATAATTATTACTATTAAGCTAAAGTACATTTCAAGATATTCACATATACACAGGTATCACTCGAGCCTACAGGGAGTATGATAGAGACCCAAAACAACAGCGAGACCCTGCATCTTCATAACGATATATAGAAAAGTATGGAGAGTTCACTGTGTAAGAGAATAGTGTCAAATCAATAGAAGGGGCTAAAGTCCAAGTATGTGTTTAGACCTTTAGGTGCCAATGTGTAAAGGCAATAGATCCACCTGCTCTCCCATTGTAGAAGTCTTTTGGCACGATTTCCTCTCCTTGTTGGAAGGGGTTCTTGATCAATAAGCATACTGCGTATACTTGAAGCAGAATGCTTATATTCAATGCAATGCCGGGCTACCGGCTGATCTGACTCACCCTGCTTCAGGGCCTCCCATATGGCACACCTGTGGTTGGCCATATGTTCACGAAAGGTGGTAACCGTTTTGCCCACGTAAACCTTAGAGCATGGACAAATCAAGATGTATATGATGTAAGTGCTGGTACATGTCAGACGTTGATGGATTTTGAACCTGTAGTTATTGTGTGGATGCTGGAAGGTATCCCCCCTCAACATACCATTACAGGTAACACAGCTTGCACATGGGCAACATCCCTTCTTTGTAGATTTCAGCCAAATGTCCTTACTGTAGTGTGTGATTGGATCTGCCTTAACAAGAATGTCTCTCAAATTCCTCGCTCTGCGATAAGCCATCCTAGGCACCACCATCTTTTGAAATGGCAAGGAAGAGTCACTTTCCACCACGGGCCAATGTTTTCTTACAGCTCCAGTAAGATTTTCACACATAGGGACATATGTTGTGATCATATTCAATTGTTCTTTAGACTGTCTAGCCGGAATATCAATTTCTGTGATTGGTTCCGTGTGTAGCAGTCTCTCCTGGACCTCACATATCTCAGTAGTGGCATAGCCCCTATCCAAAAGTTTCTTCCCCATTTCTTCCATCTGAATCTTCATTTGGGGTAGCTGTCTTTTCTGACTACGCGAGTGAGCTGTGAGTTGAGGACACCCTTCTTTTGGTGTCTGGGGTGAAAACTTCTAGTATCAAGAAGTGAGTTATGGTCGGTAGGTTTCGTGTACAATGATGTACCAAATCGCAATGTACAACCTGTATCAACCTTAAAGATATTCAAATCTAGAAAGTGTACACCCATTTGATCAAATTCTAATTTGAATCTAATTGGACTTGCCATGGAGTTCAGAACGGATACCCACTCACCAACATAGCCCCATTACCACGCCATATCAGTAAAACGTCATCGATATAGCGAGTATAATACCTCACATATGGATGATCAAAAGGTTTCATAATCTCTTGTTCGTACCAGGCCATGTAAATGTTTGCGTAAGTGGGTGCCACGTTCGAACCCATGGCTGTCCCCGCTGTCTGCAGATAAAAACCGCTCTCGAATTTGAAGTAATTCTTCTCTAAGCAGAGAGAAAGTAATTCACAGAGAAATTCTACTGGTGGTCCAGAGTAGTGTATGTTATCAGTCAACATGGACCTGACAGCCTCCACACCACCCAAATTCAGGAAATTCTTTAAGAATCCTAAGTAGGCTCGGTGAGTCTTTAAGATAGGATTTTGTGTTTTTGACTACATTCTGTAGATATGAGTCAGCATAGATGGCCAGAATGGTAAGCAATGAGCCCCGGGCAGACACAATCGGTCTGCCCGGTGGATTGGCAAGTGTTTTATGCACCTTTGGGAGCAAGTACAGAACCGGTATAATGGGATAATCTGTAGTCAAAAAAGAAAATTCATTCTCAGTTAGTATGCCCGCTTCAAAAATGCATTGTAGAAAATTATCAATACACATCTTATACTTAGTAGTAGGGTTACCTCTCAATTTTGTGTATGTGTTGCTGTCGGAAAGTTGTCTAAGAGCTTCATTACGGTAATCAACATAATCTTGAATAACTATGGATCCGCCCTTATCCGCTGGGCGGATAATAATGGACGTGTCATTACTTAGATCTTTAAGAGCTGTAGACTCAGCCATAGTAAGATTAGGGTACAGCTGGGTTTGTGGTGTAGCTTTGATGTTATTGGTCAGTATTCGTGTATAACTTTTAATTGAAGTGTGAGTATTTGGAGGCTCATAAGTAGAGGCTTTTTTAAAGGGCTCATGTTGATATGGTTGTCCCCTAAAGTGATCCCTGAGTTTTAGCTGTCGCTGAAACCTGTGTACATCAACCAGTTTGTCAAAAGGGTCAAATTTAGGAGTAGTAATGTATGATAAACCCTGGTTCAACAGGGAATTATCAGCATCACTGAGAGACCTACTACTAAGGTTAAATATAATATTCACCTCTTTTTTGTTGTGTGTGTGGGATCTACGCCCTCCCCTTCTGATCTTTTGTCTTTTTGGCCTTTTTTGGCCTGAGGCATTATGGGAGGTTTTTTGGTGGAACGTGTAGCTACCCCTAAAAAAGAGGAAGAAGAGTGTGTAGTTTGTGTATTATCAGTTACATTTCCTTCCTGTGTTGTACCCTCTGTGCTGGAAGTATCACCTCCACTACTATCCACCACACTTAAAGTGTTTCTAGAACGCAAATTCCTGCGACGTCTACTTTGTGGCATTTCATCTTTACCATATAACCACTTGTATACTTTTTTCTACCGATAGTCATTTTCTACATTATGCAATTTTTTATTTTTAAATGCAATTAAATCATTGCGGTATTTAGTTACTAAACCTTCCAATTTAGCCATCCAATCCTGTCCCACATCCTCATCGAGCACATGCAGACTATGTGTTTTAACCATCTCAATTTCATTTTTGATCTTGGTCTCTAGCCTAGTCACTTCTTCAATAACTAAAAGTATGAGATCATATGCACATTTGTTTAATATAGAACACCAACTTCTACAAAAATCAAGATTTTGTCTGCCTAGGGTCGATATATTCTTAACCCTAAAGCCTCTAGGGATGAATTTTTTTCTATGATAACCTGACAAAAATACAGCGTGTAAGTTATAATCTATCTCTTTCCTGCGTAAATTGAGCAATTTATGGTACACATTAATAGGTTTGTCACCTCCCAACTCACTCAGCTCATCAGAAATCAGTATCCTCTCTGCGTCGTCTGTAAATGCCAGGGGATCTGTATTAAAGTCCTCATCATGGTATAAAGTGTCCATACTTGCTGCAGCCTCCGCCATCATTCAGCTTGTGGTGTATCCAGGAATACATGCCAAAAATTGAAAACACACAGTTTAAAACAATTTGTAAAAAAATGGTTTCAGGTGTGCAGTACTGAAATAACGTTGACAAGAACTGTGTTGAATTGGGGGAGTTCTTGTCCCAAGAGCCAATGGCAAAAACATACAGTCCAGACAGGACAGCACAATCTTACCCCTTCCGTTAGAACTGCCAAGGTGCACTGCTATAAAGTGCATAGAATATCCAAAGAAGGAGCAGGCACTCACTGGACTTTATAAAATATCCTTTTATTCCCAATGTTAAACAGACATAAAGTTTCGGCACATAACCTGTGCCTTTATCAAATGTCACCTTAGTGAAACACATACTTGGACTTTAGCCCCTTCTATTGATTTGACACTATTCTCTTACATAGTGAACTTTCCATACTTTTCTATATACTTTTCTATATATCGTTATGAAGATGCAGGGTCTCGCTGATGTTTTGGGTCTCTATCATACTCCCCGTAGGCTCAAGTGATACCTGTGTATATGTGAATATCTTGAAATGCGTCTTACTTTAGCTTAATAGTAATAATTATTGCTTCTCTCCGATCAGTAGCCCTATGAAGCCAGTGATCTTATTTCTCGCTTATTGTGTCTATGTAAATCTCATGTGTGTTTTATATAGTAATGGTTTTTGTATTCCTTGTGGCTATCGGGTTGAGAGACGTTATTGTTGCTTTATTCAATCTTCACTAAATGTGCTTTCTTTCCTAAAGGGGTAATATGTTTAAGTCTACAACTCGATTGCCACATTGATTCAAAAGACATTTTCATATGTCAGTCCGCTCACACTGTGCGCTATTTGTATATAGCAGTAGCTATGACAACCACTGAGTTCCCTTGCGTTTAGGGTTTGGTTGCGCATGCGCAGTAGTGAAAGCGGACATGACATGGATTATGCTGCCGCAGCCTTCCGCATTTGTTTTGGTTTGTTGTTATGGGTACGGCGTTAATTACACCGTGACGTGTATTACGTCTTTACGTGCTGACATCACTTTCTCTTGGCAATGCCCCATAGATTCTCTATGGGGTTCAGGTCAGGCGAGTTTGCTGGCCAATTAAGCACAGTAATCCAACGGTCATTGAACCAGGTTTTGGTGCTTTTGACAGTGTGGGCAGGTGCCAAGTCCTGCTGGAAAATGAAGTCAGCATCCCATAGAGCTTGTCTGCAGAAGGAAGCATGAAGTGCTCTAAAATCTTCTGGTAGACGGCTGCGTTGACCCTGGACTTAATGAAGCACAGTGGACCAACACCAGCAGATGCCATGGCTAACGAAATCAACACAGACTGTGGAAACTTCACACTGGACTTCAAGCATCTTGCAGTGTGTGCCTCTCCATTCTTCCTCTATACTCTGGGTCCTTGGTTTCCAAATGAGATGCAAAATTTGCTCTCATCAGAAAAGAGGACTTTGGACCACTGAGCAACAGACCAGGTCTGTTTTTCTTTTGCCCAGGTAAGACGCTTCGTTTGTTGTTCAGGAGTGGCTTGACAAGAGAAATATGACATTTGAAACCCATGTCCAGGATCCGTCTGTTTGTAATGGCTCTTGATGCACTGACTCCAGCCTTAGTCCACTCCTTATGAAAGTCCCCAACACTTTTGAATGGCCTTTTCCTGACAATCCTCTCCAGGCTGCGGTCATCCCTGCTGCTTGTGCTCCTTTTTCCTCCACACTTTTCCCTTCCACATAACTTTCTATAATGTGCTTTTATACAGCACTTTGGGAACATCCAACTTCTTTTGCAATTACCTTTTGAGGCTTACCCTCCTTATGGAGGGTGTCAATGATGGTTTTCTGAACAACTGTCAGGTCAGCAGTCTTTCCCATGATTGTGATTCCTACTGAACCAGACTGAGAGACCATTTAAAGGCTCAGGAACCCTGTGCAGGTGTTATGGCTTAATTAGCTGATTAGAGTGGGGCACTTTGAGCCTAGAATATTGCACCTTTTCACAATATTCTAATTTTCTGAGATTGTGGATTTGGGGCTTTCATGAGCTGTAAACTATAATCATCCCAATTATGACAAATCATGGCTTGAACTATCTTGCTTTGCATGTAATGAGTCTATCTCATATATTAGTTTCACCTTTTAAGTTGCATTAGTGAAATAAATTAACTTTTGCACGATATTCTAATTTTTCGAGTTTCACCTGTATATATATATATATATATATATATATATATATATATATATATATATATATATATATATATATATATATACACACATACCATACATGATAATATATAGGTATAGATATATACAGATATATATAGGAATTTCTATTTAAAACTACATAGAACATATTCTATGTGCAGAACATTGTAATGTGAATTTTTACAGTAAATACACAGTATAGCACTTTAATACATAGGAGTATTGAATAAATATGCTTTTTCATGTTTTTATTTGCTTGACAGCAACAATGCACGTTCTATATATGTATCCATATGTATTTATTTGTATCCATATGTATTTATTTGTATACATAAGTATTTATATATATATATATATGTATATATATATATATATGTATATATGTCTGTTAATACATATATACACATAGAAATACATAAATACATGTATACACACATTTAAACATATCTATCTATACAAATACATATTTTGACATGAATATGTATGTATCTCAATGTTAAAACCATTTGCTTGCCTTTTTTCTCATAACACATGAGAACTCATATTTTTGAGCCCTTATAACTTTCTCTTTTATTATATAGTGTTATGAGTGTAACTGTACTTTTAAATGTATTTTTTATGTGTTTTGTGATACTTTTTTGTTTCGCTACAAAGTTAACCAGAGCTCTAAGGACGTGATATATATCGATTCCTGTTAGCTTCAATTGTTCTCAAGCAATCACGTTTAATTTCAACTTATAATACAATCTCTACATCCAACGCAGAGAAACAGCTGTGATAAACCCCTTTTTGCTTGTGTGTAACTTAGTGTGCCACTTGTAATCTGGCCCATAATGTTTACATTGATAGATTTAAATAGACCTTATTTTAAGTTGTTTATTTTGCATTATTATGCTATTTATAGAATTCAATATATTTCCTACTTTAAAAAAAAAAAAAAAAAGATGGGTGAATAAAAACATTTGCAGTTCTGTCCTTTTGTTCAGATATTACTGATATTACACACAAAAAAATTAAAAATGGGAAAATCAGTCCTGTTATGTGTGCATATTCTTTTCTCTCATAGGGCTTGATTTATTAAGCAGTGAATGCTGAATCGATGCCCAATCATTTCTGGCCCAGCGGTCGCTAACTTCTGGTGGCAAACTGAAATCATCCCGATCCGATCGGGATGATTGACAGCCCCTGCTAGCGGCCAATTTCTGGTGAAATGCTTGTGCAATGTAAAATTTAGCGAGGTCAAGTGGACATCATTCACTACAGCGAATCATGTCCGCTCAACCTTTGGTAAATCTACCCCATATAGTTTAACCAGATTACTGCACTATATAGTGCATAGTTGTGTTAATTCTTTTACAGTACATTTAAGAGATTACAGCTATGATGGTCATATTGACAGTTTTAAAAATAACGTTGCTTTAATACAATACCATAATTAATATGACAATCTGTTATTAAAAGGGGGTTAATAACCTCTTATACTGTTCATCTCCTATAATATATTGTAATGATCCACTCTACTATCCTCACACATGATTCTTTAATCAATAACACTCAAAGGGCAAAGGAGCTTCTTCTTCTTCTTCTTCTTCTCCTCTCATGCCCATAGGTTTTTATGTGAGGTTGGTGAAGTATTTTGGGAAATCTATTAGATGAATACAAAGCAATATGATGCTATCACTGATAAACTTGCTCATGCCTAGCTGCCAGCAGCCGAGACAGAGGGTATGGCGAACCATAAATCTTATTTTATATCTATCAGATATATAAAGAGATAGGAATTTAGCCCCCTAGTCTATTTCAAATCAATTTTTTATTTTTTGCTTTTGTTTAAAGGGACATGAAACCCAAAAAAATGTTCTTTCATGATTCAGATAGATCATACAATTTTAAACAACTTTTCAATGTATTTATTTTATCTAATTTGCTTCATTCTCTTGGTATTTTTTGTTTACAAGCATATCTAGATAGACTCAGGAGCTTGGAGCTGCCTGCAGATTGGTGGCTGAACTTGTATGCCCATTTTATAGGCTTACAAATGTGTTCAGCTATCTCCCAGGAGTGCATTGCTTCTTCTTCAATAAAAGATACCAAGAGAATTAAACAAAATTGATAACAGAAGTAAATAGGAAAGTTGTTTAAAAATGTATAATCTATCTGAATTTTTTGAAAGAAACATTTTGGGTTTCATGTAACTTTAAATTATGTGGATTGTCTATAATTTTGTTTAAGTTCCAGTTCACAAGTTTACTCTGATAGGCTTGACCAGTTACCTGACAGACCACGTTATATATATAACATTGCTTGTACCTAATTACACCTCCAAAATATGTGAGTAGGACAAGCACTTTCTTGCTTTAATTTAACTTACTACCTAACATACAGGTAGATTACGAGTTTTGCGTTACCGCTTTTAACGCTGAAAAATGGCAATTCCAGCGTAATGGCCAGTAACGCATATTACGAGTCGTGTTGGTATAGCTATATCCCAAGCAATTTAGCCTGTAACGCAACATCCATTCTGCAGTCTAAAAAAACATAATGTATGTAAGAACTTACCTGATAAATTCATTTCTTTCATATTAGCAAGAGTCCATAAGCTAGTGACGTATGGGATATACATTCCTACCAGGAGGGGCAAAGTTTCCCAAACCTCAAAATGCCTATAAATACACCCCTCACCACACCCACAATTCAGTTTAACGAATAACCAAGAAGTGGGGTGATAAGAAAGGAGGGAAAGCATCAAAATAAGGAATTGGAATAATTGTGCTTTATACAAAAAAATCATAACCACCACAAAAAAAGGGTGGGCCTCATGGACTCTTGCTAATATGAAAGAAATGAATTTATCAGGTAAGTTCTTACATAAATTATGTTTTCTTTCATGTAATTAGCAAGAGTCCATGAGCTAGTGACGTATGGGATAATAAATACCCAAGATGTGGAACTTCCACGCAAGAGTCACTAGAGAGGGAGGGATAAAATAAAGACAGCCAATTCCGCTGAAAAATAATAATAATCCACAACCCAAAACAAAAGTTTTAATCTCAAAATAATGAAATTATAAGCAGAAGAATCAAATTGAAACAGCTGCCTGAAGTACTTTTCTACCAAAAACTGCTTTAGAAGAAGAAAACACATCAAAATCGTAGAATTTAGTAAAAGTATGCAAAGAAGACCAAGTTGCCGCTTTGCAAATCTGATCAACAGAAGCTTCATTCTTAAACGCCCAGGAAGTAGAAACTGACCTAGTAGAATGAGCCGTAATTCTTTGAGGCAGGGATTTATCCGACTCTACATATGCATGATGAATCAAAGACTTTAACCAAGACGCCAAAGAAATGGCGGAGGCCTTCTGATCTTTTCTGGACCCAGAAAAGATAACAAATAGACTAGAAGTCTTTCTAAAATCTTTAGTAGCTTCAACATAATATTTCAAAGCTCTTACTACATCCAAAGAAAGTAAAGATCTCTCCTTTGAATTCTTAGGATTAGGACATAATGAAGGAACAACAATTTCTCTACTAATGTTGTTAGAATTCACAACCTTAGGTAAAAATTTAAATGAAGTCCGCAACACTGCCTTATCCTGATGAAAAATCAGAAAAGGAGATTCACAAGAAAGAGCAGATAACTCAGAAACTCTTCTAGCAGAAGAGATGGCCAAAAGGAACAGAACTTTCCAAGAAAGTAATTTAATCAAACGGAGGAGCTTGTAAAACCCTCAGAACCAAATTAAGACTCCAAGGAGGAGAAATTGACTTAATGACAGGTTTGATATGAACCAAAGCCTGTACAAAACAATGAATATCAGGAAGAATAGCAATCTTTCTGTGAAAAAGAACAGAAAGAGCAGAGATTTGTCCTTTCAAGGAACTTGCAGACAAACCTTTATCCAAACCATCCTGAAGAAACTGTAAATTCTAGGATTTCTGAATGAATGCCAGGAGAAATTATGAGAAGAACACCAAGAAATGTAAGTCTTCCAGACTCGATAATAAATCTTCCTAGACACAGATTTATGAGCCTGTAGCATAGTATTAATTACTGAGTCAGAGAAACCTCTATGACTAAGAATCAAGCGTTCAATTTCCATACCTTCAAATTTAATGATTTGAGATCCTGATGGAAAAAAGGGCCTTGAGATAGAAGGTCTGGTCTTAACGGAAGAGTCCAAGATTGGCAACTGGCCATCCGAATGAGATCTGCATACCAAAACCTGTGAGGCCATGCTGGAGCCACCAGCAGCACAAATGAATGTTCCATTAGAATTTTGGAAATCACTTTTGGCAGAAGAACTAGAGGCGGAAAGATATAGGCAGGATGATAATTCCAAGGAAGCGACAACGCGTCCACTGCCTCCGCCTGAGGGTCCCTGGATCTGGACAGATACCTGGGAAGTTTCTTGTTTAGATGAGAGGCCATCAGATCTATTTCTGGAAGTCCCCAGATTTGAACAATCTAAAGAAATACCTCTGGGTGAAGGGACCATTCACCCGGATGTAACGTCTGGCGACTGAGATAATCCGCTTCCCAATTGTCTACACCTGGGATGTGAACCGCAGAAATTAGACAGGAACTGGATTCCGCTCATACAAGTATCCAAGACACTTCTTTCATAGCCTGAGGACTGTGAGTCCCACCTTGATGATTGACATATGCCACGGTTGTGACATTGTCTGTCTGAAAGCAAATAAACGATTCTCTCTTCAGAAGAAGCCAGGACTGAAGAGCTCTGAAAATCGCACGGAGTTCCAAAATGTTGATTGGTAATCTCGCCTCCTGAGATTCCCAAACCCCCTGTGCGGTCAGAGATCCCCATACAGCTCCCCAACCTGACAGACTCGCATCTGTTGAAATCACAGTCCAGGTTGGACGAATAAAGGAAGCCCCCTTGGACTAAACGATGGTGATCTATCCACCATGTCAGAGAGTGTCGTACATTGGGATTTAAGGATATTAATTGTGATATCGTTGTATAATCCCTGCACCATTGGTTCAGCATACAATGCTGAAGAGGTCGCATGTGAAAATGAGCAAAGGGGATCGCGTCCGATGCAGCAGTCATGAGACCTAGAATTTCCATGCACAAAGCTACCGAAGGGAATGATAGAGACTGAAGGTTTCGACAGGCTGAAACCAATTTCAGACGTCTCTTTTCTGTTAGAGACAAGGTCATGGACACTGAATCTATTTGAAAACCCAAAAAGGTTACCTTTGTCTGAGGAATCAACAAACTCTTTGGTAAATTGATCCTCCAACCATGTCTTTGAAGAAACAACACAAGTTGATTTGTGTGAGATTCTGCAGAATGTAAAGACTGAGCAAGTACCAAGATATCGTCCAAATAAGGAAATACTGCAATACCCTGTTCTCTGATTACAGAGAGAAGGGCACCGAGAACCTTTGAAAAGATCCTTGGAGCTGTTGCTAGGCCAAACAGAAGGGCCACAAACTGGTAATGCTTGTCTAGAAAAGAGAATCTCAGAAACTGAAAGTGATCTGGATGAATCGGAATATGAAGATATGCATCCTGTAAATCTATTGTGGACATATAATGCCCTTGCTGAACAAAAGGCAGAATAGTCCTTATAGTTACCATTTTGAATGTTGGTATCCTTACATAACGATTCAATATCTTTAGATCCAGAACTGGTCTGAAGGAATTCTCCTTCTTTGGTACAATGAATAGATTTGAGTAAAACCCCAGACCCTGTTCCAGAACTGGAACAGGCACAATTACCCCAGCCAACTCTAGATCTGAAACACATTTCAGAAATGCCTGAGCTTTCACTGGGTTTATTGGAATGCGAGAGAAACCTATTCTGTACCCTTGTGAAACAATGTTCTTAATCCAAAGACTGTGAAACGAATTGATCCAAATGTCATTGAAAAATCATAACCTGCCCCCTACCAGCTGTGCTGGAATGAGGGCCGCACCTTCATGTGGACTTGGGAGCTGGTTTTGACTTTCTAAAAGGCTTGGTTTTATTCCAGATTGGAGAAGGTTTCAAGACAGAAACCGTTCCTTTAGGGGAAGGGTCAGGCTTCTGTTCCTTATTCTGACAAAAGGAACGAAAACGATTAGCAGTCCTGTATTTACCTTTAGATTTTTTGTCCTGAGGCAAAAATGTTCCTTTCCCCCCAGTAACAGTTGAAATAATAGAATCCAACTGGGAACCAAATAATTTATTACCTTGGAAAGAAAGAGCAAGCAAAGTTGATTTAAAAGACATATCTGCATTCCAAGTTTTAAGCCATAAAGCTCTTCTAGCTAAAATAGCTAAAGACATATACCTGACATCAACTCTAATGATATCAAAGATGGCATCACAAATAAAGTTATTAGCATGTTGAAGGAGTTTAACAATTCTATGGGTATTATGGTCTGATACTTGTTGTGCTAAAGCCTCCAACCAAAAAGTGGAAGCGGCAGCAACATCAGCCAAAGAAATAGCAGGCCTAAGAAGATTACCTGAACATAAATAAGCTTTCCTTAGAAAGGATTCAATCTTCCTATCTAAAGGATCCTTAAAGGATGTACTATCTGCTGTAAGAATAGTAGTACGTTTAGGAAGAATAGAGATAGCCCCATCAACTTTAGGGATTTTAATCTATCAGATGGCACAGGATACAATTTCTTAAACCTTTGAGAAGGAGTAAATAAAGTACCCATATTATTCCATTCCCTAGAAATTACTTCAGAAATAGCATCAGGGACAGGAAAAACTTCTGGAATAACCATAGGAGGTTTAAAAACTGAATTTAAATGCTTAGTAGATTTAGTATCAAGAGGACTAGATTCCTCCATCTCTAAAGCGATTAAAACTTCTTTAAGTAAAGAGCGAATAAATTCCATCTTAAATAAATATGAAGATTTATCAGTGTCAATATCTGAGACAGAATCCTCTGAACCACAAAAATCGTCATCAGAAACAGACAAATCAGAATAATGACGGTCATTTAAAATTTCATCTGAAAAATGAGAAGTTTTAAAAGGCCTTTTACGTTTATTGGAAGGAGGAATAACAGACATAGCCTTCCTATTAGATTTAGAAACAAATTCTCTTATATTAACCGGAACATCCTGAGTATTAGATGTTGAGGGAACAGCAACAGGTAATGGTATATTACTAATGGAAATACTATCTGCATTAGCAAGCTTATCATGACATTCATCACAAACTACAGCCGGAGGAACAGTTACCAAAAGTTTACAACAAATGCACTTAACTTTGGTAGAACCAGCATCAGGCAGCGTCTTTCCAGAAGTAGATTCTGATCCAGGGTCAATTTGAGACATCTTGCAATATGTAATAGAAAAAACAACATATAAAGCAAAATGATCAAATTCCTTAAATGACAATTTCAGGAATGGGAAAGAATGCCAATGAACAAGCCTCTAGTAACCAGAAGCAATGAAAAATGAGACTGAAATAATGTGAAAAAAAGGTGGAGAAAAAAATGACGCCCACATTTTTTAGCGCCAAAAAAGACGCCCACATTATTGGCGCCTAAAATTTTTTGGTGCCAAGAATGACGCCACATCCGGCGCAAAACGTCAAAAAAATTACATAATCACGAACAACTTCCGGCGTCAAGAATGACGCCGGAAATGACAAACAAAAATTTTTGCCAAGAATGACGCAATAAATTGAAGCATTTTCAGCCCCCGCGAGCCTAACAGCCCACAGGGAAAAAAGTCAATTGAAAACAATTTTTTAAGGTAAGAAAAAAATTGAATATTCATATGCATTAACCCAAATAATGAAACTGACTGTCTGAAATAAGGAATATTGATCATCCTGAATCAAGGCAAATATAGGTTTAAAGACATGTATTTAGAACTTTATATATAAAGTGCCCAACCATAGCTTAGAGTGTCACAAAAAATAAGACTTACTTACCCCAGGACACTCATCTACATATAGTAGATAGCCAAACCAGTACTGAAAAGAGAATCAGTAGAGGTCATGGTATATAAGAGTATATCGTCGATCTGAAAAGGGAGGTAAGAGATGAATCTCTACGACCGATAACAGAGAACCTATGAAATAGATCCCGTAGAAGGAGACCATTGAATTCAAATAGGCAATACTCTCTTCACATCCCTCTGACATTCACTGCACTCTGAGAGGAAAACCGGGCTCCAGCCTGCTGCGAAGCGCATATCAACGAAGAATCTAGCACAAACTTACTTCACCACCTCCACGGAAGGCAAAGTTTGTAAAACTGAATTGTGGGTGTGGTGAGGGGTGTATTTATAGGCATTTTGAGGTTTGGGAAACTTTGCCCCTCCTGGTAGGAATGTATATCCCATACATCACTAGCTCATGGACTCTTGCTAATTACATCAAAGAAATTACGTTTTTTCATGGAATTTTCATAGCGCCAGTATTACAGGTTGTGTGTTGATGCTAAAATGCTTGGCTACAGCCTATACCGACACGATCCATGTCGCCATCTGAGAGCAGTATTTATGAGTTTTGCCCAACAAAAATGTTTCACAAAACTCATAACTAAACTGTTACAAAGTACACTAACACCCATATACTACCTATTAACCCCTAATCTGCCGCCCACCCATATCACGACTATTAAATAAACCCATTAACCCCTAATCCACCTCCCCTAACATCACCAACACTATAATAAAGCTATTATCCCATAATCCGCCGCTCTCTGACATCGCCACCACTATAATAAAGTTATTAACCCCTAAAACTCCGGCCTCCCAAAACAGCCAATAGGATGAGAGCTACTGAAATCCAATTAACTGATTTGAACAGATGAAGAATCAAATCAGCCAATAGGAATGCAAGGTATGCCATTTTGAAATGGCTACCTTGCATTCAACTTCAGTATACGGCGGTGACCTAATGAAGAGGACGCTCCGCACAGGATGTCTTTTGACTTCCAGGATGGCTCTGCTCCGCGCTGCCGGAATGAAGATAGAAGACGCCCCTGAGATGGATGAAGATATCGTCACCTGGATGAAGACTTCTTGCCGTCTGGATGGAGATGGATGTCCTGACTTCAGGAACCATGGGTAGATATTCTGGGGTTAGTGTTAGGGGTTTTTTCAGTTTTTTGGGTGTTTTTTTTTTAAAGATTAGTCCTTTGGGCTTTTTTGAAAGAGCTGAATGCCCTTGTAAGGGCAATGCCCATACAAATGCCCCTTTAGGGGCAATGGGTAGCTTAGTTTTTTTTTTAGAGTTAGTTTTTTTTTGGGGGGGGGGTTGGTTGGGTGGTGGGTTTTACTGTTGGGGTGACTTTATATTTTTTACAGGTAAAAGAGATGTTTAACTTAGGGCAATGCCCTACAAAGGACCTTTTAAGGGCTATTGGTGAAGTTTTTATTTGGGGGGCTTTTTTTTTTTTTTTTTTAATTTTTTTTATTGAGGTATGAAAAACAATTACAAAGCAGATGAAAATTTGCCATACTAACATAAAAGTAAAAACACTATAAAATGAAGAGTGCTAATATATATGTAGGTACAATGTTCACCCCACACAAGTAAAAACAATATACATATATATATATACATATACATTGTCATGACCTCAGAAGAATAAAAAATAGGCAAATCTTATATAAACCTAATTTTTCATAAAGATATATATACCACCTAATGAATGAGTTGTGCAACAACAGAATAAACATACAATATGATTCTTAACAAAAATATGCCATATGAGTAGGATGGTACATAAATGTAGAATAGATTGGGTTATAGCAATGTCACTAATTATCTGAGTAATAGCTATAGAATCAAAATAGAAAAAGTTGCATATGATAATCCTCAGTTTTCCACCCCCAAACCATAATTGAGGTCACTGTTGGACCCCCAACACATGTAAAACAACAGAAGGGTGATATTTGTGGAACATATTAAACAGAGCTGCATCTCTAATAGCCCATAAAACGTGTATAGCTATCATCAATAAGGGAAGGGGTAGTGTTATGTTAGGAGATACTTTTAACACCAGTGGTGTTTAGTATGGGATTGTAAATATATATGAACTTTATCTCATGCGAGTGTGTAGCAATATATTAATTTACAAGGAAGGGCATATATCAGATTAGTGGGTGTTTATAATGAGTGCTAGTAACTAGTGAGACTCAATAAACTACAAACGCCGTAAGAGCTAATGACACTTTCAGTCATGGCGAATTTAGCAATGGTATAACAGACTTATGCTATAAGAAGCATATAGTAAAAAGCCTCCGGGCATTAAACTTTATGTCTACAGGCTATGGTGGGCAAGGACAGCTTATTGAGATCCCTTGCGCCATACTTCCTCTAAGGAAAAAAGGGCACAGTCACGTAGGAGCATGACGCAATCATTGTACAAAATCAACACCTTCTCACTCTCATAACAGGGGTGGACCGCCAACCCAATAACAGGAGTATAATGTACTAGCAAAAGTGGAACAGGCACCCACAGCCCATATGAACATTAAATTATTTACACTTTGTTCCATAGCATAAAATAGCAAGGATTCCCAGATATCTGATAACAATAATACATTACATGAATGAGCATAAATACCGTTCAGTGTAAATCATAGCCCTCACAAAACACGAGGTAGATGCAGATAAATCTGTGCAACTAACAAAAGCACTTATAGGGAAAATAAAAAGGATAATTATATTTGAGACTTGTATGTAGGGATAACAAGTCCCGGGTTGTAGGAGTCAATAGGAAAGCATCTCCAAGTGGCTGACCGGCTTCTAGTGAACTGTATACCAAATTACCCCACACCTGACCTGGAGAAATGAGACAGTACTATGGGAGCTTTCAGGAACGGCTCGGGTGTGGATGGGGCCTCGTTACACAACTCGTGCCCTATACAAAGGGCTCTCCTACTTGTCAGGGACTGCTGCTTCAGGGTGGATTTCAGGAATGCACCGCTGGTATTATATGTTCCGTTGCCGAAAATAGCTCTTACCCTGCTGGAGTCAAGACTCTGGGCAAACATAGGCCTAGATTTGGAGTTTGGCGGTAGATGGGCTGTTAACGCTACTCGGGCTTTTTTCTGGCCGCACCATAAAATTAACTCTGGTATAGAGAGTCCAAAAAAATGCTGCGTTAGGCTCCAAAAAAGGAGCGTAGAGCATTTTTACCGCAAATGCAACTCTCGATACCAGAGTTGCTTACGGACGCGGCCAGCCTCAAAAACGTGCTCGTGCACGATTCTCCCATAGGAAACAATGGGGCTGTTTGAGCTGAAAAAAAACCTAACACCTGCAAAAAAGCAGCGTTCAGCTCCTAACGCAGCCCCATTGTTTCCTATGGGGAAACACTTCCTAAGTCTGCACCTTACACCCTAACATGTACCCCGAGTCTAAACACCCCTACCCTTACACTTATTAACCCCTAATCTGCCGCCCCGCTATCGCTGACCCCTGCATATTATTATTAACCCCTAATCTGCCGCTCCGTACACCGCCGCAACCTACGTTATCCCTATGTACCCCTAATCTGCTGCCCCTAACACCGCCGACCCCTATATTATATTTATTAACCTCTAACCTGCCCCCCACAACGTCGCCGCCAGCTACTTACAATAATTAACCCCTAATCTGCCGACCGCAAAGCGCCGCCACCTACGTTATCCTTATGTACCCCTAATCTGCTGCCCCTAACACCGCCGACCCCTATATTATATTTATTAACCCCTAATCTGCCCCCCACAACGTCGCCTCCACCTGCCTACACTTATTAACCCCTAATCTGCCGAGCGGACCTGAGCGCTACTATAATAAAGTTATTAACCCCTAATCCGCCTCACTAACCCTATCATAAATAGTATTAACCCCTAATCTGCCCTCCCTAACATCGCCGACACCTAACTTCAATTATTAACCCCTAATCTGACGACTGGAGCTCATCGCTACTATAATAAATGTATTAACCCCTAAAGCTAAGTCTAACCCTAACACTAACACCCCCCTAACTTAAATATAATTTACATCTAACGAAATTAATTAACTCTTATTAAATAAATTATTCCTATTTAAAGCTAAATACTTACCTGTAAAATACATCCTAATATAGCTACAATATAAATTATAATTACATTGTAGCTATTTTAGGATTAATATTTATTTTACAGGCAACTTTGTAATTATTTTAACCAGGTACAATAGCTATTAAATAGTTAAGAACTATTTAATAGTTACCTAGTTAAAATAATAACAAAATTACCTGTAAAATAAGTCCTAACCTAAGTTATAATTAAACCTAACACTACCCTATCAATAAATTAATTAAATAAAATACCTACAATTACCTACAATAAAACAACACTATCAATAAATAAATTAAATACAATTTCTACAAATAACTACAATTACATAAACTAACTAAAGTACAAAAAATAAAAAAGAACTAAGTTACAAAAAATAAAAAAATATTTACAAACATAAGAAAAATATTACAACAATTTTAAACTAATTACACCTACTCTAAGCCCCCTAATAAAATAACAAAGACCCCCAAAATAAAAAAATTCCCTACCCTATTCTAAATTAATAAATTTAAAAGCTCTTTTACCTTACCAGCCCTGAACAGGGCCCTTTGCAGGGCATGCCCCAAGAAAATCAGCTCTTTTGCCTGTAAAAAAAAACATACAATACCCCCCCCCAACATTACAACCCACCACCCACATACCCCTAATCTAACCCAAACCCCCCTTAAATAAACCTAACACTAAGCCCCTGAAGATCTTCCTACCTTGTCTTCACCTCAACAGGTATCACCGATCTGTCCTGGCATCCGGTGCTGAAGAGGTCCAGAAGAGGCTCCAAAGTCTTCCTCCTATCCGGCAAGAAGAGGACATCCGGACCGGCAAACATCTTCATCCAAGCTGCATCTTCGATCTTCTTCCATCCGGTGCGGAGCGGGTCCATGTTGAAGCATCCGACGTGGATCCATCCTCTTCTTCCGGCGTCTCCCGACGAATGACGGTTCCTTTAAGGGACGTCATCCAAGATGGCGTCCCTCGAATTCCGATTGGCTGATAGGATTCTATCAGCCAATCGGAATTAAGGTAGGAATATTCTGATTGGCTGATGGAATCAGCCAATCAGAATCAAGTTCAATCCGATTGGCTGATCCAATCAGCCAATCAGATTGAGCTCGCATTCTATTGGCTCGCATTCTATTGGCTGTTCCGATCAGCCAATAGAATGCGAGCTCAATCTGATTGGCAGATCGGTGATACCTGTTGAGGTGAAGACAAGGTAGGAAGATCTTCAGGGGTTTAGTGTTAGGTTTATTTAAGGGGGGTTTGGGTTAGATTAGGGGTATGTGGGTGGTGGGTTGTAATGTTGGGGGGGGGGGTATTGTATGTTTTTTTTTTACAGGCAAAAGAGCTGATTTTCTTGGGGCATGCCCCGCAAAGGGCCCTGTTCATGGCTGGTAAGGTAAAAGAGCTTTTAAATTTATTAATTTAGAATAGGGTAGGGAATTTCTTTGTTATTTTATTAGGGGGCTTAGAGTAGGTGTAATTAGTTTAAAATTGTTGTAATATTTTTCTTATGTTTGTAAATATTTTTTTATTTTTTGTAACTTAGTTCTTTTTTATTTTTTGTACTTTAGTTAGTTTATGTAATTGTATTTATTTGTAGAAATTGTATTTAATTTATTTATTGATAGTGTAGTGTTAGGTTTAATTGTAGGTAATTGTAGGTATTTTATTTAATTAATTTATTGATAGGGTAGTGTTAGGTTTAATTATAACTTAGGTTAGGACTTATTTTACAGGTAATTTTGTTATTATTTTAACTAGGTAACTAATAAATAGTTCTTAACTATTTAATAGCTATTGTACCTGGTTAAAATAATTACAAAGTTGCCTGTAAAATTAATATAAATATTAAAATAGCTACAATGTAATTATAATTTATATTGTAGCTATATTAGGGTTTATTTTACAGGTAAGTATTTAGCTTTAAATAGGAATAATTTATTTAATAAGAGTTAATTAATTTCGTTAGATTTAAATTATATTTAACTTAGGGGGGTGTTAGTGTTAGGGTTAGACTTAGCTTTAGGGGTTAATACATTTATTAGAATAGCGGCGAGATTCGGTCGTCATATTAGGGGTTAATAATTGAAGTTAGGTGTCGGCGATGTTAGGGAGGGCAGATTAGGGGTTAATACTATTTATGATAGGGTTAGTGAGGCGGATTAGGGGTTAATAACTTTATTATAGTAGCGCTCAGGTCCGCTCGGCAGATTAGGGGTTAATAATTGTAGTTAGGTGTCGGTGACGTTGAGGGGGGCAGATTAGGGGTTAATAAATATAATATAGGGGTCGGCGGTGTTAGGGGCAGCAGATTAGGGGTACATAAGGATAACGTAGGTGGCGGCGCTTTGCGGTCGGCAGATTAGGGGTTAATTATTGTAAGTAGCTGGCGGCGACGTTGTGGGGGGCAGGTTAGGGGTTATTAAATATAATACAGGGGTCGGCGGTGTTAGGGGCAGCAGATTAGGGGTACATAAGTATAACGTAGGTGGCAGTCGGCAGATTAGGGGTTAAAAAAATGTAATTGAGTGTCGGCGATGTGGGGGGACCTCGGTTTAGGGGTACATAGGTAGTTTATGGGTGTTAGTGTACTTTAGGGTACAGTAGTTAAGAGCTTTATGAACCGGCGTTAGCCCAGAAAGCTCTTAACTCCTGCTTTTTTCCTGCGGCTGGAGTTTTGTCGTTAGAGCTCTAACGCTCACTTCAGAAACGACTCTAAATACCGGAGTTAGAAAGATCCCATTGAAAAGATAGGATACGCAAATGGCGTAGGGGGATCTGCGGTATGGAAAAGTCGCGGCTGAAAAGTGAGCGTTAGACCCTATTTTGAGTGACTCCAAATACCGGCGGTAGCCTAAAACCAGCGTTAGGAGCCTCTAACGCTGGTTTTGACGGCTACCTCCAAACTCTAAATCTAGGCCATAGTTCCCACCAAGGGTTCTCTCCCCTCATTGAGATCGTAGCTGGACTGGATGGTAAGCGGGTCCCAGGGCACTGACTCCTGGCTAATCTTAGCTGCTGCTGCCGTCTGGACACAACTGACATGCGTCGCTATGTGATTCTCATTGCTCAGTAGGGTTGTCACTGCCCAGTCCGCCTCGCACATTGCCTCTGCAGCAGCAGGTTCCATGTGGTGGGAATCGTCTTGTAAGGCTGGTCTGTCCTCTGGTGCAGGCATTATTCCCGGTGTGTCCCCTTTGCAAGCACACCTCCATTCAGAATGCAGGGTCTCTATGAGCCGCTCAAGGTGGTCCTGAAATAGTCGATCTACCTCCTTCAACATGGTAGCAGACCACAGCTCCATCAGTTACCAAAAGTTCACAGTGTTCACTATATCTTGCGGTGTATTGGTACTGGTGGTTGAAAAGCTTACAGCATATACAGCTGCTAGTTCTGTATCAACAGAAATATAGGGAGGGCGAGATGAAGGCCTAGGCCGTTATATGACCTCCGCTCTGCACTTCATCTATTAAGGTGTTCCGGGCTGGAATCTCTCTGAAAAGTAGTGTAATCTGTTCAGCGACTCTTTAACTCTGCTTCAATGCTAAAAAATTACTCAGATTACAAATCATCTGAGTGATAAATAGCGGATTAATCAGCTCATTTGCTCAGCCGAGTAGAAAAGCAGCCATCACTGCTGCTGGTCAGACACGCCCTTTTGGGGGGCTTTTTATTTTTATAGGGCTATTAGATTAGGTGTAATTGTTTTTATTTTTGTTAATTTTTGTAAGCTTAGTGATTTTTATTTTTTGTAATTTGTGTTTATTATTTTTTTGTAATTTTAGATTTTGTAATTTTCTTTGTAGTGTTAGGTTTTTTAAATTTGTAATTAAGATTTTTAAATTGGTAGTTTTTTTAATTTTATTAGAATAGTAATGTTAGGTTAATTTATCGTTTAAACTTAGTTTTTTTTTATTTCAATGGTAAGTTTTTATTTATTTTAAGATAGTTATATTGTAATTTTAATTAAAAATTAGGGGGTGTTAGGTTTAGGGGTTGATAGTTTAATTTAGTGTTTTGCAATGTGGCGAGCCAGAGGTTTAGGGGTTAATAGGTTTATTTAGTGGTGGCGATGTGGGAGGCCAGAGGTTTAGGGGTTAATAACTTTATTATAGTTTCAGAGACGCCGGGGAGTGGCGGATTAGGGGTTAATAGCTTTATTATAGTGTTGATGATGTTGGGGAGCAGTGGAATAGGGGTTAATAACTTTATTATAGTGGCAGCTATTTTGGGGAGCGGCAGAATAGGGGTTATCAACTTTATTATAGTGCGGCGATGTCGGAGAGCGGCGGAATAGTGGTTAATAACTTCATTATAGTGGACACCATGTTGGGGGTGGTGGAATAGGGGTTAATAACTTTTATTAGTGTTGGCAATGTTGGGGGCCGCAGATTAGGGGTTAATAACTTTATTTATGTGTTGGCGATGTCAGGCGTGGCAGATTAGGGGTTAATAACTTTTATTAGTGTCGGCGATGTCGGCAGATAAGGGCTGTTTAGACTTGGGGTTAGAATGTTAGGTTTAAACGTAACTTTTTTTCCCATAGACATCAATGGGGTTGCGTTACGGAGATTTTTAATTCCGCACTTCAGGTGTTAGTTTTTTTTCTAACACTCTCTCCCCATTGATGTCTATGGGGGAAAGCATGCACGAGCGCATCAAAGTAGCCCTTGGATTTTGTGTGGTATGGAGTTTAATGCCACCATATCGCACACACAAGGAGGCTTTTCAGTAACTTTTAATGGCAGTGCTATGGAGAGTGAAATAACACAACTTTTTTGGCGTTAGTTTCGCACCCTGTTTAGCACAAATCTTGTAATCTACCCGTTAGATTCCTATTTATAATTTGTACATTTGGTGTTGAAGCGTTCTTATTTGCAGTTTTACAGTATTCATGAGTTCCAGCATGACCTCCACCTTTTACCCCCCCATTTTTTTTTCATATCATATGTCAAGATATCTTTACTTTAAGTCCAAGAGAGGCCATGCTTTGAGAGAAGGGATTTGTCATGTCACAATATTCATAAATATAATTTATTAAAACTTGAGGTATGTTTTGATTTGCACTTATGTAATTCTTTATTGCAGCATTAGATAATGAATACTGATTATGCCCCCAAAGATTTTACATAGTTCCTCTCCAAGCTGGTGAGGTTTTCATCATCAAGCTCTAGGTGATAAAGATATTTGTAGGATAGTAAAGGTAAAGGTATTCTACAATTATTATTGGTTTACTTTTAATAAAGCAAACAGAAAAATCATATGCAGGTATATTTAGTCATTTAGTTTGTAGTATAGATATATTTCTGTTAATATTATGTCACTGCCAACATACAGGTGTGCAAATATGGGGCTAGATTACAAGTGGAGCACTAAATTATTGCGCTTCTGCAAACGGGCACATTTGACCATTTGAGGGAGCGCAATATTTAACTAGCCATTACAAGTGGCTGGTTATTGCTATTGCGACCTTGCGGTATCAATTAGGGCTCCGAAAATAGAGGGCAAAACATTTCAGCAATAAAACATATATATACACAAGTATGTGCAAAGAGATAGGTACATATTCGAGCATTAAGAATCATATAAAATTGAGTATAAAAAGAAAGACAGATACTTTTTGCAAAACAAAAAGATATTCACAGGTACATTTCTAGGAGATTTATTGTTTGTTCAGGTATAAATAGAGTTATTTCAAAAACATCTCCTCAACATCGATGCTTCAGATTTATCAACGGTCCGATATTTGCGCCGGACTTGATGCGCGTGTTTTTAAAATACTTGTTGATAAATAAGGCCATCAAATGTAGATTTGCGCCAGCAATGTATGGCGAGCGTATAGCCCATCGCAAATGCGTTGAGATTGACACCTTAATAAATCAGCCCCCATGGGCATAAGCTAAAATTTCTCTGCGAGGTATGGCACATTTTCTAAATACACCCTCCTGTGGAACTTACAGTTTTATATTGCAAACCGAAAGGAGGAAAGATTTTGTCAAATACACCAAACACTTATAACTATATTATAAAAACACATGTATATGAAAATGGAGGTAATTTTAAGATATTATAAAATGAAATAAGAGCAACCTAATTTCAGTTGGCTGCAAGATTTCATTTTTGAAGTGCGCCTCCTGCTATTTGCTAACTTTGTTTACCCCAGTAAGTTTCCCTTTCCAGCGAGATCCACTATATTCTACAAGACAACCCTTGCAAGTTTCAGTGTCTTTTTTCATGTCTGATCCAGTGAATGTTAGATAAAAAAAATACAATTTTATTACCTATTTCTCCCACCCCTACTGGGATCTTGACTGCTACTTGCTGTCTCTTGTTTACAAAGCTTATATATGTCGAATACAGAAGCATTCATATTTGCAGAAAAGGCGGTAGTTTAAACATATAAAAACAGTTATTTCAAATTTCAAGTAGAGGTTAAGGATTTATTTATAAACATTTTAATAAACTCCAGCAGGTAAAAAAGTCCATTGGGAACACATTAAAGTAAACAAAACGTTCATTACAATGTCCCTTTAATGTGATGGTAAACTCCCCTTTTTAAAATCAGATCCGGAATGAATAGTCATATTTTAAAAGGAGTTTAAGTGGGGGGCGGAGCTAACTGACATAGAGATCAGACGTGTCTGCTTGAGGCTCCCACTTATAACTTTATTATATATCATAATAGTGAGATTTCTCCCTAAACAGAGTGATACTACGCCTCTATAACTTGCACACAAGAGCCTACATCCACATTCATATAGAAGAAACGTATGGACACCTTCTTTTGAACAAGCTGTATGGCACTCCAGCATAACGGGGCCTAGTGACGGGGAATGGCGCCTATATCGCTGAAACTCTACCTAGCATTCCTCTTGACCTGAGACATCAACTAAGAAGCTATAAATCCTTTCACTCCTTACTAAATCTGGATGAATTTCTACATTGAGGACCACCTTGCCGTCTTGGGCCCCTGAACCCCCCTCTTTTACTCAGTACCTGACAATTGAGAAGCAACGGCTCACGGAGAGATTAAGCAGATAGGGTCCATAAGCTAAGTCAACCCATTTGCGGAGCTTTTCACACTTGGATCACTGTTCTGCCATGGAGGACTTGAGTTTTATGATGCGATCCCTTTTACTCGAGTTAGAGATTAAAATGGACCTCCAGTTTGAGGACCTATCTTCTCTCTGCAGAGTGCATAGACCTGAACCTACCTCTTTGGATGGCGCCTTACCTCCCACCCATAGTATATATGCCCCCTTCTCCTCCCATGTTGGAACAGTGAAGCGGAGTGAGCTCTTGGTTGGGGTGCAGCGGGATGTCTGCGATTCCCCTTCATGTGAGGCAGTGCTGTATGGGACGTGTCGCGATCACCTGGCAGTAGTTCAGTGCACCTTGCTTAAGCCATCTGCGGACTCCGGGAGTCGTGCAGAGTTTCAGTGCCACGGATCAGATCGCTGGAAAAAAAAAGTACAACTTCTCGGACTGAACCACTATAATTCAAGAGCCAGAAGATACTGCACTGAGAAGACCGGGGCCTATAGAGGAGAGGTACACCAGATGCGCCCCCTGCTCGGCACTTCAAGCATACAAACTACCCAGAGAAGACCCTTACTTCTCCAGAAAAAAGTAAGGAGCTCTTTTGAATGACAACTTGACCCCTTGTTGAAAGTCCCAACACTCAGAGACACTACCGGGACTTTCGTAGATGCCGGTATAGGCTAACAATCCTTCTTGTGCCCCCCAGGACAGGACTCCCTAAGGACAAACCTAGGAATTCCTGCCGGAACCAAGCTATGAGCTCTTTCTCTCTGGACATTTTAGTGAGAACTGATAACTTAGATAAATCTTTCAAACCCGCTAAGCCTGTTATTAGGTATATATATATGGCGCTATAGCCCGCTATTACCTGCATAGCTCTCCTGTTATATTTTTAAAATACTCTTTTTTTATTTACCTCTAGGTTTATTCTATGATTACAAAGTGTTATGTTAGCTGTTTACTATTATAGGTTTATGCACATGTTATTGAGGATTCAAACCCTAGGCTTAAGTTACGAACTGGTCTATCTACATGAGCAAGGAAGTACTACGAATTAACATTTAGGCACATCCTGGTGTTTTTGCAACCCACCCCCCCTGTTAACGGCCTTCACGCTTTTTACTTGTAGCAGTCCATATCAATGAAACTCACTTTAATGCCACACGTTGCCTTCCTAAGCTCCTATATCACTATAATATAGGACCCTTGTGCTTAATTAGCAGAGATACGTTAGTTATTTTGGGCACCCACTCTATTCTCTCCTCTTCCTTGAGGGTGGCATGATACCCTACTCTCTAATTTAAGTTAATAAATAAAAAACAAAATCACAAGTGCTTCCCATTTTACCTTCATCAATTGATAATATACCTTTCCTGTCACTTTGCCTACTTTTATTTTACATAACTTAAATGCAATTATCTTCATCTCCCCGTGAACCTAATATTTATATCTCACTCACTAACTCTCAATTGTCAGCTTTGTTAAGTGTATTCCAGTGGTTAGAAAGCCCGCCCCTCCCCCACTTCCCCCACTTCACTTTAGAGCGGCTCTTGCCCGCTGCACTCCCCTTTACCCCTTCTTAAAATGAAACTGTATACCGCCAACCCCCCCTTTTTTTTTGCCTCAACCTACTTTAATTAGATAAACTTATTTATGTTTTATACTGCAATAGGGGGATCATCTCTATCCTTTCTATAATATAAAACTGGGGTTTTGTTATCTAATGCACCAAACTAGTATGGACATATGAATGCAGATTATGTTAGACTATTACTCCCACTTACTAGCTTTTGTTTATAGAATAATCTCTCCTCTACAGGTGAGTGGGGTTGTGGTCTTTCCCATATTTTACACAAGATCAGTATGTTTACTATTTCATATCTTTACCATGTTTTGTCCCTAGAATCATTACGGCAGTAATATTTTCTTCTGTTTATTCACTAAAAATGTATGCACCTTTATAATGTTGCCACTGTTCACTGGTGATTTTGTGTGTTATATCCTATACAACCTCAATAAAAAACTATTTAAAAAAAAAAGGAGTTTAAGTAATCAATTGTGAATCAAAGGTGAAGTTGGTACCTGCCTTTGTTGACTGCCATCATCTCCATGTCCCCTGCCCTGACTATTGCTAGTGCTGCTGCTCCTAGTAGATGATGGTGCCGGCTTAGCTAAAGATATTGTTGACTTCTTGCTGCTGCTAGCCCCACTTTCCCTCAATAACACCACCTTGTGGTGCATGAGGAGATACTGGTTCATCTCTAATGCTGACAAAGAAGTCCCACACTTTTGAGGAACATGACACTGTTGCCACATCTGCCTGCACTTCTACTGCTGCAGAGATCTTCTTGCCATTTTTAGATGTGAGACCACTATCTGTCTATGCCCTTATTGAAAAATGTTTTCTCCTCCTACCGGTGTTGGTAATGGTGGTAACAGTGGAACTGCTAGTGCTGCTATTGCTGACAGAGATTGCACTTATAGTGGATGTGGCAACATGAGTGGTGGGTGAAGCTGTTGTACTAACTGGCTGCTCAACAACTGGAGATGATGTTGGCAATGGAGATGAAGAGAATACAGGTGGAGACATAAAACCAAGGAGTCCATGTCTTCTGTAGTGGAATGTCATGAACCAAGCCTCCAGACTAAGAAAAAAAAAAGGTCTAGGAGGCATTCTTCTTGAAAGGGCTGTGCAGGGATTTGAACCTGTGGCTCTGTACTTACTACTCCTGTTTTCTAGTATGCTGAGCCACAGCCAGTTCTAGTGGATTAGTTTCAAATGCAATAACATACAACTTAAAAGATCTGTTAAATGACTATTTGTCTTACTTGTAATTACACCTGTGCAAAACACAGGTGCTCTCAATTTTGGATTTACTCAGAACCAATCCTGTGCAAAACCTCCCTATTTAAGACAAGCCAGAACCTGTGTCCTGTACTTCAGTATGTATTTGGAGGAAAACTTTACCTTTGCACCTGTTTACAAGTTTGTTTTCTGCCTTGTGCAATTCCTGCACTTCAGTTATTACCAGGACAAATACTTTACCTTTAAACCTGTTTACAAGGTTGTTTCCCGCTTTGTGCAAATCCTGCACTTCAGTTATTATCAGGACAAATACTTTACCTTTAAACCTGCTACCTGTTTACAAGGTTGTTCCCTGCTTTGTGCAAATCCTGCATTTCAGTTATTACCAGGAGAAAGACTTTACCTTTTAAACCTGCTACCTGTTTACAAGGATTTCCTGCTTTGTGCAAATCCTGCACTACAGTTATTACCAGGACAAAGACTTTCCTTTTAAAACTGCATCTCTGCTTACTTGTTTGTTCCTTTCCACTCCTGGCGTATGTGGACATAACATACCTGAATAGTATATATTTAAAATACCCTCCAAGTATTTGCTCAAAGTATTTTGTTATTTAAATAAATTTGATATCTTTTCGATCTATATGGCTTCTACTAATCTTTATTTAAAGCAACTGTTCCAGACAATGAGGTGCTTACAAAATATCCCGAGACAGAACATGACATGGAATCACCTCCTCAGTCTCATAATCAAGTTCCACCTGGTCAAAAGTAAAGGCTATAAGGGAGTTGGAATAATATCTAATTGCCAACCACAACAAACTTGTTATATATTTTATACAAAAATGGAAATGTGTGCTGCTATACAACAAAGCCTAGACTATAAAGCAAACTGAGATAAGCCCACCCACTGCAATTAATTATTTTATATATTGTATACAAAAATTGAAGGCATGCTGCTAAACATAAAAGCCTAGTCTTTAGAGAAAACTGGCAGTAGCCGACCGTGCCCCCACTAATATGTATACTAACTATAGTATATGCATTGTGTGAAATAGCCAGCCACTAACAATTATTAAATTTTATATATTTATACCAAAATTTAAAGGTATAGGGCTAGAAAACAAAGCCTACGCCATAAAGCAAACTGGCAAATTGGCAGGAACTCAGTGTCCCACTGCATTATAAAATTATTTCAGTATTACTATATATTACTGATATATGATATAGTCATTGAGTGTGTACAATAGCCAGCCATTAAAAAAAAAAAATATGCTTTTAATAAAAATAAATACAAAAAAATAAAGAAATATAGCCTATCCTCTAGAGCAGAGGCATGACCCCTTCCAGTCTAGTAATGCCCCCACTGTGAAAAAATAAATACATTAAATGTTAAAACTGATGCTCAGAATTAACCCTAAAAAATAAACAATCCCTGCTTGAAAGGGGAAAGAAAATTAAAGCACTAACACAGCACTGCACAATTTTCACTATTATTTAGTAATACTCTGTCAGGATTGGAAAGGAGATGTTTAACACATGAATGGTCAGACCCCCAGTACATCGCTGCACATAAATTAGCTGATTAGCCAAATATCAGCTTCTTCCCCCTTTCCTTTTCTACCACTCTGTTTTGGTGCTGAATAAACACATAAAACAAAATACACTATTTATCTATGAATTAGTTAATTCCTCATCCATTTTGTTCCCCGTTTCATCTGGATATTTGGGATTCTGATGAATGCTGAATCTGCATAAATTTGGATGAATCTGTATTTTTCCTAAGCTGAATGCACAAGTCTACTGATCATACATAAGGCATTGCCATAAGTCTAGTCCCAACATAATATGAGGCAATCTGTAGAACTAACACAATAGACAAACATTTTAATGCTTTCTTGAAGAAAAAATATTTGACCAAGCCAGAATATAGAGAAGAGTGACTACCCCAGGACGAAGCACATTTCTCCCTCAAATAGCACATATCAGCATCTATCCTACATCAAGCCATGGAAATGGACGTTCCCCAAAGTCTAAGACCCAAAAAACACTTAAAGGAGACTTGTGTAATGGTATATGCAGTGATTAGCAAGCTCTTAATTACAAACATGTGTCCTGAAATTCCCTAGACCCATAAGCCAACAGGCACAGGAAGGTTAGAATCCACTTCAAACCACTAACATTTCAGTAGCAATATAATCTTTAAAAAAATATATGATTTTCCATACCAGCAAGTTTTTATCATCAGGACCTAGGAGAGGGGGATAAGGTTTGGGGTAAACTTGTTATTGCCCTACCATTGAGGCCAGGTTCACCGAAGTGACAGAAATCACACCTCTTGACTTCTCCACCAGAGAGGCTTAAACTCCTCCATAGGTGAGGTTATTAGATGCTGATTCTGATTAAAGATAATATTCAAGTATGAGCAGTCCTCTATAATCATACTTATATAAAAATATAAGTATATATATATATATAGAGAGAGAGAGAGAAGTTTTCATACTTATATAAAAATGGCACCTCCTGAAGTCCCATTTTAAAAAATGTTTTATCTGAAGTAACAATAGACAATATATGTTTTTCTTAAAAACATTTAATCAAATTAGTTTTTCAATTTCAAGTTAATTTAATAAGAATGATCTTAAAATATTATTCTAATCTGATATCATAAACTAGATGTTTAGATATAACTAAATAACTTTAAATTTGTAATATACTTTTATAATATATTCAAGCAGAGTTGTAACATACAAATTCTAAAGGAAGATTGTTTGGATGAAAAGAAACATATGTTTCAAAGTAAAAGAGAGAAAAACACTTAATTAATATTTTGCCATAAGAAGCATATTTTTATTGCCTATTATTATTATTCTCAATTGGATATACTTTGTGAAATGCTTAAACAGCCTTAGGATATAAATACTTTTAAGGTGATGACAGTAGGAGGAAATACACTGTGCTTAACATGAATGAACCTAATTGTATGTCATGAAAAAGTCTCCCAAAGGCAAAATGGGATATTGAGAACATACCCAACAGCAATTCTGTAAAAGAAAAAAAATGAAAATAAGCACAGTAAGTAAATGCTATTAATGAAATACTCAGGGAATTCTAAAAATCATTATGCAGATATAAATATTTTAGTCCACTAGTTCCTGACTAGTAAGAATTTTTAGGGGACAAATAAGAATTTAGGCTTTTTCCTGTAATTAACATTGAGTAAACTATAAACTTTTTCTCTCTTGACAAGTAACTTTTATTCCCTGACTAGTAAAGTGACGTTAAAAAAGAGAAAGGAAAATGCTCAGTCTAAGCTACAGAAATAAAATAATAGACCAATATTTATAGAATTAGGCATGCAGGTAAGTTTTATAGCTTAGTAGGTATTTTTTTGTTGTTTAAAAAAATAGCAATGGTTTATATGTATTTATATTTATATATGTTGAGCATACTCAGACAAATTAACCAGCTGAAAAAAAATCAATCAAGACATTCTCAGCAGAATAAAAGCTTCTGTGTGTTATAGTCCTAAAATCTGGTCTGTATGACACTGTAGCCTGGGCAGCAGTGAGTAGCTGTAGCGGAGCCCTGTAGCATGTTTACATATAATTTCCATATACACACAATGTGTGTATATGGAAATTATATGTAAGTGGAAATTTGAAATGCAATTATGTGCACCTCACACACACACACATTATACAATACACACAAATGACATGCACAAAGACATCAAACTCACTCATATGGGTTCACACACATGGATACAAATAAGATGTGCACAGAGACAGGTACCTTAGAAATTTAGTGGTAAAGCTTAACTAATTAAATGGGTCCCATTTATGAAAATTAGAAAGTTACTTTGGGGCCACAGCGTTCTTGTTAAAGGGACAGTCTTCACAAGAATTGCTATTGTTTTAAAAGATAGATAATTCCTTTATTACCCATTCCCCTGTTTTGCAATACCAACATGGTTATATTAAAAACTCTGTGATTACCTTGTACCTAAGCCTCTGCAGACTGCCCCCTTATCTCAGTGCTTTTGACTGATATGCAGTTTAGCAAATCAGTGCATACTCCTATATAACTCCACGAGAGTGAGCACAATGTTATCTATATGACACACAAGTACTAGTCTAACTGTGAAAAACGTTCAAAATGCTCTGAGCTAAGAGGCGGTTTTTAATGGTTTAGAAAAAATACAAAAATACCACTAAGGGATCAAAGCAAATTTGATGATAAAAGTAAATTGGAAAGTTGTTTAAAATTGCATGCCCTGTAATATATTTATATGCCTGTAAAGGCTATGATGGGGAAAGGCTGATGATTTTTGGAGTAAAATCACAACTCCTACAGTAACAGCGGAAGAAATTGTTAATCTTAATTCTCCCATCTTAAGGGAAGAGATAGAGAGAGAAATTCTCCAACTCTCCTCTAATAAAGCCCCAGGCCCGGATGGATTGCCAAATGAATTTTACAAAATGTTGTCAGCAGAAATAACACCTTATCTGAGTAATCTCTATAATATGATCTATGTTGACGGTAATCCGGTAACACCATCTTTTTCTTCATCATACACAACTTTGATCCTAAAAGAAGGGAAGGACCCCTGGCAAAAAGAGTCATATAGGCCATTTGCTCTATTCAACTCAGATTACAAAATTATGTCCTCCATTCTTGCAACTAGGTTACAACCTATCTTAACAAAAGTAATACATACAGATCAAGCTGGTTTTTAAATGGGCGCAATTCAGCGGCAAAAATTAGAGAACTTCTTGTAACAATGGATTACATACAGAACCATCCCATCTCTGCCACGCGGGAAGAGGGCCTCCCTGACCTAGCAGTCTTGTCAATTGATGCTGAAAAAGCCTTTGATAATAAATGATACTGTCTCGTCTCCAATTAGGTTGGAAAGAGGAACACGTCAGGGTTGCCCTCTCTCCCCGCTCCTTTTCGATGTAGCTATTGAGCCGTTGGCTATCATGATTAGGGATTCCCTGGAGGGCATAAGGATCCGAGATTACCAGATAAAAATTGGTCTATATGTTGATGACTTACTAATTTATATATCCAATACTAAATCAAATATTCCAAAACTTCTTCAAATAACCGATCAGTTTGGCTCTTTCTCGGGATATAAGGTAAATAAATCAAAGTCTGAAATACTCTGGTTGAGGAAAAACAATAGCTCTATCCTAGATATTCCATTTAGAGTAGTCACGGACTCTTTTAAATATCTAGGGATTCATATCCCACTTAACTTACGGGACCTATACAAGCTTAATATATCACCTATACTAAATTCTATTAAGGATAAACTTAAATCTTGGCAGAGTTTGCCTCTATCAGTCTCGGGTCGGGTAGAATTATTTAAAATGATTCTCCTCCCTAAACTTCTATATATCCTTCAGAATGTACCATTGCTCTTACTAGAAAAGGACATCCGATTTATTAACGCTGCACTTAGTCAATTCATTTGGCAGGGTAAGAGACCCAAAATATCCCTTGCTAAACTTAATATTTTCAAAGAATCTGGAGGTTTAGCTCTACCGAATATTAAATTCTATAATCTCAGCTTCCTGGCACGCATAGTAGCTGATTGGACATATACAAAAAATTATATCCTAAACAATGAGTTAGAATTCAATGTTTGTAAACCTTATCTTCCAGTGGCTATGATCCATTCCTTGACACGGGAATTGCCTGCAATCATCAAAGGGCTGATTACAATATATATCCCGATCAAGGCTTGGGGTAAATTAACTAAATCCCTTACAACATCCAGAAGTGTTTCAAAACATCTCCCTATAATAGGGAACCCACAATTTCAAGCTGGTATAAATTCAACTATTTTTAACAGGTGGCATAACGCTGGTCTGGACAAAATAATCTATATATTAGATCAAGATAGAAAATGTATCAAGTCTTTTGAGGAACTTAAAACAGAATTTAACATATCTAATAGGGATTTTTTTTCCTACTTACAAATAACACATTTTACTGCAGAACTAATTAAACAGCAAGGATACCGTTGGACGCTAGGTAAATTGGAAAACTGGCTACATTTGACAAAAAATGGCCATATGTCCATTACCCCATGCTACAATATACTGAATGCAAACAGAAGTATTTCTTTACTAGATACCATGGCATTAAAATGGTGTTCATTAATACCCCAGACCAATATTGACTCAAAAATCATCCAACTATCAATAAGTAAAGTAGCTGCCTCCACGATATCTGCTACCTGGCGGGAGGCCCATACTAGGCTTCTTCATAGGACATACTTTACTCCAGAGAAAGGTTTCAGAATACACAACCAGCAGTTTAATAAATGTCCTAAATGTTCTCTTCAGGCGGCAGACCTGATTCATATGTTTTGGTCATGTCCAAAGATTAGAAGATTTTGGAATAGACTAGAATATTGGCTAAGGACTACATTAAAAATTAATATACCTCCCCTATCATTATACCAAATCATATTATGCCTAAAGATGGAAAATTCTCATCATGATTATGATAAAATAATAATTCTGTCCATCCTAACTACTAGATATCTGATTTGTAAAAAGTGGAAAACAAGAACACTTCCAACAATTCCCGAAATTAGGAATTATTTAAAAAAACAATGTATGTTAGAGCAAAAGAACATAGATATTGATAAGGAATCAGACATAAGGAAGTTCTTCAGTAAATGGGCAGTATTTATAAAATCACTCCAGGAAACTGAAATTGACTATTTAATTTTTCCTTTTAAATATTCTGAGATAGTTCTCCTGGGGGCATGGTAGAGGTGGAGATTGCGGGGAGGAAGGGAAAACAGTTAAATGTTTTTTTTTTTTGTTTTTTTTTCTCATACTGGCTGTGGGAACAGACTGATCTTAGTATGTAAATTGTAAATACTCGTCAATAGTTGTTATGGGTAACATGGAAAGATAACCAGCCCTGCAGGGCGCAAATATATCCTCGACTGGGGGGGGAGGGGGGAAGGGAAAAGAAAGTGAAAAACTCTAAGACATTTTCAGAGACAAATGAAGTAGATATTGTTTATATTATTGAATAAATGCTAAGAACAATTTTGACTAGATACGCTAAGTAGAATTAGCATATTATTGTATAGACTATGCAAGGCTATTAAGCCATGATATGTATTAGTATTTCTTTATTTTTTGCAACTTTTGGTTCAAAACAACAAATGTATTATGTAACATCTCTGTTTTTTTGTCTATAAATAAAAAGGAAAAAAAAATAAAAAATTGCATGCCCTGGGAGGAAGAGGAGGAGCCTGCGCATAGACTGCACCTTGCACCTGTGCAGGTACTACTCCCCTGCTGCCACACCTTGGTGGGTTACCGCGCCTGGAACCTCCATGGCAGAGGGAAACATTGCAGCTGGCTAAAGCCATCAGTCCAGTTATCCTCCACAGCGTAAAAATCGATCATACGCTGACACAGAGTTTTTTCAAAGAGATTAACATTTTCCCTGAGCAGCACTTTTCCCAATCTCTTTGGAAATCAGGCTAACGCTTAAAACAACAAAACAGCTAAAACCCTTCCTCCCTCCCCCACCTGGCTGGAGCGGGGAGGCATACAAGACAGCAAGAGCTACTGAAATTCAACTGAACAGCTCGAGTCCCCCACTGTGTTGAAGACTGATGCCTACCCCCAGTAAACTCACCAGTCTGAAGGCTGAGATAGTTGTGGCCGCCTCCACCCACCGATGCTGCGTGTGGAGAGACGGCAGAGCCGTGCTTGCAGCTAGCAGCCTGTTGGACAACGGAACCGGCTCCCCACTTCCAGCCGGATCTATGAGGATGAATCCGTCGGCTGGGAGATTGCCAGAGACAGGTGAGCCAGTCGGAAGGTCCATTGCAGAGGGACCATGAACGGCACCTGGAGGCAAAAGAATCTGAAGTCAGGAAGCGGAGCCGTGAATCTCCTTGTGTGATCCTCATCAGCGAATTATAGCGCAGACATAGATGGGGGTAAGAAGAAATAAACTGTGCTTGTATTATTAGCTCTTGCTTCTTTAAAACCTGACGCTGTCTTCACCAGGGTTATACTATAAACGAGACACTGCTAACTTAGTCTCTTTCTCCATACCTGTACTTTCTCTCTGACTATAAGCGCTCAGTCATTTGAATTGTCTTTAAAAGAAGGGGAGAAGAGAAAAAATCCATTTTTATCTTATGACTGTAGCAAGAACTGCTTTTTGGCTTGTCAGGTGAACGATATATTCCTGATTGAAATCGAACTGTCTTAAAGCTACAAAGAGACGGTGATACCATTGAAAGTTTTGTAAATAAGCTCCTGGGGCTTGTGGTTTTTTTGCTCAAATTCTGCCTTAACTATGAACTGGCAAACTTCTGCATCTTATGCCTTAACATGTCTCTTACCGCCTAACATCTAAATAGATATTATAGCATACTACCTCTTTTAGCAAATAAGTAACTGATTTTTCTTTTTTGTTTATCTTCCTCAAGGTCTGTTATTCTAAAATACTTGTATATCAATAGATTTACAGTTTTGTTTTTTCTGTTTGTTTTTTGTTTTTCTTTCTAAAACTAATCCTTACAATACCATCAGTACAGGAGCTACCTATAACATACCTGTGGTATACTTGGTATTCCTAATACATAATCTTGTGTGCTCCTAATATCCATATTAGTATTGATGGTAGTCACAGTACCCTTAACAGTCATATATTGGTATTTTTATATATACACCATATATACACCATGTTTTAGTTCTATAGCGCACCTGTTGGAATATGATATAATATATATATATATATATAATATATATATATAATATCAAGTATCAGTATAGATACTTATAGGGAGGGAACACCAGAGGGATGAACAGGCAGCTATAGGCCCAGAAACAGCCCATGCATAAATTAATCAAAGGGCTCATTCTACCCCCACATCATCGAGGTTAGTTATATAATGTATTAAAGCTTTATTTTTCTCCCTAAACAGGTATTTCAAATAAGGTTTAAGAGTGTGGTATAAGAGGGTACCTATGTATATTTGTTAATTGTACTTACTCCAAAGCGGATACATAACTCTATACTACTGCTGAATATTGGCTCCTTCAAGCTCTGGTTAAATAGTGGGGTTTTTTTTTTTCTTTATTAGTTAACTTAGAATTAAAAACTGCTAGAAATTGGATACAATATAAATAGAAGTTAGCTTGAATTCACCTCTTGGGTGAGTCTTCCATATCGTAAACTCTGACAGGCTCTGTGACTGGTCTGGTGACTCCCTTATATAGGAACACACACCACCCCATTAAATTTCTATCCTCACTTTTCTTTCACCCCTTCCCTCACAGGATTCACCCCCTTCCTTCCCCTCCCCTTTGTTTTTTCTCACCCCCTTTTTATTTTTTTTATTTTATACACGGCACAGGGTGATTTTTTTTTTTTTAAGTTGGTTAACTAACCACTTTAATCACGGTATATGGATAAATTCCTTCACAGTCAATCCCGGACTCCCTCGCCAGCCATGGCAGCAAAACAGAGAGAAAGAAGGAACAAAAACAATACAGACTCAGCTATTCAAGTACAGCTATCTCCTACAAATATTTTAGGGGTCAATGAAGCTATTAAAATGCAAGTTTTAGTAACAAATATTGCAGAAGCTTTAAATCCCAAATTTGATGCCCTCAGGGCGGAGATTAAACAAGATATCACATTATTGTCTCAAGAATTGAGGCACTTTACCAGTAGAATTAACGAAGTGGAACAGAGGGTATCTGATCTCGAGGATTTAATTATCACCCATAGTACAAGTTTAGAATCTACAGCAGTCACCTTATCTAAAATGCAAATTAAAATTGAAGATCTTGAAAATAGGGCCAGAAGAAATAACATCCGTATTATTGGGCTACCTGAGGGGAAACATCCTGAGAATTTAAACTTATTTATCTCAGAGACCCTAGTGCAGCTACTCAGGATCCCCTCTAGTAACCCTCAAATAGTGGTAGAAAGGGCCCATAGAATAGGGAAGCCACAGATTGATAACAGAGGTAACAGCAGACCTAGGCCAGTAATAGCTAAATTGCTTAATTTTAATGATAAAGTAACTCTTCTCCAGCACTTCCGTAAGAATCAACCTATTATTTTCAAAGAGAGTAGAATTCTCTTATTCCAGGATTACTCAGCAGAAACAGCATTTAAAAGGAGAAATCTGGCCCCAATCTGTTCCAAATTTACCCAACAGGGTTATCAGGCCCTAATTAACTATCCACCTAAACTCAAGGTTTTTGTAAAGGGAGAAGCTTATCTTTTTGAAGATGCACAAGATGCAGAAAAATTGTTGAGCCAGCTAAATTCTAGTGAGTAAGAACGAGCCCGTATCAAGGACCCATTGATTTTTTTTTTTTTTTTCCTGTTATCTTCCTTCAATTAGACGGATGCAGGAATCCTTGCTGGGGATAATAAAGGTGCAAGGAAGAAAGGGAATTGTTGGAATCAGCTGTGAGGGGGCCCCTTCTCCCCCCCCCCTTTTTTTTTTTCTCCCCTACCCTCTCTTCATCCTACTCCCCCACTAAATAAAACAAATGGTTAATTTTAAAACAGTATCTTGGAATGTTGGAGGTATCACCACCCCCATTAAGAGGAAATCGATTATTACCCAATTAAGAAAAATGAATACAGATATAGCATTCCTCCAGGAAACACATCTCAACCTAGAGGAAACGTTAAAATTAAAAACATCATGGGTCAAGGAGGTGATTGCTTCACCAGGGCAAGGGAGGAAGAGAGGAGTGGTTATCTTAATAGGGAAACAAATTAATACAGAAGTGCTGCACACTGGGGTAGATCCAGAGGCGAGATCAGTGATTTTAAAAATAAAAATTGAAAATCGTGTTTTTACACTATGCAATGTTTATGCACCCAATACTCTTGATCCGGAATTTTGGAACCAGCAGCAAACTGGGATACTCTCGGTGCTGGAAGGTAATTTAATTCTTGCAGGAGACTTTAATATGGCTCCACGATGCCCTCTTGACAGTTTGAGACAAAATACAAAACAAAAAAAGCATAAAAAACATAATCTGGAAACCAAATTGCTTAACAGACTCATGCAAAATCTGGGTATTAAGGATATATGGAGGAGGCAAAATCTAAAGCTCACAAAACACTATCAAGAATTGATCTTTTTCTGATAGACTAAAGACTTTGTACATTCGAGGTTAAAGCAAAAATACTCCCTATCTCCCTGTCTGATCATGGGCCAATCACTTTAGACTTTCAAGCCAAACAGTTTAAATCTAAACCAATTCGGTTCTTTTTTCCTTCTTTTTTAGCTTCTGATATGAAATTCAAGGTCTGGCTTAGAACTAAGTTTAACGATTATGATCTCTGCAATTCAGAATACAGAGACCGTCCTGCCATATTTTGGGAGGCAGCAAAGGCCATATTAAGAGGTGAAATCATAGCTTATACTGCTATGTTAAATAAAAAAATGCAACAAAGGGAGAAGGAATTAACTAAAGCAATAACAAATGCATATAACCAACTCCTCTTTGATCAGAGCTCGGCTAACTCGGTCAAATATAATAAAGCTAAGAGTAACAAAGACGCTTTTCTACTGTATAAAGAAACCCAGAAAGAATTAAAATTGCACTTGAAACTTTATAAATATGGAAATAAATCTGGGAAACTGTTATCTAAATTAGTTAAAAACGAAAAAAAATCCTCAATAATCGAGGAGTTAGTTGCAGGGGGAAAAAAAATACTTAAACATGAAGAAATAGCAGAAGAAATGGTAAAGTATTGTCAAAAACTATACTTTTCCAGACTCCCAGATCTAGCTCGAGCGGAGGATTTTTGGAGCAAAATATCTGTTCCTAAGGTATCTGCTGACATAGCTGAAAGTCTTAATGCTCAAATAACAGAGGAAGAAATTAAGAAAGCCATTTCTGATCTTGCTCTGAATAAAGATTCAGATGGGCTACCTAATGAATTTTATAAAATTCTATCTTCAGTAGACATGTGCACGGCTAAAAAATTTGGTTCGTTTTCGGTTCGGATCGATTCGGACTTTTCGAATTTCGTTTCGGATCGAATCGGATTCGGCAAAATTTGAATAAATTCGTTTCGGATTTATTCGGATCTGAATAAATTCGTTTCAGATTTATTCGGATTCGGCTAAATTCGGTTCTATTCCGTTCCGAAATTCGGTATGTTTTTAGTACACTAACACCCATTTAGTACACTAAGTCACTAACACCCATAAACTACCTATGAACCACTAAACCGAGGCCCCCCCACATCGCAAACCCTATAATAACATTATTTAACCCCTAATCTGCCGACCCAATATCGCCGCAACCTACATTATAGCTATTAACCCCTAATCTGCTGTCCCTAACACCGCCGACCCCTACATTATAGTTATTAACCCCTAATCTGCCCCCCCCAACGTCGCCGCAATCTAACTACAAGTATTAACCCCTAATCTGCCGACCCGATATCGCCGCCGCCTACATTATAGCTATTAACCCCTAATCTGCTGTCCCTAACACCGCCGACCCCTACATTATAGATATTAACCCCTAATCTGCCCCCCCCAACGTCGCCGCAATCTAACTACAAGTATTAACCCCTAATCTGCCGACCCGATATCGCCGCCGCCTACATTATAGCTATTAACCCCTAATCTGCTGTCCCTAACACCGCCGACCCCTACATTATAGTTATTAACCCCTAATCTGCCCCCCCCCCAACGTCGCCGCAATCTAACTACAAGTATTAACCCCTAATCTGCCGACCCGATATCGCCACCGCCTACATTATAGCTATTAAACCCTAATCTGGTGTCCCTAACACTGCCGACCCCTACATTATAGTTATTAACCCCTAATCTGCCTCCCCCCAACGTCGCCACAATCTAACTACAAGTATTAACCCCTAATCTGCCGACCGCAAATCGCCGCCACTATAATAAATGTATTAACCCCTAAAACCGCCGCACTCCCGCCTCGCAAACACTATAATACATTTTATTAACCCCTAATCTGCCCTCCCTAACATCGCCGCCACCTACCTACAATTATTAACCCCTAATCTCCCGCCCCCAACGTCGCCGCTACTATAATAAGGTTATTAACCCCTAAACCTAAGTCTAACCCTAACACTAACACCCCCTAACTTAAATATAATTTAAATAAAACGAAATAAGTTTACTATAGTTAAATAAATGAATCCTATTTAAAACTAAAGACTTACCTGTAAAATAAACCCTAATATAGCTACAATATAACTAATAGTTACATTGTAGCTATTTTAGGATTTATTTTTATTTTACAGGCAACTTTGTATTTATTTTAACTAGGTACAATAGTTATTAAATAGTTAATAACTATTTAATAACTACCTAGCTAAAATAAATACAAATTTACCTGTAAAATAAATCCTAACCTAAGTTACAATTACACCTAACAATACACTATCATTAAATTAACTAAATAAATGAATCATATTTAAAACAAAATACTTACCTGTAAAATAAACCCTAAGATAGCTGCAATATAACTAATAGTTACATTGTAGCTATTTTAGCATTTATATTTATTTTACAGGCAACTTTGTATTTATTTTAACTAGGTACAAAAGCTATTAAATAGTTATTGACTAATTAATAGCTACCTAGTTAAAATAATTACAAAATTACCTGTAAAATAAATCCTAACCTAAGTTACAATTAAACCTAACACTACACTGTCATTAAATAAATTAACTACAAGTACCTACAATTATCTACAATTAAATAAACTAAAGTACAAAAACCCCCCACTAAATTACAAAAAAAAAAAAAACACTAAATTACAAAAAATAAAAAAATATTACAAGAATTTTAAACTAATTACACCTAATCTAAGCCCCCTAATAAAATAACAAAGCCCCCCAAAATAAAAAAAATGCCCTACCCTATACTAAATTACAAAAGTTAACAGCTCTATTACCTTACCAGCCCTGAACAGGGCCCTTTGCGGGGCATGCCCCAAAGAAAACAGCTCTTTTGCCTGTAAAAAAAAAACACAATCCCCCCCCCACATTACAACCCACCACCCAGATACCCCTACTCTAACCCAAACCCCCCTTAAATAAACCTAACACTACCCCCCTGAAGATATCCCTACCTTGAGTCGTGTTCACCCAGCCGGGCCGAAGTCTTCATCCGATGGGGCAGAAGAGGACATCCAGACCGGCAGAAGTCTTCATCCAAGCGGGGCAAGAAGAGGTCTTCCATCCATCATACAAGTACCAAAATACAAACAAACACTAAATTACCAAAAATAATAAAATATTACAATAATTTTAAACTAATTACACCTAATCTAAGCCCCCGACTAGCTATTAATATAGCTTCAATATAACTAATAGTTACATTGTAGCTATTTTAGGATTTATATTTATTTTACAGGCAACTTTGTATTTATTTTAACTAGGTACAATAGCTATTAAATAGTTAATAACTATTTAATAACTACCTAGCTAAAATAAATACAAATTTACCTGTAAAATAAATCATAACCTAAGTTACAATTACACCTAACACTACACTATCATTAAATTAACTAAATAAATGAATCCTATATAAAACTAAAGACTTACCTGTAAAATAAACCCTAATATAGCTGCAATATAACTAATAGTTACATTGTAGCTATTTTAGCATTTATATTTATTGTACAGGCAACTTTGTATTTATTTTAACTAGGTTCAATAGCTATTAAATAGATATTGACTATTTAATAGCTACCTAGTTAAAATAATTACAAAATTACCTGTAAAATAAATCCTAACCTAAGTTACAATTAAACCTAACACTACACTATCATTAAATAAATTAACTACAAGTACCTACAATTAAATACAATTAAAATAACTAAACTAAAGTACAAAACCCCCCCCACTAAATTACAAAAAATAAAAAAATATTACAAGAATTTTAAACTAATTACACCTAATCTAAGCCCCCTAATAAAATAACAAAGTCCCCCAAAATAAAAAAAAATGCCCTACCCTATACTAAATTACAAAAGTTAACAGCTCTATTACCTTACCAGCCCTGAACAGGGCCTTTTGCGGGGCATGCCCCAAAGAAAACAGCTCTTTTGCCTGTAAAAAAAAATACAATACCCCCCCCCCCACATTACAACCCACCACCCACATACCCCTACTCTAACCCAAACCCCCCTTAAATAAACCTAACACTACCCCCCTGAAGATCTCCCTACCTTGAGTCGTGTTCACCCAGCCGGGCCGAAGTCTTCATCCGATGGGGCAGAAGAGGACATCCAGACCGGCAGAAGTCTTCATCCAAGCGGGGCAAGAAGAGGTCTTCCATCCATCAGAAAAGTACAAAAAAACAAACAAACACTAAATTAGCAAGAATAATAAAATATTACAATAATTTTAAACTAATTACACCTAATCTAAGCCCCCTACTAGCTATTAATATAGCTACAATATAACTAATAGTTACATTGTAGCTATTTTAGGATTTATATTTATTTTACAGGCAACTTTGTATTTATTTTAACTAGGTACAATAGCTATTAAATAGTTAATAACTATTTAATAACTACCTAGCTAAAATAAATACAAATTTACCTGTAAAATAAACCCTAACCTAAGTTACAATTACACCTAACACTGCACTGTCATTAAATTAACTAAATAAATTAATCCTATATAAAACTAAATACCTGTAAAATAAACCCTAATATAGCTACAATATAACTAATAGTTACATTGTAGCTATTTTAGCATTTATATTTATTTTACAGGCAACTTTGTATTTATTTTAACTAGGTACAATAGCTATTAAATAGATATTTACTGTTTAATAGCTACCTAGTTAAAATAATTACAAAATTACCTGTAAAATAAATCCTAACCTAAGTTACTATTAAACCTAACACTACACTATCATTAAATAAATTAACTACAAGTACCTACAATTAAATACAATGAAATAAACTAAACTAAAGTACAAAAAAAACAAACACTAAATTACAAAAAATAAAAAAAATTACAAGAATTTTAAACTAATTACACCTAATCTAAGCCCCCTAATAAAATAACAAAGCCCCCCAAAATAAAAAAATGCCCTACCCTATACTAAATTACAAAAGTAATCAGCTCTATTACCTTACCAGCCCTGAACAGGGCCTTTTGCGGGGCATGCCCCAAAGAAAACAGCTCTTTTGCCTGTAAAAAAAAACACAATACCCCCCCCCACATTACAACCCACCACCCACATACCCCTACTCTAACCCAAACCCCCCTTAAATAAACCTAACACTACCCCCCTGAAGATCTCTCGACCGTGTCTTCACCCAGCGGGCCGAAGTCTTCATCCGATCGGGCAGAAGAGGACATCCAGACCGGCAGAAGTCTTCATCCAAGCGGGGCAAGAAGAGGTCTTCCATCCATCATAAGTCTTGATCCAGGCGGCATCTTCTCTGTTCATCCATCCGGAGCGGAGCGGCAGCATCCTGAAGACATCCCACGCAGAGCATCCTCTTCTTTCTTGATCCGACGACTAGGTGACTGTACCTTTAAGTGACGTCATCCAAGATGGCGTCCCTTGAATTCCGATTGGCTGATAGGATTCTATCAGCCAATCGGAATTAAGGTAGGAAAAATCTGATTGGCTGATTCAATCAGCCAATCAGATTCAAGTTCAATCCGATTGGCTGATCCAATCAGCCAATCAGATTGAGCTCGCATTCTATTGGCTGATCGGAACAGCCAATAGAATGCGAGGTCAATCTGATTGGCTGATTCCATCAGCCAATCGAATTGAACTTGAATCTGATTAGGCAGATTAGGGGTTAATACTTGTAGTTAGATTGTGGCGACGTTGGGGGGGGGCAGATTAGGGGTTAATAACTATAATGTAGGGGTCGGCGGTGTTAGGGACACCAGATTAGGGGTTAATAGCTATAATGTAGGCGGCGGCGATATCGGGTCGGCAGATTAGGGGTTAATACTTGTAGTTAGATTGTGGCGACGTTGGGGGGGCATATTAGGGGTTAATAACTATAATGTAGGGGTCGGCGGTGTTAGGGACAGCAGATTAGGGCTTAATAGCTATAATGTAGGCGGCGGCGATATCGGGTCGGCAGATTAGGGGTTAATACTTGTAGTTAGATTGCGGCGACGTTGGGGGGGGCAGATTAGGGGTTAATAACTATAATGTAGGGGTCGGCGGTGTTAGGGACAGCAGATTAGGGGTTAATAGCTATAATGTAGGCGGCGGCGATATCGGGTCGGCAGATTAGGGGTTAATACTTGTAGTTAGATTGCGGCGACGTTGGGGGGGGCAGATTAGGGGTTAATAACTATAATGTAGGGGTCGGCGGTGTTAGGGACAGCAGATTAGGGGTTAATAGCTATAATGTAGGCGGCGGCGATATCGGGTCGGCAGATTAGGGGTTAATACTTGTAGTTAGATTGCGGCGACATTGGGGGAGGCAGATTAGGGGTTAATAACTATAATGTAGGGGTCGGCGGTGTTAGGGACAGCAGATTAGGGGTTAATAGTTATAATGTAGGTGGCGGCAATATTCGGTCGGCAGATTAGGGGTTAATAAAATAATGCAGGTGTCAGCGATAGCGGGGGCGGCAGATTAGGGGTTAATAAGTGTTAGATTAGGGGTGTTTAGAGACTCGGGGTACATGTTAGGGTGTTAGGTGCAGATTTAGTGTTTCCCCATAGGAAACAATGGGGCTGCGGTGTTAGTTTTTTTTCAGCCGAAACTCCCATTGTTTCCTATGGGGAAATGCCGAATTTTAACGAGCTAATTCGGATTTTTTCGGAGATACGGCAGCTATTTCGGATTCATTCGGTAGATTCGGAAGTATTTTAATTCGGAAATCCGAATCGATCCGAATCTCCGAATTTACCGAATTTACCGAATTTCCGAATTAATCCGAAACGAACCGCACATGTCTAATCTTCAGAGATATCTTCATATCTTTGTAAACTATATAATTCCATGTATATGAAGGGAGAGGAGGTGACAAAGTCTTTTTCAGCCTCGCACACAACTTTATTACTCAAAAGTGGGAAGGACCCAACCCTGAGGGAGTCATATAGGCCAATTGCCTTGTTAAACTCTGATTACAAGATATTTACATCAATTCTTGCCCAAAGACTGCAAAAAATTTCAGGTGATATTATTCACAAAGACCAAGCTGTTTTTTTTTTTAAATTCGCGAAACTAAAATTAGAGAGGTCCTGGTAACATCAGAATATATCTTCTGTTCAGGGATGGGGGAGGGGGAGACCGCCCCGGATCTAGCGGTGATTTTGGTCGATGCCGAGAAAGCATTCGACTCTGTCCAACATGAACATCTTTTTCTTTCTTTAGAAAAGTTTAGTTTCACAGGAGGTTTTCTTGGTTTTATCAAAAATCTTTATAATCGGCCTCACACGAGACTAATTGTAAACAACCTACTCTCTCCGCAAGTCACATTGGGCAGGGGAACTCGCCAGGGCTGTCCCCTCTCACCCCTCCTCTTCAATCTCTGCATCGAACCCTTAGCAATTATGATCAGACAACTAGAAGGCATTAAAATAGGCAGTTATGAAATAAAGCTAGCTCTGTATGTGGATGATATTCTCATCTATTTATCAAACAGTAAAACTAATCTTCCTAAATTATTACAAATTATTGGCCATTTTGGCTCCTTTTCGGGCTACAAAGTAAACACCATGAAATCAGAATTACTTTGGCTTAGGAAAAACAGTACCTCTCCCAGTAATATTCCTTTCCGCTTAGTTAAAGACTCATTTAAATATCTTGGTATTAACATCCCGAGTGATCCAAAAGACTTATATAAGCTTAATATACTCCCAGTTTTATCATTATTTAAAGAAAAGCTCAGAAATTGGGAAAGTTTACCACTTTCTATCTCGGGACGGATAGCATTATTTAAGATGATCCTTCTTCCCAAACTGCTTTATATCTTACAGAATACAGCAATATTGCTCTTAGAAAGAGATGTACGGATGATAAATAGCATGCTCAGAAGATTCATCTGGCAAAAAGCCAGACCTAGGATCTCATTGAACAAATTAATCTTTTCAAAAGCTGATGGAGGCTTTGCCCTACCAGACATAAGGCTGTATAACCTGGCTTTTTTAGCACGAATAATAGCTGATTGGATTTTTTCCAGGAACTACGTGTTAAACAATCAACTTGAAGAGAAAATTTGTTATCCATATCTACCAACAGCATTGATACACTGTGAACCAAAAGAGTGGCCAATCAATATTAGAGCACTTAAAATGTTTCTTAATCCTTTGAGGGCTTGGAAGAAGATAGGGAAGCTTTTAGAAATAGACTGTCAGGTGTCACAATACCTACCTTTAATGGGCAACCCCAAATTTCAGGCAGGTTTAGACTCACTGGTGATTAAAAATTGGCACATATTAGGACTGAACAGACCAATATATTTTGTGGATCAAGAGAAAAAATGTATTAAAACGTTTGACAAACTTAAAAATGACTTCAATCTCTCGAACAAGGAGTTCTTTGCGTACTTACAGACAAGGCATTTTGTCTTAGATCTGATGCAGACAGCCAAATGGTGTTGGGACTTAGGTAGCTTAGAGAGATGGCTCACTTTAGTAAGAAACGGACTGATGTCGATCACTCCATGTTATCAACTGCTGGGAGATAATTAAGGGAAACATTTTCATGAAAAAATGGCCCACGATTGGAATCTGGCGTTGGCACAAGACCATATTGATAGTCAATTTATAAAAACTTCTATTTACAAAGTATCTCAGGCTACAATTTCAGCTACATGGAGGGAGGCGCATTTAAAACTTCTACATAGATATTATTATACCCCTGAAAAAGGGCATAAGCTTGGGAACCCAAATTTTGATAAATGTCCCAAATGTTCCATGAGGGCGGCAGATTTGAGACATATGTTATGGGACTGTCCATTGATTAGACAATGCTGGCACAAAATAGAATTTTGGGTGAAGACGTCACTTAAGATCTCCCCTCTGGATCTCTCATTGACACAGGTTATATTTTGTCTAAATAACCAGGAAAAATATCAGCTTAATGAAAAGTTAATTATCTTAATTATTTTTAGCGGTGAGATACCTAATTTTTAAGAAGTGGAAGACAAGAGACTTACCAATGGTATTAGAGATCAAAAACTTTCTCAAAAAACAATGTATTTTAGAGCAGCGAGATACTAATATTGATAAGGAGTCTGATATCAAATCTTTTTTCAAAAAATGGGCACCATTCATTAAATCACTTACAGTGTCAGAAATTGACCAGAAAATACTCCCCTTTCAAAACTCGGAATTGGTACTTTTGGGAATATGGTAAAATGAGATGGATCTTAATCCCCCCCCCCCCCTCCCCTCTCTATGTGTTGCTATCGGGGGTTTTTTGTTGTTTTTTTTTTTTTGTTTTTTTGAGTTAAGTGGATGGAGTGGGGCCTCACCATAGCCGAGAAGGGACAAATTAGTAAGTAGGTAGTTAATCACAAGACACAATCAAATATTATTATTTTAAGCTAGGGAATCACAAGTAGGAATATGTTAAGAGGTTGGTTAGGCTATTAGCAGTGAAATTGATAACTGTTAATTCTTAAGATATTAATTAGACAGAACAGGGTTGGATCGCCTTGTAATTAATATATTTTTTCTCTTCTTTTTTGTAACTCTTATAAGTTTACGATTGTGAAATTAACAATGATTATGTCTAAACCTTGTGTTATAAATTGGAAAAAGTGTTAATTGTAATATGTTAAAATTACTAATAAAAAAGATTTAAAAAAAAAAAAATTGCATGCCCTATCTGAATCATGCAAGTTTATTTTTGAGTAGACTGTCCCTTTAAGTATTTGTGATCTTAACACTGTTGCTATAAACTGCCCACTCAGCAAGAGGCCAGGTGGACAGGTTCACATTGTGACCTGACCATTAAAAGATGGAGCCTAATGTCTGATTCATTTGAGATAACTGACAAGATCTTCTGTTGAGCAATTGGTTGTTCAAGAGCCATTAAGAGGCCAGGTGGACAGCTTGACATTGTTTATCTGGCCATTAATAAATGGGGCCTATTTTTTTTATTCATTTGAGATAACTGACATACTTTTCTGTTAAGCGATTGGTTGCACAAGACCAGGGTGGGACTACACAAAAAATGTCTTCTACAATCTTAAATGTGAGTGGTGGAAATTGTTCACTCACCTCAGACCTGAGCAGACAGGATTTCAAGATGGAAACCTTGTCTGCTCAGAGCTGTAAAAATGGGGGCCTATATATTTTTTTTCCAACTTTTTTTTTTTATTGAGGTAAACTAAACAAAATGCATGCATATTAAAACAATTGTGTCCCTGTGAATTACAGGGGGGGGGGCTTAGACTCACCTTACATATATACATGTTAAAACACATAAAGAAAGATCATAGGCTGGTATAACGTTGCAAACAGAATATTGCACAGGTACCTGCATCAAAAACCACCAGCCTATACCCCATATTGAATTTTATGAGTTTTAGAGTCACTTGTCACTCCACCTCCCAGGTCTTTGCATCTAGCTACATTCCTCAATCTTAAACATGCCGGATGAAATACTATAGTCCGTCCCCTGTTTTCAGACTCCTAAGGGTATTGTAGTCACCTACAGAGCTATGAGGAAAAGATCTCTAAAATATTGATAGATTAGGTTGAGAGGCTAGATACCTCCTTTGAGGTGACTATAGACATCATTTGATATGTAAGTTATCTAACAGCTAAGCTGGGAGGCCTTGGGTACTATATCAGGTCTGATCATCCCCATCCAGTTTCTGCCTTGTCCCGGCAGGTGGAGTAGAGGGGGGGAGAGAGGGTGAGGAGAATGTAGGAGGGTAAAGAAGTAGGGGGGGGGAGCAGGGAGAGGGAAAGGGAAAACCTCTCTCATAAGAGAGCTTCTTGTTTAGAAGCAAGCCAACAAGGAGGTTTTAGGGTTAGTTATGGAGAGAATTATGAGCCACCAGAGGATTTCTGTCTGTGGGACCAAAGATCCTAGATTTTCAAATAGGACTCAATTTTGTTCAGATGTTGGTAGAATCCCCGTTTCAATTGAAGCATATAATTCTAGGGTCTTTAGGACAGTAGTCAAAGGAGGTGGGGTAGGCTGCCTCTATTGCCTAGCAATTGAAATTTTGGTGGCTGCGTAGATAAAAATGGCCAGTTGTCTCTGAATTTTAGGTATTTTCCATGGGAAGAAATTAAGAAGGGCCACCTTGGGCTCTTTCGGGAGTAGTATCCCAGTCGAGCCACACATCCAAAATACCCCCTCCCACAATTCCTCAAGTACCGGGCAGGACCACCAGATATGAAGGTCAGAGCCTACCTGACCACAATTTATCCAGCATGAGGATGAGTGGGACAAAGCCATCCGAGCCAGTCTCAAAGGGGTGTAGTGCCATCTAAGAGACACCTTGACATATAATTCAATTGAGTTGGCACAGTGGAGAGTCTTCTTTGTAAGTATAAAGGCTTGTGACCAGGTCTTGTCAGAATATTTTGTTTTTAGGTCTTGCTCCCAGGCCCTTAGCTGACACACCTCACCCGCACTCACATCCTTCATGATTAACATATAGTGAATGGATAGGGATCTCAACAAACCTGAACCCAACCTCCATTTCTGCTCCCAAATGGTTTATTCTCTAAGGTCTGAGGGCAGGAAGCCCCAGCTACAGAGGAATTTGTGAAGTCTAAACCTTTCAAATTGGAACCAAGGCGGAGAAGGATTCCCCCCTATGGATGCTGGGTCAGCTAACTGTAGAGTATTCTGCTGGTAGAGATCAGACACATTTGATAAGTCCCATTGTCTCCACTGGGAGATATGGGAATTCGGGAGGCCTCGCAGCAGACCCGCGATAGAATGGATCGGGGAAGGGTGAGGAGCTATCTCAGAATAATGTCTCATAGTTTTCCAACAGTCTAGACTTTGCTTTACAATTAGATTTTGGATAAGTGAACTATCAATTTTATAGTCAGGTATCCAGGGTAAATCGTTGAGAGTGATACCTGCTGGTAGGGAAAACTGGGGGCCTATATTTTTTGATGGAGGAGTTACGTTTTGGTATTTTGATGCATTTTTACATTTGATTGGGATTTGTTTCTTAAACTAAATTCTAAGAGAACTATGAATGAAGTAAAATAATAGTTAAATCTTTTACAGATCCAGTTTTATCCAGTTTTTTTACAATAATACCTTTAAATCCACCTATTTAACACAGTTGCTCATAATCTTGGATAACACTTTTAGCCACAGTTATATGTAAGCTCTTTTTAAACCTATCAATGAAATTTACAGTAATACCCACTCTATGCAAAGTTCCATGGTTGCTTTACTCTTTACCTGGGTGAGAGTGAGCAAGGTGAGTGAATGCACAAGCACATATGACGAATGCCTTCTTGTTAGCCCCAAATGTGGCAGGACAGTTCTTAGACAGTGTGAGACAATTTTCTTATGCTAATTGCTAAACAGTGATTCTAATAGCTATCTATAAGGATAATGAATATATTTACATCACCTCTTGTGCCTTTTTTCTAGACCCATTTCGGCTATTTCTGTCTCATATCATATCAACTACTAAGGGGCCGATTTATCACAGCGCGAATGGGGCCGTATACCCCTGTTTCTGTGCAAACCTTTAGGCTCGCCGGAAACAGGAGTTAAGAATTAGCGGTCTTGTACGCCTCCTGTGAGGTGGTGGACATCAATCCGTCCAATCTCATACGATCAGGTTGATTTACACCCTCTGCAGGGGGTGGCCATGCACAAATAGATCACCAGAACTGCTTGTGCAATGATAAATGCTGACAGCGTATGCTGTCTGCATTTATTGATCTCTGGCGGACATGATCGCTACAGCTGATCATGTCCGCCAGACAAATGATAAATTGGCCCCCAAGACTCTAACCTATACTCAAGATGTAATCTTACAATGGATTTTTAAGAAGACATAATTATGTTTTTTTCGTTGTATCCATGCACATTTTAATGCATCATTAAAGAAAAGAAAGATGGCGCCTCATAGTGTAAGTAGGTCTTGAAACTACTGTTTATGGTGTAAGATGAAAAGGCTTACCGGATAGTATTGCACCGAACTCTCGTCCGGTGCCAGCAGATGGACTAACACTTAACAGTGGTTAGCACACTGGTCTGACTCGTTAGTCAGCTGTGTCTTGATTTTCTCTGGATCAGTCTCAGCCACACTCCAAAAGTAGCCGCTTTGTGGGTATAAACTCAGTGTTACGATGTGCCTAATCGAACATCCAATGAAAAAAATATAACCATATGACAACTTCCGAGAAGTTTAAAGGTAAAAAATGCTTTTATTCTTGTCACTGCAACGCGTATCTTGACCGTATAAGCTGGTCGTTTCCTCAGGCAATACAAACTGAATAAAATCGTTAGCGTTAACATCATTAAATACATGTGTGAGTGTTAAAAACGGAAGTTGTCATAATTGCAAAGAGCCAATAGTAACATTAATTGTATCAATACATAAAATAAACTTTCAATAGGATTCTATCCTTAACATTCTTGTTCTAGCATGTGTAAAACAATGTAATCTTTTGGATGTCAAGTGAAACATGTATATATATGTACACAAAAAAGTCAAACAAAGCTATAGTCTCTAATGATTTAAACTGTTCAATTGCATGGATTGCTCTCTCCCACACAGACGATAATATATATATATATATATATATATATATATATATATATATATATATATATATATATATATATAATTGTTAAACACCAAAGGTAGCTGAAACTAATCTGAGTATAAAGTGAATTCCAACATTTCTTAATCGTATTAGACCTCATTAGAGATTCTTATGTTCATACAAAGAGAGAAGCGCTCTACCAGGAACGAACAACAGCTCAGTGGCTTGTTCTATGGCGATTTACCACCCGGAGGCAGCCTCTTTTAGACCAGTGTGCTTTTCACAGAAGAAAACTTTCCTGAAGTATATCAGTCTGATCCCGCCAAGTAAGGTCAGTCCAGCCCCGAAATACCAGGCAATTCTCCTCTGAACAAGGAACATGACAACCCCAGACGATCGTTTCGGCCTCCTATGGGCCTCGTCAGTGAGGTGCAGCCACATTCCTCTAAGCACACTGGGCAAGGAGTCCACGTCTGGTTTCCCCCATCACCCATAGGGAGACTTCCCCAGGGTCATAATAATTTGCATACAAAGAGAGAAGCGCTCTACCAGGAACGAACAACAGCTCAGTGGCTTGTTCTATGGCGATTTACCACCCGGAGGCAGCCTCTTTTAGACCAGTGTGCTTTTCACAGAAGAAAACTTTCCTGAAGTATATCAGTCTGATCCCGCCAAGTAAGGTCAGTCCAGCCCCGAAATACCAGGCAATTCTCCTCTGAACAAGGAACATGACAACCCCAGACGATCGTTTCGGCCTCCTATGGGCCTCGTCAGTGAGGTGCAGCCACATTCCTCTAAGCACACTGGGCAAGGAGTCCACGTCTGGTTTCCCCCATCACCCATAGGGAGACTTCCCCAGGGTCATAATAATTTGCATACAAAGAGAGAAGCGCTCTACCAGGAACGAACAACAGCTCAGTGGCTTGTTCTATGGCGATTTACCACCCGGAGGCAGCCTCTTTTAGACCAGTGTGCTTTTCACAGAAGAAAACTTTCCTGAAGTATATCAGTCTGATCCCGCCAAGTAAGGTCAGTCCAGCCCCGAAATACCAGGCAATTCTCCTCTGAACAAGGAACATGACAACCCCAGACGATCGTTTCGGCCTCCTATGGGCCTCGTCAGTGAGGTGCAGCCACATTCCTCTAAGCACACTGGGCAAGGAGTCCACGTCTGGTTTCCCCCATCACCCATAGGGAGACTTCCCCAGGGTCATAATAATTTGCATACAAAGAGAGAAGCGCTCTACCAGGAACGAACAACAGCTCAGTGGCTTGTTCTATGGCGATTTACCACCCGGAGGCAGCCTCTTTTAGACCAGTGTGCTTTTCACAGAAGAAAACTTTCCTGAAGTATATCAGTCTGATCCCGCCAAGTAAGGTCAGTCCAGCCCCAAAATACCAGGCAATTCTCCTCTGAACAAGGAACATGACAACCCCAGACGATCGTTTCGGCCTCCTATGGGCCTCGTCAGTGAGGTGCAGCCACATTCCTCTAAGCACACTGGGCAAGGAGTCCACGTCTGGTTTCCCCCATCACCCATAGGGAGACTTCCCCAGGGTCATAATAATTTGCATACAAAGAGAGAAGCGCTCTACCAGGAACGAACAACAGCTCAGTGGCTTGTTCTATGGCGATTTACCACCCGGAGGCAGCCTCTTTTAGACCAGTGTGCTTTTCACAGAAGAAAACTTTCCTGAAGTATATCAGTCTGATCCCGCCAAGTAAGGTCAGTCCAGCCCCGAAATACCAGGCAATTCTCCTCTGAACAAGGAACATGACAACCCCAGATGATCGTTTCGGCCTCCTATGGGCCTCGTCAGTGAGGTGCAGCCACATTCCTCTAAGCACACTGGGCAAGGAGTCCACGTCTGGTTTCCCCCATCACCCATAGGGAGACTTCCCCAGGGTCATAATAATTTGCATACAAAGAGAGAAGCGCTCTACCAGGAACGAACAACAGCTCAGTGGCTTGTTCTATGGCGATTTACCACCCGGAGGCAGCCTCTTTTAGACCAGTGTGCTTTTCACAGAAGAAAACTTTCCTGAAGTATATCAGTCTGATCCCGCCAAGTAAGGTCAGTCCAGCCCCGAAATACCAGGCAATTCTCCTCTGAACAAGGAACATGACAACCCCAGACGATCGTTTCGGCCTCCTATGGGCCTCGTCAGTGAGGTGCAGCCACATTCCTCTAAGCACACTGGGCAAGGAGTCAACGTCTGGTTTCCCCCATCACCCATAGGGAGACTTCCCCAGGGTCATAATAATTTGCATACAAAGAGAGAAGCGCTCTACCAGGAATGAACAACAGCTCAGTGGCTTGTTCTATGGCGATTTACCACCCGGAGGCAGCCTCTTTTAGACCAGTGTGCTTTTCACAGAAGAAAACTTTCCTGAAGTATATCAGTCTGATCCCGCCAAGTAAGGTCAGTCCAGCCCCAAAATACCAGGCAATTCTCCTCTGAACAAGGAACATGACAACCCCAGACGATCGTTTCGGCCTCCTATGGGCCTCATCAGTGAGGTGCAGCCACATTCCTCTAAGCACACTGGGCAAGGAGTCCACGTCTGGTTTCCCCCATCACCCATAGGGAGACTTCCCCAGGGTCATAATAATTTGCATACAAAGAGAGAAGCGCTCTACCAGGAACGAACAACAGCTCAGTGGCTTGTTCTATGGCGATTTACCACCCGGAGGCAGCCTCTTTTAGACCAGTGTGCTTTTCACAGAAGAAAACTTTCCTGAAGTATATCAGTCTGATCCCGCCAAGTAAGGTCAGTCCAGCCCCGAAATACCAGGCAATTCTCCTCTGAACAAGGAACATGACAACCCCAGACGATCGTTTCGGCCTCCTATGGGCCTCGTCAGTGAGGTGCAGCCACATTCCTCTAAGCACACTGGGCAAGGAGTCCACGTCTGGTTTCCCCCATCACCCATAGGGAGACTTCCCCAGGGTCATAATAATTTGCATACAAAGAGAGAAGCGCTCTACCAGGAACGAACAACAGCTCAGTGGCTTGTTCTATGGCGATTTACCACCCGGAGGCAGCCTCTTTTAGACCAGTGTGCTTTTCACAGAAGAAAACTTTCCTGAAGTATATCAGTCTGATCCCGCCAAGTAAGGTCAGTCCAGCCCCGAAATACCAGGCAATTCTCCTCTGAACAAGGAACATGACAACCCCAGACGATCGTTTCGGCCTCCTATGGGCCTCGTCAGTGAGGTGCAGCCACATTCCTCTAAGCACACTGGGCAAGGAGTCCACGTCTGGTTTCCCCCATCACCCATAGGGAGACTTCCCCAGGGTCATAATAATTTGCATACAAAGAGAGAAGCGCTCTACCAGGAACGAACAACAGCTCAGTGGCTTGTTCTATGGCGATTTACCACCCGGAGGCAGCCTCTTTTAGACCAGTGTGCTTTTCACAGAAGAAAACTTTCCTGAAATATATCAGTCTGATCCCGCCAAGTAAGGTCAGTCCAGCCCCGAAATACCAGGCAATTCTCCTCTGAACAAGGAACATGACAACCCCAGACGATCGTTTCGGCCTCCTATGGGCCTCGTCAGTGAGGTGCAGCCACATTCCTCTAAGCACACTGGGCAAGGAGTCCACGTCTGGTTTCCCCCATCACCCATAGGGAGACTTCCCCAGGGTCATAATAATTTGCATACAAAGAGAGAAGCGCTCTACCAGGAACGAACAACAGCTCAGTGGCTTGTTCTATGGCGATTTACCACCCGGAGGCAGCCTCTTTTAGACCAGTGTGCTTTTCACAGAAGAAAACTTTCCTGAAGTATATCAGTCTGATCCCGCCAAGTAAGGTCAGTCCACTGAGCTGTTGTTCGTTCCTGGTAGAGCGCTTCTCTCTTTGTATTCTTATGTTCTCAATATTGGCGTTGCTAAAATACTGGACCAAGAGTATCTGTAATTGAACAGCTAGTGTGCGTCTTAAATGAATATTTCTGATCTTTTAGGGAGAAATATCTAATGTGTCTAACTATTTGTTTTATCACTTTGACACACATTGATTGTGTAGTTGAAAGAACCTAATTTTTAAAAAAATAAATCTTGTATGTCTGACTGTTTGTTTTGTTACTCTATTTGACGTAATTTAGTTATATGGTTGGAAAAAATAATTTAACCTCCTCCAAACAATGCCTATGTGGTCAATAGTGTTGATGAAAACATGTTTGGGTAAAAAACGTTTTCCATATACACAAACTAAAAAATGTGTATATGTTGGGCATTTTGTTAATAACAAGGAAACAATATTCTGTGACCTATGGTTGTATATATGTCTGAAAATGTGTGTGTGCTGTGATTAGTGTATGAACTAACTGTTTGGATGTATACTGAAAAAGGAATGATTTGATTCACAAATTTGACCCTTCTCTTCCAGAATGACAATGGGGTGAAGGAATGTGAGTACTTATTGAAAATGAGAAATTAAAACTAAAAATAAAAATAAAAGGTACCTACAAAAATGGGATACATGGATTTAAAACAAAACAAATCGATATCATGAATAAAAAATAAAAATTATTATTATTGTATCTATTTTAAATATAGTTTCATTGACTGTGGATAACTTATTTGTATTTCGGATGTAGTGTATTCACTTCATGTATCTGAGATTATATAAATTGTAATGAAGTAATGAATGAAAGCTATGGTGTGTGATAGTGTGTGCAAGTGTAATTGTAGGATATCAAGGACTGTTGAAATGGTAATTGAATAGTATATGTTTCTATGTTGATTATAACCTGTTGTATTTTTGTAGTAAATGGTGGATGTATTATTGGTGTTTAGAAAAGAAATGATAGTTCAGGGTATGTTTCTTATTCTAATCTATTGATATATTATCAAATGTCGGATGTATTAAGGATGTATATAAATCTTAGAGTATGCTTGCATTGTCTGTGAATGTAAAATCTTTGGATTAAAAAACATGCTGCAAAGTGAGAAATATATTTATTAGTTAAATGCCGCTAGATCTAAATTGGCATTTAGGCCAGAAGGGTATAGAGTTTTCAGTTTAAAGATCCAATATGTTTCACGTTGTCTTATTTAACCTGTTGTAATCAGATGATTTTGGTACAAAGTCTATAGGATGATATCTAAAAATATGAGGGTTAGCCTGGTGTTTTTGTAAACAGTGATTGGGGATGCTGTGCTTGATCTTAGTTTTTTTTGCATTTTTTGCAGTTGCAATAATGCTCACCCCATCGGGTCCTGACCTTGCTAGAAGTATGCTCTATGTATTGAAGGCCGCATAAACATTCTATTAAATATAACACAAAAGGGAGTCACAATTGTAGAAACCTTCAATTGGAAAAGACTGCCCAGTAATTGATGATTTAAAAGTTTTTATGCCAGATTTAATAAATCTGCAAGAATTACATCCTGTTTTGCCACATTTGTAGACTCCTTGAATACCAAAAATCCCTTTGATGTGTCTGTTTGTTTTTTTCTTATGAGATGTGACGTGTTTAACTATTTTGCTTGGAGATAATTTATTCCTCAGAGTGGGTGCTCTTCTGTATACTACTCTGGGTTTATCTTTAACGATACTTTTAAGAATAGGATCTCTTTGTATAATGTATAAATGTTTATTCAGTATTTGTTGCATTTTATAGAAATTGTTGTTGTATTGAGTAATAAACATGATGTTCCCCTGATTATCCGCTGACTCTATAGTGGGACTCCCTCTCTTCTTATTTTGTAATATTTGGTTTCTGTCCAATTTTTTTGTTCTAGCAAGAACTTGGTTTAAGAGACTGGGGGATAACCTTTTTCTATAAATCTATTATATAATATTTGACTTTGTTCTAAAAAGGAATTAAGTTCTGTACAATTCCTCCTTATCCGTCTAAACTGACTGTATGGAATGTTGTGAATCCAACTTCTATGATGATTGCTGTGATATTCTAAATAACTTTTGCTGTCTACATCTTTGAAGAAGGTTTTAGATATTATCATGTTATTGGGACCCCAGCTAAGAACAAGATCTAAATATTCTATGGCGTTAGTTTGTATGTTGGCAGTAAAATTTATACCCATGTTGTTTTGGTTGAGGTGTGTAATGAACAAGTCTGCTGAGGATCTGTCCCCATTCCAAATAAAAATGAGGTCATCAATGTACCAGCCATAGAAGACCAGGTTAGCCCCAAAGTCTGTGTGGTATATGTATCTCTCTTTGAATAGACCCATGAAGAGATTTGCAAAACTAGGGGCGAACCTGGTCCCCATGGCCATGCCCTTGGTTTGTAAATAAAAACGATCTTGGTATATGAAACAATTGTGTTGCAGAATGTAAAAGATGCTTTCCAAAATGAATGCTCTTTGTGCATTGGGTAAATATGGATCTTGTTCCAAAAAATGAGATACTGTTGAAACCCCTAATTCATGTGTTATGTTAGAATACAAGGAGCTGACATCACATGTGATCCATAGTGTATTTCTATCCATAATTGGAATATCATTGATTAATTGTAAGAGATGAGTGCTGTCCCTAATGTATGAGGGCAAAGAGATAACGGATTTCTATAAAAACTGATCAATGTAGAATGATAAGTTGTAAGTAAGATTCCCAATTCCTGCTATTATTGGTCATCCGGGGGGATTGGTTTTGTCTTTATGTATTTTGGGTAAGTGATAGTAATGGGCTATGCCTGGGTTGGATATTTTTAGAAATTTTTTTTCGTTTTTATTAAGTATCCCCAGGGAAGCTCTTTTATCAACCAGTGTGTGATATGTTTGTAAATATGATTGAGTAGGATCCTTAGGTAAGATTTTGTAATAGCTTTCATCCCCTAAGATTCTATCTGCTTCTTTAATGTAATCTTTGAGGTTTTGTATAATGATCCCCCCTCCCTTGTCCGCATCCTGAATGATGATGTTTGGATTATTTTGTAAGCTATGTAATGATTTTTTATGTCTATAAAATGAAATATCTTTTTTCCGAGTAACAGCTTTAAACAACTTTTCAAAATCCTCCAAAACCAAATTTTTATATAGTTCTATGTATTTATTACCTGTATTGGTGGGGTTGAAATTAAATTTGTTTTTCACAGTGGTGTGTATATAATCATCAAAAAGATGGCTTTTGAGATCCTCAATGTTAGATGGAACACATGGAGTCTGTTTGTTGGCTGGCATGGTGTCTGTCAATATCAGCTGAGATTCTGTAATGTCATGATTACCTCCTTTCAATTTTTTGTTGGCAAAGTATTTTTGTAAAGTTAGCTTTCGAGTAAAATTGTTCACATCTACAAAGAAATCAAAAATCTTAGGTGAATTGGGTGGACAAAATGATAATCCCTTTTTAAATATCATTTTCTCTTCAATGGATAATAAGTGGGATGAAAGATTGAATATACCCTGATCTAGTCTGGATAGTTTCTCTTTCTTGGTGGCGATGGATCTACCTCTGGAGCCTCGTTTTCTTGTATATGTGGTCTTTTTAAGGACCGCATCGGAATAGTGTCTGTCCTTGTAGTTATAACAATCCCTAAAAAAGGAGGGGGTGGAGTGTCACTAGTGCTTAAACTCTCCAAAGCTCTTGTAAATGTGAGTGGGCTGAATCTGTTCTGGTGTTCAAATTGTTCATAATTAACACAGGAATGCTGTGTGTTATCTTGATTGTGTGTCCAATTGTGATGTGTTTGGGGATTGTGATATGGTGGTCTGATTCTGTGTGATTGAGTGTTGTAATTGTTATGGTCATATGGAGTTGGACTATTGTCTTGTAAATGTGATCTAATGTGATTGTGAGGGCCCCATGTATGTTCTTTCTGGGATAGATTATGTGATCTGTTGTGCTGTTGTGCCTGAGTGGTTTGGTATGATGTAGAAGGTGGATATGGTAGATAGTTGGATTTGTATGATTGTTGCTCTCTAAATGAGTTGTTACAATAGTGCTATGGCTTGGTATCTGTAAGTGAGTGATGAATGGGATTTTTGTAAGTATGAGTGTTATTAAAAAAAGTGTCATGTTTGTAATCTACCTCCCGTGGTGTTCTCTTGTGTGCGTCTCGAGATTGGTGTCAATATTTTAATGGATTTCCAAAATTAGAGTGTTGGTGGGACATATTGTGTTGATAATTCCTACCGTACTGAACTGTTTTCCAACCTTGTTGGTTTTGATGGCAAGATGTGTCTTTCTGATTTGTGTTCTCTTTACGATTGAATGTATATACACAATCATTAGTATAATCCTCATGATCCCTTTGTAATTTTTTGTTCTTAGTATTAACAAGGTTTTCTTGTAATCTGCCTGTACGTTCGTTAATGTCTTTCAAGATCTCACTGTAGTCTGGATTTTTTGGTATACCCTGAGGTCTGTTTGAATTTTTTCAATGTTGGTACTACTCTGGCTATATAATTTTCACCTGTGATCTATCAAAATCTTCATTAGACTGAATGAACATTCATTCAGAGCATCATACCATTTTTTTAAAAATGAAAATTCTTAATCCCCTAGGGGTATAATTCACCTCTGTGTATTTCTCCAAAGCTGTGAGGTCCCACCAATGTCTGTGTTCTTTGTTTAGCTCTTCCTCCAATAAATAAAGCAAATCTCTCAGGGGTCTAATATTATTAGTGTCAGATAATATCTCTGATAGTGTTGTATCTTTAGATTAATTGAATCCTAGTATTTTGGAGCTTCTTTCTTCCTTAGACTGCATTTCAAACAATTGGTATGTTTGTAACAATACCGTATATAATTGACCAATGACAATAAATTTGGTGAATAAACTATTGAATTGATATATAAAGATAATAAAATAGAAAAGGGGTGTGTAAAACAATAGATAAGGGGTGTGTAAAAATATGAGTGATCGATGTGAACTCATAATGGTTAAGTGAGTGTAGTGCTAATATGTGATAGATGAATGAAGTGTGAGTATAAAAAAGAGAGCGATCAATGTGAACTCAAAATATTTGTGTGAGTGTAGTGCTAGTGTGTGATGAGTGAATAATGTGTCAGTAATGTATAATGAAAACAGTAAAGCGTAAATGGTGTGTAAAAATGATGAACTAAATGTGTGAGTGAAAACTAATATGTTAATGATGTATACCCCAGCGCCAACTAGAACCTTTTAAGCCCAGGGCAGTGATACCTAGCTATCACTAACAAAAATCAGAAGATAAATAATATACCTAGGCGCCAGACAGACGGAGGCTAAGGTTGATTAAAATAGATAAATATATTTATTACAATATGGTTAAAACAATGATGTACACTGCAGTGGATCCACGCATAAAAACAGACAAGCATAAAATGAATACAATACTAAATGCTAAAAACAAAATACCATAAAAATTGGTAATATGATAAGAACTGGCAAGTGCACGTGCAAATAATGAGACAATCGCAAATGTGAAACAACGTGCAAAAAAATACAAAAGGTATAACAATATAGTCCAAAATAAGTCCACAATCACAAAAAAACAAAAAATGAACAAAAATGATGATAGGAGTCCACAAATAATGTGTGCCAATAAGGGGTGTTGATCCTGTGAGATGGTGTAGTAAAAAAACCCACAAACAAAAAACAATGGAAGTGATATACAAAAAAATGTGAAAAGAAATGTGAGTGTGTCCAACGCTGTTGCTGCTGGTGACTGCCCCTAGATGTAGCGATATCAACAGGGAGCTGAGCAAAAATAAATCCTGTGAGAGAAAACCTGTGAAAAAAAGATATAACAAATGTGTAGAACTATAAAAGAAGAATCCTCCAACTGAAATAAGGCTTACCAGTGCAGGTCTATGCGTTTCGGCCCTCTCTAGGCCTTTATCAAGACTGGTTTAATGCTTAAACTGATGGTCTTATATATGTATAGATTAACAACAACCGGAAATTACCCAGGGATATCATTTCCGGTTTTGCGGTATTTTATATCGTAAAATATAGCCCTTATGGGGGCGGAGCCAGCAGCCGAAGGAGTAAGACGTGTGGCATGAGAGCTCCTGATTATTGAGAAATTAAAAGGGTATAATATACTAACGAAAGTGCTAAGTTTGCATCTGTCTATCCCTGGGACTGCAGGATAACCTTCTGATTGTACAACAGCTGATAGACAGCTGACATATAATATTGGCCAGGAAGCTGACTACTCCGTATGAATAGGCCCAGTCGCCATTTTAGGGACCCTCTGCATATTACTGCATATCGCAGCGTGTTAGCGATCTCCACACAAATTAAGGTATTAGCCGCATCCCAACCTACTACTCCCAGCTTTATTAGAACTACAAGTAGAAAGCTAAAAGAGAGAAGCAGTAATAGCGGCAGAGCGTCTCCAGAAGTACAGCACATCTACCATAACTATCACTTCAAATATGGAGGGGAGCATTGCAGACATGCTGCGTAACCTAATGTCAGCACTTGATGACCACCAGCAGGAGCTAATTTCTGAGCTGAGAGCGGTTACGGATCCGACTCCGATACCGGCAACTAACAATAGGCTGGAGGTCTCAAGCGGGACAGACGCACTAGAACCTTACCAGCATCTGAGAAGGGAGGCGCAAAACAGCATGTCCGATGTAATGGATCTTCAACATGAGGTGGGAGATTGCGTTGCTGATTCCTTGCCTGAAAACTTGGGGCAGTTATGTGATACCCTGGAAAAAAGGTGCAGGGTAGCGCTAATGAAAGCACAGAGCTCAATTTGTATATGGTATATCTATACTAATATGGTGATGTATAAAAAATATGTCTAAAAAAGAAAATAACTATGTGAATCTTTAAAAATTTATTATACAATAATCGTATAATCATATAACAATAGTGCCGGCACTGATTAAAACAGTATAGTAAAAGGACATAAACATAAAATACATAAACAATGGGTGTTGATTTCAAGTAATATTGGCAAAGGATAAAAATGGCAAGAGAAAAAGTTAGCTTGCTAAGTATTTGGCAGCCTAAACTTCAAATGTGTCCGTATTGGATAATTCACAACTGTTCTCATATAGGGCACATTAAATTACCGTCTCTGCTATGTGTGGAGTTGTCCGTTGTTTTTATTAAGTCCCGTGACTTTGTGCAGAGTGATTCTCCTGGTGTAAGTAGAGCAAGTATTAATGTAGAGAGCACGCTGGTAATTGTAATCCTTCAGTGCTTGCTGTGAGTGATCCTGTAGCGTCCTAGGGTAATGGCCACAGTGGCAGATGTAAGGGTAGGTCCTGGGACCGAAGGTATTAGCTGGTTTCTGATGCTTTGTTTGACAGCTGTACCAAACGAGTCCTATTACCCTTGCAGTATCAGAGTCGGGAGTGTGCTTCAAACCCCAGATGTATTGCGGTAATCATAAGGTGGACACAAGCGGTAGGCAGATCATGGGCCGGTTAATTAAGCATATATCAGCCTCTGTGTATTGTGAGAGGGATATTGCACCGTACCTACTGTAACCACTTGAATCAGAGTAGAAGTTATATGCAGACGAGCAAATCTACGCGTTTCAGCCCGATAGGCCTTTATCAAGATGCTCGTTCTGTGTTAATCCAGGTTTAAATGTCTATAAGATCCTCCTTATTGGTTGGGAAGTACCCTCCTTGGTGGGTGTGTTTCCAATTGAATTAGCAGGTGTGTTTGATGTCATTCAAGATTTGGGAGCTTGTTTTCCAATTTGTATGGGAAAAAAACTTTTTCTCTTTTTAGACACATTCGTTACAAACCTTGCAATAAATTGTATGTACATATGTACAGGGAGTCACAATTAAATATGAAGCATAAATGTAAAGTGTACAGATATTCCATATCTATCTCTCATAGGTGTAATATGTATGAACTTAGAAAATCGTTCTTAAAAAAAAAATGATCTATGTGATGCCGTATTTTTGCTATGTTGCATGTAATCGTGATCTTAATATATAACCTAGGAAAATGACAGCAGAAATTTAAGAAAAAATGAAGAGTTCACTTTGACATATCAAATGAGAAACGATGTTTCGAAATGTGTGAATGCAGAACAATTTTTTGGTATGGGAGTACTTTTGTTGAATAAATGAATTTAAAGGAGTTAATAATATAAGGAAAAAAGTTAATAATAATAATATAGAATGCTACGTTAAATTGAAATATTAGTTTAAATTTGTATGATGTTTATTTAGATAATATTGGACTATGTAGTAGCTCATATAAACATCAAGTACTTTGATATTAATCAAATGGATTTTTTTGTACTAGATGTTAATTGCATTTGCTTAACTGACTTGTATATGTTACGAAGGAATGTGGGAATAAATAAGTAAATGTGAGATTAGATGCAATATTTAGAAAGCTTATCAGCATTATATGTAGTGACTATTCTAAGTTACCTATTGCTACTTTAACTTACTTTGAAGATATATATCAGTCATAAAAAAGTGTGAATATGGAAAAAAGGCGAGCTCATAGCGGTTTTTTCAAAAAACTCTAAAGAATTCCCTGAAAGCTTTTAAAAGGTATTCAGTATTGTTTTTAATGAAACATATGCTGATATACTTGGATAGAGTGTACATATTAGTGTTATGTGAAGTTTTATGATCTTAAAGGGAAATTATTTTGTGCATAGAAGAGAATTTTTTTGTGTAATCATATATTTAAAAATGGAAGTGAATTAGTTAGAAGGAATTTTTAAACTTAATATACGGTGCCAAGATGTTGGAAATTACTCCTTGAGTTTTTGTTTATGAGTTTTTATATAAGTGAATTTAGATCCAGCTCTGAATTTAAACCGTGAGGGTGTAAGGTATTATAGTGGAATATTAGTTCTGCTTCTTTTCTCATAAGTAGTTTGTTCATGTTGCCGCCCCTCTTATTAATTGTCAGCTTTTTTATGCCCCAGAATTTAAAATGTTTAAGGTTTCCCTGATGTATCTCTTTAAAATGTGAATATAGTTTGGTGTCTGAGGCTCCATGTTCAATTTTTAGAAGATGTTCACGTATTCTATCTTTGAGCATTCTACTTGTTTGTCCGAAGTAGGAAAGTGAACAGGAACATTGTATACAATATACAATGTTTCTATCTGTACATCTAATGACTTCTTTGATTTTAGTTGAATATTTGGTAGAATACGTGAACATCTTCTAAAAATTGAACATGGAGCCTCAGACACCAAACTATATTCACATTTTAAAGAGATACATCAGGGAAACCTTAAACATTTTAAATTCTGGGGCATAAAAAAGCTGACAATTAATAAGAGGGGCGGCAACATGAACAAACTACTTATGAGAAAAGAAGCAGAACTAATATTCCACTATAATACCTTACACCCTCACGGTTTAAATTCAGAGCTGGATCTAAATTCACTTATATAAAAACTCATAAACAAAAACTCAAGGAGTAATTTCCAACATCTTGGCACCGTATATTAAGTTTAAAAATTCCTTCTAACTAATTCACTTCCATTTTTAAATATATGATTACACAAAAAAATTCTCTTCTATGCACAAAATAATTTCCCTTTAAGATCATAAAACTTCACATAACACTAATATGTACACTCTATCCAAGTATATTAGCATATGTTTCATTAAAAACAATACTGAATACCTTTTAAAAGCTTTCAGGGAATTCTTTAGAGTTTTTTGAAAAAACCGCTATGAGCTCGCCTTTTTTCCATATTCACACTTTTTTATGACTGATATATATCTTCAAAGTAAGTTAAAGTAGCAATAGGTAACTTAGAATAGTCACTACATATAATGCTGATAAGCTTTCTAAATATTGCATCTAATCTCACATTTACTTATTTATTCCCACATTCCTTCGTAACATATACAAGTCAGTTAAGCAAATGCAATTAACATCTAGTACAAAAAAATCCATTTGATTAATATCAAAGTACTTGATGTTTATATGAGCTACTACATAGTCCAATATTATCTAAATAAACATCATACAAATTTAAACTAATATTTCAATTTAACGTAGCATTCTATATTATTATTATTAACTTTTTTCCTTATATTATTAACTCCTTTAAATTCATTTATTCAACAAAAGTACTCCCATACCAAAAAATTGTTCTGCATTCACACATTTCGAAACATCGTTTCTCATTTGATATGTCAAAGTGAACTCTTCATTTTTTCTTAAATTTCTGCTGTCATTTTCCTAGGTTATATATTAAGATCACGATTACATGCAACATAGCAAAAATACGGCATCACATAGATCATTTTTTTTTTAGGAACGATTTTCTAAGTTCATACATATTACACCTATGAGAGATAGATATGGAATATCTGTACACTTTACATTTATGCTTCATATTTAATTGTGACTCCCTGTACATATGTACATACAATTTATTGCAAGGTTTGTAACGAATGTGTCTAAAAAGAGAAAAAGTTTTTTTCCCATACAAATTGGAAAACAAGCTCCCAAATCTTGAATGACATCAAACACACCTGCTAATTCAATTGGAAACACACCCACCAAGGAGGGTACTTCCCAACCAATAAGGAGGATCTTATAGACATTTAAACCTGGATTAACACAGAACGAGCATCTTGATAAAGGCCTATCGGGCTGAAACGCGTAGATTTGCTCGTCTGCATATAACTTCTACTCTGATTCAAGTGGTTACAGTAGGTACGGTGCAATATCCCTCTCACAATACACAGAGGCTGATATATGCTTAATTAACCGGCCCATGATCTGCCTACCGCTTGTGTCCACCTTATGATTACCGCAATACATCTGGGGTTTGAAGCACACTCCCGACTCTGATACTGCAAGGGTAATAGGACTCGTTTGGTACAGCTGTCAAACAAAGCATCAGAAACCAGCTAATACCTTCGGTCCCAGGACCTACCCTTACATCTGCCACTGTGGCCATTACCCTAGGACGCTACAGGATCACTCACAGCAAGCACTGAAGGATTACAATTACCAGCGTGCTCTCTACATTAATACTTGCTCTACTTACACCAGGAGAATCACTCTGCACAAAGTCACGGGACTTAATAAAAACAACGGACAACTCCACACATAGCAGAGACGGTAATTTAATGTGCCCTATATGAGAACAGTTGTGAATTATCCAATACGGACACATTTGAAGTTTAGGCTGCCAAATACTTAGCAAGCTAACTTTTTCTCTTGCCATTTTTATCCTTTGCCAATATTACTTGAAATCAACACCCATTGTTTATGTATTTTATGTTTATGTCCTTTTACTATACTGTTTTAATCAGTGCCGGCACTATTGTTATATGATTATACGATTATTGTATAATAAATTTTTAAAGATTCACATAGTTATTTTCTTTTTTAGACATATTTTTTATACATCACCATATTAGTATAGATATACCATATACAAATTGAGCTCTGTGCTTTCATTAGCGCTACCCTGCACCTTTTTTCCATGTTTTCTCACATTAGCGTTTTGGAGATTCGCTAATGTTCTGGGTCAGCTACAGAGCCTGAGAGTGTTAGTATCTTTCACATTAACTTTTGCAGTTATGTGATACCCCACAGGGCCCTTTTTGGTGACATTGAATCCCCAGAGCTGCCCACATCCTCATTTGGAGTCTTTTTGCAGTCCGCTGTGAGTAATAATATCCCAGAGAGATCTACCCGGTGTCTCATGAAATATATATCCCCTAGCGCTGAGCTTTCTACCGCTGAGCAGCCGCCACCCTGGGCCATTGTGCGTATCAGTCTCAGCATGGGTCGCTCCAAGACAACAGTAATCAAAGGGATAATCCTTGCATGTCTCTGGAAATCTGGAGTAGGATGACTTTTTGTTAACTTATCTTAGGATAGAGGGACATTAGGTAGCTGTTTGATTGTCTCTCTTTCCAGTCTGGGAACTTATTGAAAGAATACTTTTAGAACTGTTGGAAATCTAGCCTTTCACTAATCATCTTGTTAGGTTTGTCTTTCGGTGCAGTTGCTGATCTGAGACTTTTTCTGTTTTTGGCCCACGTCTATCTGACGAGTTTTTCTCCCCATGCTTGAACTTACTCTATCTATTTTTTGACTACTGCTTAATGATATCCCATCTAGTGTCAGAGGATTAAGCGACAGATCTGCAGAGAACATCAGAGATTGACTTGCAAACCACAACTAATAACTACAACTTATGTTTGTTTACATGTATGCTTATTGTGTAGGTAATATCCCACTAGAGAGATGCAGATAACAGCGGTTTGTATATTGGAACAGGTCCTGTTGTATCGTCTCCACTGTCTCATATTTAAATTGTACACCTTCTATTTTACAGGTGTGGTTTTATCTTGCAATGATCAACTCATGACATTAATCCTTATGCAGGGCAGCATGCTCATCTAATTATATGTACAAAAGTTGATGAGGGTTAACTAAGGATAGCAAAGATGATACGCTTCACTATACATAAATTATTTTGGCTCATGTGTCCTATCCAAGCTTTCACTTCCTCCAGATGAGAGTTACACATATCATAGTTGCCAACATTTCAAAAAAATTCCGGGGACACTTTGCAGCAGAGCAAGCAAGCGGGTTACTGGAGTATTGACAACCTACTGTTCAACTGCTCCGCCCACTCAGTTCTGCAATCAAAACACACCCATTTGATAGTAATAGTATAATTTAGACTTAGCCATAGTTTATTATACAGATTACAGCATCAAGCTCTTACCCCTACCCAGTCTCTGGAACACATTCTGGGCATATGGTTATTTTTTATAACACAGCATAAAAATTAGAAAGACAAATAATATGTGAACCCATTCAATAATAATAACAATATTCCATTAGGAATGAATTATATTTAAATAATACACTATATCTATTTATCATCAATCTATCTGTATATGTGTATGTGTGTGTATATATATATATATATATATATATATATATATATATATATATATATATATATATATATATATATATATATATATATATATAACAACAAATGTTGTGCAAAGGAGATTTTCAGGGACATTTCCAGGGACAAAAAAAATCCAGGGACATACAACAAAATCCAGGGACTGTCCCTGGAAATTAGGGACTGTTGGCAACTATGACATATAATTAGCCTTCTTATGTTTAAATATGAAAAGCTATATTGTACTGCTTTGTCTCTGCAGTTAAAACATTTCACCTAGTAGTTTAGCAAAGCATATGATAATAGACTATGTACTCTCTTCATAGTGGGACTGCCTATTACTCTACACCTTAGTTATTATAATATTGGAGCTTAGCCCCTTCTTACACAATAGTAGTTTGTCATATGACAAATAGTCTTCAAAGGTTAAATATAAACCAAGAGTATACAAGGATAAGCTGGACTTGGGAGATTCAGCTGGATATTATTATTTTTTCTCACTAAGGTCTACCTTTTGTTCTAGTCTGTCCTCAGTACATATTTTAGTTAGAGTGCCCTCCATGATCCACCAGCAGGACTACGCTGAAAAGTTGGGCACCAGGGGATAAAAGCTTTCATTGCACCTCATGCTCATTTAGAGTATATAGTAATGTTAAATAGTTTTGTGACTTTTGTTATCTCACTTCTTAATACTGTATGATATTTTTCTCATTCTCTTTGATGGGATATTGTGGGAGAATACAAGACAGACTTGAAGAGAGTTAATGCATAAATGTACTCCTTGTTTAATGAGGGATAATTAAGTCTGCAACCATTTAGCTGATCCCCACTATATTGTATTAATGCTATATTGATTTTATAGCATGGTCTTTCCCCTGAAATGAGTCTCACTCTTTAAAAGAGCTGGTTTGGGATTTAGATCACCTCTAATCTAGTTAGACTACTGCAAACGCATTTTTTGGCTTCTGAGTTGCTGCGTGTTTTTTGGGATATATTGCTTTTATTTAAGTTCCTAGATTGTGTGGAAGGTATAGCTATGCTTTTTCACTTGCTGTTAAATGATTCTGCTATGTGTCATACTTACTTAATGGCAGTAATTTCAAAGGAATATGTAATTATCAATATTTTAAGTTCACATAGCTTTTTTATGCCTATGACACTGAGCTTTGTTATTTATGTTTGTCTTAAGTTTGTTAACTATGTTCTAGGTATTTTCAGAGATATTTTAATCTCCCCCCTATATAGGGAAACTCTTTATACTTAGTCCACACATGTTCCCTGCTAATAATGGCATACCCTCTATGTAGAATTTATTGGTAGCACAAATTTTCCGCTCCTGCCGAGCTCCTCTCTTCCCTTTCCCGCCGGTACTTGCTGCCTGCAGGTCATATCCCTTCTCCTTTTTCCCACATCGCTTATAGCTAGCAATTCGCCAGGAGAGGAGCTCATCCAGAAGCCCCCTATATCCCATACTTTCTAATATCCCCCCTCTTGCATAACTTTATTATGGCTAAAACCAGCATACTCCCCTAACCTCCTGTCCCATAGTTTACAAGTCTTACTATAATAACAGTGCTAAGTCATTCTAAGCCCTGATAACGCTCCTTTACTAGCTATTATTGCCTCAACCTTATAAGTACAACCATATTATTAGAGGGGAAACTTAATGTCAGAGACTTACCTAATCCACGCTATGATTTGCAAGATAAAATTTTGTCTTGACAGTCCTGGGGTCCCTCCACTTGAACGCTTCTAAGTTCCTACCACGTACCTTAAACTACTTACACTCATATAAGGATCTGCCCTCCAACTCTCCACCGCCTCTCCTATATGTATAGCGGTGCTTACCCGCTGAATCTCCCCTCCCCCCCTATATACCTCAGCCCAAGAGTGGCTGACACATATGCTAATTCTCCACAGGCTGATACCTTTGACTCAGATAATCTATCGACTGTTTCCTATAGTACTGTGGAGATCATTTGTTAATAATATAACATAAAATTAAGTTATATTCCACCTAGTCAAAACTCTTGTCTATCTTCATGTTAAGATTTGATATGTAATTATCTTGTTACATGTGTATTTTGTCTTTTTTTCTAATAATGTAAGTTTATAGACAATGTATTACTCACTTTGATGTAACATTGGCCTCAGGGCGAATCTTGTTTGTTAATCTATACTTTAACTTCAATAAAAAAATTATTTTCAAAAAAATATAGCCCTTATATCTTCTAAGGATATATTTGCCTATGTGCATATAAATTCTATTAATACAATTTTCAGATGACAGCTCTCAAAGAATATTTCGGCTGATCTCATTCATATCTATTTGCGGCCTCCGTGTATCACTGACGTCACTTCCGGTGGGGGAAATTCACTGCATAATCTTTTGATCGGTACTTTACTCAAACAGTCAAAATCATCAATATCATCAATATATTATAGAGTATATTTAATTTAGTAACTCCGTAATTTAATATAGAGTTAGATCACTCAAATTGATTATCGAAGAAATGCAGAGATTTCAATACCCCTATTGGTCGTGACGTCACGCCTAGATAGCTTCCTAATTGCTGGCTTGGGGTATACAGGGGTGTGTTTGTTGCGTGCTCTCTAATTGGTTATATGGGAATGCTTGTCATTGAATGTAACAATGTTGATCCTAAATAGCAAACTTCTAAATAACAAACTTCTAAATAAAGTGCTGATAATGCTTGAGGGGGATCTCAAACAGTGGAGAAAGTAGGCTATAATTAACTATAGTAATCATAAGGTGCTTATTGTTATAAGCAATACTAGCTGTTGATGTAAAAAATCTGCGAAAGGTATATGACCTTATATTCTCATGTGCCTTTCATAATTGGTAAAACATACTTTGCATATAGCTTATGGTGGTAGTTTCTAAACTACATTAAACTGTAGATACAGACAAGAGGTCTATCCAAGGGTTCTAACCCATGGTTTAAATCCATAATGGTATCATAGCATAGTGACCATAACTTATTTGGTGAACTTGAGGTGGAGAACCATAAAACTGAAAGCAGAAGACTGTGATCTAATGCGATAACTGGGGATTATTAAAAATAATAAACAGTGTTACCTTAAACTAAATTTCAAACTTCTATATCAAGTGCTTGAAGGGGATATTTAAAGACCAGGTAATGTTTGCTATATTATCTATGGTGATCGTAAATTGCTTGTCGTTAGAAGCAACAATAACTGTAAATATACAAAATGTGTATGACCTTTCGTTCTTATGTACCCTTAATGGTTGATGGAGTACCTTTTACATATAGCCTGTGATGGTAGTTTCTAGGCTACGTTAACCTAGAGATGCAGAACAGGGGGGTGTTAGCTTAGGGTTCTAACCCATGATTCAATTCATAATGATGTTCAAATCATAATGGTGTGATAACTGTGAATATACAAGATGTATGTGACCTTATATTCTCATGTCTCCTTAGTGGTTAATGGAGTACATTTTACATATAGCCTGTAATGGCTATATCTGTAAAGTCTATTTCAACTATGTAAGTGGAACGCAACTGCAGATCAATTATTGTTTTGTATCACCAGGGTTTTGGGCTATTTAGGTGAGCATAGACCAGTAAACCTGTGGTGAATTAATATTAAGTTAGAGGTTCAATGCTGTTAGTACTATCACAACATGAATCCTTCTAAGCACAATATTTCCAATACTGTTAGACTGGCACAGTATGGAAAAATAATGAAAAAATGATAGAAGAAAAATATGCTTCTAATTTAAAGAACTTGAGAGAACAAAAATTATTTTTTAAGCTTACATTAAATAAACATGTAATGCAGGATAGAGTTGGTTAATCCTTGTAAGAAGTAAGCTTGGTTTGCAAGAGATATACTTTTAACAAGTCACAGAGAATGCTTCAGTTGTCTTGTAGCTGCTACTTTGTTGCTGTGTTTATTGAGAGCAACTGCTGCAGAGTGAGAGAGGAATTTGGCAACATGCCCAGACTTGCGGTTGCAAAACCAAGTAACAGTTTTTATTTTGAAATAGTTAAATCCTCTTCAGTTCAAGCTTGTAATCTTAGAGCTCAAAGTCTTGTTCTTAAAGCAGCATATATATTATGAAGTGAGAAAGGAGACAGTGATTCCCCAGTATGAAATAGTGTGCAGAGTAATTTAGAAAACTGCAGCGCCTGTCAGTTCCAGTTAAATTAAGAGTGATGTTGTAAGTGTACAATAACAATTCAGCAGTTAAGTTCTCTAATAGTATGCATGGAATAAAGTTAAGAGGTAACTTAGCTGTAAGTCCAAGGATGCAAACAGGATATTTCAGGGGATGTAATCCTTGTAGAAAGTAGTCCAGAGTAATCCAAGCAAACAGTCCTTTGTGAAAGCAGTTGGTTTGAGAAAAACAATGCAGCTCAGAGACTGCTTGTAAGCTGTTACTCCTGCTAATGAAAATAACTAAGCACCTGTTTGCTGACAGGTGGAGCCTTAAGTAACATGAAAGTGAGAGAACCATGTGATGAGAAATGAGAGAAGTAAAACATGAAATGGAATCCTGACATAAGCCCCCCTTCAAGGAAGCTGATCCTCGGCTTGATGCCTGGGTCTATGTGGATAGTGTCTATGGAAGCGGGAGAGCAACCTAGAGGCATTGATGTGGGTGTGCGGTTCCCAACTGTCGTCATCTGGAGAGAAACCCTTCCACCTCATAAGGTATTGCAACTGACCATTGTAGTATCTAGAGTCCAATAGGTCTTGGACCTCAAATATGTCAACATCCAAGGTCACCGGATCAGGGGGAAGAATAGTTTTAGTCGTTGAGGTAGAGGAAGCCGGTTTCAGGAGCGAGACATGGAAGGTGGGGTGAATAGGTAATGATGATGGAAGATCAAGAGTAACTGCATTGGCATTAACAATATTGCTTACTGTAAAGGGTCCGATAAATAAGCCAGCTAATTTTTTACTGGGAACAGGTATTTTGATGTTTTTGGTTGAAAGCCAGACTTTATCTCCTACTGCATAGACAGGAGAAGGTCTTCTACGGAGATCATAGTACTTCTTTTGTATAGCTTGTGCGTTCTGGATGTTTAGACGCAAGGAATGAAAATTCTCCGCTATTTTTTGTAGAAGGTCATGAACCGGGGGAGAAGTTGGGGCAATTGAGTCATGGATGAAGAAGTTAGGGTGGAAAGCGTAATTCGCAAAGAATGGAGACAAATTGGTTGTACTGTTTTTACTATTATTATATGCAAATTCTGCCATGTATAGGTACCGGGCCCACTCTGTTTGTTGGTATGAGCAGTAACAGCGGATGTACTGTTCAAGCCATTGGTTTAACCTTTCAGTTTGACCATTGGTCTGCGGATGGAAGGCTGTACTAAGTCGATGATCAATCTGTAGATGTTGGGAGAGGGATTTCCAGAATTTTGAAGTAAATTGAGCTCCTCTGTCAGTTGTTATGATGTTCGGGGTCCCATGGAAGCGTACAACCGAATTCAGGAAAAGTTGAGCAGTCTCCATGGATGTGGGTACCTTGTGATATGGAATGAATAAAGCCATCTTTGTGAGAATATCTGTAACAACAAAAATAGTATTAAATCCAGAACTTAAAGGAAGTTCAACAATAAAGTCCATACCTATATGAGCCCAAGGTCTTTCAGGGATATCCATAGGTATTAGGTGACCATAAGGTTTATTTCTATCCTTTTTAGAAGTGATACAGATATCACAGTGTTGTATATAATTATGGACGGAATCAGACATGTTTGGCCACCAATAAAGTCTTGATAAGAGATCTAATGTCCTTTTGATACCAAGGTGTCCAAGCAAAGGAGGATCATGATGTTGTTTAATCAAGTCATTCCTGAGAGATTCTGGGATATATAGGGTGGAGTCGTGATAATAGAAATCAGCATTTTGAGTCAGATGTAGATGGGATCTCTGATTATCTGACTGTAGAGCAGTAAGGAGTTGAGTTTAAAATGTAGGCATCAGGCCCAAGAATTTGTCTGCAGGTATGATGGAAGTAACTTCTTGAGAATTTGGTGGTCTGGGATCTCTCCTGGAGAGAGAGTCAGCCTTCCCATTTTTAGATCCAGGTCTGTATACTATAAGATAGTTAAACCTGCTAAAGTACAGGCTCCATCTTACTTGTCTACTGGACAGAGTTTTATTTTTCTGCAGAAATTCCAGGTTGCGATGATCTGTATAGATTATGATAGGTTGTACCGTGCCCTCTAGAAGATGTCTCCATGTATCGAAAGCACGTTTAATTGCGAGAAGTTCTTTTTCTCCGATGGAGTACTTAATCTCGGCTGGAGAGAGTAGCTTAGAATAGAAAGATACTGGATGAAGTGGTTGTGTAAGACTTTTCCTTTGGGAGAGAATAGCGCCAAGAGCAAAATCTGAAGAGTCGACCTCGAGGGCGAATTGGAGGGAAGGATCTGGAAATTGTAGTATAGGTGCAGTAGTGAATGAGGTCTTCAGGTTGCGAAAGGCCTCATCGGCATCTTTATCCCAACGGAATGGCACACAGGTGCTGGTGAGTCTAGAAAGCGGTTTTATCTTTTGGGAGAAGTTCCTAATAAATTTGTGGTAATAATTACTGAAACCTAGAAAGCATTGTAATTCTTTTCTGTTAGTGGGTTGTGGCCAGTTTCTCACGGCTTCTACCTTATTTTCTTGCATTTGAATGCCATTGGGTCCTATACTGTAACCCAGGAAATCAATTTCAGTAACGTGGAAAAGACACTTCTCAAGTTTAGCGTAAAGTCTATGCACTTGCAGTCTTGACAAGACCCAGCTAACATGCTTCACATGATCTTCTAAAGTTTTGGAATAAATAAGGATGTCGTCCAGGTATACCACAACGCAGATGTCAAGAAGGTCATGGAAAACATCATTCACGAAAAAACTGAAATGTGTCCGGAGCATTAGTAAGCCCGAAGGGCATTACAAGATATTCAAAGAGACCATATCTCATACAGAATGCGGTCAACCACTCATCACCCTCTCTTATTCGAACAAGATTATAAGCCCCTCTAAGATCAAGCTTGGTAAAAAATTTTGCATCTTGAAGGCGTTTGATAAGTTCGGGGATGAGTGGTAAGGAATACCAGTTTTTGATGGTTATTTTGTTCAACTCCCTAAAATCAATTATAGGTCGAAGTGAGTTGTCTTTGTTTCTGACAAAGAAGAAACCAGCTGCGGCAGGTGAAACAGAGGGGCGAATAAAGCCTTTTTTCAGGTTTTCATCTAAATAGGTTTTAAGATGGTCCAACTCTGGTTGACAGACAAGGTATAGATGGCCATATGGAGGTGTGGTTCCTGGTTTGAGGTCAATAGGACAGTCATAGGTCCGATGAGGAGGTAAGCTGTCTGCCTCCTTTTTGCTGAAGACTTCTTTAAATTTGTCGTAAGCTTTGGGGATACTGGGCACTTCAGTAATATGTAAAAGAGTTGTAGGATGTAAGCAACTTTGTTGACAGTATTTAGAATTAAATTTGATGTCAAGAGAACTCCAAGTTATTGTTGGTTCATGTAATCGAAGCCATTGTAAACCTAGGACAATAGGGAAGAGTGGAGAACTGATAATATCAAACGTGATATATTCTTGATGTGAGTCAAAGGTGGTAACCAGAATGGGGATGGTATGTTGTATTATAGGTCCTGAAGAAATTTCAGACCCATCCACTACTCAAATAAAAACAGGAGACAATTTTTTTATGAGTGGTATTTTATTTGTTAATGCAATAGAATCATCCATGTAGTTTCCTTGTGCGCCTGTATCAATTATGGCCTCTTTCTTCAGCTGTTTGCAGTCCCACTGTAAAGAGAGGGGTAGAATACAGTGAATAGGTTTATCATATACCAATAGAGAAGTCAAACTAGAAAATGACTTACGGTTCTTGTTCTTGCGTAGAGATGGACAATCCTGAACAGAGTGAACAGCGGTCCCTTGGATTTACGTCTGAATCTTTCTTCAGAAGTGAGGGGGCTTCGAATGAAGCCAATCTCCATAGCCTCTGGAGCACTGCTAGAAGAATGAGCAGTGGAAGTTGTTTGAATGGGGTGAGTAGGCCTTTTATAGGAGGGCTCTGTTTGCTGGCTTTCTTTCTCTTAATCTCCTATCAATCTGCATAACCAATCTCATAAATGCTTCCAAAGAGTCTGGGATATCTATACGAGCAAGTTCATCTTTCACCTGATCAGACAGACCTAATCTAAGTTGACTTTTAAGAGCAACTGCATTCCATTGGGAATCAATAGCTTGTTGTTTAAATTCAGTAATATAGGTCTCGACTGGTCGGTTGCCGTGTTTTAACTTCCACAGTTTATCATCCGCTGTATGTTGGAGGTTGGAATCTGAATATAACTAATCCATAACAGCAAGGAAGGACTGTAAAGAGGACAGAAGAGGGCTGTTTGACTCAAACAAAGTATCTGCCCAAATGCGGGGTTCCCCATGTAGATAAGTAATCATGCTCAACACCTTGGTCCTGTCATTAGGATATGTGACAGGTTTAAGACTAAATGTTAGTACACAAGCATTTTTGAATTGATGATACTGACGTCTGTCACCATGGAAAAAATCTGGCGGAGCAATGATTGGCTCAGTAACAGGCTGTGCAGGAACAGGTTTGCTAGAAACTGAATCTTGAATAACCTTCCTAAGGGTCTCATTCTCTACTTTTAAATCCCTGAGACCCTGGTTAAGTTCATCCACTCATTTAGAAAGGTTATAAACAATTGTTGGGAGATCTGCTGGTTCCATTGGAACAGATTTGTCCAAATTGAACTTATTGCCTGGCGTGGAAGAAGAGAGGATTCGCTTAATGTTGACATTAAGCGAATCCTCTCTTCTTCCACGCCAGGCAATAAGTTCAATTTGGACCAATCTGTTCCAATCTAGACTTGGCGCATGATTAGCGATAGACTTAGGGCACCAATACTAACATGGCCCTAGCAAGGCCTGTTCATCTATCCCTATACAATTGTATTCACGTATTAATTTAACATCTAGCTATCCCTTTCTCCTTCCAGCTACTATACAAGTCCAGTCCTGAAACACTCCAGGTAAAAGCACGTAGAGCCAAGATGGCTTATATACATATCTTGTCAGGTGTATTATTCATACTAGCAAGTAGTTAATAACATATATATACTACATAGGAACCTAAGTCCTTGTGGAGATAACCAGCGAGATTTCGTCCACACTTTGCACTCCATTTCTATTAGCAACCACACTATAAGTATATCTATTGATGTCAATTAGAGCTTACCAATCAGTTTAAGGCAAACTGTGCACTCCATTACTATTAGTAACCACGTTATAATTAAAGCTTCACCATTCAGTTTAAGGGAAACTATGCACTTCATTACTATTAGTAACCACACTATAAGTATATCCACTAATGCCAATTAGGGCTTTACCAATCAGTTTAAGGTAAAACTGCCAATTTATTACCACCCTCAGTCCTCTACTTTTAGGTTTATGGTTCCCCGTCCCGAGGTCACCAAGTATGTTATGGTTACCAAAGATGCTCTGACACCATTATGGATATAGCTATTATGGATATAGCCATTACAGGATATATGGATATAGCCATTACAGGCTATATGTAAAATGTACTCCATTAACCACTAAGGAGACATGAGAATATAAGGTCACATACATCTTGTATATTCACAGTTATCACACCATTATGATTTGAACATCATTATGAATTGAATCATGGGTTAGAACCCTAAGCTAACACCCCCCTGTTCTGCATCTCTAGGTTAACGTAGCCTAGAAACTACCATCACAGGCTATATGTAAAAGGTACTCCATCAACCATTAAGGGTACATAAGAACGAAAGGTCATACACATTTTGTATATTTACAGTTATTGTTGCTTCTAATGACAAGCAATTTACGATCACCATAGATAATATAGCAAACATTACCTGGTCTTTAAAGATCCCCTTCAAGCACTTGATATAGAAGTTTGAAATTTAGCTTAAGGTAACACTGTTTATTATTTTTTATAATCCCCAGTTATCGCATTAGATCACCGTCTTCTGCTTTCAGTTTTATGGTTCTCCACCTCAAGTTCACCAAATAAGTTATGGTCACTATGCTATGATACCATTATGGATTTAAACCATGGGTTAAAACCCTTGGATAGACCTCTTGTCTGTATCTACAGTTTAATGTAGCTTAGAAACTACCACCATAAGCTATTTGCAAAGTATGTTTTACCAATTATGAAAGGCACATGAGAATATAAGGTCATATACCTTTCGCAGATTTTTTACATCAACAGATAGTATTGCTTATAACAATAAGCACCTTATGATTACTATAGTTAATTATAGCCTACTTTCTCTGCTGTTTGTGATCCCCCTCAAGCATTATCGGCACTTTATTTAGAAGTTTGTTATTTAGAAGTTTGCTATTTAGGATCAACATTGTTACATTCAATGACAAGCATTCCCATGATCATTATAACCAATTAGAGAGCACGCAACAAACACACCCCTGTATACCCCAAGCCAGCGATTAGGAAGCTATCTAGGCGTGACGTCATGACCAATAGGGGCATTGAAATCTCGGCATTTCTTCGATAATCAATTGGAGCAATCTAACTCTATATTAAATTACGGAGTTACTAAATTAAATATACTCTATAATATATTGATGATATTGATGATATTGACTGTTTGGGTAAAGTACAGATCAAAAGATTATGCCGTGAATTTCCCCCACCGGAAGTGACGTCAGTGATACACAAAGGCCGCAAATAGATATGAATGAGATCAGCCGAAATATTCTTTGAGAGCTGTCATCTGAAAATTTTATTAATAGAATTTATATGCACATAGGCAAATATATCCTTAGAAGATATAACTGCTATATTTTACGATATAAAATACAGCAAAACCGGAAACGATATCCCTGGGTAATTTCCGGTTGTTGTTAATCTATACATATATAAGGCCATCAGTTTAAGCATTAAACCAGTCTTGATAAAGGCCTAGAGAGGGCCGAAACGCATAGACCTGCACTGGTAAGCCTTATTTCAGTTGGAGGATTCTTCTTTTATAGTTCTACACATTTGTTATATCTTTTTTTCACAGGTTTTCTCTCACAGGATTTATTTTTGCTCAGCTCCCTGTTGATATCGCTACATCTAGGGGCAGTCACCAGCAGCAACATATTTGGACACACTCACATTTCTTTTCACATTTTTTTGGATATCACTTCCATTGTTTTTTGTTTGTGGTTTTTTTCACTACACCATCTCACAGGATCAACACCCCTTATTGGCACACATTATTTGTGGACTCTTATCGGCATTTTTGTTAATTTTTTTGTTTTTTGTGATTGTGGACTTATTTTGGACTATATTGTTATACCTTTTGTATTTTTTTGCACATTGTTTCACATTTGCGATTGTCTCATTATTTGCACGTGCACTTGCACTTGCCAGTTCTTATCATATTACCAATTGTAATTTTTATGGTATTTTGTTTTTAGCATTTAGTATTGTATTCATTTTATGCTTGTCTGTTTTTATGCGTGGATCCACTGCAGTGTACATCATTGTTTTAACCATATTGTAATAAATATATTTATCTATTTTAATCAACCTTAGCCTCCGTCTGTCTGGCTCCTAGGTATATTATTTATCTTCTGAAAACTAATATGTGATGACAAAATCACAAATTGATTGTGAGAAATGTGCTCTTAAAAAATGTGATAAATACAAGCAAAATCGAATAAAGTCCGTGAATCCCGTGGTTTGTACTGTGATTTCAAATATATATGATGAATTTGTGTTCGCTCACAAACTTGAAAATAATCACAAATTTTAAAGTATGAAATAATCCAATGAAATCACCATATAATCAATGGATATCGACCAATCATGGCAGGAATTGGGAATCTAACTTACAATTTATCATTCTACATTGATCAGTTTTTACAGAAATCCGTTATCTCTTTGCCCTCATACATTAGGGACAGCACTCATCTCTTACAATTAATCAATGATATTCCAATTATGGATAGAAATACACTATGGATCACATGTGATGTCAGCTCTTTGTATTCTAACATAACACATGAATTAGGGGTTTCAGCAGTATCTCAATTTTTGGAACAAGATCCATATTTACCCAATGCACAAAGAGTATTCATTTTGGAAAGCATCTTTTACATTCTGCAACACAATTATTTCATATACCAAGATCGTTTTATTTACAAACCAAGGGCATGGCCATGGGGACCAGGTTCGCCCCTAGTTTTGTAAATTTCTTCATGGGTCTATTCAAAAAGAGAAACATATACCACGCAGACTTTGGGGCTAACCTGGTCTTCTATGGCCGGTACATTGATGACCACATTTTTATTTGGAATGGGGACAGATCCTGAGCAGACTTGTTCATTACACACCTCAACCAAAACAACATGGGTATAAATATTACTGCCAACATACAAACTAATGCCATAGAATATTTAGATCTTGTTCTTAGCTGGGGTCCCAATAACATGATAATATCTAAAACCTTCTTCAAAGATGTAGATAGCAAAAGTTATTGATAATATCACAGCAATCATAATAGAAGTTGGATTCACAACGTTCCATACAGTCAGTTTAGATGGATAAGGAGGAATTGTACAGAACTTAATACCTTTTTAGAACAAAGTCAAATATTATATAATAGATTTATAGAAAAAGGTTATCCCCCTAGTCTCTTAAACCAAGCTCTTGCTAGAAAAAAATTTTTGGACAGAAACCAAATATTACAAAATAAGAAGAGAGTGAGTCCCACTGTAGAGTCAGCAGATAATCAGGGGAACATCATGTTTATTACTCAATACAACAACAATTTCTATAAAATGCAACAAATACTGAATAAACATTAGTACATTATACAAAGAGATCCTATTCTTAAAAGTATCGTTAAAGATAAACCCAGAGTAGTATACAGAAGAGCACCCCCTCTGAGGAATATATTAGCTCCAAGCAAAATAGTTAAACACATCACATCTCATAGGAAAGAAACAAACAGACACATCAAAGGGATTTTTGGTATTCAGGGAGTCTACAAATGTGGCAAAACAGGATGTTAATCTTGCAGATTTATTAAATCTGGCATAAAAACTTTTAAATCATCAATTACTGGGGAGTCTTTTCCAATTGAAGGTTTCTACAATTGTGACTCCCTTTTTGTGATATATTTAATAGAATGTTTATGCGGCCTTCAATACGTAGGGCGCACTTCCAGAAAAGTCAGGACCCGATGGGGTGAGCATCATCAGAACTGCAAAAATTGCACAAAAACTAGGATCAAGCACAGCATCCCCAATCACTGTTTACGAAAACACCAGGGTAACCCTCATATTTTTAGATATCATCCTATAGACTTTGTACCAAAATCATCTGATTAAAACAGGTTAAATAAATTAAGACAACGTGAGACATATTGGATCTTTAAACTGAAAACTCTATACCCTTCTGGCCTAAATGCTAATTTAGATCTAGCGGCATTTAACTTATAAATATATTTCTCACTTTACAGCATGTTTTTTAATCCAAAGATTTTACATTCACAGACAATGCAAAAGATTTATATACATCCTTATTACATCCGACATTTGATAATATATCAATAGATTAGAAAAAGACACATACCCTGAACTATCATTTCTTTTCCAAACACCAATAATATATTCACCATTTACTACAAAAATACAACAGGTTATAATCAACACAGAAACATATATACTATTCGATTACCATTTCAACAGTCCTTTATATCCTACAATTACACTTGCACACACTATCACACACCATAGCTTTCATTCATTACTTCATTGCAATATATAATCTCAGATACATGAAGTGAATACACTACATCCGAAATACAAATAAGTTATCCACAGTCAATGAAACTATATTTAAAATAGATACAATAATAATAATTTTTATTTTTTATTCTTGATATCGATTTGTTTTGTTTAAATCCATGTATCTCATTTTTGTAGGTACCTTTTATCTTTATTTTTAGTTTTATTTTTAATTTCTCATTTTCAATAGTACTCACATTCTTTCACCCAGTTGTCATTCTGGAAGAGAAGGGTCAAATTTGTGAATCAAATCGTTCCCTTTTCAGTATACATCCAAACAGTTTGTTCATACCCTAATCACAGCACACACACATTTTCAGCCATATATACAACCATAGGCCACAAAATATTGTTTCCTTGTTATTAACAAAATGCCCAACATATACACTTTTTTTAGTTTGTGTATATGGAAAACTTTTTTACCCTAACATGTTTTCATCAACACTATTGACCACATAGGCATTGTTTGGAGGAGGTTAAATTCTTTTTTTCCAACCATATAACTAAATTACGTCAAATAGAGTAACAAAACAAACAGTCAGACATACAAGATTTATCTCTTAAAAAAAATTAGGTTCTTTCAACTACACAATCAATGTGTGACAAATAAAGTGATAAAACAAATAGACACATTAGATATTTCTCCCTAAAATATCAGAAATATTCCTTTAAGACACACACTAGCTGCTCAATTACAGATACTCTTGGTCCAGTATTTTAGGAAAACCAATATTGAGAACATAAGAATCTCTCATGAGGTCTAATATGATTAAGAAATGTTGGAATCATTTATTCACCTTATACTCAGATTAGTTTCTGCTACCTTTGGTGTTTAACAATTATATATATATATATATATTATCGTCTGTGTGGGAGAGAGCAATCCATGCAATCAAACAGTTTAATTCATTAGAGACTATAGCTTTGTTTGACTTTTTTGTGTACATATATATACATTTTTCACTTGACATCCAAAAGATTACATTGTTTTACAAATGTTAGATCAAGAATGTTTAGGATAGAGTCCACCTGAAAGTTTCTTTTATGTATTGATACAATTAATGTTACTATTGGCTCTTTGAAATTATGACAACTTCCGTTTTTAATACTCACACATGTATTTAATGATGTTAACGCTAACGATTTTATTCAGTTTGTATTGCCTGAGGAAACTGCCAGCTTATACGGTCAAGATACGCGTTGCAGTGACAAAAATAAAAGCATTTTTTAACTTCTCGGAAGTTGTCATATGGTTATATTTTTTTCATTGGATGTTCGATTAGGCACATCGTAACATTGAGTTTATACCCACAAAGTGGCTACTTTTGTAGTGCGGCTGAGACTGATCCAGAGAAAATCAAGACACAGCTGACTAACGAGTCAAACCAGTATGCTAACTATTAAAGTGTTAGTCCATCTGCTGGCACTGGACGAGAGTACGGTGAAATACCATCCGATAAGCCTTTTCATCTTACACCATAAACGGTAGTTTCAAGACCTACTTACACTATGAGACGCCCTCTTTCTTTTCTTTGATTATTCAGATTGTCCCTCACACCGGGAACAAGAGGAGTGGCCTTCATTTCAGATCCCTTCAAGGCTATCTTGCATTTATTGGCTAATCGTCCTTTGGGTAAAACCTTTCCTTTTGGTAAAACCATTGCAGATTGTCTCCTGGACAATTGATATATACATATATTGATTTCCTATTTTAAATCTTTTTAATACACCTGTGCGCCCTTTCAAGTTCCCCTTCTGGGAATTTTTTTAACATGTTTATGCATGCTAGTATCTTATTTCTTTTGGATGCTGGTGCTTGGTATTGAGTACACTTTTTAAATTTGTTGTTTATAAGAGCCCTTAAAATTTTTATCCCACCCCTGTCTTGCCAAGCCTTGTCCCATTTAAATAATTAGAAGCATTCATATATTTGCTTCCAAACTGTAAAATAATTTATTAGTGTTTAATTTACCAGCCCAATCTTCCAGTTTTTTTGTTTTTCAAATTTCCTTGTAAAACATTTATATCTTGCTCAAACCTAAACACCTTACATAGGGCTAGATTACAAGTGGCGCGCTAAAGCTGCTAAATATTATTCAAGTAAATGTTTTTTTTTTTAAATGTTTAAGTGTTAAATGGTATATGGTATATGACAAGGTATTTGACTGAAATATGCTAATACATGTGTGTTTATATAAACATTTGTGGCAAAAATTGGATTTTTTAAATGAATGCACAAAGAAAATTCAAATACTGATGAAAATTGTCAGTATTCACTAGTTTACTTTGTTTTGTTTTTTAAGGAGTTAATATTTTTACCTTAGCACACTCTCCATGCTCTTCAGAGCAAATAAAGTTAAGTATTGTAGCTACAGGTGAACTTTTCACCTTTAGCTTTGACACATTTAAATGTGTTATAATGAAAACAAATGTAAATGTGTAACTAAAATCCTGTACTTGTTTTGTTTTAAACCAAACTATTCTGAATAGTTATGCCACCAAATATTCGGAGAAATGTTTTTGTCCAAAACAAACATTTTTGGCTGCACATCTCTAATATATATATATATATATATATATATATATATATATATATATATATATATATATATATATATATATATATATATATATATATATATATATATATATATATATATATATATGTGT